>NC_052067.1:149875737-150500737 GCF_015852505.1 Tachyglossus aculeatus | reverse complement strand
AATGGGCATGGGTCTGTGAATTAGAGGACATGTGTTCTAATGCTGGCTCTGCCAATTGCTTGCTCTGTGACCTTGGACAAGTCATTTATTTCTCTGTGTCTCAGTTTCTTCAACTGTAAAATGGAGTTTAAAACCTATTTCCCCCCTGCTTAGACTATGAGACCTAGTGAGACAGGGATTGTGTTGGCCTGATTAACACTTGCATCTACCCCAGACCTTAGAATAGTGTTGGACACATAGTAAGCACTTAACATATAACAACAACAACAACAATAATAATAATAATAATGATAATAATAATAACAGATGCAACAATTATTGCTTCAGTTATTCTAAGGTTTTTTTAAGGACTCCACCAAAACAAAAAACCCTCATTAATTTAAAAGACAATTGTGTGTCTACATTTACACTAAAATAAATCTGTTAATGATCCAGGACTACTGTGAGTCACACAAACGTTATATGGTCCTGGTGACATCTCATTACATAAAATGAAATGGAAAAGACCTAAAAAAAATAATCTAATCCATCCCAACTCAGTTCCTTCTTCATAATTTGGGCATTTGGTTTTAAGGCACACATGCGACAAGCATAATCTTTGCTGGAAAACTGTTACAATTGCCCATTTCTCCCTCAACATCATATCATAGTTCTTCTTCAAAACTATATGAAGAATATATGGAAAATAATGGTCAAATCTTTTCAAAAATGTATTACTGTTTCCCAGTGCCACATGGAAAAGAACAATTACTTCCAGATACAATGCACATTCACCCAATCCACTGTCAAACACAGAGGCACATTCATTCATTCATATCCTACCTAGAAGGCAATTACTGAAGTGGTCAGTCCCAGGATACAGTAAAATTTATAGTATTAGGTTGGGGTTTTTTCATGAACAGCTTAGTCCAGGAAGTCAAATTTGTAAAGAGGTCCTAGGAGATAGTCTGAATTCCACATAAAGGATAGGCAATTCATGGAGAAACACCAAGGGTCAATTCACCTACCCTGGCCCTCAAAAAGTATCCTTTGCTTTCTAATTTATTTGATTGCCCCATGTCATCTTTTCAGTAAAAACGGTGTCATGTGAAAATCACTAAATTTGGAGAATTTTAGTGCTTTAGAGCCAAAATATTCCTTAATATCAGTGGCATTCACTAACAGAATAATTGTTAAATATTCTATTTTCCATCTACACCCACTCCCCTGAATAATTCATTTACTCTGATGGCTTCAACTACCATTTCTATGAGGATGATTCCCAAATACCGCTCTTCTCTGCAATCTTGCATTTTCTCCTGCCTTTAGGACATCTCTACTTGGAAGTCCTAACAATACCTCAATCTTAACAAATCCAGAATAAAACTCCTCATCTTCCCATCCACACCCTGTACTTCTCCTGACTTTCCAATCACTGTAGAAAACACCACCACCCACCCTGCCTCACAAGCCCATAACCTTGGTGCTAGAATCTGACTCATGCCTTATTCCCCCTGGCAGTCAATCTGTCACAAATCTGTGGCCGAATTGTACTTTCCAAGCGCTTAGTACAGTGCTCTGCACACAGTGAGCGCTCAATAAATCTGATTGAATGAATATTGTAGATTCTAACTTCACATCTCTATAATCCTTTCTTTCCTCTGCACCTTCACGCCTACCCCACTGTTCCAAGCACCTAACAGAACCTGCCTTGACTACTGCATCAGGTTACTCACTGACCTTTCTGTCTCCTGTCTCTCCCTTCTCTGGTCCATAATTCATTCTTCTGTCTTTATCATCTCTCTGAAAAGCAGTCTATATATCCCCACACCTCACAATCTTCAAATGTTTCTGTTTCCTTGCATGAAACTGAAACTCCTTACCAACAGCATTTAATGCTTATCTCCCTCCTACCACGCTTCGCTGACCTGGGACCTCTAAAACCAACCTATTTTCTGTACTTTCATCTCATCTATCACACTGCCAATCATTTGCCCATTTAATCAATCAATCAATCAATTGTATTTATTGAGCACTTACTGTGTGCATAGCACTGTACTAAGCGCTTCGGAAGTATTTAATAATAATAATAATAATAAAAAAATGTTGGTATTTGTTAAGCGCTTACTATGTGCCCAGCACTGTTCTAAGTGCTGGGGGAGATACAAGATATCAGGTTGTTCCCCATGGGGCTCACAGTCTTAATCCCCATTTTACAGATGAGGTAACTGAGGCACAGAGAAGTTAAGTGACTTGCCCAAAGTCACACAGCTGATAAGTGGAGGAGCCAGGATTAGAACCCATGACCTCTGACTCCCAAGCCTGGGATCTTTCCACTGAGCCACGCTGCCATTTCCTCCCTCTGGCCTTGAACTTCTTCCCACTTCACACCTGTTTGTCAGTCACTCTCCCCACCTTCAAAACTCTCCTAAAAATCACAGCTCCTCCAAGAAGCCCTCTCTGACTATGCCTTAATATGCAACCAGAATGATTGCAGATGGAATTGGGGCGTTCTGGGAGAGATTTGTCTATGGCATCGTCATGGGTCGGACACAACTCGACAGCATAAGATGAAAACAACAACACCCTCCCCTCTGCACTGACTATGTATTTGGTTGTGTTGCTCTTAAGCACTTTATATTCACCTCGACCTCAGCCCCACAGCATTTATATATATTTCCTGTACTCTACTCTTTCCACTCTGTGCAATTTATTTTAACATCTGTTCTCTCAATAGACTGCTAATTCCTTATGGGCAGGGACTATATCTAAAATCCCATTATGTTATATTCTCTGAAACACTTAATACAGTGCTCTGCACACAGTAAGCACTCAATAAGTACTACTGACTGATTTAAATATGGTCCTGTTTTGTTTTTATGGTATTTATTAAGCCCTACTATTTTTCAGACACTATACTAGGTGCTTGGGTAGATATAAGATAATTGGGTTAGCAGAGTCCCTGTCCCACATAGGACTCACAGTCTCAATCTGTTTTACAGATGAAGCACAGAGAAGTGAAATGAATTGTCCAAAATCACACAGCAAAGTGGTAGACTGGGATTCGAACTCAGGTCCTCTGATGCTATCTCCCAAGCACATGCTCTTTCCACTAGGCCACTCTGCTTCTCACAATTGTTGTTAACCAATAATGTTTCGGTACCTTGCCCTTGGGAAAGCTTTTGTGAAAAATCACGAGTGATACTTAAAACTAATACCTATTAAAGATGGAAATTCCAGAAATGCTGACCATGAGGAAATTGGGCTTTGCACATTTGGCACTGAACAACTTCTGGTTACCCCAACGTGCTCCCTGCCCATATTTTTACCTCCTTCATTTAGTCTGTGCTGCATTTGATACTTTTTTTTTCATCAGCTTCCCAGCTGTGCAGAGCACTGAAAAAAAGGAAAGCCCTAGCAAGGGGAAGGTGCACATATTGCATGCTTGGTTTACTTGTGTCTTCCTCAATGCTTAGAACAGTGCATGGCATGTACTAAGCACTTAATAAATGCCACTATTATTTATAGGCAAAGTTGGTTTTGGCACGTTTAGTCTGTGTGGAGGCATTTCACCACGCACTGAGATCTCCCAATCTGGATTGGGACAGACATTATCTACTCGTTTTGGGCAGGGAAGAAGTCTATTGTATTGTACTGTACTGTATTCTCCCAAGCACTCAGTACAGTGCAGTGTGGCTTAGTGGAAAGAGCCCAGGTTTAGGAATCAGGGGTCATGGGTTCTAATCCCGCCCTGCCACTTGTCAGCTGTGTGACATTGGGCAAGTCACTTAACTACTCAGTGCCTCAGTTACCTCATCTGTAAAATGGGGACTGAGACTTCTAGACTGTCCCCTTCTAGACTGTGAGCCCGTTATTGGGTAGGGACTGTCTCTATATGTTGTTGACTTGTACTTCCCAAGCGCTTAGTACAGTGCTCTGCACACCGTAAGTGCTCAATAAATACAACTGAATGAATAAATGAATGAATGAATGAGACTGTGAGCCCTACATGGGACAACCTGATTATCCTGTACCTACCCCAGTGCTTAGAACAGTGCTCAGGAAATAGTAAGTGCTTAACAAATACCAACACCATTATTATTATTATTATTATTATTATTAATGATGTGCCCAGAGCAAGGGCTCAATAAATACCCCTTATTGACTGATCTGTTGATTGGTATTCTATGGTAAAGTGTCTCACGATTTTTGGTAAAAAGAAGGTATAGACAGGACTAATTGGTTCCAGAGATGAAGTTGGATGATTTATTTTTGAGGTGAAAATTAGGGTTTTCCAAAGTCCACAAAGAGGAGGAAAAATAAGCAGTTTGAAGGCCACAACCACACTATAAAGAAATTGCAGATTGCTAAATAATGGCATAAAGTTACTACTTGACATAGCTTCCCGAAGTCTAGAAGCGCACAGATTCAGACCATCTAAAGGTTTTTTTGTTTTTTGGTATGGCAAAACACTGGCCTTTCCTTATAAATGCTCTTAAAGCTGCCATTCCAAAGAGAGGTGGATAACATTAATAAATAAAGAAATTGACCCAGCTGGATGGGAGTACAAATAGAGTATGCTATTTTTGTCTTTTGAGTTAAAATTATAGCTAGGGGTGAGACACAGCTGTAAATGACTGCACTTTCAATATTGTGTTCTCATAGCTACTAAAGAAAGAGAAATCCTCTCCTTTATGAGTCACAGGGAAGAGAGAATTATAAATATAATATATAAAATATCTAATATAGTATATTTAATGATACACAGAAAGAGTTGTTCTTTGTGTTAGAATAAGCACCCCCCACATATGGAAATTTACCTGTCAATTCTGGTTATAATTCAGGCTCTGCCACCTTTTTGGCTATGTGACCTTGGAGAAGTCACTTAACTTTTCGGTGCCTCATTTACCTCATCTGTAAAATAGGGATTAAGACTGAGAGCCTTACGTGGGACAGGGTGCCTGTCCAATCTGATTATCTGGTATTTATTCCAGGAGTTAGTACAGGGCCTGAAACATTGTAAGCACTTAACAATTACTATTAAAAGAAAAAAAAAGGCCAATGTAGGATCTACACTGCTAACTTCATTATGCAAACTTAAAGATTGTATTGCATTGTTATGTTTGACGTTTGCAGTGCCTAGTGCTCTTCTCTCTTATACACAATAAGAATTATTCACCAAAGGATGATAATAAAAAGGCAAGAAACCACAGTGGATAGGGGTTGTTAAGCATGTTATAATGCACAGTGTACACTCAACTCAAGAAGCAGCATGGCTTAGTTGAAAGACCATGGGCTTGGGAGTCAGGGGACATGGGTTCTAATCCCAGCCCTGCCACTTGCCTGCTGTGTGACCTTGGGAAAGTCACTTAACTTCTCTGTCCTTCAGTTATCTCATCTGTAAAATGGGGATTAAAACTGTGAGCCCCACGTGGGACAACCTGATTACCCTGTATCTACCCCAGTGCTTAGACCAGTGCTTGGCACACAATAATATAATAATAATACTATCATAATAATAATAATAACTCTAAAAGTTTTGAAATATTACAGAGTCTCTCTCCATTTCATGCCCTGAATGGCCAAGTTCAAAGAAGAAACAGGACCAAAGAGAGATATAGGCAGAGAGACTGGTTAGAGAGCCAGTCGGGTTCTTGTTCTCATACATTAATCTCGTTGTTTATCTCTTCTCCTGCCTCACTGCCATTTCACATTCCACCTTCAATCACATTAGAATGTAAGTTCTTGGTGGGCAGGGAATGAGTCGCTTTGGTATTTCACACTTCACAAGCAACTAGAACAGCATCCAGTCCCTGTGCTTAGAACAGCGGTTGACATACAGCAAGTGCTTAACAAATACCATAATAATTAGTAATGAGTATGTGGATGCTCAATAATGCACTACTTACTACTACTAGCACTGTTACTATGCTCCTACTCCTATTACTACTTCCCTTAACTGTTCTAGAATGATGGTGCTCCCAGATTGTCAATGGGTTGGGAGCAGGCCGCTACTTCTGGTAGAGTATTCTGGTGACCAAAACTAAGTGATTCTTTCTGCTTCCTATTCTCTCCCTTTAACCTGTTCCGGAAGGAAGTGGCCAAAGCTCACAGGACTTGTATTGCTGGTGGGTTGGAGCCATTCCAAGAGGCAGAGCACAATACTCTCACCTCCACGGTATTCACTCCTGAGATATTTTATTTCATAGGTCCCAGAGTTAGCTCATAAACAGCTAAAGTATAATAATAATAATAATAATAATAATAATAATAATAATAATAATGGCATTTAAGTGCTTATTATCAATCAATCGTATTTATTGAGCGCTTACTATGTGCAGAGCACTGTACTAAGTGCTTGGGAAGTACAAATTGGCAACACATAGAGACAGTCCCTACCCAACAGTGGGCTCACAGTCTAGAAGACTGTTCTAAGCGCTGGGGGGATACAAGGTGATCAGGTTGTCCCACGTGGGGCTCACAGTCTTAATCTCCATTTTACAGATGGGGTAACTGAGGCACAGAGAAATTAAGTGACCTGCCCAAAGTCACAAAGCTGACAAGTGGAGGAACCGGGATTAGAACCCATGACTTTTGACTCCCAAGCCCGGGCTCTTTCCACTGAGCCAAGCTGCTTCTCACCATTACCCAGCTAACAAGGAGGGGTTTGAAAGTAGTCCTCTTTGTCACAATTAGATTGATGTCCTGTGGAAATTCTGGAGAATGGCAATTTCTGGTAGGCCTCCCGATTGGCTGGAAAGTCCACATATTAAGAGTTAAGTCATGGGATGTGGTGGGGGCGGGGGTTGGGGGGTGGACAGTGAACGCAAATAGCTCTATGTTCCTCTGCCTCTGCACCCGTCTGAAGTCTAGGGACTGTCCGAGGGCCTTACCATGACAACAATGGGGGAATGGGATGAAGGAGCTGAAATCCTTTTGGTCAATAAGTGGGGTTGTTGCCATCAGGGATTAGTAGCCATATCTGCATGTTCACATTCCGGCTAAAAGCAGTTCTTAATGATAGCTTATGCTGGAGAGGGAAGCACCCGCTAAAATACCTAAAGTTCACTAGATGGCAAGTTTCTTAAGGGCAGGAATCATATCTACTCGATTGAATTGAACTCTTCCATGTGCTTAGTTCAGTGCTCCGCTTCCAGCAGATGCTCTACAAATCCCACTGATTAACTGACTGATTGACACCTAGAGTGAGAATTAACAAAGAAATCCCTTGTCCAAAGCATTTAAGAGGAATCAAATTGACTTAGAATCCAGAAGAGAACTCTGCCGGAGTAATGTTGAAGAACTACAAATGCGGACTGATCCCGTCTGCTAACAAACAATATTTTATAAAAGGACACTGGAAGGTAAATTCAAAGAAAGATTTAACACCACAAACTAAGATGTTCACCTGAAAAACTCCAAAATAGATGATCAAACCCCACTTCCCTGGGTTACCTTCTCATCATCTTAAATGAGGAATATGGACTTGCCATTGTTGATCCAATTTTATGGAGGAGAAGAAGAGAAAGTGTATGAGTGAAAGACCAGAGATCTTTAATCATCTTTCTTAACACAGCTGAGGGGCTTGGCTTTGCTCAAGACCAGTCCCATAACATGATGCAAAGGGATCAGGAGTCAGCCCTTACTTTCTCTGTTCCAAAGCACTATGCTAAATGCTGAGCTAGATAAAAGATAATCTGAACAGTCACAGACCTACCTGGAGTTCACGGTCTGAGGGAGGGAGAGGAGGTAATTTATTCCCATTTTCCAGATGAGAACATGAGTCACAGAAGTATTAAATGACTCAAGATCCCACAGCAGGCCAGTGGAGAACATATGGGACAAGGACTGTGTCCAACCTGATTACTTTGAACCTACCCCAGGGCTTAGAACAGTGCCTGGCATATAGTAAGTGCTTAAGAAATACCATAAAAAAATCTCACTTCCAGCCCCTTATTTTTTCCACTAGGTCACTCAGCCTGAAACTAACTCCTTGCAGTGGGAGGTGACGAAGATGCAACTTCTATTGCAAAAAAAGTGTCTCCTATTAAAGCTCCCTAGTAGGTACCTCCATTGAACATTCCCATCACTCACTTTGCATTACAAAGTCCTAGTTGAAAGGCATTAAGCAAATAAGTTGCCAAATTTAGAAATCATTCTGTAGTCTCTTTTAAAAAAAATCTGTGTAAGCAGGTCAGTTATAAATGGAAAAGCAATTTTAGCTCTAGGGGTCCTTACTATAATTTTCTCCAAACTATGCTAATGAAACTACAATAGAGTAGTTGAGTTTCTACTTGTTGGGAAAAGAGCATTCAAATTACCCATTTTATGCACTGATAACAGGTGAGGGAACTACTCTGGATAGGGGGAAACAATGCAGAACAATAGTAGTGTCCCTAGTGTATTACACAGTGAAAAATGCTTGAAAATAATTTCATTTGTGCGGGCAACCCTATCTCCTATAATACGAGATCTTTGTTTGCACCTCAATATTACACCCTGATTGACCAACTCCTCTCATGAGAAGGTTAATGGGGACATTTAACCTAGTCTGACAAATGAAAAAGATTTTGAGAAATTTTTCCCAATGATGTTTCTTATACCCCACTACCTGTATAAGGCACCATAATCAAAGGGAAACCTGATCTCATTCCAAACAGGAAAGGAACCAAGCACATCACGCTGAACGTCTTTCTGCATTCATCAGTGAACACATTTTCCTTTGTTTACTGTTGTAAGTCCGAGGAGTGCCACATACACCACTTTATCAAGGAGCTAAGCCTTGAAGAGAATGTGGGACTACAACATAATTTCTCTCATATGTAAATGCGTGATTACATCAATCACTAGTAACGGTTTAGCAGTGACTACCAATCTCAATTGCCAAGTGTCCCTGGCACACTTTAACTTGCATCAAGCACTTCAGAAATCATTAAGAATAAAAGCTACAGAGCTTTGATCAGGACATTAGCAGACCATTAAATGAAAAGATTTTTAGTAAGTCAAGTGTTAATGTTTGTGTAGATTAATTCTTAATATTTCAGATTCAGTAATCAAGTTCTCACATTAAGTCAATCTAGATCTCTTACCTGAGGACTGTTCACCCCTGAAACAACTGGTTTAAAACTTGCTTAATGGGCTCCAAATGGGGTTCAAAACATGTCACTAGGCTCCAAACTCCTAAATACTTCAGTAACCTTTGAAACCAGTTCACAACAAAACTTGGACTGGGAATTATGTGGTTAGTCATTCCTTGTTCACCCTTGATTATTTATCTACAATTTACTTCCATATTGATGTCTGGCTCCTCCTCTAGACTGTAAACTCATTATGGGCAGGGCATGTGTCTGCTAATTCTGTTCTACCATACTCTCCCAAGTGCTTAGTACAGTGCTCGTCACATAGTAAGTGCTCAATAAATACAACTTGATTGACTGATTGATTTGCTCAGTTATACAGACTGCAAAGCTATCAGAGTATTATGCACCTTGTCCTCTGAAAAACAGCCTTAGACTCTTGCAGAGATCATATGTATGGGATCTGAGACATTCCAGAGGAAAATTAAGGAAAGTACTTTGTTTTCTATCCTAGTTATCAGTGACCATAGCTAGAAATAACCGACAGGCTCATACGAAGCCTAAAGAGGATATTTGTGGTTTATATTAGCTAAATTTGGGGGAGCAGTCAAAGGCAAGAGTGGCAGAGAAATTTTTTGAAAGCACAGTAAAATTGTGAGGACCCACTGGATTTGCCTGCAACACTTCAGGTCAGTTCTGATCTTTTTCTACTACAATTAAAACTGCTTAACCTCAGGCTTAATTAGGAAACAGTTGACCTACCAAACTCTCTATTTCACACTTTCAGATCAGCTTTGGAAACCAGGGAAAAAACATTCTGCTCTATACCATCTATAGAAAAACCTGCTGCAACTCAGACCAAAACAGACGAACTGAAGGAAAGTGTTCCACCTAGAGACTGCTTTCAGGAGTCAAAGAGGCTGACAAGTTATCTGCAAAATGGACATTATTTTAGGACTGACTGAGCTTTGCTAGTTTGGAGTAAAAAATGAAGCAAGAGATATTGCCCCCAGTGGTAATTAACAATGTTAATCTTCTTTTTCCTCTCTATGGTGATAAAAAGAGTCATTTTTATATTTAATTAATGCAGAGAATCATTTTGGAAACTGGCTAATGAGGCTCTGATCACATTACCATGAAAATGTACATTAACACTGCAACCGAGGAGGCTGTTTCATGTGTAGCAAATCCACTTTGTAATTAGCCCACTGTGAAATGAATCACGTCAGGAGAAACTCGGAGGGAGCAGGGAAGCAACGGGCATTTAGCTACTACTGTGCCAGTGCATAACCGGCATTCTGAGCCTTTTTCCCCCTCAATACCGCTTGTCATCAGCAAGGCTATCCAGAGCCGTACCCCTTGAGAAAACAGTATGTCATATCTAGGACAAATTATACCGGGCAAGTCAGTCAGTTCCCCAAAGGCACTAAACTTTAGTTGGCCAGAAATTCAATTGGGCAATTCTAGAATCATACACACTCCTGGAAACCCACCACACATACACATAAACACATGCACAATTTTTGGAAAGGTGCCTGAAAGAAGACTAGTGTCTTATTGTGTCTGACAACACAGAACTGAATAGTTAACATGCTAGCTAGTGGAGGTGCAAAACCATGTTTATGAGGAAGGATTCACTTATAATACCAAATAAGCCCAATATAAAGAACCCAGAAAAAAGAGATGAGAGAAAAAAAAAAAAACATTCTCTTTTAAAGCTAACCACAAATAATAATCCTTTATTTCTTAAAGGATACACTAATGCATAATTCAGGAATTTACCTACAACAAATCGACATCTCTTAAAATAATAATAAATAAATAAAACCTGGCATCATTTTTTGGCAGTCCCTGTTTGGTGTGAAACTTTTTGGGTCAGTTACAAATACCTGTAATCAGAGACTTGTTAAATCCCCACACTTGCACAAGCAACAAAGAACTGACTTTCAGATCACATCCCCATTATGAAAGCCAAGGGTTGCCTTAAAACCAAAAAAAAGAGTCCAATGAGATAACTGTTCCACAACTGACACCTTGGCAGAAGATCCCCCAAAATGTTAGAAGAATTCCACAGGAAGTCATCTGAAGGGGGAGTGGCAACGGAGCCCCAAACGCTCACCCCAAACCAAATCCAAAAGCTACACATCATCAACTTTGCCCTCAATTCTGCAGTTTCCTGGAAGAAAAATTCAAACTGACCTGTTTATTTGTTATCTTTCCAAAACACAATGCCTTACTCTGCAGTTGCTGGCAATACACTCAGCACTCACCTGTGAAACTTCGTAAAGCAGTTTGTAGTGTTCCTCTCTTTTCTGAAAAGTGCACAGATTGCAGCCCATTCTAATAAGCCAAAAAAGAGCAAAGCTGCTAAGGTCCCCAGAACTGAAAGGCAATTGCTCTGACAGGGAATCACCCTCCAGACTTGACTACTGTTTTTCATCAGTCACTCCAGCTCAGAAACACAGACACACCACTGTTGGCTAGAAACACAAGCCAGGGCAGTGTGCAACGGCAGCATGCTCCTCTTTCCTTTCCCTAAGTATCTTACACTCACGTATACACACAGAGTTTCGGCTCAGTTCATGGCAACACTCCCCCTGTCTCTGCATCAGTGCACATGACTACACAGATTCCAGCTCATGAATATTAATGCAGGCTCATTGATTATTTATGACAGAACATGTTAGCAGGGAGGGGTGTCATAGCTGCTGCTGATGACAGATGAAGATTCACTAATTAAGAAGCAAATGTAGTGGTTAAACAAAATTCACTCGTGTCAATACCCTTTGTATTTATAAGAATAGGGAGATTAAGCATAAGGTACAGTATTTCAAAGAGAACATACTTGTTTACTTTTTCTGCACATATTTATATCTGAAAAAAGATTTTATAGAAGAATACTGACTTAGTCTTTTGCACTAACAACTAGAAAGTGGGGTTTTTAATATGATTCTTAAAGGGAAAGAGAGAGAATATAAAGCCTGAGTTATTAAATGCATAAAATAAAAAAGAGGGAGCCAAGCAGCTATTTCTGATCCTCCAAACAGAGCTGAATAGTTGGTACAGCAGAACTCTTATTTACTTAAGGGCTATTAGGGATACTATAATAAGATTCCTTATTCTGACTCAAAGGACGCCAAGTATGATTGCAGCCTGTACGCCCACATGTGCATATAACAATGAGAAAAAGTGATATATGCCAACTGTACATTTACAATGGTTGAATGTCTGTCTCTTTTATATTAAAATAATACTGCCTTTGCTTCTGAAGGAATAGGCAGTAGTCTATTAATTTTGGGCATTTTTAATGATATAGTTTTCATTAATACCACAGACCGTTTTTCAGAAAATTAAATGTAGACATTTCCATAAGCCTGTATCTATACATTATGTTTTGCAGCATGCCTCTCTTGACACTTTATATTAGATTTTCATAGCTCAAATTCAATGTATAAAAGGGGATACACTTTAAAATGAAAACTTAAATGTTGTGAGTAAAGGGAAAAGCATATAAATTCCCTATTCATAAATGGCAGGGCAGGCAAACCATCTCTGTTGCTTAAAGATACAGTGTAACCACCCGAGGCCCCCCACACACAAAAAGAAAGATTTCTTTTGTTTCAGCCCCATCTACACTGTAACCTCCCCTAATTAAGAAGAATATCCCCATTCCTGGGCATCTTTAAACTGCGTAGGATAGCAGGTGGGCTCCAAAGCAAAAATAATTACTTAGAAACTGATGACTCCTGTTAAGAATGACAGTGGGCCTTGAAGATTTTTAATTGCTGAACATTGATGTATAACTCCTTTTTTCAGTCCAATTTCCTAAAAGTGCTTTGTCAAATGTTTAAAATCGATTACAGGAAATGATTCTAATGAGTACTAATTGTTAACAAATTGGCTTTGCATCTAGCATCACCTCAATACCACCAACACTGAGCAGCAAGTAGATGAACAATCATCTGGTGCTTATCAGTCCATCCCCTTGGGATGTAATAATCCGATTTTCTGGGCCTTAATTTTACCTAACTGACTGGATGAAAGCCAAACTGAGAGACCTATGTGAAAGCAGCAGTGTTATTGTGGACAATGTAAACCAGCAAAGTTCACTTAAGATTTCTCTGCCAATTAGAAGGAGACTGGTAGCAAACATTAATTAGCCTTCGCTTCCTTTAATGAAAGAATAGAACCCATAAGTGCCAGAGAGCGGCTTTATGAAAATCAGGGGTGACCATTTGTAGAGAAGATTCTCCTTATTACAGGTGCAATAAATCCCCAGCTTTTTTTGTTGTTTTTGCTGTTGTTGTTGTTGTAATTTCTCAGAATGGCCCCTCTCTTCTCCAAGAAGTATTTTTACTCCAGAGTTCACATCCAGGAAACAAGCATCAGCTCTGCCTTTGAAGGCTTTTACACTGCCAAGAAGAGAAAGACTTCTCTTTTCTCAGATGTGTAAATTCTAGACTTAAAAAAGTCAGATCAAGGAATTAGAGAACAGTCAGGCAAGGGTAACTGTTTCCATCTTTGAATGAAAGCATTTTTTTTTCTTCTACTGACATAATTTCTCAGGTGACACGGACAAGTTCTGAAGGTACGTAAAAATGCAGTTATTCCAAGCTAGCTATATATCCCCTAGCTTAATTTTTCTAATCTTTTCCAAAACACTTTTTCTTGCATGTTTAAAGCACTTAGACAGGATTTTTTTTTTGTTACTCCTCCTGAAAAGAATCAGAGAAAAGTAAATAACCAGATATTGCTGTTAATCTTTGAGCTACTTTGTCCTACTTCTTCATTTCATTAGCAGTTCCCTTTTTCTTTTGTTTCTGTCTTGGGGACCAATATAATCTTCTTCACTCGTTTATCAAGTGTTGGCTCTTGACCCAAACATACTGGAAATGTGCTATCTTATGTTTCTAAGGCACCTGTTTAGTATTGAAGACTTATTTTGTGTAAAAGTGGGTTTCAGAGTTCTCTAAATCTTCCCCAGATATGTTCCTCGGGTTTTGTTAGTGACTAAATAAATAGTGATTAAGTGGGCATGGAATATTCCAGACAATATTTGACAAATACGGTCATCAACTTAAAATATATAACTACCAGCTTTCAAGAAATCATCTGAGATATCCGTTCACCCCTCACATCCAAGCCATCACCAAAACCTGCCGGTCTCACCTCCACAACATTGCCAAGATCCGCCCTTTCCTCTCCATCCAAACCACTACCCTGCTCGTTCAAACTCTCATCCTATCCCGTCTGGATTACAGTATCAGCCACCTGTCCGATCTCCCATCCTCCTGTCTCTCCTCTCCCTACTTCAATCCATACTTCACGCCGCTGCCCGGATTGTCTTTGTTCAGAAATGCTCTGGGAATGTTACTCCCCTCCTCAGAAATCTCCAGTGGCTACCAATCAACCTACGTGTCAGGCAAAAACTCCTCACCCTCGGCTTCAAGGCTTTCCATCACCTCATCCCCTCCTACCTCACCTCCCTTCTCTCCTTCTACAGCCCAGCCCACACCCTCCGCTCCTCTGCCGCTAATCTCCTCACCGTGCCTCGTTCTCGCCTGTCCTGCCATCGACCCCTGGCCCACGTCATCCCCCTGGCCTGGAATGCCCTCCCTCCCACATCCACCAAGCTAGCTCTCTTCCGCCCTTCAAGGCCCTACTGAGAGCTCACCTCCTCCAGGAGGCCTTCCCAGACTGAGCCTCCTCCTTCCTCTCCCCCTCCTTGCCCTCTCCATCCCCCTGCCTTACCACCTTCCCTTCTCCACAGCACCTGTATATATGTATATATGTTTATATGTATTTATTACTCTATTTATTTATTTATTTTACTTGTACATATTTATTCTACTTATTTTATTTTGTTTATATGTTTTGTTTTGTTCTCTGTCTCCCCCTTCTAGACTGTGAGCCCACTGTTGGGTAGGGACTGTCTCTATATGTTGCCAACTTGTACTTCCCAAGTGCTTAGTACAGTGCTCTGCACACAGTAAGTGCTCAATAAATATGATTGAATGAATGAATGAATTAGTAAGGGCCAGGTAGCAATCTGTACACTTTTCCTCACACCAGATCTGTAGCAGAAGTGAAAAAAATATTCAATTTTCACTTTTAGTCTAGAGGTGATTCCAAACATTTTGGTAAAGTCCAGTTATTGAGCTTCTCACTATTCTAAAGTGCATCATAACCCAGAGTGTATAAAAGGGGCATCACGTCTCAAGATGTGGGGATGACAAGGCCCCATCCTCAAATCAATGGACCTCAGACTGAAATCCTCAATGGCTCAATGTCGGGCTCTTCAGCTAGACATAGTATTAGGATTCCTCGTCCTGGGCTCAGAGCTATGAGTGGGAGGATCCTGACCTTGCTCAAACTGTAGTTTGCTCCAAGTAGTTCCAAATCAGATTCTGCAGCTTGCAGAAGTGCCAAAAGAAGCACAGATGTTTTCCAAGCTAACAATGTTCCATGGACCCTGACAGAAGAATGAGGTAGGAGGGAGAGGAGGTGGGAACAGTGCTTGCTGATACTATTGGGAGAGGGTAGGTGAATCTTCCCTGAAGTCCTATGACCCCAAATTGGGGTTTGAATGTTCACCACCAGGGGATACTAATCAGAGCTCATTGTGGGCAGGAACGTAGCTGTATGTTGTTATACCGGATAATCCCGAGGGTTTAGTACAGTGCTTTATGAACAGTAAGCGCTCAATGCATATGATTGTATGAATGAATGCAAGTCAGGAGATGATTTGCACAGGCAACTAATAGTGGCCAGGTTTTTTTACCTCTATTGTTCTCAAATTCACAGAAGGTACCACTGACTATGAAATTCATTGCCAATGAGCTTGTAAGAATCAATTCAGGATCCATAACCCAAGCACTTCATAGCCAAAGATATATGTCATGTGGGTGGCATCCTGTGCTGTTTTAGCTGTGGCCTCTTGGATTCACAATCTTCTCAAAGCTTCTGCTCAAAACAAGCTGCTCCTCCTTTCTTGATTGCAGTATACTATGCTGGTCTGTCTACTGCCGTTGTCTCTCAATTGTCAAGTGGACTGCGGCTCTTTCTTATTGTACCCTTAAAAGGTTTCCTCTGTCTCTTTGGTCTTGGCTGCCTAATTTCAACTCATTATACAGCAGCTACTAGGTAGCTTGTTGTCATCCATTCTCTTCATAAGTGCCACTCACTAAAGTTCCATGGAGCTGAGAACAGCTACTGGGGCCATGCCATCAATGGTGAAGTCTTCTGACAAAGGATCCAACTAAGGCATTCCACAAAATGGACAGGTTTTGTTTTGTTGTCTGTCTTCCCCTTCTAGACTGTGAGCCCACTGTTGGGTAGGGACCGTCTCTATATGTTGCCGACTTTACATTGCTCTGCATACAGTAAGCACTCAATAAATACGATTGAATGAAAGAATGAATCTTGAAAAGCAGTTGGCTGAAGGGCAGTGAACACTGCAGTGGTCATCAAGATTACCCTGCCTTGTGGCACTTTGGAGTTTTTTCCCTCCCTTCTCAACATTTTTTTCTTTTCTTCCTCTTTGCAGCAATTCCTCCTCATCTTCCCATTTATAGCTCTCTAGGTATACTGTTATCTTCTTATCTTCTATCCCAGCACTTCAAGTGAAATTCAAGAAGGTTGTAGACTACAAAAAAAGACTTGTTAAACTTTAATTGAGCTTTATGAGGCCTAAATGTAAAGTAACATAATATTAATAATAATAGTAACAATGCTTATTTATTAAACATTTACTGGGGTAGATGCATGCCCATCAGATTGAACCCGATCTCTGTCCTATGTGACATTCATAGTTTAAAAGGAAGGGAAAACAGATGAGGAAACTGAAGAACAGAGAAGCTTGTAGTTTACTTTGAGCTTTTTCTGACACATCTGATGACATTAGCACTTCATGGACAAGCGATTCACATTGCTTAAAATCAGTTTTGAGTAAATAATGTGCTTTAAAGTAACGTATGTTTTCATGATTCATTTTGCACAGCTTGTCATTGGGGAATTAGGAAACATTTTCCCACTAATATACATCGGAATAGAAAATGTGATCCAATGTGGCGATAAATACTTGTCCGTGTGTGAGTGGCATCAGTCAAAGCATGATTATTGCCAGATTAATTTTCCTTAACGAGCTGTTCTTCATGAATTCATTCACCTCACAAATATTGGGGAACAGACTGCACTTACATCTCCATACAAACAACAGGGATCTGGTTAGTTTCCACCTGTGTGTTATTTTCCAGTGCTTACTATAGTGCTCTACACATAATAAGCACTTATTAAGTATTTTTACTACCACATTAACACTTCCATCAGTTAGTATTATGGATATGTCACAGAGAATTTTTTTGTCCTCACCAATTCATGTGCCTTGAGATAACAAGATTTTTTTGATTGGCAGCTTGGTGATAATTGGAAACATCACTGCTAAAACCAAGTTCATTAGCATCTCGTAACTTTGCACAGATATCGAGCCCATTAGGGAAAATTGTCAACTGATTATCATACGTTAACAAAAAACTAAAATATGAATCAACATCCTTTCACCCTCCTCTTCAGATATTAGTCTCTCTCTCTTTCACCATTCAATTTTTATATGGGATTCAAAATCCGTTACAACCATAAGTTAGTCCCTGAATTTTACTGATGAGGAAATTGAGGATCAGACAGGCCTTTTCTAAGGTCACCGTCAACTGGTGGCAGAACTGGAGAACTAAAAGCTTCTCTTTCCCTTTTTATCATCAACATCATCAAGTGTTTTTATTGATCATCATCACCATCATCAATGGTATTTATTGAGTGCTTATTGTGTGCAAAACACTGTATTAAGTCCTTGGGAGCGTACAATACATCACACATTGTGTTCTGAGCACTGAACCTGGCATTTGGGGAACAATCAAAAGTGAAAGCCATGATTCCTCCCTTGAGGAGCTTCAATCTAACAGAAGAGAAGTCAGCCTCATCTTAATTCCTTGCTTCCTTGTCTACATCTCTTGTCTACTATAGCAGAGTCTTCTGAAAAATGGTGAAATTTATACATTCCACTTACTCTTGCAGATACAATGGGTCAGATTAAGGATTTTCCGTCTCTCTGAAAGAACTACAATTTCTATCAAAATTAGCTACATCAGCATAGAATACATTACATTTTAGTCATAGAAGTCAAATCTGTAATATGATACAGTAAACCTAAGGAATGTTCAAAACATTGTTGGGACCTGTTAAATACCTCAATTATCTAGCTCTAGTCACTTGTGCCTTTTATATACTCTCTCCTCTTTCCAAACATCTCACTTTTATTTATCACTAATAAGGCTGGTGGTCACAAATATCCAGCAACAATAATATTAATAACTATAATAGTACAACATTACAAGGTTGTAATATTCTAGACTGTGAGCCCGTTGTTGGGTAGGGATTGTCTTTATCGGTTGCCGAATTGTACTTTCCAAGTGCTATTCATTCATTCAATCCTATTTACTGAGCACTGACTGTGTGTAGAGCACTGTACTAATCAATCAATCAATCGTATTTATTGAGCGCTTACTGTGTGCAGAGCACTGTACTAAGCGCTTGGAAAGTACAAATTGGCAATATATAGAGACGGTCCCTATCCAACAATGGGCTCACAGTCTAGAAGGGGGAGACAGACAACAAAACAAAACGAATAGATAGGTGTTAATACTATCAGAATAGATAAATAGAATTATAGCTATGTACACATCATTAATAAAATAAACAGAGTAATAAACATGTACAAATATACACAAGTGCTATGGGAATGGTAAGGGTGTAGGGCAGAGGAAGGGAGTGGGGGTGACGAGGAGGGGAGGAGGAGCAGAGGGAAAAGGGGGCTCAGTCTGAGAAGGCCTCTTGAAGGAGGTGAGAAAATCGCGATATTTAATTCTGTTGTATTGTACTCTCCCAAGCTCTTAGTAAAGTGCTCTGCACATCGTGAGCACTCAATGAATACCATTGATTGATTCTTAAGTGCTTACTGAATGCCAGATTCTGGGGTAGTTACAAGATAATAAGATCAGAAGCAGTTCCTATCCCAAATGGGGCCCATGGTATTAAGTAGGAGGGAGAACAGGTATTGATTCTCCATTCTACAGATGAAGTAGCAGAGGCACAGAGAAGTTAAGTGTCTTCTCCAAAGTCGTATAGCAGATAAGTAGTGGAGTCAGGATTAGAACCCAGGTCCTCTGACTCCCAGGTCCATGTTCTTTTCTCTAGGCCATTATGCTTCTCAATAGAAAAGACACTAAATCACAAAACCCAAGAAGTCACACTAACAGTAGGAATAAAATGAAAAGGTAACTAAATATCATTTACACATTCTGTCCATTAATCAGCCAGTCATTAATAATATTAATTATTTACACCACAAAGCCATATATAAGTGCTGGAGAGAAATATGAGAATGCTAATTCACACACAGTTCCTAGCCAACAAAGGGCCTCCAATCAAAGAAAGGAGAGGGCAGACCCGCAAGAAAAACAGACACAAAGAGTTCATAAACAATCCCAGTAAAAATAATAATAATGACTCCCAGGCCTGTGCTCTATCCACTAGACCACACTGCTTTTCTTTCCTAGAGTGGCAAGTGGAAGGGAACAGCCCCTGCCTTCAGCCCACCCGCTGTGAACTCAAAAGCCATGACTGAGGAAAACCAGGTTTTTCGTTCTACTGAAATGTTTATCCCCGCGCACAGGACTACTCAATTATATTTGCATGGCTAGTCTAACACCCTAAAACTGAGCCTTTCATTCTGCTCTGCTTATGTTGGTTATAAAAACACACCTGTCACTGAAGTCGCTTTTTTATATTGTGTGTTGTAAGTATGGGTTTTAATATACTCATGATTTTCCCAGTGCACCACAATAGCTCTCCTGTGTTCGTATATTTGTACAACATCTAAAATGTGTATTATTTACCCTGTAGTCTGAAATGACTCAAGTGTGGCAATTTTTATAATGTCTATCACCTACCCAACAGATTGGTATGGCTCCAAGGGAGTAATTATGGCCTTTTGTGTAAAGAGATATAGCCACCTTCTGTAGGCAGTGTTACATACAACCGAGGTAGAAAAATCTTTTCAAAGTTGCCATCAAGCTTTTGGCACTGCAATCCACCAGCCTATCTTTTTGATTGACCAAAATTGAGGTCATTATATTCAGGGTAAAGGAATAATGATTAATAAAAATTGTGGTATTTGTGAAGTGTTTAATCTGTGCTAAGCACTATACTAAGCACTGGGAGAGATGCAAAGACAATCAGGTCAGACACGGTCATCATTCCCTTTACCTCTCTGAAGACTGTCATAATAAGACCATGCAATGCTTGAAATGAGAATTCTATCTGGAAAAACACAGGAAGGGCTACATTCTCACAAAATTCAGCATTAAGGATAACTCACACCACAGTATTTCCCTGTTCTGACACTGAGTATTCACACAAACAATTTCTTCTGATACAGCAATACAATGCCTTTTACTAGGTTCATGTTATAGGATAACAATTCCCCTATTTCCTAATAAAGATTTAGTCAAAATACGTAGTGGAAACACAGGAGCAGTGTGGACTTGAGGAGAGAGCAAGGGCTGGGGAGTCAGAGGACCTGGGTTCTAATCCAAACTCTGACACTTGCCTCCTCTATGACCTTGGACAAGTCACTTAACGTCTCTGTGCCTCAGTTTCCTTAAATGTAAAATAGGGATTCAAGTCTTGTTCTCATTCCTACTTAATCTGTGAGCCCCATCTGGGACAGAGACTACGTCCCACCTGATTACCTTCTATCTACTTCAGTACTTCGCACAATGCTGGGCACATAGTGAGTGCTTAACAAATACAAAAAAGCAGAGGTTTCAGCAAAACTTTGCACACCAACAGAGAAGGCTGGATTACATTGGGATCTAGTTCCTAACAGTTGCTAAAAGGGAAAAGTAAGGCCAACAGTGGACAAAGTTCAATATTTTCAGAAATCGGGAGCCCTGTGATTAGGTACAAGACAAATAATCTCAAATAATTACAGACACAGAGGAATTGCATGTGGTGAATGAGATGGAGAAGAAAGACTCTTGGGTTGAACAATAAGCAAAAGGAGAAATATATAATTTGTGATGGAGAATGGAGATGATTAATCAATCAATTAGTCAATGGAAAGCAGCATGGCCTAGTGGCATTTGGGAGGTGGAGGACATGGGTTCTAAAACTGGCTCCCTCACCTGTATGCTGTGACCCTGGGTAAATCATTCAACCTCTTCATTTCCTCAACTGCCAAATGGGGAATCAATACCTCTTCTCCCGACTGCTTAGATTATGAGCTCTATGTGGGACAGGGACTGTGTCCTACCTGATGAATTTGTATCCACCCCAGGGCTTACAATGGTGTTGACACACATTAAGCTCTTAAAAATGACCATATTTCTTGAGGTGGGTACAAGACAATCAGGTTGGGCTCCATCCCTGCCCATCATGGGACTCACAGTCTAAATTGGAGGGAGAAGGATTTAATCCCCTTTGTACAGATGAGGTAACTGAGGCAAAGGTATTTAACTTGACTTGACTAAGGTCACAGAGCAGACACAGTGGGGCCAGGAATAGAATCCAGGTCTTCTGACTTATAGGCCCATGCTCTTTCCATTAGGCTACACTGCTCCTACTTGACACTTGCTACTTGACATTTGCAAGCCTGCTGCTTCTCAGCTGCTACCTTCAAACTTGGAGCTGCTATGCACTGCCACTACTTCTTTGAGCAAATGTGGCCTCCAACACATGTGGCCCATCTTGGCCTGGTAATGTAGCCAATATTTTTGATTGGTAGACACCTACAGCAGAAGATGGTGGAAACGGCACAACAGTGGAAGGTAAGTACTCTCTTCCCTTCCTCTCCATTCCCTCCACCCTTCTCTTTCCTTCTACCTGTCCTTCCATTCCTTCCATCCTCTTTATTTCCTCTTTTTCCCCTTTTTTTCCTCTCCCCTCAAACCCTGATCCCTTGATTTAAATTAATAATAATGATGATAATGGCATTTATTAAGCACTTACTATGTGCAAAACACTGTTCTAAGTGCTGGGGAGGTTACAAGGTGATCAGGTTGTCCCACGGGGGGCTTACAGTCTTCATCTCCATTTTACAGATGAGGGAACTGAGGCACAGAGAAGTTAAGTGACAAGTTAAGCCACACAGCTGACAATTGGGGGAGCTGGGATTTGAACCCATGATTTTTGACTCCAAAGCCTGGGCTCTTTCCACTGAGCCATGCTGCTTCTCCAGTGAAAAACTGGCACCAGTGGCCCTCAGATTGAGCAGAGGAAGCAGGAGCTAGGAAAGAGTAGCAAAAACAACTTGGAGTATAGAGGATCTTTGCTTGCTCCTCGTGGGCATGGAACATAATCTACTTTGTTATATTGCACTAGTACAAGCACCTTATTACAGTGCTCTGCACACAGTAAGCACACAATAAGTGTTCAAGAAGCAAAGTGGCCTGGTGGATAGAGCAGAGGTCTGGGAATCAGAAAGATATGGATTCTAATGTCGGCTCCACCACTTGTCCCAGTATTTGCCCTACACAGGATTTCACCTAGACATTTTCCAGTACTCTACCAGTCTCAGCTATGAGAGGGAGAGTCAAGCAGAAGCATATCCATTCCATTCTTAGCCTGGCCAGTGACTAGTGAGTCGAAGGCAATCTGCTACAAGTCAAAACTCACCTGTGCTGGGCAGCAGCGGAATGTTAGAGAGTCGAAGGCGAAGACTCAAATTTACTGCACAGAAGAAGGCAGTGGTAAACTACGTTCATATTTTCACCAAAAAAACTCTGTGGATATACTATAAGAACAATTGCAGATGGAGGTGGGGCATTCTGGATTGTACATCCATGGAGTCGCTATAGGTCAGAGATGACACTACAGTATAAGACAAGATCCTGGCATTTTGTATACTGCTGGCACAAAGTAAGCACTTAACAAATACCATAAAAGAAGCAAATGAATGAATACTAAATAAATCAATGAATTCCACTGAGTGATCAGTGGCACCATCCTATAGGGCAGGGACTATATATTTTTAATTTGCTATCCCAGAAACAATCACATTACTAACATCGGGATTTGATAGATGCTTTGAATTACATAATAATATCAGTAATAATAACAGTAGCATTTATTAACCATTACAGTGGCAGGCACTGTACTAAGCTCTGGGGTGGATACATACAAATCAGGTTGAACACAGTCCCTGTCCCACATGGGGCTCACAGTCTCAATCCCCATATTACAGATGAGGGAACTGAGGCACAGAGAACTGAAGTGATTTGCCCAAGGCCACACAGCAGACAAGTGGCGAAGCTGGGATTAGAACCCATAACCTCATGATGCCCAGATCCGTGCTCTAGCCACTGCGCCATGCTGCTTCTCATATGAAGCAGAGTGAGGGCATGGAAGATCAAACTATCATGATAGTCAGTAAAATGAATTGACAGGTGACACAATTTTAAAGGGAATGGTTTTAGCCTGGAAGCTTACTAAAACTGGAGGGAGATCTTTTGATAAGGTGTGATTAGAAAGGTAATGAAGTGGTCCATGGGCTCTGGTGCATATTCCCTCACTGTTCACAATTTCCCCTTTCCCTCCTACCCAGCCCCATCCAGTTTTCTCAGTTCCTCATTGTTCCAAAATATTGTATAACTGAAAGTCCTCTAGGGCAAGGCTCACATCTTCTACTTCTATTGAGTGTCCCCCAGTACCAAGTATAGTGCTCTGCATTCAATCATTCATTCAATAGTATTTATTAAGCACTTATTGTGTGTAAACCACTGTACTAAGTGCTTGGAAAAGTACAAGACAACAATGAAGGGTGACAATCCTTGCCCACAACAAGCTTACAGTCTAGAAGGGGGAGATAGACATCAATACAAATAGACATCAATACAAATAAATCAATTAAAGATCTATACATAAGTGCTGCAGGGCTGGGAGAGGAGAGAAGAGCAAAGGGAGCAAGTCGGGCGACACAGAAGGGAGTGGGAGATGAGGAGTAGATTCTCAAATAATAATAATGATGATATAGATGATAATGATGACAATTCCTACCCAACGTGTCCAATCTGATTATCCCAGGGCTTGGCACAGTTCTTGGAATATTGTTGTTGTCTTATGCTGTCGAGTTGCATCTGACCCATAGCGACACCACAGACACATCTCTCCCAGAACACCCCACATCCATCTGCAATCGTTTTGGTAGTGGATCCATAGAGTTTTCTTGGTAAAAATGTGGAAGTGGTTTGCCATTGCCTTCTTCCACACAGTCAATCAATCAATCAATCAATCAATTGTATTTATTGAGCGCTTACTGTGTGCAGAGCATTGTACTGTCGATTTGAATCTCCACCTTTGACTTTCTCCCATGCTGCTGCTATCCAGCACAGGTGAGTTTTGACTTGTAGCAGGTTGCCTTCCACTCACTAGCCACTGCCCAAGCTAGGAATGGAATGGATATGCCTCTCCTTGACTCTTCCTTCTGTAGTTGAGCCGGGTAGAATACTGGAAACTCTCCAGGTGCACCCCTGAGAGGTTGCATGGACTCCTATCAGGCAGAAACTCCTCACCCTCGGCTTCAAGGCTCTCCATCACCTCGACCCCTCCTACCTCAGCTCCCTTCTCTCCTTCTACAGCCCAGCCCGCAACCTCCGCTCCTCTGCCACTAATCACCTCACAGTGCCTCATTCTCGCCTGTCCCGCTGTCGAACCCCAGCCCACGTCATCCCCCTGGACTTGAATGCCCTCCCTCTGCACATCCTTCAGGCTGGCTCTCTTCCTCCCTTTAAGGCCCTACTGAGAGCTCACCTCCTCCAGGAGGCCTTCCCAGACTGAGCCCCCTCCTTCCTCTCCCCCTTCACCACCTTTCCATCCCCCCCGCCGCCTTACCTCCTTCCCTTCCCCATGGCACCTGTATATATGTATATATACATATATATATATATATATATATATGTTTGTATGTATTTATTACTCTATTCATTTATTTATTTGACTTGTACATATTTATTCTATTTATTTGATTTTGTTAATATGCTTTGTCTTGTTCTCTATCTCCCCCTTCTAGACTGTGAGCCCACTGTTGGGTAGGGACCGTCTCTATATGTTGCCAACTTGTACTTCCCAAGTGCTTAGTACAGTGCTCTGCACACAGTAAGCGCTCAATAAATATGATTGAATGAATGAATGAATAAATTATTTTTTAATGGTATTTGTTAAACACCTAATAGGAGACAAGCGCATTACTAAGTGCTGGGGTAGATACAAGCTAATCAGGTTGAACACAGTCCCTGTTTAACTTGGGACTCACAGTCTTAATCCCCCATTTTACAGATGAGGAAACGGAGGCACAAAGAATTTCAGTGACTTGCCCAGGTCACACAGCAGACAAGCAGAAGAGCCAGAAGTAGAATCCAGGTCCTTCTGACTCTCAGGCCTATGCTCTATCCACTAGGCAACACTGTTTCTCAAGTGCTTAAAAAATAACATAATTTATTAGACCCTAACAACTTTTATGGCAGATCTGAGTGTCACACGTGATGATGGTATATGAGAAGGGAGACACCACAGTACCTGCAGTGAATGCAGCCATGGAGAATGAGCAGAAATATCTTCTTCCAAAGTCATAGAATGACATCCATAATGCCTCTGTTACTGCCCTAGGCTACAGAGAACTTGGGTGAGAGAGTGTAGATGGTTCAGTGGAAACCACAAATCCTGGAAAAGCCATTCAAGCACATGTTTCACTTATGGTGGTAAAACTCGGAAGAGACAATGTAAGGCATTTGTTGCTCAGCTACTGAATAGCTCCCTTCAGGAATACAAAATCATTCTAAAGTGGGAGGAGAACAAGATAATATGACCCTAAAAATTCTTTCAGTCATTCAATCGGATTTATTGAACACTTACTGTGTGCAGAGCACTGTACTAAGCGCTTGGGAAGTACAATTCAGCAACAAATAGAGATAATCCCTGCCCGCAATGGGCTCACAGTCAAGGGGGGGGAGACAGACATCAAAACCAGTAAACAGGCATCGGTAGTAACATTACAAATAAATAGAATTATAGACACATACACATCATTAATAAAATAAATACAATTAGAATTATAAATATGTATCTATATATGTATATAGATGTATAGATGTATGCATATATACAAGTGCTGTGGGGCAGGGAGAGGGGTAGAGAGCAAAGGGAACAAATAGGGCTGATGGGGAAGGGAGGGGGCTGAAACTAGCCTCCTATATCCAGTAATACCTTGCATCATATGTATCAAGATATTTGCACATTACCGGTGAGGAGAATTAGCATGGATTTCTCTTTCTAGTCCTTAAAGAATTGTAATGGGGAATTGCGGAGAGGAGAGGAGGAACAGAGAGCACATAGATGGGAAGGGAAGGAGCTGACAAAAAACAGGGTGAGGGAACAGGAATGAAAAGAGGAGTATTCCCACGATCAGGATATTCAATATGGTGCCCACTTGTACTTCCCAAGAGCTTAGTACCAGTGCTCTCCACAAAGTAAGCGCTCAATAAATACAATTGAATGAATGAATAAATGAACCTAAACAATGCAAGTCAATCTGCGATACATAGTGTGTATTTACTGTAAAGCACTGCTCTAAGCATTTGTGAGAGTTCAAGTAAAGAAAGAAATCTGGCTTTAAAGAAAGCTACTTTCTTCCACACAATGTAAATACATGGGAACTTTAGAGCTTTGATGCTAATGAATACTTCAAAGCAAAAGAAATCCATCTCCACTAACAAAAAGCAGTTTTCTTTCAAAAATGGCTCTAGGTCCAGAGAAGTGAAGTGACTTGCCCAAGGTCACACAGCAGATAGGTGGTGGAGCTAGGATTAGAACCCGTGACCCTCTAACTCCCAAGCCCATGCTCTATCTACTACACCATGCTGCTTCTCATGAATGATTACAAGCAAAACTTGGTTTCCAACTAACACTGAAGAAAATGAGATAGTTGAGGAAGTAGAGGAATATTGCCAAGAGAGAATGTGCATGCAGTTTGAATATCTGACAGATGGGTAGTTTGATTTAAAATTACAATTTGAGCAGCAACCTACTCTATTTCTTGACAGTCATTAACTGGGAACCATAAAAAGTATCATTAATTCTGGGGGAGTCAGCAAAATGTTCAAAATGTTTTGTAACGCTCTAACACTAATGCAGACCTTTCCAGACAGCCCCCACAGCAGCAAAGGTTTGCTCTCTACACTGCTTGTATTTTTGGCAGCTTAAAAACACTGCCAATGCACCTGCTTTCCAGAAGATCATTAGGTAAAAATCCCAACGTAGGCCAATCAACCTGGCTTTAGTTACCTTACCTTCTGCTGGAGGAGAAAATTAATGTTATTAGATGTGTCTTTCTCTCAAGATTGGCTGGTGTTTGGTTACTTTGCCAGCTGTCTGAGAGGTGCTTAGGTCTTCACTACGCTGACTAGCTCATTGTCTGGGTAGAGCCCAAGTCCCAACATACTACACAAACACACCGTGTGGAGTTTACACCAGCTGTTACACCATTGTACAGGTTCTTAACAGGATTACACTACAGTAAACCACAAGCTTGGCAGCGGATACTTTGCCGTTCAACCAGAGCTTCGAGGCAGGTCTCGCTGAGGCCATTATACATACAAAGAACACAACTCTGAACTCGAGGATGTAAGGTAGAGAAGAAAGGAAGGGGAAAGGGAGACGCCCACAGACGTGCACAAAGGATCACTGTGAACGCTCAGTTTGCCGATAGATTTTTCAGTCCTTCGAGTTTCCTGTAAAATATTATACAAATTAGCATAGCAAATCCTTCTTTAGTTCTGAACCAAATTACAAATGCTTCATCTGAGTCCAGTCTCTTCCTTCTGGAACAAGAAGTCAAGCAGAGGATCCCATTGACTTAAAAGCAGAGATTTGTCACAACTCAGTGGTTTTAAAGGAAAGGACGCCAGCCCGTGGCGCCACTGACATCCATCTTGAAATACAAAAAAATAAGCAATCTGTGGCCTACTCACTATATTTTTCACTTGACTATTGCTGTACCTAGTCAAGGATATAGCAGTATGTCAATACTTCCTCCTTGGGCCAGAACTATCCTCCGAGGAAGATTGAAACAGAATGGCTTTGTTTACATAACTGCCAAATTCTGAGATTTGTGGTAGAAAAGTAGCTACACCGCTGAAACTAAGCTTTAATCACTGACAAACAGGAGACTAATTCTATGTAATTATGTTTTTCTTGAAACCTTCTCTCATGGAATTAAGAGGTTTTCATTAGCACAGGAATGGCTTCGGGTAAGTTCTTTGTTAGTAGATGGCTGTTTCACTGATGTATATTTCCCCATCTTGGATGAGAATCCCAAAAGTAAAATATTTTTATCACCCTTGCAAAACATATCCCACAGCATCTCCTTTTTTCTTGCTTACATGAGTTTGCAAAAAATGCACCAGCAACATTGCTAGCCATTAATTCATTTGGGATGATTTTTCTTTCATTGATGTTTTGCATAAGGAAGGAAAAAAAAAGCTTTCAAGTTTTTCCATTTAGATTTTAAACTTAATTCCTTTTTGAAATAAAACAAAACCAAAGCTATTGCACACGTTGATTGTTGTGTGAGTCAGCCATAGAGAACATGTCTACCAACTCTGCAATACTGTACTCTCCCAAGAGCTTAGTACAATTTTGGGTCCACAGTGAGCCCTCAATAAATTTGACTGATCGATACATTAAGTTAAATTTCAATATGAAGCCTAAGGACGCCTCGAAATAGAGAAAAGGAAGATACTGAAGACAATTCTTGAATAAAATGTTTTCTTATATACAGTGTTGGGTTTTGTGTCTGTTCATAAAACAAAGTAGAGAAGCAGCGTGGCTCAGTGGAAAGAGCCCGGGCTTAGGAATCAGAGGTCATGGGTTCAAATCCTAGCTTTGCCACTTGTCAGCTGTGTGACTTTGGGCAAGTCACTTAACTTCTCTGTGGCTCAGTTTCCTCATCTGTAAAATGGGGATTAAGACTGTGAGCCCCACGTGGGACAACCTGATCACCTTGTGTCCTCCCCAGTGCTTAGAACAGTGCTTTGCTCATAGTAAGTGCTTAACAAATGCCATTACTATTATCATTAAGGTACTTCATGTGTGTCTATAAACATGCATATGTTTATAGATAAACTTTATCTTTTATTATACTAATCGATGTGATTTCTCACTTCCAGATTATAACATGTTTATACTAAGAAGCAAAAATTAGCTTGGTCACCCCTTTGTGGGAGAGAGAGAATGAATCAAATTCTATTTTCCTTGAAAACATATTCTTGGATGTCTTTTATCAATAAGTTCAAACACCGTAGTTCAAACATCAAGTCACATTACACTGAGAAGATAGGAGTGTCACAGACTTGTTTTTGGAAAAGTTTAAACACATATGGACTCATTCTGAGCCCCCTGAGGCAACAGAACAGGATAAGGCTAATCTCATGGACACTTCAAGGCCAACTTTCATACAACCTAATAATTTGTCCGTGGAAGGGAAACAATGTATTTCAAGGACTCCTGGCCATCTCCTATGGCTAAATCTGTTCAAATTTCTATCTATATATCTATATAAAAATACACGTCGAGGCAAAATAAAAGTAAAAATATTCTTGCTCAGAATGCAACCCTTACTTTCCCTGTTCTTTGTCTTTAGGGAGCTGACACAGATTCTCTTATTTACTCTTATTTACCACTGGGGAAAAGATGACATCCATGAAGAATGAATTTATTTATCAGACACTAGGTAAGTCTTTGTAGCGCAGAGGATAAAAGATGAAAATGCATTTAGTTCATCTGCTTATATCTTAGGCTCACAACCATTTCTGTAGCTTATAGCACACTTAAATCCTAAAATTCCACACGCTTTATTTACGGAAAGGATTGCTTGTCTCAGATTAGCTCCCACCATTCTTACTGGTATTTGGATATGAAAGAAAACAGTAAATTTAGGGAGAAATAGAGCTATTGCCTGAAAGATCTGAATGTGTTCCAACTAGGCTGAATCAGTTTCATTTCAATTTTGGTGCTAAGATTATATATATTGGCTTAATTTAGTGATAAGAAAATCCCTATAATAAATCCTACCTTGGGAGACAAATCTGTCAAGATCTTGATTATCAAAACAAATGAACAGAGAGTAAAATGTGACATATGTAGCATATATTTTACTTGACAAATTAGCACTTGTGAACTGACAGACATACCATAACTGAATTTTAAGGTTGCTATGGCAAATTATGCCTTTCTTCAGACCCTGCTCCCTAAGCTTCCAAAACGGCAACTAACTTTCCACAAAGAAAAAGAAATCATAATTTCGAACACTGTCTACTTGGCATGAATTTGTTCATCTGCCTAATTCTATTTTCCAAAAATCACCTCCCTGCTAGGGGAATCTGATTGCTGTATTAGAGAAGCAGCGTGGTTTAGTTGAAAGAGCCTGGGCTTGGGAGTCAGAAGTCATGGGCTCTAATCCTGGATCTGCCACTTGTCAGCTGTGTGCCTTGGACAAAGCACTTAACTTCTCTGGGCCTCAGTTACCTCATCTGTAAAATGGGGATGAAGACTGTGAGCCCATGTGATACAGCCCAATTACCTTGTATCCCCCCCCGCCGCGCTTAGAACAGCGCTTAACAAATGTCATTATTATTATTATTAGATTCTATTCATTTAATCACCCTAATATTCTCCCATTTTCCCATCCAGCTTCTTTCAGAACTGGCCTTGAACATTCATCTAAAATAAAACAAATTTCTTCCATTTGTTTTTCTCTTCATATTTTTATGGTATTTGTGATGTGCTGATTATGTATCAAGTACTATTATTAATGTTGGGGTAGATAAAATTTAGTCAGGTTGGATATAATCCCGTCCCACATGGGTCTCACGGTCTATGTAGGAGGGAGAAGGATTTAATCCCCATTTTACAGTTGAGAAAATTGAGGCATAAAGAAGTTAAGTGACTTGCCCAAGGATACAACAGGAGGCAAGTGTCAGAATTGGGATTAGAACCCAGGTCCTCTGACCCCAGGCCCATCCTCCCTAGTTCATGCCGCTTCTCACTATTTCATTTTTTCCACCTCTTGGAGTTAAGGTCCAGAGCCAACTTGAGAGTGAGATGAAAATTTAATGCTTAAAGGCCTAAAATCCAAGTTCCAAGGCAACACAGAAAGAAGAGGGAGTAGTTGGAGAAAGTCTTATGGAGAAGAAGCAATTTTAATAGGATTTTGAAACTGGGGTGAGTGGTGGTCTGTTGGATATGAGGAGGAGAGTTTGGGGTCCAAAGGAAGTTGTGGGCAAGGGATCAGTGGCGCGATAGATGAGACTGAGGTGCAGTAAATAGGTTGGCATTAAGGGAGCAAATCCACCTAAGCACCAAACAGAAATTCCCTAACATTGGCTTTAAAGCACCCAATCAGCTTGCCTCCTCCTACCTTAACTCGCTGATTCCCCATTACAAACCAGTCCACACACTTCACTCCTCTATCAATTAATCAATCAATCAATCAATCAATTGTATTGGTTGAGCACTGGGTGAAGAGCACTGTACTAACTGCTTGGGAGAGAACACTAAAACAGATTTGATAGACATATTTCCTGCCCACAACGAGTTTACAGTCTAGAGGGGGAGACAGACATTAATATAAATTAATAAACAATGGATATGGGTATGTAAATGAGAAGCAGCGTGGCTCAGTGGAAAGACCACGGGCTTGGGAGTCAGAGATCATGGGCTCTAATCCTGGCTCAGCCACTTGTCAGCTGTATGACTTTGAGCAAGTCACTTCACTTCTCTGCACCTCAGTTTCCTCATCTGTAAAATGGGGATTAAGACTGTGAGGCCCACGTGGGACAGCCTGATCACCTTGTATCCCCCGCAGTGCTTAGAATAGTGCTTCACACATAGTAAGCGCTTAACAAATGCCATCATTAATTAATTAATTACTGGGGTGCTGAGTGGGTGAGAATAAAGGTCACAAATCCTAGTGCAAGGGCAATGCAGAAGGAAGTAGGAAAAGAGGAATATAAGGGCTTAGTTGGGGAAGGTCTCTTGGAGGAGATCTGTCTAGAAGATGGGGAGAGTGAACATCTATCAGACATGAACAGGGAGTGAATTCCAAGCCTGAGTTAAGACCTGGGTCGGGGGTAGGCGATTAGATAGATGAGATTGAAGTATAATAATAATAATAATAATAATAATGGCATTTATTAAGCTCTTACTATGTGCAAAACACTGTTCTAAGCACTGCAGAGGTTACAAGATGATCAGGTTGTCCCACGGGGGGCTCACAGTCTTCATCCCCATTTTCCAGATGAGGTAACTGAGGCCCAGAGAAGTTAAATGGCTTGCCCAAAGTCACACAGCTGACAATTGGTGGAGCTGGGATTTGAACCCATGACCTCTGACTCCAAAGCCCATGCTCTTTCCACTAAGCCATGCTGTAAAGTGAGTAGACTGACATTTAAGGAGTGAAGTATGGGGGCTGAGTTGTGGGAAATCAGTCATATAAAATAGGAGGGATCAAAGTGATTGATTGCTTTAAAGCCTATGGCAAGGAATATCTTTGATGTGGGGGTGGATGGGCAATCACTGGAGTTTCTTGAAGAGTTGGGAAACATAGACTGAACAGTTTTGTAGAAAAATGATCCGGTTGGCAGAATGGAGTATGGATTGAAGTGGGGAGAGGGCAGGGAACATGACAGCTTATTTGGTTGTATTATACTCTTCCAAGTGCTTAGTACTGCACTCTGCACATAATAAATGCTAAATAAATATGATTAATTTATTGAAGGAAGCTGTTACAGTAATCAAAGCAGGATAAGTGCTTGGATTAAGGTGGTAACAGTTTGGATAGAGAGGAAAGGGTGATTTTAGTGATGTTATGAAGGTAGAAACAACAGGATTTGGTGACAGATCGAATATATGGGTTGAATGATAGAGAGATGAGTCAAGGATAATGCCAAATTTATGGGCTTTGTGAGACATAGAGGATAGTGGTGCTATCTACAGTGATGGGAAAGTCATAATGAGGGGAGGGGATGGGTGGGAAGATAAGGAGTTCTGTTTGGGACATGTGAAATTTGAGGTATAGGCAGAACTATAGAGACTTTTAGACTGTTAGCCCACTGTTGGGTAGGGACTGTCTCTATATGTTGCCAATACGTACTTCCCAAGCGCTTAGTACAGTGCTCTGCACATAGTAAGCGCTCAATAAATACGATTGATGATGACTTCTAAATAGATATGTTCTGGAGGCAAGAGGGAATACGAGATGTGTTTTTAATGAATCCAGTTATTTAAAATCTTCACTAGGTGGGCATACTCAATAAGAAATAACAGATGTGGAAGTTGACTGATTTCAAAATATGATGCTAATCCTCTGGTAAAGTTTTAAATTGTAAGAAGCAATATTATCAAAAGTTCTTAAATCATTCACAGAGGATAACTTGCAGGCTAATGACTATTCTCTGAAAGGACAAAAGTGAGGAAATACAGATGGGTAGGAATGTCTTCCAGTATCAACAATGGCCTGGAAGATTGACCATTAATCAGTGGAGCAATCCATCAGTGATATTTATTGAGTGCTTACAGTTTGCAGCATTACTTACTAGGCACTTAGAAAAGTGTAATACAACAAAGTTTATGGACATGAACCCTGTCCATAAGGAACATACAGACATTAGAGACAGATGTTACACTGAATTGTGAATAGGGGAAATAATAGATTCTAAGGATTTTTGCAAAGGTTTTGTGGGGCTGGGTAGAGTGTTCAAGTGCATAAAGGGTACACAGCCAAGTCTGCTTTTCTGAGAAGACCAAGGTGTGCTTGGAGCATGGGCTTGGGAGTCAGAGGTCATGGGTTCTAATTCTGATCCTCCACTTGTCAGCTGTGTGACCCTGGGCAAGTCACTTGACTTCTCTATGCCTCAGTTACCTCAACTGTAAAAATGGGGATTAAAAATGTGAGCCCCACGTGGGACAATCTATTTATCCTGTATCTATCTCAGTGCTCAGAACAGTGCTTCGTACATAGTAAGCGCTTAACAAGATAATTATTATTATTATCTCATACCTGAGAAAGCATCCACACAACCAAATAATAACCCCAGTGAACCAGAGTTTAATACTTTCACTACTGCTATTCTACTATCTAAGCTGCTCACTATCCAATGGCGCAAAGGTGAACAAAGAGTTAGAAAACTAATTCAAGAAGTTCAGCATATCCTTTGAAAGACTGTAAACTCTTTGAGAGAAAGAATTTTGTCTGCAAAATCTACCATATTGTATTTTTCCAAGTACTTAGTATGGTACTCTGCAAATGATAAACACTCAATATATACCACTGATTTATTGATTGACTGACGCTGACAGAGTGGGAGAGCAGTCCATCAATCAATACTACTTATTGTGCACCTACTGTGTGCAGAACACTGTACTAAGCACTTGGAAGAGTAGGATAGAATTAGCAAATGTGATCCCTGCACTAAATGACCTTACAATTCAGTGGGGAGACAGACATTAAAATGAATTACGGACTGGAGGAATTTATAAAGTGTAAAAACTGTATACATAACCTAAGTGTTGAATACGCAAGTTCTAAGGTGGCATGGAACATTTCCTCCTACCTTCAGGTCATCTCTACCTGGATGTGCTGTCAGAATTTCAAACTTAACATGTCCAAAACACGTCTGATTTTTCCACTCAAACCCCATCCTCCCTGTGAATTTCCTGTCATTCTAGACAGTACCATCATACTTCCTGTATCACAAGCACATAACTTTGGCTTTATCCTCGCCTCGCCTCTCTCATATTCAAACCACATATTCAATGTCATAAAATTCTGTCACTTCAACCTTCAGAACATTGCTAAAATCCACCCTTTCCCTCTCCATCCAAAATGCTACCACATTAATCCAAGGATTTAACCTAGCCCACAGAGTCTTTGCTCATCACCCTGCTGTATTTCCCAACTCCAGTCCATACCTCACACTGCTCTTAGGATAAAGTTTCTACAAAAACATTCAGTTCATATTTCCCCTCTTCTCAAGAACCTTCGGTGGTTGCTCATCCACCTCAGCAGCAAACAGAAACTCCTTAGCATTGGCTTAAAAACATTCAATCACCTTTCCCACTACAACCCAACCCACACGCTTTGTTTCTCTAATGCCAACCTACTCATTGTATCTCATTTTTGTCTGTTTCATCACCAGCTTCTTGCCTATGTTCTGCCTCTGGCCTGAAATGTCTCATTTTTCATATCAAATGAATGAACAATCTCACCACCTTCATGGTCTTGAAGGTACATCACCTCCAAGAGGTATTTTACAACTAGGCCTTCATTTCCTTGTCTCTCACCCTCTTCTGCATCACCTTTGCTCTTGGTCTGCTCCTTTCATTCACCCCTCCCTCTCTCTACAGAACTTATGTACCTCACCATAATTTATTTATTTACGGTAATGTCTGTCTTCCCTTCTACTACTTAAGTTCACTGTGAGCAGGGAACATGTCCACCAACTCTGCTATATTGTACTCTCAAAGTGCTTAGTACAGTCTTCTGCAAACAGTAAGCACTCAATAAATGTGATTGATTGATTGATTGATGTGGCAGTTATGGGGGGAATGGGAAGATATAGGATGGGGAGATGAGAGACTACATCAGAAAAGACCCCCTGAAGGTTATAGGACTTTTGTAGGAATTTGAAGATAATGACAGCAGCAGTCTTCCAGATGTTGCTGAGAGTTCCAGGCAGGAGGGAGTGTGTGAGCAAGAGGTTGGCAGCAGGAGAGATGAGCGACTTAATGAGTAGCACTCATAGTACTCATTAAGAGGAATAGGGCAGGGAACATGTCTAATAACGCAGCTGTATTTCTAGACTGTGAGCTCACTGTTGGGTAGGGACCATCTCTATATGTTGCCAACTTGTACTTCCCAAGCGCTTAGTACAGTGCTCTGCACAAAGTAAGCGCTCAATAAATATGATTGAATGAATGAATTTAACATAATAATAATTAATAATTAGGGTATTTGTTAAGTACTTACTATGTGCCAAGCACTGTTAGAGAAGCAATGTGGCTCAGTGGAAAGAGCCCAGGCTTTGGAGTCAGAGGTCATGGGTTCAAACCCTGGCTCCAGCAATTGTCAGCTGTGTGACTTTGGGCAAGTCACTTAACTTCTCTGGGCCTCAGTTCCCTCATCTGTAAAATGGGGATGAAGACTGTGAGCTCCCAGTGGGATGACCTGATCACTTTGTAACCTCCCTGGTGCTTAGAACAGTGCTTTGCACATAGTAAGTGCTTAATTAAATGCCATTATTGTTATTATTATTGTGCACACAAACACTCAATAACTGCAATTGATTGAGGGAACTTCATCTCAGCTTGCATGTTTTACTCTCTCAATCAATTGTAGTTATTGAGTGTTTAATGAACTTCAAGGAGTGGATGAGTAACAGGTGCTTTAAAGGTGCTTTAGTGCTTTAGATTGAGTGCTTTAAAGGTGATGGTTAGGAGTTGCTGCTCGATGAAGAGAGGAATGGGCAGCACTAAAATAAGCTTCAGGCAAAACTGAAAGATTATGGAGTTATATTTTTGTACCACCTTCATTAGAGATGTGGGATCTGGATTTATTCTATGTAACTATACATATGTTACATACGTTACATATGACTTGACATCTGTCCACGTGTTTTGTTCTGTTATCGGTCTCCCCTTTCTAGACTATGAGCCCATTGTTGGGTAGGAACTGTCTCTATATGTTGCAAACATATACTTCCCAAGTGCTTAGTACAGTGCTCTGCACACAGTAAGCGCTCAATAAATATGATTGAATGCATGAATGAATATGTAGTTATCCTTCATATTCAAAAAAGACCCCAATATTGGTGAAGTTCACCTATGAGAGTGTTGAGCCGAAAACGATGATGCACAAGCCACAGTCCTAGCCACATGATTAACACAATTAGGTTCATTCATTCAAGTGTAATTATTGAGTGCTTACTGTGTGCAGAGCACTGTACTAAGAGCTTGGGAGAGTACAATATAACAATAAACAGACACATTCCCTGCCCACAATGACCTTACAGTCTTGAGGGATAACAAGGTTATCACTTGAGTTATTGTAATGTAATGTTGGGTAATGTCTGCAGCACTTGGTGCTTTTTTCTGTTTTTTCCCCATCTCTCTATTTCTTCTCCTCAAAACGCTATCCAACCTTGGCTTCACAGACTTTGTCCTCTCCTGGTTCTCCTCATCTCTCCAGCCGTTCATTCTCAGTCTCCTTTGCGGGCTCCTCCTCCCCCCTCCCATCCCCTTACCGTAGGAGTTCCTCAAGGGTCAGTTCTTGGTCCTCTTCTGTTCTCTATCTACACTCACTCCCTTGGTGAACTCATTCTCTCCCACAGCTTCAACTATCATCTCTACGCTGATGACACCCAAATCTACATCTCTGCCCCTGCTCTCTCTCCCTCCCTCCAGGCTCGTATCTACTCCTGCCTTCAGAACATCTCCATCTGGATGTCTGCCCGCCATCTAAAACTCAATATGTCCAAGACTGAACCCCTTATCTTCCCTCCCAAACCCTATCCTCTCCCTGACTTCCCCGTCACTGTAGATGGCACTACCATCCTTCCTGTCTCAAAAGCCCATAACCTTGGTGTCATCCTCAACTCTGCTCTCTCATTCACCCCACATATCCAATCTGTCACCAAAACCTGCCAGTCTCACCTCCACAACATCACCAAGATCCACCTTTCCTCTCCATCCAAACTGCTACCTTGCTGGTTCAATCTCTCATCGTTTCCCAACTGGATTACTTCATCAGCCTCCTCTCTGATCTCTCATCCTCCTGTCTCTCCTCACTTCAGTCTATACTTCACTTTGCTTCCTGGATTTTCTTTGTACAGAAACATTCTGGGCATATTACTCCCCTCATCAAAAATCTCCATTCATTCATTCAATTGTATTTATTGAGCGCTTACTGTGTGCAGAGCACTGTACTAAGCACTTGGGAAGTAGAAGTTGGCAACATATAGAGACTGTCCCTACCCAACAGCAGGCTTAGTCTAGAAGGGGGGGACAGACAACAAAACAAAACATATTAACAAAATAAAATAAATAGAATAGTAGATATGTACCAGTAAAATAGAGTAATAAATATGTACAAACATATATACAAGTGCCGTGGGGAGGGGAAGGAGGTATGACAGGGGGGGATTGTGAAGGGGAGGAGGGGGAGAGGAAGGAGGGGGCTCAGTCTGGGAAGGGCCCCTGGAGGAGGTGAGCTCTCAGTAGGGCTTTGAAGGGAGGAAGAGAGCTAGGTTGGTGGATATGTGGAGGGAGGGCATTCCAGGCCAGGGGTAGGATGTGGGCCGGGGGTCGATGGCAGGACGGGCAAGAACGAGGCACAGTGAGGATGTTAGTGGCAGAGGAGCAGAGGGTGCGGGCTGGGCTGTAGAAGGAAAGAAGGGAGGTGAGGTAGGAGGGGGCAAGGTGATGGAGAGCCTTGAAGCCGAGAGTGAGGAGTTTTTGCCTGATGCGTAGGTTGATTGGTAGCCACTGGAGATTTTTGAGGAGGGGAGTAACATGCCCAGTGGCTGCCTGTCAACCTAAGAATCAAGCAAAAACACACTCGGCTTCAAGGCTCTCCATCACCTTGCCCCGTCTACAGCCCAGCCCGCACCCTCCACTCCTCTGCCGCTAACCTCCTCACTGTGCCTCATTCTCGACTGTCCCACTGATGACCCCCGGCCCACATCCTTCCACTGGCCTGGAATGCCCTCACTCCACACATCTGCCAAGCTAGCTCTCTTCCTCCCTTCAAAGCCCTACTGAGAGTTCACCTTCTCCAGGAGGCCTTCCCAGACTGAGCCCCTTTTTTCTTCTCCTCCTCCCCATCGCCCCTGCCCTACCTCCTTCCCCTCCCCATAGCACCTGTATATATGTTTGTACAGATTTATCACTCTATTTATTTTACTTGTACATATTTACTATTCTATTTATTTTGTTAATGATGTGCATATAGCTATAATCCTATTTGTTCTGACAATTTTGACACCTGTCTATGTGTTTTGTTCTGTTGTCTGTCTCCCCCTTCTAGACTGTGAGCCCGTTGTTGGGTAGGGACAGTCCCTATATGTTGCTGACTTGTACTTCCCAAGAGCTTAGTACAATGCTTTGCACACAGTAAATGAATGAATGAATGAATGAATGCAAGAACTTTGCTGATAGAGTGCCCCTTTAGGTCACTGTGTCTTGCAAATCAGTCCTCATCACTTGAATCCCAGATAAGGCTTTGTTTTATTGAGTCCTTATAAGGTTTTCACAGGTATTCCTACCCAGTTTTCTGGTCAAACATAATAATCAATCAATCAATCATATTTATTGAGCGCTTACTGTGTGCAGAGCACTGTACTAAGCCCTTGGGAAGTACAGGTTGGTAACATATAGAGACAGTCCCTACCCGACAGTGGGCTCACAATCTAGAAGGGAGAGACAGACAACAAAACCAAACATATTAACAAAATAAAATGAATAGAATAGATATGTACAAGTAAAATAAATAGAGTAATAAATATGTACAAACATATATACATATATACAGGTGTTATGGGGAAGGGAAGGAGGTAAGACGGTGGGGATGAAGACGGGGACAAGGGGGAGAGGAAGGAGGGGACTCAATCTGGGAAGGCTTCCTGGAGGAAGTGAGCGCTCGGTAGAGCCTTGAAGGGAGGAAGAGAGCTAGCTTGGCGGTTGTGGGGAGGGAGGGCATTCCAGGCCAGGGGGATGACGTGGGCCGGGGGTCGATGGCAAGACAGGCGAGAACGAGGCACAGTGAGGAGATTAGCAGCAGGAGAGCGGAGGGTGCAGGCTGGGCTGTAGAAGGATTGAAGGGAGGTGAGGTAGGAGGGAGCAAGGTGATGGAGAACCTTGAGGCCGAGGGTGAGGAGTTTCTGCCTGATGCGCAGATTGATTGGTAGCCACTGGTGATTTTTGAGGAGGGGAGGAACATGCCCAGAGCGTTTCTGGACAAAGACAATCCGGCAGCGGCATGAAGTATGGATTGAAGTGGGGAGAGACACGAGGATGGGAGATCAGAGAGGAGGCTGATGCAGTAGTCCAGATGGGATAGGATGAGAGCTTGAACAAGCAGGGTAGCAGTTTGGATGGAGAGGAAAGGACGGATCTTGGCAATGCTGCGGAGCTGAGACCGGCAGGTTTTGGTGACGACTTGGATGTGAGGGGTGAATGAGAGAGCAGAGTCGAGGATGACACCAAGGTTGCGGGCTTGTGAGATGGGAAAGATGGTAGTGCCGTCAACAGTGATGGGAAAGTCAGGGAGAGGGCAAGGTTTGGGAGGGAAAACAAGGAGTTCAGTCTTGGACATGTTGAGTTTTACGTGGCGGCAGACATCCAGATGGAGATGTCCTGAAGGCAGGAAGAGATGCGAGCCTGAAGGGAGGGGGAGAGAGCAGGGGCAGAGATGTAGATCTGGGTGTCATCAGCGTTGAGATGATAGTTGAAGCTGTTGGAGCGAATGAGGTCACTAAGGGAGTGAGTGTAGATCGAGAACAGAAGGGGACCAAGAACTGAACCTTGGGGAACCCCACAGTAAGGGGATGGGAGGGGGAGGAGGAGCCTGCAAAAGAAACTGAGAATGAATGACCGGAGAGATAAGAGGAGAACCAGGAGAGGACGGAGTCTGTGAAGCCAAGGTTGCATAGCGTGTTGAGGAGAAGGGGGTGGTCCACAGTGTCGAAAGCAGCTGAGATGTCGGGGAGGATTAGGATAGAGTATGAGCCTTGGATTTGGCAAGCAGGAGGTCATTGGTGACCTTTGAGAGGGCAGTTTCCGTGGAATGTAGGGGACAGAAGCCAGACTGGAGGGGGTCGAGGAGAGAGTTGGTGTTGAGGAATTCGAGGCAGCGCATGTAGACGACTCGTTCAAGGAGTTTGGAAAGGAATGGTAGGAGGGAGATGGGGTGATAACTAGAAGGTGAGGTGGGGTCAAGAGAGGTTTTTTTTAGGATGGGAGAGACATGGGCATGTTTGAAGGCAGAGGGGAAGGAACCAGTGGAGAGTGAGCGGTTGAAGATGGAAGCAAAGGAGGGGAGAAGGGACGGAGCGAGAGATTTCATGAGATGAGAGGGAATGGGATCAGAAGCACAGGTGGCCGGAGTAGCACTCGAGAGGAGGGAGGAGAGCTCCTCTGAGGATACTTCTGGGAAGGATGGGAGAGTAGCAGAGAGTGTTGAGAGCCGGGGGGTAGGAGAAGTGGAGGGGGGCAAATGACGTTGGGGAGGTCGGACCTGATGGATTTAACTTCATTAATGAAGTAGGAGGCCAGATCGTTGGGGGTGAGGGAAGGAGGAGTGGGAGGAACCAGGGGCCTGAGAAGGGAGTTGAATGTACGGAAGAGCTGACGGGGATGATGGGCATGGGTGTCAATAAGGGAGGAGAAATAGTTTTGTCTGGCAGAGGAGAGGGCTGTGTTATGGCAGGAAAGGATAAATTTGAAGTGAACGAGGTTGGCATGGTGTTTAGACGTTTGCCAGCAGCATTCAGCAGCTTGAGCATAAGAGCGAAGGAGGCGGACAGTGGCAGTGATCCAGGGCTGTGGGTTAGTGGTACGAGAGCGTAATAACATCACTGGCAAGTCTGAATCACAAACACTGAGGGACTGAAAAACATTTGGTCTACTAACATGAAAGCACTGCTAGTTATTTCACACCTATCAATCAAGCCATCAAGCAGTTGTATTTATTGAGCGCTTACTGGATGCAGGAAACTGCACAAAGTACTTGGGAGACTATAATACAGTAGAGTTGGTAGACATCATCCTTGCACACAAGGAGCTTATAGACTAGAGGGGGAGGCAGACATTAAAATAAATAAGTAACCACCTTTTCTGGCTAGGACACATGAGAAGAATAGATGATCATGGGATTTCCCAGTTGCTGCTGCTGAGTTGAAATAGGGAAATCATAAACAAAGTGGAAGAAGGAAAGCCTTAGAGCAGAACCTCAAAACATACGGCATAGCTCTAAAGAGTTGCAAAAGAGCAGTAGACAACAGATAAGCCTGGAAAAAACAAATGTTCAAGTGATTTTCTTAGAACAGAGAAGCCCTCACATAAAGAGAGAAATGAAAATAATACCAGCTAGTGTACGTAATGAAAGCATCCAAGCTGAAAGGAACAATCTTTAAGTATAGATAATGTATACACAAACATACACAATGCTATTTATCTATCACTCATCCATAAAAATCTCACCTTCAGTACCTTCATCTTCAGACCCAAAGAACCACCACTATATGGAGTTTTGTGAGGTAAAATAATATGGGGAGAAAATACATTTTGAGCCAAACAACAAAGTCCGGTTTTTAAACTATCTCCTTATGATGGAACTGTTCTAGTTTTAGTATTTTCTAATATTCTGGGAAATCAATTCCTTTCATGTTAATAAAAAAATCCATGATGATCAGATAGTTTTTTCCCTGTTTCTTTTTTCTCTTTCCATATTCCTGTACATTTTTGCCATTTTTTCAATCTTCCAATACTGGATAGGTAAAAGAAGTGGGAATTTTCATAGGGTTATCCCTTTTTCTTGGATAGTTTACTTGGAAGAGAAAAGCAAAATAATTGAATTGCAAGGACCAAAATATTTCAACTTAAATTTGGCTTAAAATCAAAAAATGTAATTATTTTACTTGAAACAAGGAAAAGAAGGAAAGCACCCAATACATTGCTAACAACAGAAATTAATTCAATCTTCAACTGGTAACTGACTCCTTGCTAAATCTGTGGGGTCACCACTGTGCACAGGTGATTTTCTTACCATGTCATTCTTATCCGTGAGGGAAATTTGGTGTTAAGGTCAATGGCCAAAATTAAGGGAGAAAGACAAAAATAATTATTTAGGCTGCTCTTTCCTGTTAACTTGAGAATGCTGTGAAGAATGAAATGCTTAGATGAAGTGTCTTCTAATGTCTTCCACTGAATCTGCACCCATGCTTCAAGTAAGCAGTATGGCAATGAAGTAGGATCCCAGCAGGAGTTCATTTAAGTCCCGAATAAATGGAACTAGAACTCACTCTTTCTAAGGAATATCCATGCTCAGGGCCAGTCCTAACCTGCTTTGTGTGTGCTTTTACTGAACAGTGCCCAATAAAGCAGAAACTCAGGTTTGAATGATTTTTTTGTCTTTCTCCCTGCTAGGGAAGTCATGCTGATCAATGTTATTCTGCACTCACTGGCACAAGTTTTACTGATCTAACCTGTGACTAAAAAGAGACTCCTAAGAGAAACACCAGGAGGTGATACTTCGTCAATGTCATCCATAAGGATTGCCACATTACGGCTTCCTTCTCCCTTTCCATTTCTCAAAGGGAGAAATGGGGGAGAGGTGAAGGGAAAACTGGCTAAATATTGCTGAAAATGAACATCAATGGGAGAACCCTTCATGTGCTGAAAATCTGGGGTCTGCCCCCAATCAATTCTGGTCAACCCAAACTCTAGAAAGGTGGGGTCTGTAGCTGACCTAAAAAGCAGCCAGACATGTTCACTGTGGGCGGGGAAAATGTCTATCAAATCTTGTATTGTACTCTCCCAGGCTCTGCACAGAGTAAGCACTCAATAAATGCCATTGATTGATTGACTGATTGACTGATTCATACAATTTGACTTCTAAAGAGATGGTGTCACACTGGTATTACCTGTATCTTAGAACAGAGAGATTTCCACATCCAGAAAGCTGCATGGTAGTTTCAGTCTCCTTGTTTGCTGAACTCAGGGGTCCCCTCTACCCTGAGGATGCCTGAAAAGGGAGGGGCCCCAGGCCATTCATTGTTGTCATGATCAACATCATCATCACTGGTTTATAGTGAATGCTCACTATGTGCAGAGAACTGTTCTGAGCACTTGCGAGAGGATAATCGAGCAAATGGACAAGATCCCCTCCTCCAAGGAGCTTACCCCAACAGAATACATTTTGCTATTTCTTGGCCTCAGTTCCATTCAAGGCATCTAACTACTGGTAAAAATTAGTGGTGTATACCCCTCCAAGTACACTGAGTCTTGTTTAGATAATCATAGCTCAGGCAATTTATAGAGTTCCATCAACTCTTGGGAGCAGCGTAGCCTAGTGGAAAGAGCATAGTCCTGGGAGTCAGAATCAATCAATCAATCAATCGTATTTATTGAGTGCTTACTGTGTGCAGAGCACTGTACTAAGCGCTTGGGAAGTACAAAATATGTACAAATAAAATAAATTAAACAGAGTAATACATACATAGAAGTTCATTCATTCACTCGTATTTATGGAGCGCTTACTGTGTGCAGAGCACTGTACTAAGCGCTTGGGAAGTACAAAATATGTACAAATAAAATAAATTAAATAAACAGAGTAATAAATACATACAAGTTCATTCATTCACTCGTATTTATGGAGCGCTTACTGTGTGCAGAGCACTGTACTAAGTGCTTGGGAAGGCCAAGTTGGCAACATATAGAGTAAGCTCTTAACAAGTCCCATAATCAATCATAATCAATCAATCAATTAATCAATCAATCAGGAACCATGGCTCCAGAATCGTGGTGGGGCGGGGTGAAGCCGCATCTGCTAAGAGTCTGGATAATGGGTTTTCAGGATGAGAAGCAGTGTGGCTGCGTTCTAATTCTGCCTCTAGCACTTACCAGTTGTGTGACCTTGGGCAAGTCACTTAACCTCTCTATGCTTCAGTTTCCTCATCGGCAAAATGGGGTCCTCCCTCCTACTTAGATTGTGAGCCCCATGTTGGCCTTAATTGTCTATCCCAGTACTCAGTGGAGTGCTTGGTGCATAAGAAGCACTTAAATACTACAATCATAGCATGGCTCAGTGGAAAGAGCACAGGCTTTGGAGTCAGAGGTTATGGGTTTAAATCCCGGCTCTGTCAATTGTCAGCTGTGTGATTTTGGGCAAGTCACTTAACTTCTCTCTGCCTCAGCGACCTCATCTGTCAAATGGGGATTAAGACTGTAAGCCCCCAGTGGGACAACCTGATTACCTTGTAACTTCTCCAGTGCTTAGAACAGTGCTTTGCACATAGTAAGCACTTAATAAATGCCATCATTATTATTATTACTATTATTACTGTTATAATTATTGTTATTAATGTCATTAGTATTAACTTTCTTTCCCTTTAATCTTCCGAAGGGAACTAGAATGGGTCCGAACAGTTGACACTAGCACTTGTGAAATGCATCTGCAGCTCAAAAAACATCTTTCCCTCTGATCAAAGATTGCAGAATAATCAAATTTCCTAGAGAAATAGTGGGGTCTGATGACAGTGCATGCCAAAGGAATGTATAAATGAATATCAGATAGCTAATTAATAATTTCTAATTACTTGGATATATTTATTCAACTATTAATGAAAGGGCTTTTTTGTACATCTTGTTGGTGAATTAATCCAGGACCTTAAATATATTACCCCAAACCAAAGCAGATCACCAGTGTTTGACAGTGAGGAAATCATTTCCTTCTCCTAAGGTTATTCCTACACAGCTTGTCCATAAATAGGCAGAATTGTAATTAGTTATTCAAAAGAACTTCAAAAAAAATTTACTGCCAAGGAAGCATGGATTATCGATTCGATTAACAAATGGCACTCCATCCAGGGTTAGTTCTACTTGGTTTGAGACAGCAAAACAATCAGATGTGACTCAGGTAGCTCTAGCCCTCTGGCAGACTTACAACACCTCTTCACAAAAGAACATAAAAGTCTATATTCTCATGGAAACCAAATCAACATCAGCAATGTAAGAGGACTTCCTTCTGCTCCCACTTGAAAAAAAAAATAGAAGGAAGAAAAAAAGAGAAAGCTTGGAGCCCGGAGCACTTAAAGTTAAACAATGAAACTATATTGCTTATTTGAGAAGAGTATACAGTCATGACCTTAGAAGCCCTCAATTTGACCTGAGGTTATGGGCCAAGGAGGATCACATGACCTTTTTATTTCTTATGCTAATAGACAAAGTATCACATTACAAGGATGATTCTTCTCTGGTTGAAACACCAATTTTATTTTCCAGAGCTTTCATCACCAGAACGAAGACAAAGCTTATTTGGCCATGCTCACTCCTGCTAAACTTGCAGAAAGTCTATATATCAGGCTGGACTATGGGAAATTGTAAATTAAACTCTGCTCTTCACTTGAAAAAGTCATTTTAAAATCCCTTTATCTTTCTGTTTCAAAGCAATTCTAGAATGAAACAATATGCCTTCTGTAGGATGAAAATTCATATCTTGAAAACTGGTTGCCTGAAAGTAATAAGATTTACCCGCTTTATGTAACAAGGAATTAGCAGTCACTGGTCTTTTTATTCACCCTCTGTGCCTTAGCTCAGCCTGCTCCCTTATTTACGATATTTATTTGCTTTAACTCTTACCAGTCAATTTTTTTTTGAACAAGTAAACACCGTCAAGGTAATTATTAAATTCATCTTTCTTGGCACAGCTAAACAGGCACTCGTTTAGAAAAACTTGCTATATTAGCAAACCTCACACGGCTGTAAACTAATTGCATGTAAAGTCAACTGGCTGCATGTTTGAGAATTTTAATTACTGCTCCATGATTGCTTTATATTCTGAACATAGCATTCAGGTAGCACAGCCTTTATGATGATAAGCAGTTTAATTAGAAAGCTGAGATAAGGAAAGTGCTTTTTAAATTCCTGAATTCCTTCATGCTGATCATGTGACAACTTTCTACTCAGAGTTCCTTTGCTATTCTAAAAGGTGAATTGATCATCAATCATTCAATGGTATTTATTGAGCGTTTACTGTGTGCAGAGCACAGTACTAAGCACTTGGTAGAATATAATGCAAAAGAGTTGGCTGACTTGTTCCCTGCCCACAACTCTTCTTCAGTTTTCCTTTCCCAGCAATACAATAACAGATGTATTAATTGTTGATTTACTTTTCACCCATAAATACCTGTAGGTACATGTAGGCATTTATTAAACTTAGCAATACACTGGAAAACAGAACCTTTTTTCCTTGTGCTAGGTCAGCAAATTAGTTCCTTCATGTGCTCCCAAAATGGCATGGAAATCACAACAAATAGACACAAATGTAAGGTGTCCACAGCCAGTGATGTGTCTGTCCTTTCAACAAACTGTCTCAGAGGATGGTCATTGATTTCCTAGTTATTATGAACATGAAATTATTGAATGACAGATGATAGAGTGTTAGGTCCTACAAGTATTTTCCCAAATGGGTTATCTAGCCAGGGTTGTCATGGCAACCATGCCGTCTGACAGAGCTTACCACAAAGAACTCTTTGCTGAGAATTCAGATACTAAATAGCTCTCCGTTTCTCCAACCAAACCCTTATGAAAGGCAGAACTCAGAAGATTTCTCGTAAAGAAAGCCTATGTTCAGCCTACTCTGCTCATTCTAACGTTTGCCACCAATTCTGTTAGAGAATAATAAGTTTCCAAAAGTCAATATATTTCCCAACTGGGTCTCTGCCAAAGCCTGGACATTATATTACTAGCAGAGGCAGTGTTAATCCACATAAGATAAATTAATAGGTCAACAGGGCAGGATTCATAGGGAATATAAGTTCTGCATCATAACACACAACTCATTAAACCCAGAAGAAACAATACTCACATATCAGCCAGTTCTTGAATTACTAAAGGTTAGATAATTTCTCACTAGCATGATGTTAAGCTTTGAAAGAATTTGGAAAACTCATCCTTTTCTTTTCCATTTTGTGGTTATCAAATACACACCACCACAAAGACAAAATATGTTTTTGAAGAGAATGGTGGGTCAAGTAGAACCTTATTCATTCATTCAATAGCATTTATTAATAATAATGAATAATAATGATGATGGCATTTATTAAGCGCTTACTATGTGCCGAGCACTGTTTTAAGTGCTGGGGTAGATACAGGTAATCAGGTTGTCCCACGTGGGGCTCACAGTCTTAATCCTCATTTTATAGATGAATTTACTGAGCGCTTACTGTGTGGAGAGTACTATACTAAGAGCTTGGAAAGTACAATTCATTAAGATAATCACTTTCCTAGTTGAATTACATCTTGCTCTCTTTTGGGCTCACATGCTCCTCTCTGCAAGTGAAGGATTTATCAACTGGTGCTATTTAGTGCTGTTGTCTTGAAGAAATGTAAGACTATAATTTCATATCACAACAACAAATCAGGAATGTCACTACAGTCTGGTAAAGATAAGGGGCTATGCTCTTGCGGGTTATGAAGGCTGTGAGTTGGTCATAGCTAGGCTAACTTTCCCAAAATTTAGTTCTATATATTTTCCTCCAAAGCAGAACTTAGGTCATGAGAAAGAGGAATACACTACTCATTTTTTGAATCACTACATCTGTCAGTTGTGACATAAAATACTTAAACATATATCTAACTGGGTCTGCTGTTACAGAACTCTGTCATCTATTTTTCTTCCTTGTCCTGTCCACAGAGGAGTGTTGGTATAATGCTTTGTTCTGGGACTTACGTATTAGTGTTGCCATCTTGTCATTTAACATTAAATATTGCTCAGAGATGACTCTTCGGAAACTGTTCTGGAGCTGAATGTGCAATTCTCACAGTCACATAGAAGGTGAGATGTGACTACAGGTTTTTAAACATGAAGTTTCATCGGAAGCTTAATTCCCTCTTACCATTGCTCTGAGCACAATGTCTTTCTGTTCCTCAAAAACCTCCAATGGTTGTCCTTTCCTCTCCATATCAAGCGGAAAATTCTGTTTTGAGGACTCAAAGTCACATGTTTCCTCTTTCTAAATCTACTAAAATACAGCTCACACTCAAACGCCCTCTAGAGCCACCTACTCACTGTTCCTCATTCTCACCTCTAGCACTATTGATCTCTTGAACTGTGAGCCCCACATGGGACAACCTGATCACCTTGTATCCCCCCCCAGTGCTTAGAACAGTGCTTTGCACATAGTAAGCGCTTAACAAATGCCATTATTATTATTATTATTGTTCATGCTCTCCCTCTGTCCTGGAATTCCTTCTCCCTGTATATCTTAGAGAGCATTGTTCTCCCATCTTCAAAGGCCTCCTGAAATTGCATCACCTCCAGGAGGCCTTCTCTAAATAATTTTTCATCTCCTCACCCTACTTCGCTCGATCAGTACTTCCGTATTTCCTAAATGATTGGGTCTTCACGGCCCCTTCTCTCCCAGTAGAACTTATGTACATATGCTTAACCTCTGTTTCTTCCTCCTACTTGTTTTAGTGTTACTTCCCTAAAGGCAGGGATTATACAGACTAACTCTCCCAAGTACACTCCTTCTTGAGAAGGCCTTCCTTTATTAATCTCTCATCTCTCCCCTCATATCCCACCCTATCCCCCAATTTCTGCCTCAGCACCTCCGCAAAGCCTAGGCACTAAATAACGATGGCATTTGTTAAGCGCTTTACTGTGTGAAAAGCACTGCTATAAGCACTGGGGAGGATATAAGGTGATCAGGTTGTCCCATTTGGGGCTTACAGTCTTCATCCCCATCTTACAAATGAGGTCACTGAGGCACAGAGAAGTTAAGTGACTTGCCCAAAGCCACACAGCTGACAAGTGGCGGAGCTGGGATTAGAACCCATGACCTCTGACTCCCAAGCCTGTGCTCTTTCAACTGAGCCACGCTGCTTCTCTAAAGTACTAAAGTACTAAGCATTCCCCCCTCACTTTTTCCCTTATGCACATGTCTTTATACTCCATTGCTTCTTTTTACCACTGATACCTATAAAGTCTGTCTTTCCCACTAGATGGTAGGCTCTTTGAAAACACAGACATTTACTTACTCTATTAATGGTGGTATCTTTTAAACACTTACTATGAACCAAGTACTGTACTGAGTGCTGGGGTAGAAATGAGATAATCAGGTCACACACATGACACACATGAGGCTCACAGTCTAACAGGGAAAGAGAATTTGTATTGAAACCCCAGATGAAGCAATTGAAGTGAAGAGAAAGAAGTTAGGTGACTTGCACAAGGCCACAGAGCAGGCAAGTCATCAATTGTATTTCTTGAGCGCTTACTATGTGCAGAGCACTTTACTAAGCGCTTAAGTGGCTAAGCTGGAATTAGAACTCAGATCCCCTAACTCCCAGGCCACTAGACCATACTGCTTCTCCTCAAGGGTTTAGTATAGAAGCAGCGTGGCTCAATGGAAAGAGCATGGGCTTTGGAGTCACAGGTCATAGATTCAAATCTCAGCTCCACCAATTGTCAGCTGTGTGACTTTGGGCAAGTCACTTAACTTCTCTGGGCCTCAGTTACCTCATCTGTAAAATGGGGATTAAGACTGTGAGCCCTCCATGGGACAACCTGATCACCTTGTAACCTCCCCAGTGCTTAGAACAGTGCTTTGCACATAGTAAGCACTTAATAAATGCCATCATTATTATTATTATTATTATTATTATTATTATTATTATTATTATTACAGTTCACTGCACCCAGAAAGTGCTCAATCATTCTGAAGAGCATGGGCTTTGGAGTCAGAGGAAATGGGTTCAAATCCCAGCTCCGCCACCTGTCAACTGTGTAACTTTGGGCAAGTCACTTAACTTTTCTGTTCCTCAGTTACCTCATCTGTAAAATGGTGATTGAAACTGTGAGCCCCCCATGGGACAACCTGATCACCTTGTGACCTCCCCAGCACTTAGAACAGTGCTTTGTACATAGTAAGCGCTTAACAAATACCATCATTATTATTATTAATGGATATTCATCATCATCATCATCATCATCAATCATATTTATTGAGCGCTTACTGTGTGCAGAGCACTGTCCTAAGCGCTTGGGAAGTACAAGTTGGCAACATATAGAGACAGTCCCTACCCAACAGTGGGCTCACAGTCTAAAAGGGAGAGACAGAGAACAAAACCAAACATACTAACAAAATAAAATAAATAGAATAGATATGTACAAGTGAAATAAATAAATAAATAGAGTAACAAATATGTACAAACATATATACATATATACAGGTGCTGTGGGGAAGGGAAGGAGATAAGTTGTGGGGGTGGAGAGGGGGACTCATTCATTCATTCACACTCTTCAACCTCTGAAACAAAAGACAAGCCTGTTCCAATTTTCTTCTTCACTGTCAAACTGGGCAACATTGGACAGCGTTTCATCCAAGCAATAGAATTTAGTGATAGCATTCAATTCTGGCTAAGTTTCACTAGTGTAGGCTGGCAAATAACTTTGGTCTTCAAGTTAATGATGTAACTCTGTGCAGTTTCTGTGAAGCCATCGATAATCCTCTAAATGTTTTTTTTACATCTTTTCCCGAAGAGTACAGGCTTCAGCATTCATCAGTTGCAAGTTTTTCGATGTTTGTTGGAAGTGTTTTGAAGAAATCAGAAAAATATTCAATGCCAATTCCCAAGTCCCTTGTTGCACCATCAAGCATGACAGTACAGAATAAGTTGAACAGGATTAGCCCCACTGCCCAGCCAGGTTGTATTTTAATTGCTAAGGGAAAAGGGTTAGACAGGTATTTGTAACTCTGCCTCAAGCATCCTGTCTGAAATAGTCTCATAATTTCTGTGAACTCTTCAACAGCCAAATTTGCGTAGCAGCTGCCAGAGCTCAGTCTGTTAATTTAAGGTCCATCAATCAATCAAACAGTGCACTTACAGTGCACAGCATAATGTACTGGGAAAGTACAGTATAGGAATACAGTATGGAAATTTGACACATTCAGGTCCACGTCAGGAGTCGAACAGCTCTGAGGCGGGATAAAATCGGCCATCCTCTACTCCCATTCCATAAAATCTCATAACATTACACCGTCCCCACAATTTCCTAGAACATCAAACTTAGAATTTTGCCTTAGATTGTTTCTCAGTGGACACCATGTCAGCTTCTTAACAAGAGATCTCAGGCAGCTTGATTCCAAGACCCTGATTTATTACTTCTACTACTAATAATAATATTGATGGCATTTGTTAAGCACGTACTATATGCCAAGCAATGTTCTAAATGCTATGGGTGGGGGGATACAAGGTAATCAGGTTGTCCCACATGGGGCTCACAGTCTTAATCCCCATTTTCCAGATGAGCTAACTGAGGCACAGAGAAGTTAAGTGACAGCTGACAAGCGGTGGGGCCAGGATTAGAACCCATGACCTCTGACTCCCAAGCCCATGCTCTTTCCACTGAGCCATGCTGCCATTAGACTATCCCTAATGTCCCACTGGGATTGCTGAGAAGGGCAACCGTACTGCCATCGTCTAGGAGAGCTCCATGAGCACCTTATTTGTAAGGGTCAAGTCATCTGCCACTTTTTGAATGTTTTTGGTGGCCGCCATTTTGCAAGGCACTGTATGGCTACTTTACTGTGGGGTATCATAAGGTGATGTCATATCTAACTTTTTTATGGTATTTGCTATCATCATTTGGTATAGTACTAACTTTTTTATGGTATGTCCCAGGCACTGTACTAAGTGCTGGGGTAGATACAAGCTATCAGGCTGGACACAATTTCTGTCCCATGTGGGGCATATAGTCTTATACTATACTATACTTATACTACAGTATAGTATACTTATATTACTATATACTACTATATACTATAAGTATATTACTATACTTATACTATAGTCTTAGCCCGGAAACAGCCTGGGCTTTGGAGTCAGAGGTCATGGGTTCAAATCCTGCTCCACCAATTGCCAGCTGTGTGACTTTGGGCAAGTCACTTCACTTCTCTGGGTCTCAGTTACCTCATCTGTAAAATGGGGATGAAGACTGTGAGCCCCACGTGGGACAACCTGATCACCTTGTAACCTCCCCAGCGCCTAGAACAGTGCTTTGCACATAGCAAGCGCTTAATAAATGCCATTATTATTATTATTAATCTTAATCTTAGTCTTAGAAGTCTTAGTCTTAGAAGTTTTAGTCTTAGAAGTCTTAGTCACAGTCTTAGGAGCAGCGTGGCTCAGTGGAAAGAGCATGAGCTTTGTCAGCTGTGTGACTTTGGGCAAGTCACTTAACTTCCCTGGGCCTCAGTTACCTCATCTGCAAAATGGGGATTAAGACTGTGAGCTCCCCATGGGACAACCTGATCACCTTGTAACCTCCCCAGTGCTTAGAACAGTGCTTTACACATAGTAAGCACTTAATAAAATGCCATCATTATTATTATTATTAATCCCTATTTTACAGATGAGGTCACAGGCACAGAGAACAGAAGCGACTCGCCGAAGGGCACAGAGCAGACAGGTGACAGAGCCATAATTAGAACTCAGGTCTTTCTGATTCCCAGGTCTGTGCTCTATCCACCAGGCCACGCTGCTTCAAGTGCTTCAGGTGGCCTAGGGAAGGTGGGTCTGGTCACAATGTTGAGAGAGTTTTTCTGAATTGTGTTTTGATAAAAAGTTAAATTGTGATTCAGGAACTCTGGGCAGGGAATGCATTTACCTAGCCTGTTATATTCTACTCTTCGAAATACTTAGTACAGTGCTTTGCACAGAGTAAGTACTCAATAAATACAATTGATTGCTTGATTGCGTGATTGATGCTGTTCTTAAATAGCGGTTTCAGAGGTCTCTGGTGAGTTGCTTGCCTGCAGAGGTGCCAACTCAACAGGGCAAACATGGGTTTCTCTCCTACTGCTTTCCAGCTACAGATTCAAAATCATTGTTTTAATCATTTGTAAAGCATTTACTATGTGCAAAGCCATGTGCTAATCACTGAGATAGATACAAGATAATCAGGTCCCACATGGGGCTCATATTCTAAGTAGGAGAGAGAAGGTGTATTGGATCCCCTTTTTGCAGATGAGGAAATTGAAGAAGAGAGAAGTTAAGTGACTTGCCAATGGTCACAAAGCAGATACCTGGCAGAGCTGGGATTAGACCCCAGGCTACCTGATTCCGAGGCCCATGCTCTTTCCACTAGGCTATGCTCCTTCCCATTAGCTCCCCATTAGGATTCACCCCCCTTATTTTCTTGGGCTGAATTTTAAGCCTCACTTATCTTGGCTTGACAGGATTTGAGATCTCCCAAGAGGCTCACCGCAGATGGATGTAACGCTCATCGGACATAATATTATATTGCGGATGTTCCTGTCAAACCATCCTCTCACCTAGTGCATTTTTAAAAATTCCTCATCTTTACTTTCTCTGCCTTCCTCCTGCTCCTCCAATCTCCTGTCCCTACTTGTACTGCTTTCCAGGAAGCTCTTTAAGCTCCAAACCAATCAATCAATGATATTTATTGAGTGTTTACTGTGTGCAGAGCACCGTACTAAGTGCTTGGGGGAGTACAATACAACAGAGTTCCTCCCCACAAGGAGTTTACATGGAGAAAGAGTGTGGGGTTGAGGGGGCAGTGAATAACAGGCGCATAAAGAGTAAAGACCCAAGTGCATAGGTGATACTGAAGGGAGAGGGAATAGGGGAAATGAGGGCTTAGTCAAGGCCAGCCTCTTGGAGGAGATGTGATTTTAATAAGGCTTTGAAGGTGGGAAAGAGAGGTGGTCCTTCCAATATGAAGAGAGAAGGAGTTTGAGGCCAGAGGGAGGAAGCAGGCAAGGGGTCAGTGGCAAGATAGATATGATCAGAACAGTGCTTTGCACATAGTAAACACTTAATAAATGCCATTATTATTATTATACGCCCGTGACTCCGTTCCCGAGAGGCCTGGCCGCCCACCCTCCCGCCATCTCAGCGCCCCCACGGACGCCCCGCCTGCTTCCACCCCCCCCCACTTAGGAGGCCTTCCGTAAAGTGCCCCTCATCCCCCCCCCTTCCCGGTCCGGTCCTGACTGACTCTACCCCCGCCCGCCCCCAGGTAAAAAGCCCTTGTTAGCACCTTGTTAGCACCATGTTACATGTTACATTAACGACAACCTCATTCACACCTCCTCAGCCCTCCCATGCTAGTTGACTGTTCGCTCCCCTCCCCAGGTATCTCTGCTCCCTGACCCCCCCTTAACTGGCCCACCCTACTCCAGCTCTTAATAGTTTGTATCTGCTCTCTGTGGCATCATTGTTTGCCAATTCTATTATTGCCATAGCATATTGATTGCTCAACTACACCCTGTGATGCCATCGCCTACTTTTATCACTGCTACTGTTTTATTGCTTCTGCATCTCAATTGTTAACCCCCCACTGTACTGTCACTCGCCCTGCTGACCTCACCATGAACTTTCAGTTCCCTTGCTCCCAACTGCCATTCCCATTCCTCACCTTCCCCTTCCCCTCTCCCACCCAGCTGTTTCCCTCCCTCTCACCCACCAAGACCGCTCCCCCTCAACCCCTACCAAGGATTCCTCTGTACCAGCGCAGGTCCTCTGCTTCTCCCTCCCGACCCCCCTCCTCCCCTTCTCCCCGCCCCCACCCCATCCCAGTTCTCCTTTCCCATCGCCACCCCCCCTTCCCACTCTCCCCGCCCAGGCCCCCGCCAACTCATCCCAATCCAAACCCTCCCCACCCCTCGCACCCGTCCCCCTCCCTCCCCACCCTCGACAGCTGATGCCAAGTGTGGCCTCTGGAACCCCCGCTCCGTTTTAAGTAAGATTCCTTTCATCCTGGACCTTTTCCTTTCCAGTTCTCTACTCCTCCTCGCCCTAACTGAAACATGGCTGTCGTCGGACGACACGGTCTCTTCTGCTGCTCTCTGCAGTGCAGGCCTCTTCTTCTCCCACTCCCCCAGACTCACCGGAAAAGGAGGAGGTGTCGGTTTCCTTCTCGCCCCCCAATGTCGCTTTCGCACTATCCCTCCTCCCCCTTCCCTTTCCCTCCCCTCCTTTGAAGCCCACATTATTCGCCTCTACCACCCCCTCCAGATTCTTGTAGCCGTCATCTACCGCCCTCCGGGCCCCACTTCCAACTTCTTTAACGACTTTGACCCCTTCCTCACATTCCTTCTCTCCTTCTCCATGCCCACTCTGATCCTTGGAGACTTCAATATCCACATGGATATCCCTAACGACTCCTCTGCCGCCCGCCTTCTATCTCTCCTTGACGCTGCCAACCTCTTCCTCCACCCCACCTCACCCACTCACCAACTTGGTCATACCCTCGACCTCATCATCTCCTACCGCTGCACTGTGTCCACCCTCACCAACTCTGTGATCCCTCTCTCTGATCATAATCTTCTCACCTGCCTCCTCACTCACACTCCTTTCCCCTGTAAATCCGTATTACTCCCTCACAGAGATCTCCGCTCTCTGGACCCCACCCATCTTTCGGAACGCCTCACACCCCACCTCGCCGCCCTCTCCTCTCTACCCAGTCTTGATGATCAGATTACTGCTCTCAACTCTACCCTTTCTACTCAGCTAGACTCGCTCGCTCCCCCTTTCCCTTCGCCGCTCTCGCACCACTAACCCACAGCCCTGGATCACTGCCACTGTCCGCCTCCTTCGCTCTTATGCTCGAGCTGCCGAACGCTGCTGGCGAAAGTCTAAACACCATGCCAACCTCGTTCACTTCAAGTTTATCCTTTCCTGCCTTAACTCAGCCCTCTCTTCTGCCAGACAAAACTATTTCTCCTCCCTTATTGACACCCATGCCCATCACCCCCGCCAGCTCTTCCGTACATTCAACTCCCTTCTCAGGCCCCCGGTTCCTCCCCCCTCCTCCTTCCCTCACCCCCAACGATCTGGCCTCCTACTTCATTAACAAAATTAAATCCATCAGGTCCGACCTCCCCAAAGTCTCTTCCCCCCTTTCTCCAACCCCCCGGCTCTCAACATTCTCTGCTACTCTCCCATCCTTCCCAGCGGTATCCTCAGAGGAACTCTCCTCCCTCCTCTCAAGTGCTACTCCGGCCACCTGTGCTTCTGACCCCATTCCCTCTCATCTTATGAAATCTCTCGCTCCATCCCTTCTCCCCTCCTTAACTTCCATCTTCAACCGCTCACTCTCCACTGGTTCCTTCCCCTCTGCCTTCAAACATGCCCATGTCTCTCCCATCCTAAAAAAACCCTCTCTTGACCCCACCTCACCTTCTAGTTATCGTCCCATATCCCTCCTACCATTCCTTTCCAAACTCCTTGAACGAGTTGTCTACACGCGCTGCCTAGAATTCCTCAACAACAACTCTCTCCTCGACCCCCTCCAGTCTGGCTTCCGTCCCCTTCATTCCACGGAAACTGCGCTCTCAAAGGTCACCAATGACCTCCTGCTTGCCAAATCCAACGGCTCATACTCTGTCCTAATCCTCCTCGACCTCTCAGCTGCCTTTGACACTGTGGACCACCCCCTTCTCCTCAACACGTTATCTGACCTTGGCTTCACAGACTCCGTCCTCTCCTGGTTCTCCTCTTATCTCTCCGGTCGTTCTTTCTCAGTCTCTTTTGCAGGCTCCTCCTCCCCCTCCCATCCTCTTACTGTGGGAGTTCCCCAAGGTTCAGTGCTTGGTCCCCTTCTGTTCTCAATCTACACTCACTCCCTTGGTGACCTCATTCGCTCCCACGGCTTCAACTATCACCTCTACGCTGATGACACCCAGATCTACATCTCTGCCCCTGCTCTCTCCCCCTCCCTCCAGGCTCGCATCTCCTCCTGCCTTCAGGACATCTCCATCTGGATGTCCGCCCGCCACCTAAAGCTCAACATGTCGAAGACTGAGCTCCTTGTCTTCCCTCCCAAACCTTGTCCTCTCCCTGACTTTCCCATCTCTGTTGACGGCACTACCATCCTTCCCGTCTCACAAGCCCGCAACCTTGGTGTCATCCTCGACTCCGCTCTCTCATTCACCCCTCACATCCAAGCCGTCACCAAAACCTGCCGGTCTCAGCTCCGCAACATTGCCAAGATCCGCCCTTTCCTCTCCATCCAAACCGCTACCCTGCTAATTCAAGCTCTCATCCTATCCCATCTGGACTACTGCACTAGCCTTCTCTCTGATCTCCCATCCTCGTGTCTCTCTCCACTTCAATCCATACTTCATGCTGCTGCCCGGATTATCTTTGTCCAGAAACGCTCTGGACATATCACTCCCCTCCTCAAAAACCTCCAATGGCTACCGATCAATCTGCGCATCAGGCAGAAACTCCTCACCCTGGGCTTCAAGGCTCTCCATCACCTCGCCCCCTCCTACCTCACCTCCCTTCTCTCCTTCTACTGCCCAGCCCGCACCCTCCGCTCCTCCACCACTAATCTCCTCACTGTACCTCGCTCTCGCCTGTCCCGCCATCGACCACCGGCCCACGTCATCCCCCGGGCCTGGAATGCCCTCCCTCTGCCCATCCGCCAAGCTAGCTCTCTTCCTCCCTTCAAGGCCCTCCTGAGAGCTCACCTCCTCCAGGAGGCCTTCCCAGATTGAGCCCCTTCTTTCCTCTCCCCCTCGTCCCCCTCTCCATCCCCCCGCCTTACCGCCTTCCCCTCCCCACAGCACCTGTATATATGTATATATGGTTGTACATATTTATTACTCTGTTTATTTATTTATTTATTTATTTTACTTGTACATTTCTATCCTACTTATTTTATTTTGTTGGTATGTTTGGTTCTGTTCTCTGTCTCCCCCTTTTAGACTGTGAGCCCACTATCGGGTAGGGACTGTCTCTATGTGATGCCAATTTGTACTTCCCAAGCGCTTAGTACAGTGCTCTGCACATAGTAAGCGCTCAATAAATACGATTGATTGATTGATTGATTGATTATACGATCAAGGTACAGGAAGCAGGCTGCCATTGGAGGAGTGAAGTACAAGGGCTGTATTATAGTAGGAAATCAGTGAAGTAAGGTGGTAATAATAATAATGAAAATAACAATTGTGGCATTTGTTAAGTGCTTACTATATGCCAGGCACTGTACTAAGCGCTGGGGTGGAAACAAGCAAATCTGGTTGGACACAGTCTCTTTCCTATGTGGGGCTTACATTCTGCACCCTCATTTTACAGATGAAGTAACTGAGGTCTAGAGAAGTGAAGTGACTTACCCAAGGTCACACAGCAGGCAAGCAGCAAAGACAGGATTAGAACCCATGACCTTTTGACTCCCAGGCCTGTGCTCTATCCACTATGCATCACTGCTTCTCTAAGGTAAGGGGCAAGCTGATTGAGTGCTTCAAAGCTGATGGTCAGGCCTATCTGTTATTGCGGAGGTGGAGAGGCAACCACTGGAGATGCTTGAGGAGCAGAAAGACATGGACTAAACATTTTTTTCTCTGGTGCTGGTTTTATTTTAGCGCTCCCATAAGATTAGGTAGGCACTTGAGGGGTTTGACATTGACCAATTAATTATCTATTAATGAAACAATCTTCTGAAATTTTGTTTCCACGATCACCCTTGCTCCATGCAGACAATCACTCTCTGATCCACGATCCATCTGTCAAGGGTATTTACTTAGAGTTTACTGGTGAACTAAGTATTTGGGAGAGCACAATACAATAGAATTGGAAGACATGATCCCTGGCCAGAAGGAGATTAAAATCTAGAGGGGAAAACAGACATTAAAATAAATTATACATCAGAGAGCAGCATGGCCTAATGGAAAGAGCACGGGAGTCAGGGGACCTAGGTTCCAATCCTGCCCCTGCCATTTATTTCCTGCATGACCTTAGGCAAGTCACTTAACTTCTGTGTGCCTCAGTTTCCTCAACTGTAAAATGGGGATTCAAAACCTGCTCTCCCTCCTAAATAGAATGTGAGCCCCAAATGGGGCAGGGATGATCTCATATCTACCCCAGTACCCCAGTACTTAGAAGAGTGCAGTGTGGCTCCGTAGAAAGAGCACGGGCTTTGGAGTCAGAGGTCATGGGTTCAAATCCCGACTCTGCCAATTGTCAGCTGTGTGACTTTGGGCAGGTCACTTAACTTCTCTGGGCCTCCGTTACCTCATCTGTAAAATGGGGATTAAAACTGTTAGCCCCCCGTGGGACAAACTGATCACACTGTAACCTCCCCAGTGCTTAGAACAGTGCTTTGCACAAAGTAAGCGCTTAATAAATGCCATCATTAAGAGTGCTTGGCATAGTAACAGATGCCATTAAAAAAAGGGTGAGTTGGCAGAGTGTGCCCTTTCTCCTATTTTTCTTAAGTTTATACATATATGTGGTATGGACCCAAGTACATAGTGGATGCGAATCGGGTGCCAGAGGAGAAAAGTTAATCAGGGCAGGTTTCTTGGAGATGTGATTTTAGGAGGATTTTGAAGGTAGGGGTAGATATGAAGGGGGAAGGAATTCCAGGCCAAAGGTAGGGCATGGACAAAGGGATGGCAGCGAGACAGACAAACTCATGTCAAGGAGGATTGGGAAATGTGTCAGAACGTCAGATCCTCTGATAATCAAGCCTGAGACTGCCTATGAGATTATGCATGTAATATATGGGTGAATGTCATTTTGGGACATGGTCTAAGGCAGATATCTCTGAATGTTTCAAAACCTCCATCCTAATTATATTTATCTTCTTCTCTCAGCTCTCCCATTTTGTCCTTCCTGTGACAGCCATTCTCTTAACCTTTGATATTTGACATCTGCTAACCTTTGAGAGCAGGATTTATTTGAAGCTATTGCAAACACCATTAATTATGGAGGAACAGCAGATAAGATGCTAATTGAAGCTGAGCATCACCATAGCCCAATAAACCCCTGGCACAGCTGACTTTTGGCCATGGCTTGGCGCAAAAGTGTTGAAAGAATCTGGCTGATACTGCACAGCTGACACAGCTGGGTAATCCACGTATAATCTGAGCCAGAATACTTTTCCTAGTTTGTTTTACAGCTGAGCAAGAGCTACTTTACAGAATAGCGAATGTCTGAACCCACAAAATATTGATCCAAGCCTCTTTCGAGGTTTGCACCACTCTTCTCACTGATTTCCTCCAAGACTACCACCGTAAACTGAAATTAATGAATTAACAAACAAATTCATGTAAATTCGTTGTGGGCAGGGAATGTGTCTGTTATACTGTTGTGTTGTACTCTCCCAAGTGCTTGGTACAGTACACCACAATTCTCACTAATTTCCTCCAAGGCCTCCTTCATGAATTGAAATTAAATGAACAAACAAATTAATGTAAGCTTGCTGTGGAAAGGGAATGTGTCTGCTATGCATTTGTGTTGTACTCTCCCAAGTACTTCGTAAATGAACACAGCAAGCACTCAATAAATATGATTGAATGATTGATTTATTGGTTTCAGGGAATGTAGCATTCTCTGCTGTGTCCTACTTGATTAAACCTATGATGATGATGATGGTATTTGTTAAGAGCTTCCTATGTGCCAAGCACTGTTCTAAGTGCTGGTGTAGATATAAGGTCATCAGGTTGTCCCACTTGGGGCTCACAGTCTTGATCCAGATGAGGTAACTGAGGAATAACGATAATAATAATAATGATAATGGTAGTGCTCTGCACACAGTAAGCGCTCAATAAATACAATTGATTGATAAATACAATTGATTGATTAAGTGCTTACTACGTGACAAGCACTGTTCTAAGTGCTGGGGTATATACAAGGTTATCAGGTTGTCCCACTTGGGGCTCACGGTCTTGATGCCCATTTTCCAGATGAGGTAACTGAGGCTAAGAGAAGTGAAGTGACTTGCCCAAAGTCACACAGCTGACAAGTGGAGGAGCAGGATTAGAACCCATGACCTCTGACTCCCAAGCCCAGGCTCTTTCCACTAAGCCACGCTGCTTCTCTCCCAAGCAGCACTCTCCCAAGTGCTTAGGACAGTGCTCTGCACACTTTAACCACTCAATAAACATGATTGATTGATTGAAAGAGGTTTCCTTTCCTTAAATCAGATGGTCCTTGTGGCCTATACTCTTGATACAGTCATCACTTATCAGAAAAATAGAAATCAAAGAAAGTAATGGAGTAAAAAATGAGAAGCAGGAGAAGCAGCGTGGCTCAATGGAAAGAGCCCGGGCTTTGGAGTCAGAGGTCATGGGTTCAAATCCCAGCTCCACCACTTGCCAGCTGTGTGACTGTGGGCAAGTCACTTAACTTCTCTGTGCCTCAGTTCCCTCATCTGTAAAATGGGGATTAAGACTGTGAGCCCCCTGTTGGACAACCTGATCACCTTGTAACCTCCCCAGCGCTTAGAACAGTGCTTTGCACATAGTAAGCGCTTAATAAATGCCATTATTATTATTATTATTAAAAAAAGAAAGCACATAAACGAGCAGTAGTTGAGTGGATTGCAGAACTCAGTGAGCATACAAGGTAGGTGAAATGCTAGCCTAATTCCCACGAAAAAATCCCCAGACATAAAATAGTCCAGGGAAGCCACAAAGGGTCAAATATCTCTTTCTTATCCTGAAAACATTTTAGATCTTACACAGTTCTTAAAATCATGTTTTAACTCGGCATAGAAAACAACATCTGCTCATAAAGGCCCTTTCAGAGAATGGCTCCTTTTGAAAGAGGTTTGCAAATGAATGCGTGTTTCGGTTCCATTATAATGCAAAATAAAACAAGACACTGAGAAAACAAGGCAGAATTCGAGTTTTACAGCACATTCGGCTCCCACTGCCACATCTTTGCCTAGTGCTTCACCCAGTCGGCCTCCCTGCAGCCAGTTAAATGCTGTAAATGTTTTAAGACCAAACGGTAGTCCCAGAACAAAACAGAGAACATATGTAGTATGTATTCTCCTGGACAAAATATGGGGGTTTAACTATTCAAAGTGTACCTTCTGCCCCAATTGCACCCTGGAAACAACCCCGGCTGTGATGCAAATCACTTGGAGTAGATAACTCAGATTTAGATGATACTGAGGTGCTGCCGGAAGCGTATAAGTCAACAATTTCACATGAAGTGCAATTACACGTTTTCTCTATCATTCCCTGACTACCCACAACGTTTTTTGCTGATATTAGTCTCTCTGCAGTGCATTTCAGGGACTGGGAGCACAATAATATCCATTACAAAACCGGTCTATCATTTCTGTCAAATCTAAGTTAAATGCACAATGGGGACCAGAAAGCTGTTGCAAAACTGCAGATTCAGAAAATATGAGAAAGAAAAAGAAGACATTTGTGTATCACCCTCTCTACTTTTTAGGCAACAGGGGAGAACCAGGGGCCAGGCAGAACTTCTCCAGTCATCTGAGCCTTGAATCATCACAATTAGTTGGTAACTGAGGGCATCTTTTATAATCCTTTCCAGAAAACAGAACATTATATCAGGCTTGGAAATGGGCTCCTAATCATCTTTTGGGCTCTCAAAATTTTCCCCACACCCCAAAGTTTGCACTTGGAGTAACACATTTACCCAGGATGCACCTCCAAGAAGTGTCCTCTTTTCAAACAAGGCTAAGAGAATGCACACATCTGATGCCTGCATATGCAATTAAAGTTCACTCAAAAACATAAATTCTTTTTTAAAAAAATCTAATGGCAGGAAAAAAAAGAGATGTGAATAAATTAAATTTCTTTCAGGCTTGTGCTTAATTATCTTTATACAACCTTGATGCCACTCGGAAATTTTATTATGCTCATTTTCATGTCTTCTTTCTTCCTTCTACTGCTCATCCAAGCCCTTATCCCTTCAGCTTGCTGCCCCCTTTTCTTTGGAAAGATTTTATGATCTGCATGTTTCAATGAAAAGACCAAAGTAAGCCAACAGTTACTTCCTCTCATTATGCTCATCAGCTGTCCTTTGGCTTACAACTACAGACACTACTCATAAAGCCAGGTGCTGTTTTTGACTCTGACTCAAACCCAAGGCTTTGGATCTAAAAGAGCAGTCCACCTCCCCATTTCCCTTGCCAAGTTGGTCTCTCTGTCACCAATATTTCCCAACATTCCTCAGTTATGACCAAATGGGTAATTATAAACTACTACAAACACCCACTGAATTTAGGCAGGATAATCTTGAATTTTGGGGTCTGTTCTTCCTTCTACCTCTGGTTCTTCAGTATATATTTATATCCTAAACTACTTGAAGGAAATATGATAAAGGGGACACGTGATCATGAAAGAAGGGGAATAGGCACCCAAGTTATCATCATCATCACTGATAACATTTATTGAGCATCCCGTTTACAGAGACTTGCAAGTGTACAATAGTTAAGAAGACATAATTCTTGCCAGCAAGGAGTTTACAGTAGAGCATGGGAGGTAGACACAGATATGTTATAGATAGGGCATGAAATAAAGCATGTAAAATGTGTACATAAATACCATGGAACATATGGGAATTTTAATGCTTAGGTAGCACAGAATAGCACAGGAGGCAGCTGGGAGATAAAAGGTGGGAAGAGCTACAGACAGGAGAAGAGAGGTACATAGTAGTTCAGCAGTGGGAAAATGAGAATAAGGAATGGCGAAAAGGACAAGATTATGAGTTAGGGTCCAGTGGACAAGTAGAGTAGACAAGTAGGAAGGAAAACCAATGATCAATAATTTCTTGTCTATGTGGAGAGAAATGTAGTATTCATTCATTCATTCATGCATATTTAGAGAAAGTCTTATCCCAACTCCTCTACTTGTCAGATTTGTGACTTTGGACAATTCACATATATCCTCTGTGCCTCGGTTACCTCATCTGAAAAAATGGGGATCAAGACTGTGGGCCTTATGTGGGACAGGGTCTGTATCCACCTCAATTATTTTGCAAATACTCTAGAGTTTAGTGCTGTGCCTGGCTCATAATAAGCACTTTACAAATACTATGAAAAAATAGTGACTATGTCTGATCTGGATATCTTTTCTCAACCCCTGAGCTTAGCACAGGGATTGGCACAATGTAAGAGCTTTACAAATATCACAATTATTATTATCATTGTTGCTTATCTCATTGTGGGCAGGGAATGTGTCTACCAATGCTGTCATATTGTACTCTCCCAAGAGTTTAGTACATTGCTCTGCACACAGGTAGTGCTCAATAAATATTACTGATTGATTATTGTTAAGGAAGGTAAGAAGAGAACCAGGAGAGAATTATGTCAGCACAACCAAGGTTAGATAGTGTTTCCAGTAGAAGGGAGTGGTCCACAGTAGTAGCAGTAGTATTAGTAATAGTATTCATTAAGCACTTACTGTGTGCAGAACACTGTAATAAACATTGGGAGAAAATTCACAGGTAGGAATCAGACACGTTCTCTGTCCTTCAGGGGGGCTCACAATCTATAAATATAAACGAGGAGAAGATACTGGAGACAGACTCATCAGGAGTGATGAAACAATAAAAAAGCATCACAGAGAAAGACACAAAATAAAAACAAAATCTAGCTGTGACTAGAGGAGCAGAATTTCAGTCTCCTTGGGGCTCAGAGTTCAAGGCATATCCTCAGCCACTAGTCTAATTTATTTTATTTTTTCATATTAATGTCTGTCCTTCCTTTAGCTTGTAAGCTTGTTATGAGCTTGGTACAAGTCTACCAACCCTGTCATACTGAACATTCCCAGGTGCTTACTACAGTACACAGCACACAGTAAGCGCTTAATAAATACAACTGATTAACTCACTGACTGCACATCCTACTTGCTGGCACTCCATTCCTTTTTACCTTTTGATCTCCAAAACCTTTATGACCAAAGGTTTGAAATAGTAAAGGTTTTAGTAGAGTGGCACACTCCTCTCAGTGCCAAACCTGGAGAATTTCCAGCATTCTACCAGTTTTGGCTACCAGAAGGAGCCATTCCATTCCTAGCTTGCGTGGTGGCTAGTGAGTGGAAGGCAATCCGCTCCAAGTCAAAACACACCTGTTCTGGGCAGCAGTGGCAGGAGAGAGAGTCGAGGGCAGAGACTCGAGTTTACGGCATGGAAAGTGGCAATGGTAAACCACTTCCATATTTTTACCAAGAAAACTCTACGGATACATTACTAGAATGATTGCAGATGGAGAGTGGGTTGTTCTGGGAGAGATGTGTCCGTGATGTCATTATCGGTTGGAAACAACTAGACAGCATAAGGCAAGACAAGAGTGGCACAAAGAAGAGTAGGTGTGGCGATAGTAATTTTTGAGCACCATTAATAATAATACTAATAATAATGATGGTGCTTGTTAAGTGCTTACTATGTGTCAAGCAGTGTTCTAAGCACTCAGGTCATCCTACATGGGGCTCACAGTTTTCATCCCCAATTTACAAATGAGGTAACTAAGGCACAGAGTAGTCAAGTGACTTGCCCAAGTTACACAGTCGATAAGTGGAGGAACTGGGATTAGAATTCATGACCTCTGACTCCCAAGCCCGAGCTCTTTCCACTGAGCCACACTGCTTCTCATTAAGAGCAATGAATTGTAACAAGAACTTGGGGGTATACAACAAAAGCACATATTCCCTTCCCACAAAGATATCATCAACGGCAGAAAATAGATGGATAAGAACTGGAGAATTTCCATGAAGAAAAATACTACATGACAGTGGAACCGACCCCTCAGGGTCGCACCCGGAGAGTTTCTAGTACCCTACCATTCTCAACTACAGGAGGGAGAGTCAAGCAGAGGCCTATCCATTCCATTCCTAGCTTGGCAGTGGCTAGCAAGTGGAAGACAATCTGCTACAAGTCAAAACTCACCCATGCTGGGCAGCAGCGGCATGGGAGAGAGTCGAGGACGGAGACTCAACTTTACTGCGTGGAAGATGGCAACAGTAAACCACTTCTGTATTTTTACCAAGAAAACTCTATGGATACACTACCAGAACAATGGCAGATTGAGGTGGGACGTTCTGGGAGAGATGTGTTCCATGGCATCACTATAGGTAGGAGACAACTATGGGTAGGAGACGGCATAAGACAAGACAAGAGGAACAGAATTAAGAATCAGAAGTAGCATGGGCTGGGAGTCTGAAGAACTTGAGTTTTAATCCAGGCTTCACCATTAGTCTGCTGTGTGACCTTGGGCAAGTTATTTAACATCTCTGGACCTCTGTTCCCTCATCTGCAAAATGAGGGGTTTAAGACTGTAAGCACCATGTGGGACACGGACTGTGTCCAACCTGATTAGCTTGTATCCACCCCAGTGCTTAGTACAGTGCCTGGCATATAGTTTGTGCATAACAAGTACTATGAAAAAAATATAATGATGCCAAATTCTGTGATTTTATAAAACTCAATCTTTATCATTTTTTTTCAACTTCTGGCAATGATCACACACACTTTGAAAAAATTGTGCTTTAACAAATGTTTATTTTTACTGATGTTTAAATGACCATAATCCAAACTCTTAGAATTGGTACAAATGGGAAAAATCAATAGGAGCTGTTCACCTCATTCAGATATAATGGCAATTTTGAGGAAAGCAACATGATTTGAATTTAGACAAAAAAACTATCCTCTTTAATTTGTTTTTAACTTAAGGGGATATTGTGAAGCTCTTAGACATTAGCCACAAAAACAATATCTTTCAAACTTCTCAGACTATCTTCAATTTTCCTCCAATCACCTAAGAGTGTTTCTCATACAGAATGAATAGTAAATGGGTATAACACCTGATCCAAAGCAAAAGCTATATTGTTGATTATTCTCAATTAATTTGGAAATTGCATTACATAAGGCAGGAAACACAGTAATATAAATGTGTAGTAATTTTAATCTTAGCCACCCTGCCTTGTTTGGGGCAGGAGAGGTAGACAGCAAAAGAAAATGTGCTTTTCCTCAGAAAAGTCTACTACTTACAAATCCCTCAACTTTTCACTACAGTGACCAGAAGGTTACAAAGGATAACTGCAGTGTCCCATGGTGACACTCCACCAGAAGAGATTTTTATGGTTATCACTTAAGGGAGTCTTTTTTTTTTTTTTCACTTTCAAAGAGCTACTAATGGAAGTTTTGAAAACTAAGGGGATTTGCTCATTTGCTAAGCAGGTTTTTTCAAGTTTCCTCAACTTTTCCTGTAAATGCAATATATTGCTATGACAATTATTCCATTTCAAAAGCAATTGAAAAGTGCATTTTCCCCATAACTTGACTTGTCATTCCTATTAGACAAAACTCTGATTAATTTGAGTGGTAAGGTGCTTAATTTATTCACCAAATGAAAAAAAAACAGTAAATTAACGAGGATCTGTGTATTACCGATTGGCCATTTCATTCCAGCTTGTGGTAATAGTAGAAATTATTCCAAAAGGCAATATGACTCTCATAGTGAAGCTGCTTGGCTTAGTGGCAAGAACATGGACCTGGGAGTAAGAGGATCTGGGTTCTAATCCCGGCTCTATCATCTGCCTGCTGTGTGACCTTGGGCAAGTCACTTAACTTCTCTGCCTCAGTTACCACATCTGTAAAATGAGGATTCAATACCTCTTCTCCATGCTACTTAGACTGTGAGCATTGTTTGGGACATAGACTGTGTCTGACCCGATTAGCTTATATCATCTCCAGCTGTTTGAACAGTGCCTGAAACTGTTTAACAAATACCACCACAATTACAGCTATTTCCCTGCACATGACAATGTAATGATCTTTTCTGGGAACATCTTGGCATTCAAACCCCCTCAATATAATAGCAACCTACGTAGAGTCTAGCCAATCGATGACTGGAAATGATACTCAAATCAAAAGGAGGGTGAGGGGGATTGAAGTTCTCAAGGTTGTCTGGGTCATCTACCTATAAATGATACAGAAGAAGTGGCTATGAAAGAGATCCCAGCATCTTGGGGACATTTCCAAAGCTGAACATTTGAGATTTAGAAACGAGAATCATGCGAACTCAATTCCATGTGCTGTTGACAAGTCTGTGTCTAACTGGCAAAAACTACAAGTTCTACATACTGCAGGATTAAATGAGAAATAGACTATGACTACTTCACAAATTATAACATAATACAATTTCTTAATAGGACAGAGGTGGAGAGAGGGAGATGAGAGAGAGAGAGAGAGAGAGAGAGAGAGAGAGAGAGAGAGAGAGAGAGTGTCTGACCTGATTTTCTTGTATCTATCCCAGTAATTAGTACAATGCTTGGCACATAGTAAGCACTTAAACATGACAATTATTATCATCACTATAATAATAATAATAATGGCATTTGTTAAGTGCTTATTATGTGCAAAGCACTGTTCTAAGCACTGGGGGAATACAAGGTGATCAGGTTATCCCACGTGGGGTTCACAATCTTAATCCCCATTTTAAAGATGAGGTAACTGAGGCTCAGAGAAGTTAAGTGAGTTGCCCAATGTCACACAGCAGACATGTGGCAGAGCTGGGATTCAAACCCATGTCCTCCGACTCCCAAGTCTGGGCTCTTTCCACTGAGCCACACTGCTTCTCTCACTAGGGAGAATGAGAGGAACTGTCCTATTTCTTCAATTTCAAAGACAACAGTACTGAATGGTGAGATGTCACTACTGATTCAGAAGTCCAAATATCATTGCCAACTTGTACTTCCCAAGTGCTTAGTACAGTGCTCTGCACACAGTAAGTGCTCAATAAATACAATTGAATGAATTGGACTGGAAGGTACAGACCCACAAGTCATGGTCCGGTGAGGCTGGGTTTTGGAAGGAGCAATTTTTAGGAATGCAGTTGCTAGGTCTTTTCTGAATTTAGAGATAGCAGTACACTTTCTAACAGGCTGTTTGGACATCCCGGTGCTAACAAAATGGTGTTGTTGACTCTTGGTACCAACGGGAAGCAGCGTGTCCCAGTGGACAAAGCAAGGACCTCGGAGTCAGGAGGACATAGGTTCTAGTCATGGCTCCACAACTTGTCGGCTGTGTGCTATTGGGCAAGTCACATAACTTCTCTGTGCCTCAGTTACCTCTATCATCATCATCAAACGTATTTATTGAGCGCTTACTATGTGCAGAGCACTGTACTAAGCGCTTGGGAAGTACAAATTGGCAACATATGGAGACAGTCCCTACCCAACAGTGGGCTCACAGTCTAAAAGGGGGAGACAGAGAACAAAACCAAACATACTTACAAAATAAAATAAATAGAATAGATATGTACAAATAAATAAATAAATAAATAAATAGAGTAAAAAAATATGTACAAACATTTTTACATATATACAGGTGCTGTGGGGAAGGGAAGGAGGTAAGATGAGGGGGACGGAGAGAGGGACGAGGGGGAGAGGAAGGAAGGGGCTCAGTCTGGGAAGACCTCCTGGAGGAGGTGAGCTCTCAGCAGGGCCTTGAAGGGAGGAAGAGAGCTAGCTTGGCGGATGGGCAGAGGGAGGCCATTCCAGGCCCGGGGGATGACGTGGGCCGGGGGTTGATGGCGGGACAGGCGAGAGCGAGGTACGGTGAGGAGATCAGCGGTGGAGGAGCGGAGGGTGTGGACTGGGCTGTAGAAGGAGAGAAGGGAGGTGAGGTAGGAGGAGGCGAGGTGATGGACAGCCTTGAAGCCCAGGGTGAGGAGTTTCTGCCTGATACGCAGATTGATTGGTAGCCACTGGAGATTTTTGAGGAGGGGAGTGATATGCCCAGAGCGTTTCTGGACAAAGATAATCCGGGCAGCAGCATGAAGTATGGATTGAAGTGGAGAGAGACACGAGGATGGGAGATCAGAGAGAAGGCTGATGCAGTAGTCCAGACGGGATAGGATGAGAGCTTGAACGAGCAGGGTAGCGGTTGGGATGGAGAGGAAAGGGCGGATCTTGGCAATGTTGTGGAGCTGAGACCGGCAGGTTTTGGTGACGGCTTGGATGTGAGGGGTGAATGAGAGAGCGGAGTCGAGGATGACATCAAGTTCGCGGGCTTGTGAGACGGGAAGGATGGTAGTGCTGTCAACAGAGATGGGAAAGTCAGGGAGAGGGCAAGGTTTGGGAGGGAAGACAAGGAGTTCAGTCTTCGACATGTTGAGCTTTAGGTGGCGGGCAGACATCCAAATGGAGATGTCCTGAAGGCAGGAGGAGATGCGAGCTTGGAGAGAGGGGGAGAGAGCAGGGGCAGAGATGTAGATCTGGGTGTCATCAGCGTAGAGATGATAGTTGAAGCCGTGGGAGCGAATGAGGTCACCAAGGGAGTGCGTGTAGATCGAGGACAGAAGGGGACCAAGCACTGAACCTTGGGGAACCCCCACAGTGAGAGAATGGGAGGGGGAGGAGGAAACTGCAAAAGAGACTGAGAAAGAACGACCGGAGAGGTAAGAGGAGAACCAGGAGAGGACGGAGTCTGTGAAGCCAAGGTCAGATAGCGTGTTGAGAAGAAGGGGATGGTCCACAGTGTCAAAGGCAGCTGAGAGGTCGAGGAGGATTAGGACAGAGTAGGAACCTCTAGACTGTGAGCCCACTGTTGGGTAGGGACTGTCTCTATGTGTTGCCAACTTGTACTTCCCAAGCGCTTAGTACAGTGCTCTGCACACAGTAAGTGCTCAATAAATATGATTGATTGATTGATCTGCAAAATGGGGATTAAAACTGTGAGCCCCATGTGGGACGGGGACTGTGTCCTACCTGATTACCTTGTATTTGCCCCAGTGTCTAGAAAGGTGCTTGGCACATAGTAAACGCTTAACAAGGACCATTAAAAAGATCGCCTGATGCTCTAGGTCATTCATTTCCAAAGGCCTTTTATTCAGATTTACCTCTGTCAGCAGCACATGTGGCCATGTTGTTTTGCCAGTGGAGGTGATGGGTTGCACTGTGCCAGTCACACTCCCTTCTTATAATGTACATCTTCAGTCCTAAAAAACCCCAGCTTTAAGATTGGGAAGCATTGTGGCCTAGTGAGAATAGCACGGGCCTAGGAGTCAGAAGAACTGAGTTCTAAAACCTCCTCTAGACTGTAAGTTCATTTTGGCCAGGTCATATGTCTATTATAGTCTTATAGTTTACTGTCCCTAGCACTTAGTACAGTGTTCTTCCCACAGTAGGCACTTAATAAGTACAACTTATTAAGTACTTAATAAATACAGCTGATTGATTGCTCTTTCAGAGGAAAAAGCAGGGGCTTTGGAATCAAAGGTCATGGGTTCAAATCCCAGCTCCACCACTTGTCAGCTGTATGACTTTGGGCAAGTCACTTAACTTCTCTGGGCCTCAGTTACCTCACCTGTAAAATGGGGATTAAGACTGTGAGCCTCCCGTGGGACAATCTGATCACCTTGTAACCACCCCAGCACTTAGAACAGTGCTTTGCAAATAGTAAGCACTTAATAAATGCCATTATTATTATTATTATTATTATTGATTGACCTCTGCCACTTGCCTGCTGGGTGACTTTGGGCAAGCCACTTAACTCTCTGTGCCTCAGTTTCCTCATCTGTGACTTGGGGATTAAATCTCTTTCTTAGAATGTGAGCTCCATGGGGGACAGAGACTGCGTCTGACTTGATTAACTAACATGTACCCCCACACGTGATTCGTGGGACACATGCTGAGCTCTTAATGATACCATAGTAATAAAATTAGGTGGTTGCAAATAGTACATGCAGAAGTAACACTTTAAAAGAGACGGTGAAACCTGACCTCACATACTTTTGGTAGTATTATGAATGCTGGGAACTTAGAATGGCAAAGAGACTAATATATCTTGCAGAAACCCTTTTTGGATGGAAATGGAAACACCATGCTAAGTGCTGGGGTAGATATAGAGATAATCAGGTTGGACATAGTCCCCGTCCCACACTGAGCTCATGGTTTAAGTAAGAGGGAGTGAGATTTATTCCCCATGTTACAGTTGAGGAACCTGAGGCACAGAGAAGTTAAGTGACTTGCCCAAAGTCACACAACAGTAAATGGCAGAGCTGGGATGAGAACCCAGGCCTCTGACTCCTAGGCTCATGCCCTTTCCAGTAGACCACACTGTTTCTCTTCCTTGGTTATCCACAAATTATCCATCAAGGTTCCCCCTCATCTCAACAAAAATCAGTGTTATTCTCTGCTCAGGAATCATGGCCTCCAACTCTGTCCTAACTTGTCATCCAGTTCTTAATTGATCAGTCAATGATCATCTTAACACGAGGAGTGAATTACTGAGTTTCAGAATCTTAACCTGGCAGAGGTCAAAACGTTTGCTACTTTAATTGTCCTCACAGACAGAGACTGCCTGCCTTAGACCCACATACCCTAACACACCTGATCTTGAGTTGTGGAGCATACAGTGATTCTAGATTTCACTCTGGCCTTTTTTGGGTGATGCGAAGGGAAAAAAAGGTTGAGATAATTGAATGCACGGAGGAGTGCAAAATGCCGAAGACTGATTTGCAAATTCACTTTAAATTAAAAAATCAACAACCAGAATTTCAAAAACCATTTGGACATGGTTTCTATCCTTGGTTCTAAAGAACCTACACCAATGAGCACAAAACGTAGATAGAATATGGGCCTTGGGTCAAAGGGACCTGGTTTCTAATCCTAGCTCCAGCACTTGGCTACTGTTGACTACGGGCAACTCATTTAACTTCTCTGGGCCTTAATCTGTAAAATGGGAATTAATACTGTGAGCCGCACGTGGGACATATACTGTGTCCAACCATATTAGCTTGAATTTACCTTAGCAATTAGTACAGTGCCTGACACATAGTAAGCACTTAACAGATACCATTAAAAAAATTTAATACTTAAAAAAAACCCTACATTCAAGAGACTTTAATTTTAGACCTCTTTTTACAGGAGCCAGTGAACTAGTAGCATTTGTAACAATTTCTCTTAAAATAAGGGTTTTTATTAATTTATTGTTGTAATTAATTATGATAACAGATGATCTGGATACACTGTTCTAGTCCATCTTCATTATGGCCTTTTTTTTGTTGAAGAAGCAGGTAAAAGCCAAATAAATTCAGAACTACTCATCAATTACATTCACACTTTTGTCCTTCTCCTTTCCCTCAGATGAAAAGTTCCAAAGCCAAAAAGTGACACAATGTTCATCCTTTCCCTTTTCAAACCTGCAAATAATAATAATAATGATGCCATTTATTAAGAATTGACTATGTGCAAAGCACTGTTCTAAGTACTGGGGAGGTTACAAGGTGATCAGGTTGTTCCACGGGGGGCTCACAGTCTTAATCCCCTTTTTACAGATGAGGTAACTGAGGCCTAGAGATGTGAAGTGACTGCCCAAAGTCACACAGCTGACAATTGGTGGAGCTGGGATTTGAACCCATGACCTCTGACTCCAAAGCCTGGGCTCTTTCCACTGAGCCATGCTGCTTTTCTAATTACCCCTTAAGATGAAGGCTCAGTGCACCTTGAAGCAAGAGCCAATTAGAAACACTAAACCCATTCTCTAGGACCCAGAATCAGATCAGGAAACATAAAGTCTAGTATCACCTTGGATGCCCAAAGAAGAAGCTTGGCCTAGTGTTGAGCATAAGCCTGTAAATCAGTAGGATCTGGGTTCTAATTCCAGCTCTACCACTTGTCTGCTGTGTGACTTCGGGTAAGTTGCTCAACTTCTCTGTGCCTCAGTTTCCTCGTACATTAAATGGGGACTAGGATTATGAGTGCTAGATGGGACAGGGACTGTGCCCAAGCTAATTATCTTGTATCTACCCCAGTGCTTAGATCAGTGCCTGGCACATAGTAAGTTCAATTGTATTTATTGAGTGCTTACTGTGTGCAGAGCACTGTACTAAGCACTAGGGAAGTACAAGGGAAGCATCGTGGGTCAGTGGAAAGAGCACGGGCTTGGGAGTCAGAGGTTATGGGTTCTAATCCCGACTTCACCACATGTCTGCTGTGTGACCTTGGGCAAGTCACTTAACTTCTCTGAGCCTCAGTAACCTCAACTATAAAATGGGGATTAAGCCTCTGAGCCCCACTTGGGACAACCTGATCACCTTGTATCCCCCCAGCACTTAGAACAGTGCTTTGCACATAGTAAGTGCTTAACAAATGCCATTATTATTATTATTATTATTATTATTATTATTATTATTATTATACAAGTCGGCAACATATAGAGACAGTCCCTACTCAACAATGGGCTCACAGTCTAGAATGCTAAACAAATGTCATTATTATGCCCAAATTTGGTGAGCAGGAATGGTAACAGAGTAGGTAAACATCTGAAACATAGTAGACCCAAGCACTTAGAAGGGAGTTTGAAATGAATTAAAAGAAAAACGCCTGCCTCTACCTTTATCAGGCTCCTACAGGTTTGGTTCCTAATACTAAGCATCCTGTCTCTTCAAGTTCTGTGATTAAATCTTCCAGAGTGCTGGAATGTCCACCCCAAATAGGAGGTCCAAAAAAACTTGTGCTGAAAGTGAATTTTCTTTCTTTGGAGAAAAAGATCCCTCAAGGATGCTATAACAATCACAGAGACAAAATAATAATCATCAAACATTTGATGTCATGAATCTCTTCTAGTGGGCCATGTATGATATGGAATAAACTGTGAACCAGGCATATTAATCGTCATATGAATGTTTGGAATTATTACTGGTACAAGGTAAAACATATAAAGCCAGAGTCTTTGCTTCCTGAAGGACAGATCGATCCATCGACCATCAATCCATCAATCAGTCAAATTTATTGAGCACTTGTAGTCTGGGCATAGTACTGTACTAAGCCCATGGGACCATGGGCCTCCTCTTTCAATAGTAATAATTATAATATTTATGAAGCACTTACAATGTGTCAAGCACTGTTCTAAGCACTGGGTAGATACTAGCTATTTTTATTGGACCCAGTCCCTGTCCTACATGGGGATCAGGGTCTTCATTCCCATTTTACAGATGAGGTAACTGAGGCCCAGAGAAGTTAAGTGACTTGCCCAAGGTCACACAGCAGACAAGTGACTGTGAGCCCGTTGTTGGGTAGGGATTGTCCCAATCTGTTGCCAAATTGTACTTTCCAAGCACTTGGTATAGTGCTCTGCACATTGTAAGTGCTCAATAAATATGATTAAATGAATAAATGAAAGTGGCAGAGCTGGGATTAGAACCCAGGTCCTTCTGAGTCCCAGGCTCTGCTCAGACCCTCATTTCCCCTGCCCGCCCTCCCCTCTGCATTACCTTTTCATTTGGGTCTGTACCCCTTAAACCCACTGATACTCATTCCACCATCAGCCCCATAACACTTATTTATCTCCTCACACTCTATTATTTCTTCTACCTGTGAACTTTTGTGTGTCTCCCTCTCTAGATTGTAAGCTCCTTGTGGGCAGGGATTGTGTCTACCAACTCTATCGTACTGTAATAATAATAATAATAATAATAATAACAACAATAATAATAATAATAATAATAATAACATTTATTAACTATGTGCAATGCACTGTTCTTTACCAAGCAGGTAGTGCAGCTCCCCGCACGCAGTAAGAGCTCAATAAATACCACTGATTGATTGGTTGCAATTTATTCTGTGTCACAAACATTGTTTACCTCCAAACATCTTGAGCTCAGGCTTTATTCCCTCCTCCCCCACCACCAAGAACAACAGCATGAAAGTGACTTAGAAAGCTGCCCAATAGCACGGACTCCATTTCCATGCCTGATACCGATATTTCCACTTTAAAAACTGTACCGCAACTCCATTGCTCTTTAATTTTGCACACTCCCCCTGAAGCACTTTGCTACTGAATGATATTTAATATGATTGGAAGTAGAAACCACTCAAGGGCTTTCAAATCTTGATCACTTGTTTGTTTTGACCTTGACATTCATTCAATTAGGACCGATTGGTCAATCAAGCACAACCCCATTTAAAGTCTGTCTCCCTAGACCAGTGAAGAGGTCTATTCAGTTAGTAATGATTTTCCCACAAGCCCTGTACAAAAAAAATAAAATAACCCAAATCCGGGTGATTCAATGTACTTGGTATTTCTGTGATCAGGAATCTAATTCTTGTTTCACAGCTTTCAGTAAATAATAATGATAATAATGATGGCATTTGTTAAGTGCTTACTATGTGCAAAGCACAGTTCTAAGCACTTGGGCGGATACAGGGTGATCAGGTTGTCCCACGTGGGGCTCACAGTCTTAATCCCCACTTTACAGATGAGGTAATTGAGGCTCAGAGAAGTTAAGTGACTTGCCCAAGGTCACACAGCAGACTTGTGGTGGAGCCAGAATTCGAACTCATGACCTCTGATTCCCCAGCCCGAGCTCTTTCCATAGAGCCACACTGCTTCTAGTGGAAGAAGCAGATCCACAAGCAATCTGTTGGCAGATAGGAAAAGTCCTACATTTCCAAAAGTCCAAAAATTTTGGAGTTCCTCCAATCCATGCTCAAGGAAAACTCAAGTTCTCCCCATTTATCAGGTCAGTGCCTGATCTGTTTGGGAATGCACAATAGCATAGATTTGGAATCACATGTCTGTCTTATCTTGAGTCCTGGGAGAGCTGTACTTGTTAAGATTGTCAAGTACCATTCACAAATTTATGCCGGTGGAGTTGTCCCCCCTGGAAGGGAACCAAATGATTCTTACTCTTTGAAAATTACTTATGACAGTGTTTCAGTCTGCTGTAGGCTGGCTCTCAGTGGTGATTTGTATATTCCTATTCTCCTCATACATTAAAATATCTATACCTGTCAAGTTCTGACAGCGTCTCCATCTCTAACCTTTTTGTAGGAGAATGTTTTGGTTCCATGTTGGGAAACCGCTTAGCCTCGAGGAAAGAGTCCTAATCTAGGAATCAGAGGATCTGGGTTTTAATCCTGGCTCAGCCACTTGCCTGCATTGTGAACACGGGAGGAGTGAAAGGAGAAGAAAAACTTCTCTTACTTTCACTTTTTCATTATTACTGGTATATGATAAGTGCCAGGCACTCTACTGAATGCTGGAGTAGATGCAAGCTAATCAGGTTAGATAAAGTCCATGTCCCACATGGGGCTCACAGCTTTAATCCCCATTTTATAGATGTGGCAAGTGAGGCACAGAGAAGTGAAGTGACCTGCCCAGGGTCAGATGGCACACCAGTGGTGGAGCTGGGATTAGAACCCAGGTCCCCTTACTGTCAGACCTATGCACTTCCCACTAGGTAGCATTACTTCTCACTGGCTTGAATCGGTCATTCCATGATTATCAGATGAATAAGATTCCTGCTGAGGGTAATCAATCATATTTATGAAGTACATACTGTGTTCAGAGTACTATACTAAGTGCTTGGGAGAGTTCAATAAAACAGAATTAGCAGACACGTTCCCTGCCCATAACAAATTTACAGTGAGAGGGGGAGACAGATATTAATATGAATAAAGAGACTACTGTGAATACTATGACACATTAAGTTTGAGGTGTTGGCAAGACATTCACATAGAGATGTCCTGAAGGTAGAAGGGAATGTGTGACTAGGCACTTAATATATGTCACTGATTAATTGATTGATTGACTGACAGGCCTTCTACTACCTTTCACTCCATCTTGGAAGGGGATTTTGCCAACCCAAATGGGCAGCGGAAACTGTCAGACTGCTAAAAAAAATGAGGGTGTTGGTTAAGCGCTTACTAGTGCTAAGCACTGTTCTAAGCGCTGGGGGAGATACAAGGTAATCAGGTTGTCCCATGTGGGGCTCACAGTCTTAATCCCCATTTTACAGGTGAGGGAACTGAGGCACAGAGAAGTTAAGTGGCTTGCCCAAAGTCACACAGCTGACAAGTGGCAGAGCCGGGCTTAGAACCTACGACCTCTAACTCCCAAGCCCGGGCTCTTTCGACTAAACCACGCTGTTTCTCAAGGGTGTGGGACAATATTGATGCAAACAGCTAAATCTGTGTCTATCTGAGACCTGCATTTGTATTCACCAAAAGTAATTTTTAAATCAGCCTAGGCCTTCAATAACAGTAATGCTTAATTAGCACTGCTCTTAGAGCCCTATAAATGTTGGATTACTCTCTATTGCAAATTAATGCTATTCAAATGAACACTGACTTAGACTATAAACAGGGCTTTTACTGTCATGCTTCTACCCACGATTTACTGTGCCATTTTTATATCTGGTATGCAAGCTGCCGAAGATTGGCCTTTACTTAATATGCTCTGTTGTTTTTAATGATAGATTATTCTCTTGATTATTTACTTAAGGTATTACTGAAATTCAAAATAAAATATAGAAATTAGATATCTGGTAGCAAGAATCCCGAGAGGCTGGTAGAAGTAAAATTCATTCATTCATCCATTCATTCACTTGTATTTATTGAGCGCTTACTGTGAATAGAGCACTATACTAAGTGCTTGGAAGGTACTATTCAGCAACAAATAGAGACAATCCCTGCCCACAATGGGCTCACAGTCTAGAAGGGGGGAGACAGACATCAAAACAAGTAAACAGGCATCATTAACATCAGTTCAAATAAATAGAATTACAGATATATATGCATTCTTAATAAAAATGGATGGAACTCTAATTATAAATATATACATATATACACAAGCACTGTGGGGCAGGGGGGTAGAGCAGAGGGTGCTAGTCAAAGCGATGGGGAGGGGGAGCAGAGGAAAGGGGGGGCTTAGTCTGGAAGGCCTCCTGGAGGAGGTGAGCTTTCAGTAGGGCTTTGAAGGGGAGAAGTGTGCTTGGATATTTCAATGTTATAATCATCCCTTGTCGTGTCCCATCTCATCTACTGCATCCGCCTCCTCACCTATCTATCATTCCATCAGCCTCTCCAACCTCTCTTCACTCCATTGGGTGGATTTTTTGTCAAAAAAATTCTCTGTCCCCATCTCTGCTTTCCATAAAAATTTCCTTTTTCTAAAAAACTTAATGACATTCATTGAACGCTTACTGTCTGAAGAGCAATGTACAAAGTGTTTGGGAAAGAGCAATTTCAACAGAGTTAATAGATGAGATTCCTGCCCAAAAGAAGCTTGTAATCAACCGGGATTAGCCAGCCACATGCACAACAAACAAAAACTCCTCTGCATCAGTTTTAAGGCACTCGGGTATTTCCCTCATAAGGAGGCTTACCTGTCTCACATGGTCTGCACACTTTGCTCTTTTAACACTAGCCTATTTAATATCATCTCTTCTGCCACCGACCCCTTTATTCACAACTTCCTTCCATACTGAAACTCCCTCCCATTACACATCTAACAGACAATCACTCTCACCGTCATCAAATACTACTAAAATCATGTTTCTTTTAGGAAGTGTGAGAGAGAAGCAGTATTGCCTAGTACTAGAACACCAGAGACATGTCTGAATCCTCATTCTTGAATATTTTAGGATCCCTTAGACTGAGGGCATAATAAAGATTCATAAAAATGTTATATTTTGCTTTTAATATGAAAGGAACTCCTTGCATCTTCAAAATTTTGCCAACATGTCACTAGCTATCACACCAACAAAACAACTGTGCCCTATCTCAGCCCAAAGATAATTCACCATCATTCTTGCTTTCCCTTTAAATTGTCCCGAACATTAGTATCATTATCATCAATCGTATTTATTGAGCGCTTACTATGTGCAGAGCACTGTACTAAGCGCTTGGGAAGTACAAACTGGCAACATATAGAGACAGTCCCTACCCAACAGTGGGCTCACAGTCTAAAAGGGGGAGACAGAGAACAAAACCAAACATACTAACAAAATAAAAGAAATAGAATAGATATGTACAAATAAAATAAATAAATAAATAGAGTAAAAAATATGTACAAACATATATACATATATACAGGTGCTGTGGGGAAGGGAAGGAGGTAAGATGCGGGGGATGGAGAGGGGGACGAGGGGGAGAAGAAGGAAGGGGCTCAGTCTGGGAAGGCCTCCTGGAGGAGGTGAGCTCTCAGCAATTTAGCATGAAATTGAAGGGTAGAAAGATTTTTTTTCTGTACCTATGTGACATGTGATTTTATATATCTGCACTTCGGAATCCAAGATGACACTGAGAATGATCAGATTTTATGCTTTTTTTGTGGTATTTGTTCAGCACTTAATGTTGGCATTTGTTAAGCACTTACTATGTGCAAAGCACTGTTCTAAGTGCTGGGGGGGATACAAAGTGATCAGGTTGTCCCATGTGGGGCTCACAGTCTTAATCCCCATTTTACAATTGAGGTAACTGAGGCTCAGAGAAGTTAAGTAACTTGCCCAAGGTCACACAGCAGACATGTGGCAGAGCTGGGATTCAAACCCATGACCTCTGACTCCAAAGCCCGGGCTCCTTCCACTGAGCCACGCTGCTTCTCATGTGCCAGGCACTGCACTAAATGCTGGGGTAAATACAACTTAATCAGGTTGAACACAGTTTGTGTCCCACTTGGGGATTTCAATCTTTACCACATTTTATACACAAGGTAACTGAGGCACAGAGAAGTTAAGTGACTTGCCCAAGGTCACATAGCAAACAAACGGTGGAACCAGGATTAGAATCCACTTCCTTCTCATTCCCAGGCCCATGCTATTTTCACTAATACATGCTGCTTCCCATTCTCTCTCATCCTAGGTTTCACAAGTTTCCTAAAGCCTCAACTGTTAAAGAGCCACCCTACTTCTGATCATGACACATCAGGCTTGTCGTGATACCCGGGAGTGCATGGCATAGTGGCTAGAGCATAGGCCTGCAAGTCAGAAGGTCATGGGTTCTTATCCCAGCTCTGCCACTTGTCGGCTGTGTGACCTTGCACAAGTCATTTCACTTTTCTGTGCCTCAGTTACCTCATCTGGAGAATGGAGATTAAGATTATGAGCCCCACATGGGACAGTCTGATGACCTTGTATCTACCATAATTCTTAGAACAGTGCTTGGCACATAGTAAGTGCATAACAAATACCATTATTATTATTATTATTATTATTATTATTATTATTATTATTATTATTGTTGTTGTTGTTGTCCGCCTATCTCTGTTTTCTCTCAGAAGCTGGGCCAAACTACCCAGAGGGCACTGGAATTTGGAGTGGTATTTTTATACATCTCTTGTTTGGGGATGGAAGTATTCATTCATTCAATTACATTTATTGAGCCCTTACTGTGTGCAAAGCACTGTACTAAGTGCTTGGAAAAGTACAATATAACAATAAACAGACACATTCCCTGCTCACAACAAGCTTCCAGTCTAGAGACGAGCTTACAGTCTAGCAGTGGTATTTACTGAGTGCTTTCTAAGAAGGACATAGTGTATAAAACATATTGGGAAAGTACAACAAAGCCAAATACAAACGGTCAGCCCACAAGGTGCTTACAGTCTACTGGGAGAGACATGGATCAGAACTGCACTAGAATGTGAATGCCAGAATGAAAGGTCAAACAAATTACTGAATGTACCATTGACTTCTAGACTGTGAGCCTGTTGCTGGGTAGGGATCGTCTCTATATGTTGCCGATTTGTACTTCCCAGGAGCTTAGTACAGTGCTCTGCACACAGTACTCAATAAATATGATTGAATGAATGAATGACTATATTATGTATATAAGGATGGAGAATGGATTTAAAAACAGGTGCTGTGAGATTGTTGGGTTCATTGGTTGGACTGTTGAGTGCTTTGATTGTGGGGAATTCATTAGGGGAAACTTCCTGGATGAAATGGCATTTTAATAATGATAATAATAATAATGATGGTATTTGTTAAGTGCTTACTATGTGCCAAGCACTGCTCTAAGTGTTGGGGTAGATACAAGGTAATCAGGTTGTCGCACGTGGGGCTCACAGTCTTAATCCCCATTTTAAAGATGAGGTAACTGAGGCACAGAGAAGTTAAGTGACTTGCCCAATGTCACACAGCTGACAAGTGGTGGAATTGGGATTAGAACCTATAACCTCTCATTCCCAAGGCCATGCTCTTTCCACTGAGCCATGCTGAAAGGTAGGTGGAGTGGGACTGGGAGATTGGGATGTGAAATGGCAGGGAGCAGAAGGCCCCCTGGCCTTTGAAAATATGTACCTCAAGTGATATCATCCTCCATTTACCCCCTAAACTCATTCAACTGGCCTGTCATAGTAGACATAGGTTGAGGAGCTTCACTACCCCCATAGTTATGCCATATTCTTTGAGGTTGAGCTTCAGGGCAGTGCTTTTTTATTTTTTTTCTCTCTGTGTTACTATTTACTTGTTTTGATGTCTGTTCCCCTTCCCTACCTTCCCCCACCTCTAATAATAATAATAATGATGGTATTTGTTAACTGTTTACTATGTGCCAAGTACTGTTCCAAGCGCTGGGGGATGTACAAGGTTATCAGGTTGTCCCAGGTGGGGCTCACAGTCTTAATCCCCATTTTCCAGATGAGGTAACTAAGGCACATAGAAGTTAAGTGACTTGCCCAAGGTCACACAGCTGACAAGTGGCAGAGCTGGGATTAGAACCCCCAACATCTGACTCCCAAGCTCATGCTCTTTCCACTAAGCCATACTGCTTCTAGACTACAGTTCTCTAGACTGTAAACCCATTGTGGTCAGGGGTTGTCTTGCTTTATTTTTGTATTGTCTTTCCCAAGTGCTTAGTACAGTGCTCAGCACACAGTAAGTGCTCAATAAATATGACTGAATGAATACTTGTAAAGGTCACCCAATTTTTGATTGCCATACACAATGCCTACACATTTTCGTTACCGTCTCTCAGCGTTTCACAGCTCTGCTACATAGAGAAGCAGCATGGCTCAGTGGAAAGAACATGGGCTTTAGAGTCACAGGTCGTGGGTTCAAATCCCGCCTCTGCCACTTTTCAGCTGTGTGACTTTGGGCAAGTCACTTCACTTCTCTGGGCCTCAGTTCCCTCATCTGTAAAATGGGGGTGAAGACTGTGAGTCCCCTGTGGGACAACCTGATGACCTTGTAACCTCCCCAGTGCTTAGAACAGTGCTTTGCACATAGTAAGTGCTTAATAAATGCCATTATACATACATAAAATAAGTTCAAGTCTAATAATAATGACAATCATGAAAATAATAAATGTTTTTGTTAAGCACTTACTATATGTCAAACTCTGTACTAAGTGATGGAGTATGCACAAGAGAACCAGGTCTCACCTGGAGCTCACAGTTTTAGTCAGAGGGAGAACAGGTACTGAATCCTCAGTCTGCAGATGAGGGAACTGAAGCACAGAGAACTTAAGTTACTTGCCCAGGTTCACACAGAAGGTAGGTGATGGAGTGGGCATTAAAACTCGGGGCCTCTGACTCCTAGGCCCGGGATCTTTCCAGTAGGCCATGCTGCTTCCCATTTAGCTTTCTTGTATATCTTCTGTCCAAATCAATTTTTTCCCTTTCCACTCACCAACCAGGTGCCAAAGAAGGTATGCTTTATTTGAACTGGTCATCTGTTTGGGTTATAAATGCCATGCATGTGGAGTTGTTGGATTGGCCTGGAAGTTGGGCCCAAACCTCAAAGCAATCAAGAATTTTGGATTCTATTGCTGTCCTAACCCCTTAGTTTGCAAAACATTAGGCACTCACAGGAAGTTTGAAGATCATTAAGTTAATGTGTAAGTAGCAAACCTAGAATTTCCACTAAGTGCTGCCACTCTATTCTGCTACCTGGGCAGCATACTTTCTAGTGATTCATGGACAGATGAAGAGGAAGAAAACTGGATCAAGATGGCTAATAAGCTCCTTGGGGGAATGATAGAGTGTGACATAGTAAAATATGTTTTCCAAATGCCAAATAAATATGAAAGCCACAGAAGTCAAGGTATATGTCTTCGAAAGTTACCTTTAATATAAAAAGATTTTATATCCTAAAATTTATTTAGGAAATTTAAGTGTTTGTCCCCAGTAAAAGTCACTACAAGGAACAATTTTTCAACTTCACTAGGTTTATAAAGGAGTTTGCAATTGTGTTAGTTATGAATAATTGAAGGAGAAAGAAACAAAAATGGAAAAAAGCTTATCACTTCACAGCAACCCTATCACAATCAGCTATTCTACCATAAAACAGATAACTGAACAGGAAATTGGTACAAGGATATGAAGGGTAGCATATGAAGCAATATACATGCTGAAAAATAGGTTTTATGGAGAAATATCAAGCAATGTGTGCTTTAAGGTAATGGGAAAAGCTACATCTTGAGCCGTCCAAATCCTCCAAACTTCCCCCTCTTCTAGATTTCATCCCTCTGCCCCCTTGTACCTCTTTTGCTCTTACACAACCAATTCTTAGCCTTGAGAATAACCTGCACATCCAACTTCCTACCGTTCTGCAGTCTTGGAGATGAGCGTTGTTGGTGAAAACCCAGAACCAGACTAACCTCTTCCAGTTCAACTTATGGGAAGAAGCATGGAGTAATAGAAAGAGCACATGCCTGATTGTCAGAGGACCTGGGTTCTAATCCCAGCTCCACTGCTTACCTGCTGTGTGAACTTGGGCAAGTCACTCATCTTCTCTGTGACTCAGTTTCCTCATCTACAAAATGGTGAGCCCACAACAAGCTGCTTTGTTAGTAACTCTTTGTGATCCTGTAAACCATAACAAACAGACTGAAGCCCGCTTCTAGACTGTGAGCCCGCTGCTGGGTAGGGGCCGCCTCTATATGTTACCAACTTTACTTCCCAAGTGCTTAGTACAGTTCTCTGCACACAGTAAGTGCTCAATAAATACAATTGAATGAATCAATGAATGAAGCCCTCTACTTGAGGCAAGTGATTGCAGGCCTGCGGGGGCATGGAGCATGGAAGGAGGTGGGGCTTTCTCTCCCTCTTCTACCTGGTAATGGGCCCAGACCAATCTATGACTGCTACGTAGAGCCACAGCTGTGCCACCTAAGGCAGATAAAGGGTGGCCATTTTTTTGAACCTAGAAGGCACACCTGAAGGCAGGCAGAAAGATGCAGAGAAGTAAGCTGAGAGCAGCACTTGGAAGCAGAAAGAAGAAGCATTGGCAGAATGGGTTCCTTTGACCACCGACTGATATTGGACCCTTGGTGGACTGGACTGACTGAGTGTGTGTATGTATCACTCCCTTACATGTTGGAAAGCTAAGTAAAAAACTTATCACAGTAACCTTGGTGATAAGAGTTGTGGCTAGGCTTCTACTGCATGTCCCCGAGGCTCCCCCCGGGTCCAGGAAGGTCCTGGTTGGTACGAATCAAGGGCTCATGACAAATGCATGTTCTCCCTGCTACTTAGATCGTGAGCTTCAAGTGCACCCTGATTATCTTATATCTAGAGAAGCAGCATGGCTCAGTGGAAAGACCACAGGCTTGGGAGTCAGAGATCATGCGTTCTAATCCTGGCTCTGCCAATTGTCAGCTGTGTGACTTTGGGCAAGTCACTTCACTTCTCTGGGCCTCAGTTACCTCATCTGTAAAATAGGGATTAAGACTGTGAGCCCCACGTGGGACAACCTGATTACCTTGTATCTACCCCAGTGCTTAGAACAGTGCTGGGCACATAGTAAGTACTTAACAAATACCATTATTATTATTATTATTACCCTAGTGCTTAGTGTAGTGGTTGGAACACAGTAGGTATTCAACAAACGCCACAGTTATGATTGCTATCCTCCCTTATTTCAATTTGCCCTTTAACTCAGTCAGGGACATTACTACATCACCCTTACTGACTCTCACTTGCATAGTCTGCACAAACAATTCTGAATCCTAAATTTCCTCATGAAGCTCCACTGCCCCAACTTCATCCTTCTCCATCCCCTAATGACCTCACTTTTGCATTGTTTAGATGAAAGCCAACAGAAATAAACTTTTCATTCATTCATTCAATTGTATTTATTGAGCGCTTACCGTGTTCAGAGCACTGTACTAAGCACTTGGGAAGTACAAGTTGGCAACATATAGAGATTGTCCCTACACAACAGCGGGCTCACAGTCTAGAAGGAGGAGACAGACAACAAAACAATACATATTAACAAAATAAAATAAATAGAATAGTAAATATGTACAAGTAAAATAAATGGAGTAATAAATATGTACAAACATATATACAGGTGCTATGGGGAGGGGAAGGAGGTAGGGCGGGGGGGGATGGGGAGGGGGAGAGGAAGAAGGGGGCTTAGTCTGGGAAGTCCTCCTGGAGGAGGTGAGCTCTCAGTAGGACTTTGAAGGGAGGAAGAGAGCTAGCTTGGCAGATGTGCGGATGGCGGGCATTCCAGGCCAGGGGGAGGACGTGGGCCTTGGGTCGATGGCGTGACAGGCGAGAACAATCAATCAAGCATATTTATTGAGCGCTTACTGTGTGCAGAGCACTCTACTAAGCGCTTAAGGCACAGTGAGGAGGTTAACTTCAAGAGTCACTCTCTGCTCATCAATGAGAATTTTTTTTAATGCCTGTCTCCTTCTGTAGGCTGTAATTCCTTGTGGGAAAGGATTGTGTCTACCAACTCTATTGTATTTTCCTCTCCCAAGTGCTTAGGACAGTGCTGCACAGAGTAAGTGCTCAACAATACCACTGATTTATAGAAGTGGCATGGCATAGTGGATAGAGCCTGGGCCTGGGAGTTAGAAGGTCATGGGTTCTAATCCCGGCTCCACCACTTGTCTGCTGTGTCATCTTAGGTAAGTCACTTCACTTCTCTGGGCCTCAGTTACCTCATCTGCAAATTGGGGATTGAGACTGTGAGCCCCACATGGGACAGGGACTGTATCCAACCCAATTTGTATGTATCCACCTCAGTTCTTAGTACAGTGCCTGGCACCTAGTAAGTACTTAATAAATACCATAATTATAACTATTATTATTGATTGCTCCACACATAGTAGAACTGAGAAGAATTGAGAATTGAGAAGAATTGAGTAGAATCCACACATTGAGAAGCAGCATGGCTCAGTGGAAAGAGCACGGGCTTTGGAGTCAGAGGTCATGGGTTTGAATCCCGACTCCACCACAAGTCTGCTGTGTGACCTTGGGCAAGTCACTTAACTTCTCTGAGCCCCAGTTACCTCATCTGTAAAAATGGGGATTAAGACTGTGAGCCCCACGTGGGACAACTTGATCACATTGTATCCCCCCCAGCGCTTAGAACAGTGCTTTGCACATAGTAAGTGCTTAACAAATGCCATCATTATAGTAAATGCTCAATAGATATGATTGACTGATCAATACAGCTGCTCTTGAAATCTAAGACCTCCTACCTGGGCAATGGACCATATGCTCTACAAACTGTCAAAATACTTGTTCTTATCTTTCTTCCCTCACCTACTGCTTTTTTAACCTCCCACTCATCTATGTTCTCAAGCATAAGTCTTTCCTATAGTTTTTTTTAAAGCATTCTATTGAACCCACTGCAAAATTCAGCTATTGCCCAATCTCTTCCTTCTTTTCTTGATAGAACTCCTTAATTGGGTCGCATATATCAAATGCCTTCAATTCCTCAGTGTACCTTCATAAAAATGATTGTTGAATTTGTTAAATCCTTAGTATGTGCCAACTACTGTATCAAACACTGGGGTAAATATAAGATACTCAGGTCAGACACATTCCCTATCCTGCTCTGGAGCTCACAATCTAAGTAGGAAGGACAACAGCTATTTTGTCACTATTTTACAGTTGAGGAAATTGAGGCACTGAGAACTTATACAACTTACCCAAGACACACAGAAGGCAACTAATGGAGCTGGGTTTAGAACCCAAGTCTTCTGCCCTCCAGTCCTGTGCTTTTCCTTTCAACATTCTGTAAGCAGGTTTGCCCCCACTTTGCTGCACTAAGGTTCATTTTTGGTTCCAGGGCTCCTTTTGGCTCAGTCAAATGATCTCTATTCTGCCCTAAATCTCTTGATCAATCAATCAATCAATCAATCAATCGTATTTATTGAGCGCTTACTATGTGCAGAACACTGTACTAAGCACTTGGGAAGTACAAATTGGCAACACATAGAGACAGTCCCTCCCCAACAGTCCCTACCCAACAGTGGGCTCACAGTCTAAAAGGGGGATCACTTAGCTGCCTTAGCACTGTTGATGATTTTCTTCTCCTAGACATTCCCACTGGCCTTGATTTAACCGACACAGGACTCTTCTGATTGAATTGTCATTATCTGACCACTCCATCTATTTCTTATGATGGCTCTTTTTCTTTTCCCAGCATTCAATGTTGGTACCCACAGACCTTTGTTCCCAGAATGAGCTTACAGTCTAGAGGGGGAGATAGACATAAATATAAATAGATAAATAGATAAATTACAGGTATGCACTTAAGTGCTGTGGGGCTGGTAGTGGGGATGAATACAGGGAGCAAGTCAGGGCAATGCAGAAGGGAGTGGGAGAAGAAGAAAGGAGGACTTAACCAGGGAAGGAGCATAGTTGAGTGGAAAGAGCCCGGGCTTGGAAAGTCAGAGGTCATGAGTTCTAATCCCACGTCCACCACTTGTCAGCTGTGTGACTTTGGACAAGTCACCTCACTTCTCTGGGTCTCAGTTCCCTCATCTGTAAAATGGGGATGAAGCCTGTGAGCCCCATGTGGGACAACCTGATTGCGTTGTATCTACCCCAGCACTTAAAGCAGTGCTTGGCACATAATAGTGCTTAACAGAACCATCTGCTGAAGTGTACTTTCCAAGTGCTTAGTACAGTGCTCTGCACACAGTAAGCACTCAATAAATATGACTGGATGAATGAATGGAAGGCCTCTTTGGAGGAAATTTGTCTTCAGTAATTCTTCAAAGGTGGGGAACTCCCTGAAAAAACTGAACTCCTTATCTTCCCTCCTGACTGTACTACTCTTCTTCCTACCTTTCCCCATAGAGTTGACAATATTACCATTACCCTGTCACAGAAACTGACAACTCTAGTGTCAATCAATCCACGACATTTATGGAGCACATGAGTGTGAAACAATGTACTAGATGCTCAGGAGAATACAACTGAAAGAAGACACCCATCCTCCACTCTGAAGAAGCTGGCAATTAAAGGAGACTGACAAAAATTGCTTATAAATAGTGGGAGCAGAAGGAGAAACATGATTATAACAAGGAGTTATACAATTGGATCAAAATGAAATGACTATATCATTGAATCTACAAATTAATATACAAAATTCCTTTGGCAGATTCTCAGTTCTAAATGATCAGGCCCAAGAAAGGTCTATATTTCATTCTTGATGGGGAAGCTATTATTGAATGTACAGACAAACAAATATGCATATGTATCTAAGTGCTAAGGATAGGAAAGATGTGAATGCTAAGGATGGATATTCTGTATCTCTCCTCACCAACCTGTCTGACACATTTCCTATTCACTTCTCTTTGGTTGGAACTCTCTCAAGTAGGTAAGCGGGGGCAACAGGTATGCAATCCCCATTTTAAAGCTCAGGAACTGAGGCACAGAAAGTTAAGTGTCTTGCCTCAGGTCAATCTTTAAAGCCCCTCGAAAGACTACGCATCCAAGGGGCATTTGTTTAACGGAATTTTTTAAGCACTTACTATATGCTAAGTGCTGAGGTGGATACAAGCTAATCAGTCAGACAGAGTCCCTTTCCCATTATATCATCTATGTTTGTAAGTTGGTTTAATTTGTCATTTATTCAATTATTTCCTCTTTCCATAATTTGTTTACTGATATAAATGCCTTTCTCTCTCTCTCTAGACTGTGAACATGTCTACCACCTCTGTTCTACTGTACTTTCCCAAACACTTAGCCCAGTACTCAGTAGACGACAAGTGCTGAATCAATACCATGGATTGATTGATTAGTCATTTTGACTATTGAATCAATGCTTTTCTTTTTGACTGCTTGTCTCCCCAAGTAGGTTGAAACTAAGTACTCAATGGAAAGTTGAGTTGATTGCTTTTTTGAACCGAAACAAATCCAAATAGTTGAAAATTTGGATGAAACCAAAATTGGATTTGACTATCTGAACTCAGTGGTCTGATTGGGCCTCTGTTGCATTTAATAAAATTATCAGCTTTTCACTAAACATTGCTCTTCCTCCCTTTAATGGAAATATGAGAAAAGGCAGTCTAATAAAATCAGTGTAAACAGAACTCATTTTTTCACAGAAAACTCATTTTTCCTGGGAGTAGGGTGCTATCTACTTGCCTAATGAAGAGAAGGGTAACATTTTCTGTATCTTTATCTCCTTATGAAAAGAGAAAATCGTCCCTGTTGGGAATGGTCATACTGGCACTCATTTCCCCTACCTGTAATTTATTTCAATATCCCTCTTCCCTTCTAGATTGAAAGCTCCTTGTGGGCAGGGATCATGTCTCCCAAATCTTTTATATTGTATATTCCCAAGCCACTAGTCAAATGCTCTGTACATGATAAGCACTCAAAAATTGCTATTGATTGATTGATTAACTGAGCTGGGGGTGAAGTGAGAGAAAGTGGAAGGTCCCTAGGATTTTAGGATTTTAAGAATGAGGCATATTAATACAAAGAATACATCAACCAGCCAAGGGTTTTAGGCTGATTGTTAGATGCTGTTGAGGGGGCGGGGTTAATTTAATTTATGCTTTGCTATGTAGATTTAGGTCTTTTTAAATCTATGATATTGTAACTTAATAACTATGTTCCATCCAGACTTTTTTTAATAGTTGTATATTCCATTTTAGATTAGAAGGAATTTACAGCTATTAAAAAAATCAGTCAAACCCAATAATGGCATGCCTTCTGTAGCTTTCTTGAAAACATTCCAACAGGAGTTTGGGCAGGTGGAAAAAACGGACTGATATTGACAAGTTTCTGGCTTTTACACAAGTTTATCTGCCCACCTGATATTTACTTCCAGAAACAAGTCCACAATTTATGTCTCCAGAAAGTTAAGTTTTTTCATAGGCTCATTCATTCACTCAATCATATTTGTTGAGTGCTTACTGTGTGCAGAGCACTGTACTAAGTGCTTGAGAAGTACAAATCGCCAACATATAGAGACGGTCCCTATCCAACAATGGGCTTACAGCCTAGAAGATCTAATTCAACTTCAGTCCACACACTTCCTACTCTGCCCCACTTAATTTCTGGCCAGCCCCAAATCTTTCAGATTTAGGGGGATATTACAGATAGGGCACTTCTGAAACAGACAAGTATGCAGGGAGCAAATATCACTTTTTTACTCTATCAAAGATGATGCCCAAATATAGAGATTAAATGTTAAGAGCAAAAACTTCTAAGTAAAGAAATACCTTTGAATTTGTCTATAGGCTACTTTCTGACCAGGACTCATGCTTGGTACTGATTTTAAGCTATTCTTTTTTTTCTGCTATTTATGCTCTGTCAAACCTGGTAATGCCCATTTTACTGCTTAAATCTTGTAAAAAGAAACAGGTTACCCAAAAAGGAAACATTACGGTCTATTCCATTAAACACAGTAAAACTTTAAATCTTACATAGAAATAGGTCATCCAGTTACAGGGTAAAAGCGTCATTTGTTCATTGTCCAGTACGCAATATATTTACAGGAAAATTACCAAAAACCTCTCAGCTGTATCAGATCTCAACCTTATATTTAGATGCGGCCATATATTACTACTGATAATGTGATGTCAGTGAATAGATTGGAATTTTTCACTGTCCTTTATCAAGATAAATTGTTCTGTCAATAGCAAATGGCTGGCAAGTATTAACACTCTGCACACTATATGACTTTTCATTCCAAGCAAAAATTGTATTTAATGCTTTTGCACAAAATCTATGGCCATGACTATCCTTATTACCTATTTAACTACCTTTTAAAAGGAGGATTTATTTCTGCAAATTAGGACCAGGGTAACAAGATGGTATCATGCATCATAAAGTTTAAGTCAATACAAGGCAGGGCACTTGCAGTTCGAATGGGAAAATTCCTCGCTCTGGTCTCTTGGTCATCCAATAGTGGTATGGTGGGAGCAGCTGCTCAGAGCAGAACTTTATCTTGGCCTCCTTCCATCTACACTGTCGTGCTGTCCCACAGTAGCAATTTGCTCATTGGCCTATTACTTTCAATAGGTATTCCAGTAATTGGCTATTTCACACTTGTAAGGCTTGAACTGGCAGAGAGCAAAGGCCAGGCAACCAGCCTGTCAGGGCCTAGCGAGCTGGTCGTTCATCAATTATAATCAGCTTTTACAAGAGCGAGTGAATCTTCTAAAACCTGGTTTGCTCAAATCGGGCTGGATCCTGGGAGAATTCCACCCTAAATGCTGCTGAGTTCTGATCCGAAGTACAGGAAGGTGAGTTGGCAGGGTCTACTATGCTTGAGTGTCAGAACAAATTATGAAGCAGAAAGAAAACACTTAGGTGCTCCTGACAATTTTAGCTCCCGCCTGGTTCTGCATCCATCCTCTACTCTTCAAAATCCCCATGCCCTTTGCCAAACCATAAATATTCAGTTTGGGGAAAGTAAAGGGTTACTCAGGTTGGAAAAAACAGAAGATGCTCTGTTTAAAACACCTACATTGTAATGCATCAGAGACTTTTACTTGAGAGGTGGGTTTATAGTGCAGTAGAAACATTTTATAAAATGCTATTTTAAAGAAAACAAACAAACAAAACAACCCAGAGGTCCTCTGGACCACCTTGAAAATAGTTTCCAGTAATTGTTATGCTTCCTAATATCCTATTCAGTTCACAAAATTGGTATTGCCTCTTCCATGTTTGAGGGTTATTTAATCCTAATTACTGCTGTCTTCCTTTCACTCAGAGAACACATGCATCTCCCTGCTGTCCAGTCAACCAGAGATCTATTTCCAACCCAGATTCTTATGCAAACCAAATTAATAGCATAAAGTAGAAGCAGAGGATATTTTAAGCCTTCAGAACAGTGCTTGGCACATAGTAAGCACTTAACAAATACCATCATGTGTGGTCTGATTCAATAAGTCCTAAGCATCGAAGGCTGTGTCCATTGCCAAGATTGATAGTAGTAGTGATAGTTAGAGTAGTAGTAGTAGAAATAGTGGCAAGAGTGCTAGTGGTGGTTTTTAACAATGATTATGGTATTTTTTAAGTGCTTACTATGTGACAGGCACTGTACTAAGTGCTAGGGTGGATAGAAGCAAATTGGGCTGGACATAGTCCCTGTACCACATGGGTACACAATCTTAATCCCCATTTTACAGATGAGGTAACAGAGATGTTAAATGACTCACCCAAAGCCGCCCAGCCGATAAGTGGTGGAGCCGGATTAGAGCCCAAGACCTTCCCAGGTCCATGCGCTATCCACTACGCCACGTTGGGTGACTGCAGTAGAGTGTAGCACATGGGAGATCCAACAGAAGCTCAAGATATTCCTTCATTCATTCAATCGTATTTATTGAGTGCTTACTGTGTGCAGAGCACTATACTGAGCACTTGGAAAGTACAATTCGGCAACATATAGAGACAGTCCCTACCCAACAATGGGCTCACAGTCTAGAAGGGGGAGATGGACAGCAAAACAAAACAAGTAGACAGGTGTCAATACCATCACAATAAATAGAATTATAGCTATATATACATCATTGATAAAATAGAGTAATAAATATGTACAAATTTACACAAGTGCTGCGGGGAGGGGAAAGGGGTTGGGCAGAGGGAGGGAGTGGAGGTGATGGGGAGGGGAGGAGGAGAAGAGGATAAAGGGGGGGGGGGGCTTAAATTCCCTAACCCCTAGGAGCTTTACATTGTAACGGAGGAGAGATATATAAACAGTTACAAGCATAAATGAGAAGTAGCATGGCCTAATGGATAGAGCATGGGCCTGGGAGACAGAAGGACTTTGGTTCTAAAACCACCTCTTCCATTTCTCTTTGGTGTGACCTTGGGCAAGTCAATTCACTTATCTGTGCCTTAACTGTAAAATGGGGATTAAGACTGTGAACCCCAGGTGGGACAGGGACTGTTTCCAACATGATTAGCTAGTGCCTACCCCAGAGCTTAGTACACTGCCTGACACATAGTAAGCATTTAACAAATACCATTAAAAAAAATCACTTCAGATCACAACACCTGATCTAGATTTGTGGTAGCATTCTAACAGTCACTCTTCAATCTTAAGTATAGGTCATTGTTTTGGATTAGGATTCACTTCAGTTGTCCAAGATGATTTCTTTTTCTGAATTAGCAACACACCTTGCAAAAAAGCACAATATCGACCTCTTTGCCTCCTTGCCGTTTGGATTTCTCACTGGAAACCGGGGTTCTGTACAGTAGCATCTGCTGTTACCAACCACAGGTCACCTGTGTTTCCCACACCCCAAATTTGAGGTTCTTCTTTCCCACTTGGCCCATTTGGTCTGGTGACTGCTGAAGTGACAAGGTGATCTGTCTTGCAGCAAATCGCCTTGAGCACACCATGAGCAAAATGTGAAGTCAGAAATTTAAATCCTGTTCCAGGTCCTGACAAAATTCCAACGTTCAAGGAAAAAAAGACATGTGTAAAGAGCAAAGTGATTTAGAAAGCTGTTAAGGATGTTCAAAAATCAATTCCAAATTTTGAAAAGTCGTGACTAAAGCTCTTAATAAATCTACCTCCAAATGGTTCTAAGAGTTATGCCCCCGGACTAGTTGAATAAATGAAGTGACACCGAAGCATATCTAATTGTAATACATCACAAGATAGCTGTCAGGGCCCAAATGTTCAGCCCTTGTCACCCTTCTTCATCCATTATTTATCTTCAACCTTCATTGGCAGTGAAATCCCAGTGAAGTATAGCATGGCATGGGAGGCTGTAGTCTTGCCACTCGACAGATCCGTCCGTTTGGGACTCTTCCACAGCGATTTTCATTAATTGATGCAGGGATGGCTTCTCGATCAAACTGGGGAAGGACATACAGTTCCCGGATTGTGACAAGTGGGATGCATCATGCTTGACCAGGCAGATGCACTGAGCACATGCGTCGCAGTCCAGAGCTCCTCTCTCGGTCCATTGTGCTACCCCTGCTGCCTTTATCTTCATCGCGAAGTGCAATCAAACCTCCATGGCCCTCCACTTCTTCTTCCTTACACTACACCAGGAGCAGAAACTCCTGTCTGGAATTACCACTGGATGTTTTTAACAGCAGCTGCTTCAGTAATAGGCAAGCTAACTAATGGAGCGGTGCTCTATTTTTTACTCCAAACTTGCCAAGGAAGTGTGAAGGGCAAGCAGTTGGATGTATTTACATACATTCATGATCCAGAAAGTCTTAGTTCAGCAGCTGCTGCGGGCTAAAACAATCCTTTTCTGATAGCCCATTCTACGGGCACGCACAGCTCCGCTCCACGGCTCTCTGCAAGCGAGAGGAATTGCGAGGGAATCTCTGGAGCAAAAGGCACGCTGTTTTTACAATTAAGAGAACATATTGTTTTAAAGGACGTAATACACCATTTCAGACCTCCTTTTTTCAGATGCGGTTTTAAATAATGAAAAGAAAAATGCTCATTTTAAGCATTTTTACAGTTCAACCAGCAAGTCTGATGTAGTCACGAGGGGGTGATAACAACAAGAAGCTGCTTCAGGCTTGCAGCACTAGAAAATTAAAGTTCTTGTAAATTAGGGGACTATGTTCCTCCCACAGTCCAATTACCAGCTTTATTATTTGTCAATAAAGCACCAAATAAAAGACTGGTCTCTAGACAAGGCAGCTGTTGCTATTTGATGGCGATACTTTAGGCTTCCTAACTGCGGCATGAAAGTTGCTGATAAAGCTTCTACGCCACTAAGAGGTGCCCCCCAAGGAAACTAGTTTCGGACCCTGGACCGGGCTTTCACGAATCTTGCTGTTTCTTCCAATGCGTGAACAGACCATACCCGGCATGAGGCCGAGCGAATTGCTGCTTTTAAAATTTGAATTCTGTAGAATGGGGAACTCGGTGACTAAACAATAACACGTTTTATGTTAAAAGGAAAACGGCGGCAGGGAAACAACAGTAGCAGACTCTAAGCAGCAAGCTTATTTGCTGCAGCTTCCAAGCAACCACTCTTCCGTTCCATTAATTCCTCTCTCCCCCTTCCCCCCACCCATTAACCTTTCCTGTTGCTCCAAACTTGGCAGATTGGAGGGCTCTACAATTTAGACCCATCTTTCCCCCTGGGTGTTTTGGGCGAATATCGAAAGGACATCCCTGCTGTCATCTGTAGGACAGTCGACATTTCTCCCCTGGCCCTCAAGGCCTTATGTGCTGAACTAACAAGGATACACCTGGAACAATGGATTTTTGCTCTGCCTCTTTTCTTCATCTATTCTGCTACGGAAGCATAACACCGCTTTGCAATCCCCAGTCTGCCTGAGGGAAGGGAGACATAAATCAAGGATGGCCAAGGGTCGGTGTTTTAAACATCATGGGCTGCCTTTGGATCCGATTTAAACCCAGAAGTCTGTGCAGCTCGAAGGGACAGTGCGACTCAAAAGTGGTGCTCGCCATTCTAAAGCCCTTTGTTAGCATAAAAGTACTCCATTTTTTCTACGCATTCTCTGGGAATTACCAGGTTGTCTATAGTTTGTTGGGGTAAAATAACGGGCCCGGTTTTCACTGAAGAGGGCAGAGCGAAAATTAATTTAAGGTGATAATGCTACATGAAAATCAAACCTCTTCTGATTGAATTTCAAGGACTCTTCGGTTTAACTAGCTTCAAGAGTCCTTTTTTGATCATAATAAAATTATTTGCCATATGGTTCAGATGCTTGTGATCCTCTCTCAATGAGAGGATTATGCATGAGATATAATGCCTACTGTAGCTGGAGCCAAGCACACAGCTGGTTCCGATAATGCCAACAAATGGCTTCATCTATCTCAATGTCACGTAGGAGCCAGTGTGATGAGAATCAGCCCAGAGTACAATTAAAATCTACATCATCTGCAGGAAAGGTGATGGGGGTTCTGACATCAGAGATGTGGCAGATTCATCCTCTTTCCACCGTAGCAGAAGAAACATGTTGCCCCCTTCACCCCGTCACACTAACGAGGTGCTTCGCCCACCCCTCCCTGAGCACATTAGAGGCAGTAAATCAGAAAGACTCCTATTTAAAAGCTTCACCTTTATCTGACATTCAGAAAGGAGAAGTACACTTTCCAAATTTAAGTTAAGCAGATTCCTTGTCGCTCTCCCTTTGATGAGATAATGCCACTTCCAACCACAAGTGAAATATAAATAGGAGAGTTTACGATCCATATGGCCCCAAATAGGGACAGTATGCAGGAATTTCCTTGTCTTAGTTCCACAACATTCAACCATACTAATAAAATCAGATTTGAACATCCATTTGTTCCAGCAAGCCAAATTTTATTGCAAGAAGGTCCATAACTCATATCAAACTAGCTGGGTTTCAATTCAGGGACACTCCCCCTCTTCTGCATGTTTCGAGCAAAGTCGAGGTTTGTGCAATGATTGGGTTTTACTGCCATGTTATATTAGAAAGAAAACCCACAAATATATTTTATTAGAATTTTCAATGACTTCACATAAATATCAGATAAAATGAAATCGGAAAGCCGGAAAGAGGAAATTACAGATTGAACATATAATGAACTCTCTAAAGATTTTGACATTTCAGTTGCATAAGCTCATCTGAAGCAAGAGTAAAGGCCTCTGAGAGGAGGAGCATTGCCCAGGGGAAAGATCATGAGCCTGGGAGACAGAGGACCTGGGTTCTAATTCCAGCTCTGCCATTTGCCAGTTGTGTGACCTTGGGCAAGTCCTTTAACTTATTTGTGCTTCAGTTTCCTCATCTGTAAAATGGGGATGGGATGCCTGTTTTCCTGAAGCTCGGTTAAGCTCTGTATGGGACAGGGACCGTGTCACACGTGATTATCTAGTATCTACCTCAGTGCTTAGTTCAGTGCTTGACCTGTTCTCCTTCTCACTTAGACTGTAAGCCCTGAATGAGACAGGGACTGTGACAGATCCGATTATCTATCAATCAATCAATCATATTTATTGAGCGCTTACTGTGTGCAGAGCACTGTACTAAGTGCTTGGGAAGTTAAAGTTGTCAACATACAGAAACGGTCCCTACCCAACAGTGGGCTCACAGTCTAGAAGGGGGAGACAGAGAACAAAACAAAGCATATTAACAAAATAAAATAGAATAGATATGTACAAGTAAAATAGAGTAATAAATACGTACAAACATATGTACATATATACAGGTGCTGTGGGGAAGGGAAGGAGGTAAGGCGGGGGGTGGAGAGGGGGAGGAGGGGGAGAGGAAGGAGGGGGCTTCAATATAGTGCTTGACCTAGTAAATGCCACCATTGCTATTATTGATCCTGTGTATTTCATCCTCCTATCTGAATTTGAACAGCAACACCTTATTCACCACTTTTCAAGAAATCACACTTTACAGACAGTACTTGAAACAGCATGGCGTAGTGGATGAGCATGGGCCTGGGAATCAGAAGGTCATGGATTCTAATCCCGGCTCTGCCACTTGTTTGCTTTGTGACCTTGGGCAATTGGCTTCTGAGCTCTCCATCACCTTGCCCCCCACTATCTCACCTCCCTTCTCTTCTTCTCCAGCCCAGCCCTCACACTCTGCTCCTCTGCCACTAACCTTCTCACTGTGCCTCATTCTCACCTGTCCCACCCTGGCCCACGTCCTTCCCCTGGCCTAGAATGCCCTCCCTCCACACATCTGCCAAACTAGCTCTCTTCCCTTCTTCAAAGCCCTACTGAGAGCTCACCTCCTCCAGGAGGCCTTCCCAGACTGAGCCCCCCCTTTTCCTCTGCTCCTCCTCCCCTCCCCATCGCCCCCAACTCCCTCCCTCTGCCCTACTCCCTTCCCTTCCCCACAGCACTTGTGTATTTGTACATATTTATTACTCTATTTTTTATTAATGATGTGTATATATCTATAATTCTATTTATCTATTTTGATGGTAATGATGCCTGTCTACTTGTATGGTTTTGTTGTCTTTCTCCCCCTTCTAGACTGTGAGCCCGTTGTTGGTTAGGGATTGTCTCTATCTGTTGCCGACTTTCCAAACTTTCCAAACGCTTAGTACAGTGCTCTACACACAGTAATCACTCAGTAAAAATGACTGACTGACTGAATGAATGAATGAATGAATTTACATTCTCTGTGCCTCAGTTCCCTCATCTTAGGGAAGCAGCATGGCGTAGTGGATAGAGCACGGGCCTGGGGGTCAGAAGGTCATGGGTTCTAATCCAGGTTCTGCCATTTGTCTGCTATGTGACCTCGGGCAAGTCACTTCACTTCTCTGGGCCTCAGTTACCTCATCTGTAAAATGGGGATGAAGACTGTGTGCTCCACGTGGGACAACCTGACTACCTTGTATCTACCCTAGCGTTAGAACAGTGCCTGGCACAGTGTAAGCACTTAACAAATACCATAATAATAATAATAATATACTCAATATCATTGGGGGCTAGAGAGAAAATCATAGAAGTTCACCTGTATGTTTAATATTTATGGTTTTCAAAGTCCTCCATGATTGTATTTAAAAATATGTGCTTGATGCAGATATCCTTTACACTAATTATAAGGGCAGATGCATGATATCAAGGTTAAAATAAACTTTTCGGGTCTTTGAATTTACAAATACATATAACAAATACCACAATTATTATTATTATTATCATTACAACAGAATTGGTAGACATGTTCTCTTTTTTTTAATGGTATTAAGTGTTTACTGTGTGACAGGAACTTCTCACCACTGGGGTAGATACGAAGTAATCAGGTTGGACTCAGCCCGTGTTCCTCAAGGAGCTCACTGTCACCATTCCCATTCTATAGATGAGGTAACTTAGACACAGAGAAGTTAAAATGACTTGCCCAAGGTCACATAGCAGAGAAGTGGCAGATCCAGGATCGGAACCCAGGACCTAATGACTCACAGGTCTGTGCTCTATCCACTAGGTTACACTGTTTCTGTGCCCATAAGGAGCTTACAGTATAAATGGAGAAACAGAGATTTAAAATAAATTATGGATGTGTACATAAATGATGGGTGGGAGGAGAAAGTAGTTTGAATATCGTACCTCGCTCTCGCCTGTCCCGCCATCGACCCCCGGCCCACGTCATCCCCCGAGCCTGGAATACCCTCCCTCTGCCCATCCGACAAGCTAGCTCTCTTCCTCCCTTCAAGGCCCTGCTGAGAGCTCACCTCCTCCAGGAGGCCTTCCCAGACTGAGCCCCTTCCTTCCTCTCCCCCTCGTCCCCCTCTCCATCCCCCCATCTTACCTCCCTCCCTTCCCCACAGCACCTGTATATATGTATATATGTTTGTACATATTTTTTTACTCTATTTATTTATTTATTTAATTTATTTGTACATATCTATTCTATTTATTTTATTTTGTTAGTATGTTTGGTTTTGTTCTCTGTCTCCCCCTTTTAGACTGTGAGCCCACTGTTGGGTAGGGACTGTCTCTATATGTTGCCAATTTGTACTTCCCAAGCGCTTAGTACAGTGCTCTGCACATAGTAAGCACTCAATAAATACGATTGATGATGATGATGATGAATATCAAGTGCTTAAAGGGCACAGGCCCAATTGCTTAGGTGAAAGAGAGGGAGTAGAAGAGATAAAGGGTGAATCGGGGAGGTCTCTTGAAATAACAAGGCATTTGGAGGTGGGAGGGAGATGGTCTAACATATAGGGAGGACAGGGGGAGTTCTAGGCCAGAAGCAGAATATGGGTGAGGGGTCAGCAGTGAGATACGTGAGACTGAGGTACAGCGAGCAGGCTGGTATTAGAGGAGTGAAGTCTGTGGGCTGGGTTGAGGTTGGAAATTAGGTAATGTAGGAGGGGTCAAGCTGACTGAGTTTTAAAGACAACTGTAATAACAATAATAATAATGGTATTTGTTAAGCACTTACTATGTGCCAAACACAGTTCTTAAGCACTGGGGTGGATACAAGGTAATCAGGTTATCCCACGTGGGGCTTACAGTCTTAATCCCCATTTTACATATGAGGAAACTGAAGCACAGAGCAGCTTAGTGGCTTTCCCAAAGGCACATAGAAGACAAGTGGCAGAGCTAGGATTAGAACCCATGTCCTCTGCCTCCCAAGCCCATGCTCTTTCCACTAAGCCACCCTTCTGTTTGACACAGAGATGGATGGGTAACATCTAGAGGTTTTTGAGGTATAGGGAGACATGGACAAAATGGTTTGTTAAATGATCTGGGTAGAAGAATGAAGTAAGGACTAGTGTTGGGGAAGACAGGAGGTGGGGAGTTTAGTGAGGAGACAGTTAAAGGGAGTCAAGGAGGGAAAGGGTAAGTGCTTTGATCAGCGTAGTAGCAGTTTGGATGAAAAAGGAGAAGGTGCATTTCACTGATGTTGTGAAGGTAGAACTAACAGGATTTTGTGACAGATTGAATAGGTGGGCTAAATGAGAGAGATGAGTGGAGGATAATGCCAAGGTTATGGGCTTGTGAGACGGGGGGATAGTAATGTTGTCTATAGTGATGAGAAGGACAGTGAAAGAACAGCGTTCATGTGGAAAGATGAGGACTTCTGCTTTGGACATCTTAAGTTTGAGGTGTTGGTGGGACATCCAACTTAAGACTGTGAATGTGTTGTGGACTGGGAGTGTCACTGTTTATTTATTGTTGTATTGCATTTTTCCAAGAGCTTAGTAGAGTGATCTGATCATAGTAAGCACTCAATAAATAGTACAGTGCTCTGCACAAAGTAAGCACTCTATAAAGATGATTGAATGAGTGAATAAATACTATTGAATGAATGAAATGTGAGACTGCAGACAAGAAGAGGGATCTCAACTGGAGAGGTGGATTTCAGAATCATCCACATGGAAGTGGTAGTTGAAGCCAGGAGAGGGAATGAATTTTCCAAAAGAGTGGCTGTAGATGGAGAATAGAAGGGGATCCAGAACTGAATCTTGAAGTACTCTCACTGTTAGAGGGTTGGAGACAGAGGAGGAATTGCGAAAGAGACTGAAAAACAGCCATCAGAGAGATTGGAGCAGAACCTCCTAGGAGAAGCAGGTTGGCTTAGTAGAAGCAGCATGGCTTAGTGGAGAGAGCATGGGCTTGGGAGTCAGAGGTCGTGGGTTCTAATCCCCACTCCACCACTTGTCTGCTGTGTGACCTTGGTCACTTAAGTTCTCTGTGCCTCTGTTCCCTCATCTGTAAAATGGGGATTAAGACTGTGAGCCCCACGTGGGACAACATGATTACCTTGTATCTACCCCTATATTTAGAAAAATGCTTGGCACATAGTAAGCATGTACCAAATACCATTATTTTTATTTTTATTATCATTAACCAGGAGAGGACAGTGTCAGTGAAGCCTAGGATAGATAATGTTTAATAATTATATGCTGCATATGATTTGCTTTACATTCTGTGTTATGTATGTATATATAAAACACTGTTTTCTCTGAGCTGGTAAAGGCACAGAACATCTTTCCTGCACACATGCAGTCAGACTCTACCCCCACAGGTGAGGAAGTGGGGAAAAATCAATCCTGAGAAACTGAGACTATGCAATGCAGACATGGAAGAAATAAAGGGATAGGCAGCGTGCTCTAATGAGTATGGGATTGAGAGTCAGATGACTTGGATGCTAGTTCTGACCCTGCCATTTGGCCTTGGGAAAGTTCTTAACTATTCTGTGCCTTGGTTTCCTAATGTGTAAAATGGGGATAGACTGTTTCTTCTTTCTTAGATAGTGAGCTGCCAGAGATTGTGTCTGATTTGATTATCTTGTATCTACTTCAGGGGTCAGCACAGTGCTTGGCAGATATCAAGCACTTAATGAATGTAGTAAGAATTATTCATTCATTCATTTAATCATATTTATTGAGCACTTACTGTGTGCAGAGCACTGCACTAAGTGCTTGGAAATCAATCAATCAATCAATCAATCATATTTATTGAGCGCTTACTATGTGAAGAGCACTGTACTAAGCGCTTGGGAAGTACAAATTGGCATCACATAGAGACAGTCCCTACCCAACAGTGGGCTCACAGTCTAAAAGTACAATACAGCAATAAAGAGGGACATTCCCTGCCCACCTGGGCTCACAGTCTAGACGGGGGGGAGACGGACATGAATAAAAAATTCATGCATAAATTTCTACAAATTTGTACAAATTCATGAATAAAAATTATTATTTTTATTGCTAATTGTGAATATTCTAGAAATTTTAGTTCAGTGCTCTTACAACATTTTGTTATATGCTATTGTTTTTCTGTTCATTCATTGATTCAGTCGTATTTATTGAATGCTTACTGGGGCAGAGCACAATACTAAGTGCTTGGAAAGTACAATACAGCAATCAAGAGAGACAATCTCTGCCCAGAACAGGCTCACAATCTAGAAGGGGGGAGACAGATATGAATACAAGTGAACAGGCATCAATATAAATAAATAGAATTATAGATATATACATATATTCATTAATGCTATAGGGCCGAGGTGCAGGGGTGGGGGAGCAAAGGGAGAAAGTCATGGTGACAAGGTAGGGAGTGGGAGCTGAGGAAAAGCAGGGCTTATTCTGGGAGGGCCTCCTGGAGGAAGTGCACCATCAGTAGGGCTTAAAAGGTGGGGAGAGTTATTGTCTGGAGGATTTGAAGAAGAAGGGCGTTCCAGGCCAGAGGCAGAGTGTGGGCCAGGGGATGGTGGTGAGACAGCTGAGATGGAGGCACAGTGAGAAAGTTAGCATCAGAGGAGCGGAGTGTGTGGGCTGGAATATAGAAGGAGAGAAGGGAGGTGAGGTAGGTTTCTAATAACTCTTGGTCTACCATTTAACTGTATCATGAACCAGTTTGAAACTTCCCCACATTTACTTGGAATACTTGCAGGGAGCTTTCATTATACCATAGAATCCATGACCCTTGCAAAGAGCTGAGCCATTTGCTGAGCAATGAAGCAAACAGATGACATTATTCCACTAGGGGTCCAGTAGGCCAGGCACTATCTCTCTACTCATTCTACTTCAGTGATTCTCACCCAAATGGTTTCTCACCCAAATGGGAAGTCCCACTGCAATGAGCAAGAGAAAAATAGTCATTCATCAGTCTTTGCCATTTCTACTTGATTCTGACAAGAGTGTGCTTCTTGAACCCTACAACTTGGCGGAGAGTTCAAATTAAGGCATTCTTGTAACCCTACACCCAGGTTGATGGAAACCAAGAATACTGACTTATTTCCCTCCTGCTAAGCCCTCCTACAAAGTCAAATAAAAGGCACAATGGGATTATTTTTCCATTTTAGCACTAATGCTTTTAACTGCTTATTTGCTAAATTTCTTACTTTTTTCCTAAGCTTTGAATCTACACTATTAACTTTTCACCAGTTGCAATTTTGGGCAATCTGTGTTCACTTATCTCCCCATTAGGTAAACTCCTTCATGTTGGGGCTATGGCTTTTATTTCTATTGTATGTTCCCAAGTGCCTACTTAAGGATTCTGCATACTACAGTTTCTCAGTAAATGACCTTGGTGATAATGACAACAAATTGGGAGATGTTCTGACGATTTTGACACCTGTCTACATGTTTTGTTTTGTTGTCTGTCTCCCCCTTCTAGACTCTGAGCACATTGTTGGGTAGGAACCATCTCTATATGTTGCCGACTTGTACTTCCCAAGCACTTAGTACAGTGCTCTGCACACAGTAAGCGCTCCATAAATACGATTGAATGAATGAATGAATGAATGAATGTAATTCTTTATAAAGTACCCAAATATGTTTTGGGGATACTTACTTAGTGTAACACCAAAAGATCATCAAACCTCAGGCAAATTTGAAGCCTACAAAGCAACTGGGATAGCCACCTTCTATATAGTATGAAACCTGGATTTCTCAAAGGTGCTACATATTAATTCTAGAGAAACGCAATCTGAACCACAACCAAACCATATTCAAAAGTAAACAATAAGGAATTAGAAACAATCAATCATATTTATTGAGCCCTTACTATATGCAGAGCACTGTACTAAGCCCTTGAAAGAGTACAGTAGAACAGTATAAAAGACACATTCCCTGCCCACAGTGACCTTACAGTCTAGAAGGGGAGACAATATTAAAATAAATAAATTATGAATAAGTACATTCCACCCACCATAATCAAAGCAGATACTGCTACATATAGGCTTTAGTGGGAGGGACAAAGTGAAAAGGCAGTAGGATACCCAAACAACTGCTAAATGTTGAGCTGAAGTAGAGGGGCCCACGATCAAGAAGGATCAAAGAAATTAATATTTTATTTATGGATTTTCAGTTGTAGTGAAGCATGATGGAGACTTCAGGGAAACAGAAGCAGCTGACAGACCAAGCTTCTGTTAGCTCTCAAAATCTCAAAAATTTGGTGACAATGTAAGAACAAGCTTACAAAAATTGCTAACAGAAACAGGCAAAACTCAAAATATTGCCAAGAACTGCAAGTACTCTAAGTAAGCAAAAATCACATTTCCATGTGAATAACGACAGTCTTTTAAGCCACCCACCTTGATGGATACAGTCTTAATATCAACAGCAGCATCTTTGAACCTAAAGAACAGCCGTTTCTGTATACCCTATTCATAGACTTTACAGATAAACCCATAAATCCATCATTCAATGGTATTTTACTGAGTACTTACTGTGTGCAGAGCACTGTACTATATGCTTGGGAGAGTACAAAAGAGTTGGTAGACGTGATCATTACCCTCATTGAGTTTGCATTCTAGTGGGATAACACCCAAATTATCACCCAAGGTAAACTACCCTGCTTTGAAGAATTCAGGACTGAAAATATCATACTAAACATATCGATAATAATAATAATTGTCAGGATTTTCTAGGTGCCGGGTTAAATACAAGATTATCAGGTCAGACACAGTCCCTTTCCCAAATTGGACTCACAGTCCAAGGTGGAGGGAGAACAGATATTTAATTGTCATTTTACAGATCAGTAAACTGAGGCATAGAGAAATTAAGTGACCTGGCTATGTTACACAGCAGCCACATGGCTGAGGGGGGATTAGAACTCAGGTCCTCTGTGTCCCAGTCCCATGTGTCTTCCATGTGAAATTCATTTTTATTTTTCCATCATGCTACAATATGAAAATAGCAGAGGGATGGCTAAACAATTTACTCCAGAGTGGCCCTACCTGTTGCAGTTAGCATACCACTTCAACCGGGAGCAGCCAGAAGGGGAGTGGGAAAAGGGATAATCCTCCATCCTTAATCCCTGTTGGTTGGTAACAATATTCCAAGCAAATGCTGACTTCTGGGAAAAACTATATGCTTGCCCCTCACCCCATGGCAGTCTTCAACTCTCTGTTCCTAGCTCCCAAAGATATTTTAAATTTGGCACACGAGAGGAGTGTTTGCCTGGACTATGTCTCTACCAGCATGGCATGAAGCGAAGGAAAGTGTGGGGGTAGGGTCCTGGCATCTGGTACCTCAAGATACCAGATGAAGGAACTGCGGCACAGAGAAGTAAAGTGACTTTCCCAAGGTCACACAGCTGACAAGCAGTGGAGCCAGGATTAGAACCCATGACCTCTGACTCTCAAACCCAGGCTCTTACCACTGAGACACGCTGCTTCTCTATAAGCCCCCCCACACACTTTGCTCCTCTAATGCCAACCTACTCACTGAACTCAATCTTGTCTATTTCACTATCGACCCTTTGCCCAAGTTATTCCTCGGGCCTGGAAGTCCCTTCCCCTTTGAAAGACCACTACTCTCTCCAAATTCAAGAGGCCTTCCCCAACTAAGCTGACATTTTCCCTACAACCTCTACTTTCTGCATCACCTTTGAATTTGGATTTGTACCTTTTAAGAACTTGCTATTCACCTCACCGTCAGCCCCACAGGACTTCAATATTCATTCATTCAATTGTATTTATTGAGTGCTTAACTGTGTGCAGAGCACTGTACTAAGCGCTCAATTGTATTTATTGAGCGCTTACTGTGTGCAGAGCACTGTACTAAGCACTTCGGAAATACAAGTTGGCAACATATAGAGGTGGTCACTACCCAAGAACAGGCTCATAGTCTAGAAGTCTAGAAGTCAATACATATCAATAATTTATTTTCATATCTGTCTCCACCCATAGATTGTAAGCTCTGTGTCGGCAGGGAACGTGCTCACCCAGTGTCCACCAAGTTTGTTGAAATACTTAGCAAAGTGCTTAGTACAGTGCTCTGAACACAGTAAACACTCAATAAATACCACTGATTGACTGATCTCGATGAAATTTTCAGAACGGTGACAATTTTGTTAGCGGTTGTGAGAATGTAGGTCTGGGTTAATGTCAGCAAATAAGGTGTCAAAGTTTCAGCTTTGTTTCCAGCTTTTTTTTGCATTTGTAATGCTACAAAATCGAAATCAAGTACGCTGGACTGTGTTCAGGTCTGACACTGTACTGACGTTTAAGAAGAAAAATGTAGTGTAGTTGGTAGGGACTACTCAGTTCTGTTCGATGACACCGCGAGATCTGAAGAAGCGGGGAGGAAGTTTCAATACTAAGTAAGCTTGGGGATACCCTTGGGTTCTCTCATTACCATGTTGCACTTCTGGTTTTCATTAATAGCCTCAGCTGCCAACTACTAAGGCCACAGAATCGATGAATACAGTACCAATATTCTTGGTTTACCATGCACAGATTCGTAAAGGTTGTTGTTAAGTGAATGCATATATGCAAATGTTTTTTTATTAAATGGAAACATTCCAAGAACACAAATGATCCATGTGAGTTTTTAATTATAACTTAACAGCTGCTTGAGCTAATTGAAGGATATCAGAAAGGTGATTTCCTTCTCATTGTAATTAAAGAGTTAAGCCTAATTTGCTGTTGTCAGAACAAGACTAAATACCAATCTGGTCTGTTTAATTATATTAAAAGGTAAACAGACAAACAGAAAAAGGATCTAGGACCACCCTGCACAAAGACAGCAGGTCCATCTTCTTTTGTTGGATAGTGAGCAGTGGCTCTTTTAATCAAGTGAGCAACTGTTCTCAAGTTGGGTAGCTCCATTTTCCAAACCCATTTGTTCATCTCCCCAGAAGCCATTTCCATTTTTCCAAACGTCACACTCACGTAAAATGCCACTGATATGTGGAAGGTAAATGCATGCTTGGTAGTTACTGCCTTACCTCACTGTTCAACCACATGATAATAATGTAAAGAAATATTCATTGAGTGCTAATGCTGAAATATTTGGTCATCTATAATGGCCCCATATCACTAGACTTTGGTCCGGAAAGATTTCGAAAACAAAGTTCAAGCTACAAAGACAGTGTCAATTTTACAATATAGATATATCATACACAGAGTTCTCAGATAAAATATGCAAAGTCCTCCATGAGGTGTATTAATGCCTGACATAATCCTTTAAAACACTAGCTGAATGGAGTCAGGGTTTTTCATTCTACATACTCAGAAATTCAAAGATTTTTACTGTAGAGTAAGTCAACCACTTCATTCCTGAATAGAAATTTTCTTCTCTCACCTTTCTGCAAAAACTGACAGATAGCGGAGCAAATACTGGGAAAATTCAAATCTATAATTAATCTGACATTTTTTATTATTTTTCTTTTTTCTTTTAAAAGGCAATAAAAGCACTTATTCACCTTGCCCTCTCCTATCTTACCTCACTTATTTCCTACAACAATCCAGCATGCTCCCTCCTCTAAAATCAACCTTTTGACCCATATCCAGCCTCTGGCCTGGAACTCCATCCCCCTTCATATCCAACAGACCGCCATCACTCTCCCCTCATTCAAACCCTTATTAAAATCACTTGTCCTCCAAGAGGCTTCTCCGACTCAGCCCTCATTTCCCCTACTCCCTCTCTTTTCTGTGTCACTCCTGCACCTTGGATTTGTACCCTTTATTCACCCCACCCTCAGCTTCTCAGCACTTATGTACATATACATAATTCATTTTAAGGTCTGTCTCCATCTCTATATTGTGAGCTCCTTGTGGACAGGGAATGTGTCTACCAAGTCTGTTGTATTCTGGTCTCCAAAGCCCTTAGTACAGGGCTTGGCACACAGAAAGAGTGCAATGCTTTTAGTTTACTGTTAACTACGTGCCCTGTGTGGTAACTGCTTCAGTTTCTATTTTAACCTGACAATCTGAAAATATCTGCTAGCTAGATAATATGCCTCATTTTGGTTAGCTAAGCTTTCAAATTCCTCATAAATGTGCATGGTTAGGGTTTCGAGTAAAACTGTTTTTAGGGATCATCTGCTTCATTTCATATGCTGTAAGACAACTTTCCTTCAGGATTACACTGCAAGTTTTTCCCTTGAGGGAATCCACTGTTCCCTATTTTGTGTCAGGCACAGAGAGGAGATTTATTGTTTCCAGTGTTTTTGGTGGAAAATGTTAGCATCTTGTCCTTGTGATTTATCAGATTATGGTACCCTAAATGAGTATAGTGTTTATGCATTGGAAAACTTTCAAATGCAAGATAAACCAATCTTAGGAGTTTCTAACCTCCATGCCAAACACTCCATGCCAAACATTGTATTTAATCAATTTAGGTATAGAACAAATAGATATGTGTGGAAGAATTGCACCTTTCCAAAGCAGGCAACTAAATGGAGAATAAGGACAGATAATGACATTCAGAAAACAGGGCACTTCTAACAAGACAACTTATACTTGAGACACTGGAATCAGCTCTGGGTGTTTCTTCAACTGCTGGTATTTCTCAAGTACTAAAATTATTATTGATTGAATTAAATAAAATTATTGATTGAATGAATGAATGAATGCATGTGTAAAATGTATCTTGTAATCTATACATTGTATAGTGGATAGAGCTCAGGCCTGGAAGTCAGAGGTCATTCATTCATTCATTCATTTAATTGTATTTATTGAGCACTTAGTGTGTGCAGAGCACTGTACTAAGTGCTTGGGAAGTACAAGCTGGCAACATATAGAGATGGTCCCTACCCAACAATGGGCTCAGTCTAGAAGGGGGGCGATAGATAACAAAACAAAACATGTAGACAGGTGTCAAGTCATCAGAACAAATAGAATTGGAGCTAAATGCACATCATTAACAAAATACATAAATACAATAAACAAAATAAATAGAATAGTAAATATCTACTAGTAAAATAGAATGATAAATCTGTACAAACATATATACAGGTGTTGTGGGGAGGGGAAGGAGGTAGGGCAGGCAGGGTGGGGAGGAGGAGAGAAAAAAGGGGGCTCTGTCTGGGAAGGCCTCTTGGAGGAGGTGAGCTCTCAGTAGGGCTTTGAAGGGAGGAAGAGAGCTAGATTGGCAGATGTGTGGAGGGAGGTCATTCCAGGCCCCGGGGGAGGACGTGGGATGGGGGTCGATGGCGGGACAGGCGACAACGAGGTACAGTGGGGAGGTTAGTGGCAGAGGAGTGGAGGGTGCCGGCTGGGCTGGAGAAGGGGAGAAGGGAGGTGAGATAGGAGGGGACGAGGTGATGGAGAGCCTTGAAGCCGAGGGTGAGGAGTTTTTGCCTGATGTGTAGGTTAATTGGTAGCCACTGGAGATTTTTGAGGAGGGGAGTAACATGCCCAGAGTGTTTCTGCACAGAGATGATCCGGGCAGCAGCATGAAGTATAGACTGAAGTGGGGAGAGACAGGAGGATGGGAGATCAGAGAGGAGGCTGATGTAGAAATCCAGTTGGGATAAGATGAGTGAATGAACCAGCAAGGTAGCAGTTTGGATGGAAAGGAAAGGGCAGATCATGGCGATGTTGTGGAGGTGAGACCAGCAGGTTTTCATGATGGACTGGATGTGAGGGGTGAATGAGAGAGTGGAGTTGAAGATGACACCAAGGTTGCGGGTTTGTGAGATGGGAAGGATGATAGTGCCATCTACAGTGACAGGAAATCCAGGGAGAGGGCAGGGTTTGGGAGGAAAGATAAGGAGTTCAGTCTTGTACATATTGAGTTTTAGATGGCAGGCAGACATCCAGATGGAGATGTCCTGAAGGTAGGAGGAGACATGAGCCTGAAGGGAGGGAGAGAGAGCATGGACAGAGATGTAGATTTGGGTATCATCAGCGTAGAGATGATAGTTGAAGCTGTGGGAGCGAATGAGTTCACCAAGGGAGTGAGTGTAGATAGAGAACAGAAGGGGACCAAGAACTGACCCTTGAGGAACCCCTACAGTAAGGGGGTGGGACAGGGAGGGGGAGCCTGCAAAGGATACTGAGAATGAATGGCCGGAGAGATAAGAGGAGAACCAGGAGAGGACAGAGTCTGTGAAGCCAAGGTTGGATAGTGTGTTGAGGAGAAGGGGGTGGTCCACAGTGTCGAAGGCAGCTGAGAGGTTGATAAGGACTAGGATAGAGTAGGAGCCGTTAGATTTGGCAAGAAGGAGGTCATTGGTGAGCTTTGAAAGGGCAGTTTCGGTGGAGTGTATGGGATGAAAGCCAGATTGGAGGACGTCGAGGAGAGAGTTGGCGTTGAGGAATTCGAGGCAGTGGGTGTAGATGACTCATTCTAGGAGTTTGGAAAGGAACGGTAGGAGGGAGATAGGGTGAAAACTAGAAGGGGAGGTGGGTTCAAGAGAGGGTTTTTTTAGGATGGGGGAGATGTGGGCATGTTTGAAGGCAGAGGGGAAGGAACCAGTGGAGACTGAGCAGTTGAAGATGGAAGTTAAGGAGGGAAGAGGGAAGGGGTGAGAGATTTCAGAAGATGAGAGGGAATGGGGTCAGAAGCACACATAGCTGGAGAAGCACTTTAGAAGAGGGAGGCGATCTCCTCTGAAGATACTGCTGGGAAGTATGGGAGAGTAGCAGAGAGGGTTGAGAGCAGGGGGTTGGAGAAGAGGGAGGAGTGACTCTGGGGAGCTCAGACCTGACGGAGTTAATTTTACTAATGAAGTAGGAGGCCAGATCGTTGTGGGTGAGGGATGGAGAAGGGGGAGGAATAGAGGGCCTGAGAAGGGAGTTAAATGTATGGAAGAGCTGACAGGGATGATGGGCATGGGTGTCAATAAGGTAGGAGAAATAGTTTTGCCTGGCAGAGGAGAGGGCAGAGTTAAGACAGGAAAGGATAAATTTGAAGTGAACGAGGTTGGCTTGGTGTTTAGACTTTCACCAGCAGCATTCAGCAGCTGGAGCATAAGAGCCAAGGAGGCAGACAGTGGCAGTGATCCAAGGCTGTGTGTTAGTGGTACAAGAGTGGTGAATGGAAAGGGGAGTGAATGAGTTGAGTTGAGTAGAGAGGGTAGAGTTGAGAGCAGTAATCTGGTCATCAAGATTGGGTAGAGAGGAAAGGGAGGCAAAGTGGGGTGTGATGCGCTGAGAAAGATGGGTGGGGTCAAGAGAGTTCTAATGAATTTTAATACCGGCTCCACCACTAGTCTGCTGTGTAACCTTGGAAAAGTCACTTCACTTCTCTGGGCCTCAGTACCCTCATCTGTAAAATGAGGATTGAGAGACTGAACCCCACTTGGGACAGGGATGGTGTCCAACCTGATTTGCTTGTATCCACCCCAGTCCTCAGTACAGTGTCTGGTATGGTAAGTGTTTAAGAAATGCCATGATTATTATTATTATATGCAATATACGGTGAGACAATTCAAGTTTGAATTGGAATCAAAGAAATTCACAAATCAGGCTTTTTTATGCCTTACCTAGAGAAAGTAAAAGAATGTAATGCCAAATAATATTTATCTCAGACTGTTCATAGATGTGATAAAGTTACACAAATGGGACAAAAAAATTTAATCTGGAAATAAACAGAGCAAGCTGAATAAATTGGATTGGCATTCACTCTTCTCTTTATGCTCTAACTGCCTTTAATAAATCTCACTAAACCAGTTTAGCCTATACTATAGTCAAATTTGCAAAGATGCTAAACAGAACCACATACTCCACAAATGCAGAGATGAGTTATTTTTTTTCCCTGACCTCCATTAATGTCAAAACTGAGCTCCCTCTTTTATCTTTATCATCTTCTTTTCCACTAGGAACCTGACCAGGAGAGCCTAGTTCAAGTCTGGACCCCACCACTTTCCTGCTGTGTGGTCATGAGGAAATCACTTAACCTCTCTGTGCTCCAGTTTCCTCCTCTGTAAAACAGGGATAAAATACCAGTTTTAACTAAAGGTTGTGAGTCCTGTGTGAGGCAGGCACTGGGTTCCATCTTTGTATCTAGTGCTTGGCACAGTGTAAGCACTTAGTAAACACTTTCATTCTCATTACTAGAATTATACAAAACCAGTGAAAAATAATACAACCAGAGAAGGATATCAGTTGGTCAGCACCCATGGCTCTTTGAGATAACATATTTTTCTTTGAAAACCTCTTGAACGCTCCCTTCACCCAGGTTTGGGACTCTTGATTGCTGCAGGTTATGAAGACTCTCACATGCCAGAGGAATCAGGGAGAAAGGTATTTGCCTTGGTTGCTTTCTTTCTCAGATAAGAAACCAACAGAATCAAATTATATTACTCCCCATCTTTTTCTAGCCTGACAGAAGCAAATTTAATGCAATCGTGGAGATAAATGTGACCTCGTGAAAAGTGGGAGGGAAAATTAATTTGGGGGCCTGACAATGAAAAGATCATTTGTCATTACTATGTTGAGGTGCCCTGGAAAAATGATCAGGACCCATGATACACTGTTAGACTTCATCAGCTAATCTGTTTTGCTGCCCCTTCCTTTAACAAACTCCTCCTCATAATGCTCCAGTTCACACTGAATGAAGGTTATTAGCAATATTAGCCATCCAAGGTAGTTGAGTTTGCTGTTTGGGAAAGAAAGAGGGGAAGAAAGAAAGGAGGGAAGGAGAAGGAGGGAGAGGGAGGGGAAGAGAGAGAGGAAGGAGGGAAGCAGAGGCAGAGACTGGATGGGTGGGGGGAGAGGGCGGGACATGAATTTGTAAGAACTAATTTGTCTAATGTTCGGTAACAAAAGGAAAGCGCCTGTGCTGTGCATTAATACATCATCAATCACTGACTAACTGCTCTGACACATATAATGAGAATATTCTCAGGCCGCCCCATGGACTGGCAGTGACAGCTGGGAGATAATAACCCAAATGGAATTTTTATTTTAATGTTTAACTTCCATCCTTTAAACAAAAAATGAAATAGAATAAATTGGGTAAAATGGAACAGCCTTTCACAGAGGCTTAGGGTGATGCAGTATTTATTCCAGCTGCAATGGTTGAAGAGAAGCAAATGCATTCTGTTGACTGTGAGGAATCTCCCGTTTAATGGCCCTTCTCTTTAATTCATTATGAGTTGGTTTACTGTCTTTCTGTTGGACATCGCTAATGATATCGGATCAACTAATTAATTATCAGTTTACCAAAAGAAGGTTATGTGGAAATTAGATTTGGGGTAGATGGGCTGGCTTTCATTCATGAACTTGAACATTAGTGCCAGTTGACATAGCTCCCATTTTATAATTCACATAAAAAGCATGTAGATCTGCATTTAGTTAAATAATTATATAGTTATATAATTGGAGAAACAGCAACTGAACAGTAGGTACTGTGCAGAAAAAGAAGGCCCATGTCAAATGTCAAACCGGCATGGAACAACAGCATTCAGGGTTACACCTCATTATACCGACAAAAAAATTCCAATAATCTTTCTTTCCTACAACCGCTCAAAGAGAAATTCAAGTGGAGAAGCAGAAACAACATTCATTCATTAAAATGAAAGTAGAATCCTTCAAACAGGTAGAAGGAAAATAGGAATGAGCTGAGGTATCTGACACTGAATAATTTTCTGAAAATAATAAGCCTTCCTAAAGTTGGTTTGATCATTTTCAGGCTTGGGTCATTTTGTACAATGAAACTGTTGCATTAGGGCACTTACAGCGTTGTCACCATTAGAAATAATGAACTCCCTTGTGCAAGAGTTATTTCTAAAGGACAATGTTTCGATGGGAAAAGGCCCACGAGGAAATATGAAAAATTGTAAGTCCAACAATGACTGTTTAAACAGAAGGAAAGGCATTTAACGAGGTAAAGATGAAAGTTTAATTTAAGAGAAAAAGGCTCACTGAACTCTAGGGGCTTTTGCAGCACCACTAGAGAATGCTATAATCAGACTTGAGCTTCACTCCACACCCTGAACTAAGGAAATTGCTACAGAGCAACAGAAAAAGGGAAATTAAGAATTCCCAAGACACTTGGTAAGATAGTGTGAGTCTTCCTTTTTTTCATCTGGAACAATTAAATAACGTTGCAATTTTATTATTTACTTACATTCAGGAAAGATAGGCCCGCCAAAGGCCTCTGGGCATCTTCACATAGAATTGATTGAAAGTATTAATATCTCAACTGCCGTTAGTAAATCTTGAGCAATACTAATCAAACAGAAGACCTCATTCTTCACATCACAGGCTGTGCATAGACTTTTCCAGCCCAATGAGAGTAGTGAAAATTAAAGTGCCCTGGGCCTATCAATGCCTCTGTCCATTGACTCATTCATTCATTCATTCATTCAATCGTATTTATTGAGCACTTACTGTGTACAGAGCACTGTACTAAGCGCTTGGGAAGTACAAGTTGGCAACAAATAGAGACGGTCCCTACCCAACAGCAGGCTAACAATCTAGAAGTTCAGACTCAGCTTGGTGGCAACTGATCTAAGGTGCTTGAACAGAGAAACTGGTTCTAGGTCCTTAGGCTGTGCCCATTTTACAGCAAGCAAACATTTTCTTGAGGAATAAAGCCATGCAGTTGAGTATGTAGGGTACAATAGGACTGATAAAACTAAATCTGCCTGAGTAAACATTGCCTCAGAATGTGGCTTGTACGTCACTATATTCTATGGAAGCAATAGAGGCCCTCCGTCCAAAGCAGTCATTACTACCTGATATAAAGAACCAATCAATCATATTTATTGAGCTCTCTGTGCAGAGCACTGTACTAAGTCCTTGGTAGAGTACAAAAGAATTAGCAGTCATATTCCCTGCTCACAATGAGCTTACAGCCTACAGTCTAGAATCCAGACAAATCCCATCCGAGTACTGTCCTCTTGTGAACACTGCCATGCTCTTGAACCCATCTCCCAATTCTGAAATATTCCCTGTCCATGGGCCCCCACAACTCGAAAGGGGTGAAAGAGGCCATCCTAAACTTCTTCATTAGGAATGTGATCTCCTTCAAGGTAGGGATCTTATCTACCAGCTCTATTGTATTGTACTCCACCAAGCTCATAGTACAGTGCTCTATACACAGTAGTCACCCATTGATTGACTGATTGATAATATTGGTATGGAAGAGGAAAAGCCAACAGCTTTCGGGGCAATGCAACCTGCCAAAGCTAGCCAGCACCACCACTTGGTGAAAGGTCTTTGTCCACCTCTTTTCCTCTCTGTCTCTCCTCATATCATTCCTCTCCTCTGTCTTTTCTTTCCTTTCCTCCTTCCTCCTCTTTTTTCTCCCTTTTCCCATCATTTTATGGTATTTTATGTTGATAAATGTCAGTAATTACTGCCGAATTACTGAAAAAATTCAGTGAAAAACATGCTCATCATTCACTGAAATAACAATGAAAATGTTCATTTTAATGGTACTTGTTAAGCAATAGCTATTTGCCAGGCATTTTACTAAGTGTTTGGGAAGATACAAGCCAGATTGGAGCCAGTCCATGATCCACATGGGACTCACAGTCTTAATCCCCATTTTATACACGAGGTAACTGAAGCACAGAGAAGTTAAGTGACTTGCCCAAGGTCACACGGCAGACAAGTGGTGGAGCCGGGACTAGAACCCACGTCCTCTGACTCCTAGGCCTGTGCTCTTCCACTAGGGCATGCCACTTTCCTAATTAGTAGTGCATTATGAATTTACTCAATTAATAGTGGAATGTAAATTTACTCAAAGGGCCTGATACAATAAAAATGGTATGTTATCTCTCTCTCCTCTATCTTCAATTTTGTATTTAAAACTCCAGATGCGCTTGGGCCTTCTACTAAATACCCCTTGATCCTAGTGATGCTGCATACTGCAGATTATACTACAGTGGGATCCAAAAGGAAAGAGATTATTAGACAAAGTCAAAATTATTTCCACCTAACGTTTATGTGTTATAAATTTAGTCAAATTGCCTATAGAAATCAGACACAGCCAGTGTAGTCTCTTAATGATTGTGGCATTTATTGTTTACTAAATACAATTATTATCAATAAATAGTATTCAGTGCACACTTACTGTTTGAACAACCATATACTACGAACTTGAGAAAGTAAATATAACAGTCAGTAGACACATTCCCTGCCCAAAAGGAGTTTACGGTTACATAATAATGATAATGATGGTATTTGTTAAGAGTTTACTATGTGCCAAGCACTGTTCTAAGTGCTGGGGTAGATACAAGGTTATCAGCTTGTCCCACGTAGGGCTCTCAGTCTTAATCCCCATTTTATAGATGAGGGAACTGAGGCACAGAGAAGTTGAATGAATTGACCAAAGGCACACAGCTGACAAGTGGAGGAGCCAGGATTAGAACCCACAACCTCTGACTCCCAAACCTGTACTCTTTCCACTAAGCCATACTACTTCTCGTGCATAGATGCTCTCAAGCTGAGGGTGAGTTAAATATCAAGTGCTTAAAAGGTACAGAGCTAATAATGATAATGCTATTATATATAATAATGGTTACGTTATTGAGCACTTACTATGTGTATAGCCCTGTTGTAAGCACTGGGGTAGATCTGTTAATCAGGTTAGACACAGTCCTTGCCTCACATGGTGCTCAAGATCTAAGAAAGAAGGGAAACAGATATTGAATTCGCATTTCACAAATAAGGAAACTGAGGCTTAGAGAAGTCAAATGCCCAAGGTCACACAGAGGGCATGTAACAAGAGTCGAGATTAAAACTCAAGTCCTCTGACTGCCTGGCCCAAGCTCTTTCCACCAGGCCACACTGCTTCTTAATCCTACCAGACAATTGGCAGTAGCAATTGCAATCATGAAAAAACTCAGATGTTTTTTGAGCTACAAATGACACATGACCAGAAAACCTAAGAGGCAATACACCCCATCCTTCTTCATGCTCGATACTGGCTATAGACATAACTCATAGCAACCCACCATACAATACGAAGTGTCATTTACTTTGAACTAAGAAATTTAAGAAATCATAAATTTTATTTCATACTCTGGTGAGTAGGTGGACGGTCATTTTTACTAGATTGTCGGTAATAACTCTCCACATTAATATACACTGTTGCTCTGTAGACATGCCCTCTTAAGAATTTACACTGTGCTTTCCATATCTGGAAATGGCATTTTGCAAACATTAAGTCCCACATCTCCACTTGTGTGCCTGATGGAGACTCCCATCAAGAATGATGGATAAACTTGGTCCTAAGATTTCAGGACTAAGTATCTCCACAGAGGAATTGATTTTAGCGCTCATGACTTGCACGGCCTCACTCATTCTCTCATCCCTGCCAGCCGTGATCCTGCTGGGATGGGGAATGCAATGAGAGGGTACGTGGGCAGGGATACAGTACACAGTGAAATTCATGTGCAGGTCCTCTTTCACGTTAGCCAGTTTATAGGGAGGCTCACGTTCTGATTCTCAGAGCATTATTCATTCCATTGGGATGGTGGTGGCAGAGGGAGTGTGTGTGAGTGTGTGTGTGTGCACCTGTTATGGTATTTGTTAAGTCCAGAGCTTAGAACAGTGCTTTGCACATAGTAAGCGCTTAACAAATGCCATCATTATTATTATTATTATAAAGTGTTTACTATTTTCCAGGTGCTGGGGTAGATACAGAGTAATCAGGTTGGACACAGCCCATGTCCCTTAAGAGACTCACAGTCTTAATCTCCATTTTAAAGATGAAGTAATTGAGGCACAGAGAAGTTAAATGACTTGCCCAAGCTCACCCAGCAGAGAAGTGGCAGTGCTGGGATTAGACTCCAGATCCTTCTGACTCCCAGTCCCGTGGTCTATCCACTAAGCATGTGTGTGTGTGTGTGTGTGTGTGTGCGCGCGCGCACGTGAGCATGCAAGCAAAAAGGGCACGCAATCACACAAGCACTGCCCTCCATGGTGCATGGCAGTAGGAGAGAGGGTGGGATAGACCTGCTAAAAAAATGACCCCATATGCAAGGCATCTGGATCCCCTTAATTGAGAAGAGTTCCATTTTAGATGGGGCCCAGGCCAAGGGCATGACTTTGCATTGGCCACCACCCTGTCGAATTCCTGGACAGTCTGTGGGTGCGGACACATCCTGGGCCCTGACTCTGGCCACATGCAGCAGCTCTTCAGGGAATTCTGAGAATCCTGGTCCAAGGCGGTCCACTTTCTCTGTGTTGAGGAGCTTGTCAGGGAGGCGAGGGCCCATTACACAATCTCCAAGGTTTATGCTCAGCTGGTTGTCCCTGGCAGTGCTTGCAGTTCTCTGAGACTATGGGGAATCCGAGGCAGATCTCAACTGGAAACATGGGACAGTCCCAAGTCGTTTTTGTGCCTAGTGGAAAGAAGACCCAGGTTCTAATCCTGGCTCGACCACTTGCCTTCTATGTGAACTGGCCCAAGTCACTTCTTTCTTGATGGCTTGCTAGTGCCAAGTGAGTGGCAGAATTGAGAAGCAGCGTGGACTAGTGGAAAGAGCACAGGCCTGAGAGTCAGAGGACCTGGCTTCTAATCCCAGCTCAGTCATTCGCCTTCTGTGTGACCTTGGACAATTCATTCATTCATTCAGTCACATATATTGAGCACTTACTGTGTGCAGAGCACTGTACTTAGCACTAAGCAGCATGGCTTAGTGGCGAAAGCCCGGGCTTGGGAGTCAGAGGACATGGGTTCTAATTCTACCTCTGCCACTTGTCTCCTGTGTGACCTTGGGCAAGCCACTTAACTTCTTTATGCCTCAGTTACCTCATTTGTAAAATGGGGATTAAGACAGTGAGCCACTGGTGGGACAGGGACTGTTTCCAACCTCAAGACCTTGTATCTTTTGCAGTGCTTAGAACAGTGCTTGGCACATAGTAAGCACTTAACAAATACCATAGTCCTCGACATCATTAGGATGGCTCCTATAAGACTCCACATCCTAATCCTCCTCGACCTCTCAGCTGCCTTCAACACTGAGGACCACCCCCTTCTCCTCAACACACTATCCAACCTTGGCTTCATAGACTCCATCCTCTCCTGGTTTTCCTCATCTCTCCAGCCATTCATTCTCAGTCTCCTTTGTGGGCTCCTCCTCCCCCTACCATCCCCTTACTGTAGGGGTTCCTCAAGGGTCAGTTCTTGGTCCCCTTCTGTTCTCTATCTACACTCACTCCCTTGGTGAACTCATTCGCTCCCACGGCTTCAACTATCATCTCTACGATGATGACACCCAAATCTACATCTCTGCCCCTGCTCTCTCTCCCTCCCTTCAGGCTAGTGTCTCCTCCTACCTTCAGGACATCTCCATCTGGTTGTCTGCCCACCATCTAAAACTCTGTATGTCCAACACTGAACTCCTTATCTTCCCTCCCAAACCCTGGTCTCTCCCTGACTTTCCTGTCACTGTAGACGGCACTACCATCCTTCCCGCCTCAAAAGCCCACAACCTCGGTGTCATCCTTGACTCCACTCTCTCATTCACCTCACACATCCAATCTATCACCAAAACCTGCCAGTCTCACCTCCATAACATCGCCAAGATCTGCCTTTTCCTCTCCATCCAAACCGCTACCTTGCTGGTTCAATCTCTCATCCTATCCTGACTGGATTACTGCAACAGCCTCCTCTCTGATCTCCCATCCTCCTGTCTCTCCCCACTTCAGTCTATACTTCATGCTGCTGCCCGGATCATCTCTGTGCAGAAACACTCTGGGCATGTTACTCCCCTCCTCAAAAATCCCCAGTGGCTGCCAGTCAACCTACGCATCAAGCAAAAACTCCTCACTCTCAGCTTCGAGGCTCTCCATCACCTCGCCCCCTCCTAACTCACCTCCCTTTTCTCCTTCTACAGCCCAGCCTGCACCCTCTGCTCTTCTGCCCCTAACCTCCTCACTGTGCCTCATTCTTGCCTGTCCCATCACTGACCCCCAGCCCACATCCTCCCCCTGGCCTGGAATGCCCTCCCTCCGCACATCCGCCAAGCAAGCTCTCTTCCTCCCTTCAAAGCCCTACTGAGAGCTCACCTCCTCCAAGAGACCTCCCCAGACTGAGCCCCCTTTTCCCTCTCCTCCTCCCCATCCCCCTACCCTACCTCCTTCCCCTCCCCACAGCACCTGTATAGATGTTTGTACAGATTTATTCGTTTATTTATTTTACTTGTACAAATTTACTATTCTATTTATTTTGTTAATGATGTCTATTTGTTCTGATGACTTGACACCTGTCCACATGTTTTGTTTTGTTGTCTGTCTCCCCCTTCTAGACTGGGAGCCCACTGTTGGGTAGGGACCGTCTCTATATGTTGCCAACTTGTACTTCCCTAGTGCTTAGTACAGTGCTTTGCCCACAGTAAGCGCTCAATAAATACGATTGAATAAATGAATGAATGAATGTTCTTACCAATCCCTTAACTATAGAATTAGCTGACATCTGAGACTGAACTGTCTCACTCATTGGACCAAGGGAGAACAGCACAGGAAGACTGTGTTCTCTCTCCCCCCTCCCCAGGAGGTCAGCATACATGCTGCTGGACAGAATGAGTCATATTAACCTTAATTTCAGAGGATCTTTTATGCCACTACCCCATTCCATCACTTTTCATTTTATCCTGTCTTCTGCTGCTATGCTTTACTGCTAAGGTAGAAGCCACCAAAAAAGCCTAAGGTGTTTGTATTTTGAAAAATAAGGATCAAGATCAACATTTTAAATGGAAAAACACTGTGGGCTTTGGCATTTTGGAGAGATAACGTACAGTATTAAAGCTCCTCCAAAATCAATTGCTAATTCTAGTGGGTAGAAAAAGTTAGCCAGTCCATAGGCAATGTTTTAATTTCATTGAAAAGCAATTTTAAAAAGAAAATCACACATCCACTAATCAGTAGTTTATCTTTTTTTTTCAAACATGGAATTAAATCTAGGCCTGGTTTGGGTAGCTATCTGCTCAGTGCATGGCAAGCCATGTGCATTGTGACCCTAGAGTGAATGACAGCATGAATGGCGGCATTGGCCGGTTAATGTCGCGATAAGCACCGGTTTTGAGAGAGGGCCCCGCTTCAGAGCAATGTGCATTGTCCCTGCCATCAGTTCTGGCAGGAAGACAGATCCGAGATAAGAAGGTGATGATTCCGAGGTTTTTACATGGACGGATCTTGGCAAACTAATCAGTTCATCTACATTTAGAAAGACATTCATCAATTGGCTCTTTTATTTTATCAAAAGGCCCTGACTGAATACTTTACCTTCTAAAGATTCATTAGATTCAAAAGCACTACCAGATGACAGAATCAGTCTGTGATTTGAGAGCGCATGCAAGAACAAAAACAAAAGAAAGCCCCCACCAGAAGGCCAGGAAATAATGAAGCGAGTCCCTCTGAATGGCCACTAAGACACTGATGGGGAATTGGTGTGATGTTACCAGAGCTAGCCTCACAAGATCACAGAGAGGTTCAAATGCTAATCACCATAAGAGGCAATGGAGGGAAGAGAATTTCTGAGAGAGAAGGGTGGTTAGCCAATATTTCTTGATAGACTAAGCCAAAGGAGTGTGCAGCAGGGAAAATAACCACACAAATCTCTCACAAAATTCAGCAGTAAGGAAGCAGGTATGGAGCAATTATTCTCCCCCTAGAAGGAATATGGAGCAGTGATTGGAAGGAAGATAAAAGATATTCAGGGGGAATTTGCACTAGGGTGGACACTAAGGGATTATGGCAAGCCCCCTCCTTCCTCTCCCCCTCCTCATTCATTCCCCCCCCGCCCTACCTCCTTCCCCTCCCCACAGCCCTTGTATATATTTGTACAGATTTACTACTCTATTTTACTTGTACATATTTACTATTCTATTTATTTTGTTAATGATGTGTGTATAGCTATAATTCTATTTATTCTGACGATTTTGACACCTGTCTACATGTTGTGTTTTGTTGTCTGTCTCCCCCTTCTAGACTGTGAGCCCGTTATTGGGTAGGGGCCGTCTCTATAAGTTGCTAACTTGTACTTCCCAAGCGCTCAGTACAGTGCTCTGCACACAGTAAGCGCTCAATAAATACGATTGAATGAATGAATGAAAGTATTATTCATAAGCAACACAAGACATGCAAAACCAAACAAGCACTTCCTCACAGGTTGCTAGAGGAAATATGGGATGGGGGAAATCTTTAAAGATGGCATATCTCCATCTAGTTTTGTCTTTCTCCACATGTGGATGTGTAACAAATGCCGGTTTATGATGATCTGTTGAAAACCAACACATCAGCTTGGTAGGACAGGAAGAACAGTGATACGTTGTTTCTCAGATTGACTATTTTTTCACCTGACCCGCCCCCCGACACGGAAGGCAGAAAAGCTCACGAGAGTTCCCATCAGATTTTACATCCAATTTCATGCCGTGCTAGCTTGCTCTGGTGAATTGATGGCATCCCCATGCTTTACCCCCTTGAATTTACTGCTCAATTGCTCTGACTGACTGACCCAGGTGGGCTGGAATATTATTGTCAATAAACCTGATGAGAGTGGGAAGAAGTCTTTCTAACCCTTTAGAAATGGAAAATAGGTGACAGTATCCATTGCTGCTGAACCTTAAGACAACTAAATGGTGTACGCATTTATAGGTACTGGGGAAAGAACTCAATATTACACATTTATCATTCATTCAAGCATTTAACTGTAGAAGCAGCATGGTTCAGTGGAAAGAGCATGGGCTTTGGAGTCAGGGGTCAGGGGTTCGAATCCCAGCTCTGCCAATTGTCAGCTGGGTGACTTTGGGCAAGTTTCTAGGCCTCAGTTCCCTCATCTGTAAAATGGGGAATAAGACTGTGAGCCCCCAGTGGGACAACCTGATCTCCTTGTGACCTCCCCAGGGCTTAGAACAGTGCTTTGCACATAGTAAGTGCTTAATAAATGCCATTATTATTATTTCTTGAGCAGTTACTGAGTGCAGAGTATTTTACTAAGCACTTGGGAGAGTACAATAAACCAGTACTAATAATAATAATTATGGTACTAGTTAAGCATTTACTATGTGCTAAGCACTGTTTAGTCAATCATTCAATCACATTTATTGTATGCTTACTGTGTGCAGAGCACTGTACTAAGTGCTTGGGAAAGTACAATACAACAATAAACAGTGACATTCCCTACCCACAATGATCTCATAGTCTAGAACGGCAGAGATAGATAGCAATAAAAATAAATAAAATTACAGATATGTACATAAGTGCTGTGGGCCTGGGAGGGGCGATGAATTAATCTGGGAGCAGAACAGAGAAGTCATCCTCAACAGGACATTGGCACTAGATTTCTGGGAGTAAATGAGCCAATCTAGCCTATCTATTCATACAGATGAAGAAACGGAGGCAAAGTGAATTTAAGTGATTTGCCCCACATCACCCAGAAGGCCAGTGACAGAGCCAGGATTAAGACTCTGGCCTGGAATGCCCTCCCTCCGCACATCCGCCAAGCTAGCTCTCTTCCTCCCTTCAAAGCCCTACTGAGAGCTCACCTCCTCCAGGAGGCCTTCCCAGACTGAGCCCCCTCCTTCCTCGCCCCCCTCCTCCCCCTCCCCATGCCCCCCGCCTCACCTCCTTCCCCTCCCCACAGCACCTGTATATATGTATATATGTTTGTACATATTTGTTACTCTATTTCTTTATTTATTTTATTTGTACATGTTTATTCTATTTATTTTATTTTGTTAATATGTTTTGTTTTGTTGTCCGTCTCCCTCTTCTAGACTGTGAGCCCGCTGTTGGGTAGGGACCATCTCTATATGTTGCCAACTTGTACTTCCCAAGCCCTTAGTACAGTGTTCTGCACACAGTAAGTGCTCAATAAATACGATTGAATGAATGAACCCAGGTCCTTTTAGAACCCAGACCTTCACTCTTTCCACTAGGCTGCTGTTGTATCACTTTAGGGAGGCAGATAGGTGGATTTATTGAGCATTTATTGCATGTATTCATTCATTCATTCAATCGTATTTACTGATAGCTTACTGTGTGCAAAGCACTGTACTAAAGTGGCAATGTAGAGCTCTGTACTAAATTATTGGGACAGTACAACTGAGTAGGTAGACATGATCCCTGCCCTCAAGGAGATTGCAGCGGTTTCCGTTTTCTCATTTGTCTCCTCTCTTTCTAAAATCATCCTGCACCTAAAGGTGCCTTAACTAGGGGAATAGCAGAGGGATGGGAGGGACAGTTAAACGGAGGCTGAAATAGCCGTGGGTGCTAGTGGATCTCAAGGAGAAGCAACAGGGCCTAATGGATACACTACAGGCCTGGGAGTCAGAAAGACCTGGGTTCTAATCCTGGCTCTACTTCGTGTCAGCAGTGTAACCTTGGGCAAGTAGCTTAACTTCTCTGTGACTCAGTTACCTCATCTGTAAAACGAGGATTAAGACCAAGAGTCCCATGTGAAACAGGGACTGGGTCCATCCCGATAAGCTTGTACCTACCCAGTGCTTAGTACAGTGCCTAGAACATAGTAAGGGCTTAACAAATACTAGAACAAAAAAGTTTTAGATTCCTGGATCTGCAGGACTGGTGCCACTCATGCCTTCTTGGTAGAGGCTACACCAGACTGAGCCGAACCGCTGTGCTGACCTCGAGAGAATCCTGAAAGTGTATCCTCTGACTTCGATCAATGATAGCATGAGACCACATAACGGACATTTGGGGTTTCCAATAGATCAGTATCCAAGAAAGATTAGATTATTTTTTAATCTTGACACAAGATATGAAGAAATAAGGATGGATACACTCATTAAAGCATAAGAAAACCAATTAAAAGTGGATCGACCGCTTTACATTGTATAACACTGACTGATGCCATCCTGGATCAGGACCCTAGCCTGATTCAGTGTTTGGATTGAACACCAGATAGTTTTTCTCATAAAGCCTCAATATTTATAACTTCGCAAAGAAGATACAAAAGGTAATCAAATATTTTGCTGCTGGGCAAACATGGATCCAGTGAGATTGGGAAGGGAATTTTATAACACAAAATTGGTCATGATTTCAATCTATCAATCAATCAATCAGTCGCATTTATTAAGCACTTACTGTGTGCAAGGCACTGTACTAAGCTCTTGGGAGAGTACGACAAAACAATAAAGCAGATACAGTCCCTGCCCTCAATGAGCTTACAGTCTAGAGGGGGAGAAAGACTTGATATAAATAAATGAATTACTGATATACACATTACTAAGGACTGTGGGGCTCGGGGCGGGGACGGTGAATGAAGGAAGCAAGTCAAGGTAATGCAGAAGGGAGTGTGAACAGAAAAAAATTAGGGCTTAGTTAAGGAAGGCTTCTTGGAGGAGATGTACCTTCAATAAGGCTTTCAAGGTGGGAGAGTAATTGTCGGATATGAAGAGGGAGGAAGCAGCGTGGCTCAGTGGAAAGAGCACGGGCTTTGGAGTCAGAGGTCATGGATTCAAATCCCGGCTCTGCCAACTGTCAGCTGTGTGACTTTGGGCAAGTCACTTAACTTCTCTGTGCCTCAGTTACCTCATCTGTAAAATGGGGATTAAAATGTGAGCACCCCCTGGGACAACCTGATCACCTTGTAACCTCCCCAGCACTTAGAACAGTGCTTTGCACATAGTAAGCGCTTAACAAATACCATCATTATTATTCCAGGCCAAAGGCAGGTCGCGGGAGAGAGGTCAACAGCAAGACAGACAAGATTGAGGCACAGCGAGTAGTTTGGCATTAGAGGAGTAAAGTGGGCAAGCTAGGTTATAGTAGGAAATACAAGGTGATAAGAGTACTTGAAGATTTGATAGTTACAGAAGTTGGTTGTTTTTGTTGTCTGTCTCTCCCCCCTAGACTGTGAGCCTGTTGTGGGTTGGGACCATCTCTATATGTTGCCGACTTGTACTTCCCAAGTGCTTAGTACAGTGCTCTGCACACAGTAAGCGTTCAATAAGTATGATTGAATGAATGAAAGTTGGGGGGCGGGGGGGTGAAGCACCAGGAAAGCAGCTTTTGAGACAGCAGGAAAAGGCACCATCAGACTCAGAGAATGTGTGGCTTCGTATAAAAAGCCTCATGGAATATGGTAATTTCCTTGTTCTGGGGATTTAGACTGAATATTTTTCCATACTCCTAAATTAAATTTAGTTGCATTTAAATGAAAAGTATAAGCCAAATGAAATCATTGCTTCGAGAAAGAATCTGGCAAAGCAATTATTGATGAATAATTAAAGAACCACATCTCACACTTTCTTGGTCCTAATTATTCTAACTTTATTCTTGAGAATATTAAAGAAATGATGCAAATTAACACTATATTACTAAGGAAGAAAACAGTGACTAGAAACATACTTGCCATCACAAACTAGGACTCATTTTCGAAAACATGATTGGGTGTTTAAATAGAATTGACAAAGACATCTAAATTAATCAGGGAAAGACAAGTCTGCATAGTTGCAGCGTATCACTTTGTCACAGTTTTAAATTACATCGTATGTAAAGCACACTCTCAAAAATAACTGGGATATGAACATAAATATGTTGAATAACTAAGTGGTCCTTTGTGATAAACATGATATTATAGGTGGTGTTTTTTTTTTCTTGTCAGTGTGTGGGAGTGGGGCTAAAAAGACAATCCTGTGTCACTGCATTGGTTTCCCAGAGCAGTGAGTGCCAGTTTCAGTTTCTCCTTCTTGTGCCCAAGATAGTCACACCATTTCTGATTCCTCTGTCAGACTGATCTGCGTTCTGCTGTTGTCTCCCAAACATTTATTACTACACCATTTGAAGTTCTGCTTCATGTTCCTCTCAACCTTAACTGCAGTTGTCTGTTTCAGCTCAAGAAAGAAGAAGCAGCGTGGCTCAATGCAAAGAGCACGGGCTTTGGAGTCAGCGGTCATGTGTTCAAATCTCGGCTCCACTAGTTGTCAGCTGTGTGACTTGGGGCAAGTCACTTAACTTCTCTGTGCCCCAGTTACCTCATCTGTAAAATGGGGATTAAGACTGTGAGCCCCCCATGGGACAACCTGATCACCTTGTAACCTCCCCAGCGCTTAGAATTGTGCTTTGCACATAGTAAGTGCTTCATAAATGCCATTATTATCATCATTATTATTATTAAAAAGATGCTGAATCCCAGCTGAAAGCTGGACATCAATTGCGTGACCTACTGTCACCAAGAAGGGGGCAAACAATCAATCAATCCATCATATTTATGGATTACTTTGTACAGAACACTGTACCAAATTCTTGGGAAAGCACAATGTAACGATATGAGACACATTCTCTTCCCACATGAGCTTATGGTCTAGAGGGGGAGACAAACATTATTTTGAATTAATAAACTATTGATACGTACATAAGTGCTGTGGGCCTAAGGAGGGGAGTGAATAAAGAGAGGAAATCAGGGTGATACAGAAGGGAATGGGAGAAAAGGAAATGAGGGCTTATTCAGAGAAGGCCTCTTGGAGGAGATGTACCGTCAGTAAGAGAGGAATAGTAATTGCCTGTCAGATATGAAGAGGGAGGGTGTACCAAGTCAGAGGCAGGTCGTGAGCGAGAAGTCAGTGGCAAGATAGATGAGATCGAGGTACAGTGAGTAGGCAGTCACTAGAGAAGCGAAGTGTGCGGGCTGGGTTGTAACAGAATACCGAAGTGAGGTATGAGTGGGAAAGGTTATTCAGTGCTTTAAAGCCGTTGGTAAGGAGTTTTTGTTTGACGTGGAGGTGGATGGGCAAAGCATAGAGGTTCTTGAGGAGTGGGGCAAGGTGGACTGAATGTTTTTGTAGAAAAATGCTCCCTGCAGCAGATGAAGTATGGACTGGAGTGGGGAGAGTCAGGAGGCAGGGAGGTCAGCAAAGAGGCTGACACAGTAACCAAGGACCAGTGCTTGGATTAACGATTTCCTCATTGCATGAAACCAAGACCTGTGACAGATGCCACATTTGAATTCTTAAGTTATCCCAACACTACCCATGAGCAATACTTAATTTAACTGACAGTAATAACAATAATAATGTTGACATTTGTTAAGCACATATTACGTGTCAAGCACTGTTCTAGGCTCTAGGGTAGGTACAAGGTAATTAGATAGGACACAGGTCTCACATGAGACTCACAGTCTAAGGAGGAGAGAGCCCAGGTATTTAATCCCAGACTAAGCCCCCCTTTTCCTCTGCTCCCCTTCCTCTCCCATCACCCTGACTTGTTTCCCAGCATGACTCGTGGCAAGAGCATGAGCTTGGGAGTCAGAGGTCATGGGTTCTAATCCAGCTCCACCACCTGCCAGCTGTGTGACTTTGGGCAAGTCACTTAACTTCTCTGGGCCTCAGTTACCTCATCTGTAAATGGGGATGAAGACTGTGAGCTTCACATGGGACAACCTGATCACCTTGTATTCCCCCAGCACTTAGAACAGTGCTTCGCACATAGTAAGCGTTTAACAAATACCATCATTATTATTATTATTACCCTCCTCCCCATCCCACAGCACTTGTGTATATATGTTCATATTTAGAATTCTATTTATTTATATTAGTAATGTGTATATATCTATAATTCTACTTATTTATATTGATGCTACTAATGCCTTTTTACTTGTTTTGATGTCTGTCTCCCTGATTCTAGACTGTGAGCCTGTTGAGGGCAGGGATTGTCTCTATTGCTGAATTGTACTTTCCAAGAGCTTAGTACAGTGCTCTGCAAACAGTAATCGCTCAATAAATATGATTGAATGAATGAATGAAAGAGTGAATAATCACCATTTACAATGAGGAAACTGAGGCACAGAGAAATTAAATAATTTGCCCAAGTCACACAGGAGGGATATGGCAGAACAGGATTAGAACGCAAATCCTGTGATCTTTCCACTAGACTGCACAAACAATGAGGTCCTGGAACATAATCATAACATCACATAATTAGTTTCTCCTAAGACTGGTGGTATCACAGATATTCAGATAACAGAGATGATTTGGCATTGGGGATAAAAGAAACTCTGATGTCAAACCAATCACAGACCCACCGAGGAAGAAGTTCCCTCAAGTTCATCTGGACATGCTCTGTACACAGCAAGTGCTCAGTAAAATACCCTTGAATGAATGAATGAATAAATGTATTTCAAGTAGACCTACTCCCAGTCCAACTGAACCAGATATGCGGGGAGCACGTATTATTTTTATTATTAGTAGTGGTAATAATATACTTAGTATAGAGAAGCAGCATGGCCTAGTGGCAAGAGTACAGGCTTGGTCGTGGGTTCTTATCCTGGCTCCTCCACTTGTCTGCTGTATGACCTTGGGCAAGTCATTTAGCTTCTCTGTGCCTCAGTTACCTCATCTGTAAAATGGGGATTAAGACTGTGAGCCCCATGTGAGACAACCTGATTACCTTGTATCTACCCCAGTGCTTAGAACGGTACTTGGCACAAAGTAAGTGCTTAACAAATACCATCATTATTATTAGTAATATTGGTATTTCATTTGTTAAAGGCTTACTATATGTCAAGCACCATTCTATGTGCTCGGGTAGACACAAATTAATTCAGGAGAGCCTATCAGCCAATATGAAGGCAACATCCTTAAATCGGTTTCATTACATTTATTATGTCCCAATTTGTTTAATCTTTACAGCTCCTTTGGGGAAGAAACAATGAACTCTGATCCCTGGAGGACTGGGATATGACTCAAAGATTTAACCTTCCTGGTTACATAAAGTAACAGATCAGAACAAGTCTCACTTCTGAATAACATGTTAATATCCTGCCACTCTGTTTCAATACCTCCCATGGTGAGCTCAGGGCTTCCTCTGCCTCAGGTCACATGTAGCCCGGCAGGAGACACTACATAATCACTGATGAACCACCAGATTGATCTGTTTGGAGTTCCAGATGGGTTTAACCCTTCCCTAGAGGAAAAACTAGAATATTTAACATACAATACCACAACTAGCAGCAGAATCATTCATTATATTTACAGGTAAAAAGAGGCACCATGTCTGAATTGATTGATTTGTACTCACCCAGTGCTTAAGACAGGGTTCAACATATAATAAGTGCCCAATTATTCCTACTTCTACACTAACTAAAATAGAACATATAATTAATATCATAGTTATTAAACAACTTCCACAAAGACAACCAGGGAGAAAATGCAAAAAGGGTGGGCTACATCCTTGAAACCCAGGTGGGTAAGAAACATTGAGAATCCACCAGTTATAGGGCTAAATAATTCAATGCCAAAACAGAGGACTGACAATTATACTTTACACTAGTCCCCGAGCTTTTTATTCATTGTTCTCTATACAGTCAGATTTAAATTTAAATTAAAAGTTTGGGCATATACTTCATTAATTCCCTACTGCCACATACATGAACATTTTATAATATATTTAATTCCTCTTAAATTATGTTGATATTATCTCACTTTGCAAATTTCCATCTGATTTTTGCTTTTCTAATTTCCTCCCGTGTCATTTACCTCCTCTATACGGTTGCCTCCCAATTCTATCTCTGACTCCCAATTCTGAACTTTCAATTCCTCTGCAATTTCACATTTTCTCTTGCCTCCAGGACATCTCCATATGAATAGCCCATCAGCACCTTTAGCTTAATGTCTCTCTTCCCAAAACCATTATCCTTGATATTATCTCAACTCTAACAATCAGTAGGGCACTAAATCCTGTCAATTTCCCCTCCACAACATTTGGCAGATCCACCCATTGTTTTCATTCTAAATAACCACCCCTTGTTCTAGCCACTTGTTATTTCCTGGCTAGATTACCATAGGGGCACATCACTGAATTCCCTACTGCCAGCCTCTCCCCTCTCTAATTTATCCATCTCTCCACTGCTTATTGCCTAGATCATTTCTCTTTTAGACTGTGAGCCCACTGTTGGGTAGGGACTGTCTCTATGTGTTGCCAACTTGTACTTCCCAAGCGCTTAGTACAGTGCTCTGCACACAGTAAGCGCTCAATAAATACGATTGATGATGATTTCTCTAAAATACCCCTATTTGATGAGAAGCAAGCTTTTGAGGAGTAGAGGATATGTGCATTCATTAGGTACTAAAATACTGTTACGACCATTACTATTAATACTATGACTTCTACAAAACACAAGTGGTTCTTAATTCTGGCCATTAGACCGTCGGAACATCTTCAGAATTCAACACTGTACTCTTGAACTTCAACAACCTGATGCCACATGCTTTGCAATTTTGTACATACATCTCTTTAATGTTTTAAAAACATATATAAGTAGTTGAAATTTTTTTCAGTATACACACCTTCTGGAAAATGAATAGTGGTTCCCTAGTGAACTGTAGTGGAAAGAGCATGGATTGGGGAGTCAGAGGGTGTGGATTCTAATCCTACCTCTGCCACTCTGCTGTGTGACCTTGGGCACAACACTTAACTTCTCTGTGCCTCAGTTACCTCATCTGTAAAATAGGGATTAAGATTGTGAGCCCCACGTGGGACAACCCAATTACCTTGTTCTTACCCCAGTGTTTAGAACAATGCTTAGTACATTCATTCATTCATTCAATCATATTTATTGAGCACTTACTGTGTGCAGAGCACTGTACTAAGCACTTGGGAAGTACAAGTTGGCAACATATAGAGACGGTCCCTACCCAACAGTGGGCTCACAGTCTACAAACATATATACATATATACAGGTGCTGTGGGGAGGGGAAGGAGGTAAGGCTGGAGGGGGGGGAGGAGGGGGAGAGGAAGGAGGGGACACATAGTAATTGCTTAACAAATACCATTAGTATTATTATTATTATATAAACTGCAAAAGTTCGACTCTTTAAGATCATCACAGTTTGAAAAACTGTGTTTGGTATTATGAACTAAAGAACTCCTAATTTCCATTACATGGGGTGAAAGTCAAGACAGTTTGTGGAAAACAATTTTAAAAAATATATTCTAGGTCTCTTTCATTGACTGCCCGTTCTCTCACTTGCTTTCTCTAGAAGCAGCAGTGAACTGTTAAAATTAAGTTCCTTGTAAAATGCTAATAAATCTCTCCACAGTAGCAGAGAAGAAGCATAAGGTAACCGAGTTGCCAAAGGTAGCAAGTGAGAGTGGAGGTAGTCTTTGAATGACGTGAAATATTATTCACAGCCCTGCTAAACCAAGGTTATACAATACTGAATTAGAACAGTCGCCAAATTAATAGGAACTATTTGTGCACAGCACTGTACTAAATGCTTGGGAGTTTATATTAGCGTTAGTAAACACAATCCCCCCTCTCAGGGTCACATCTGGATAGTTTCCAGTACTCTACCAGCCTTGGCTATGGGAGGGAGAGTCAAGCAGAGACATACCAATTCCATTTCCAGCTTGGCCAGTGGCTAGCAAGTTGAAGGCAATTTGCTACAAATCAAAACTCACCTTGCTGGCTAGCAGAGGCATGGGAGAGAGCTGAGGGCGGAAACTCAAGTTTACAGCAGAGAAGGAGGCAATGGTAAACCACTTCTGTATTTTTACCAAGAAAACTCTATGGATACACTACCAGAACGATTGCAGACGGAGAGCGGGGAATTCTAGGAGAGATGTGTCTGTGGTGTCACTATGGGTCAGAAATAACTCGACGGCATAAGAAAAGAAGACACAATCCCTATCCTCAAGGAGTTTATAATCTAGCTGGTGAAGACAACACTTAGATAAATTATCGGTAGGGGGGAAGTAACCTAGTTCAAAGACCTGTACATAAATGCAGTAGGAGAGAGGGTGAGGAATGCTAAGGGGATGAGGAATCAAACAAGCAGGTGACAGGGAAAGGAGGGAGAATAGGGTAGGGAGATGAGAGATCAATCAGGGAAGATTTCCTGCAGGAGTTGTGCTTTTAGTAGGACTTTGAATTTTGAACTAGGACTTTGCTGAGGAGCACAAGGCCTATTGCACAAGGTTTCTGGCCAAGGCCAGAAGCAGCGTGGCTCAGTGGAAAGAGCACAAACTTTGGAGTCAGAGGTCATGGGTTCAAATTCTGGCTCTGCCAATTGTCAGCTGTGTGAATTTGGGCAAGTCACTTAACTTCTCTGTGCCTCAGTTACCTCATTCTGTAAAGTGGGGATTAAGACTGTGAGCCCCACGTGGGACAACCTGATCACCTTGTAACCTCCACAGTGCTTAGCACATTCATTCATTCATTCAATCGTATTTATTGAGCACTTACTGTGTGCAGAGCACTGTACTAAGCGCTTGGGAAGTACAAGTTGGCAACATATAGAGACGGTCCCTACCCAACAGCGGGCTCACAGTCTAGAAGGGGGAGACAGACATCATAGCAAGACATATTAACAAAATAAAATAAATAGAATAGTAAATATGTACAAGTAAAATAGAGTAATAAATCTGTACAAACATATATACAGGTACTGTGGGGAGGGGAAGGAGGTAAGGCAGAGGGGGTTGGGGAGGGTGAGTAGAGGGAGAGAAAGGAGGGGGCTCAATCTGGGAAGGCCTCCTGGAGGAGGTGAGCTCTCAGTAGGGCTTTGAAAGGAGGAAGAGAGCTAGCTTCGCGGATGTGCGGAGGGAGGGCATTCCAGGCCAGGGGGAGGTCGTGGGCCGGGAGTCGATGGTGGGACAGGCAAGAACGAGGCACAGTGAGGAGGTTAGCAGCAGAGGAGCAGAGGGTGTGGGCTGGGCTGTAGAAGGAAAGAAAGGAGGTGAGGTAGGAGGGGGCCAAGTGATGGAGAGCCTTGAAACCGAGAGTGAGGAGTTTTTGCACATAGTAAGCACTTAATAAATGCCATTATTATTATTATTATTATTATTATTATTGGATAGAGCACAGTCCTGGGAGTCAGAAGGACCTAACTCCACCACTTGTCTGTCATGTGATCTTGGGCAAGTCACTTAACTGCTCTGTGCCTCAGTTACCTCAACTGTAAAATGGAAATTAAGACATTGAATCCCATATGGTACAAGGACTGTGTCCAACACGATTTCCTTGCATCCACCCCAGCACTTAGAACAGTGCCTGGCGCATAGTAAGTGCTTAACAAATACCACAATTATTATCATTACTTTGAATATGGGGATAGTAGCTGTCTGTCAGATGTGAAGGTGGGGGCAATTTAGAGGGAGAAAGTGAGCAAGAGGTTGACAGTGTGAGACATGAGAACAAGGCACAGCTAAAATGATAGTCATAAAATCGCATGTGGATACGCAAAAATGAAAAAACCATAACTGGCAGAAAATAACATTTATATTGACAGAAAAACTGCAGTGTAATCTGCCCTATGAATATAATCTGTCCAATCAAACCAGTCCAACACTAGAGAAATAAAATTAATTAGTGAGGCATAATTTCACAGAAATGAAAACACCCTGAAATTCAGGTGCCAAATATTTAGGAACGTTTCAGTGTTCATGTGCTTATACCTTCACTAGAAGAAAAGGAGGACAATGAGGAGAGAGATGAGATGGAGGATAGTAAGAAAAATAAAATAAGGAGCATGGAGAATGAAGAGGAGCATGAGGAAGAGGAGAAATAGAGCAGGCTGTAGAATTCAACAGTAAAATCAAGTCGACACAGAGACAAATGGTTTATTCCAGCAATCTCTTTGTGCCAGTGTGTATTATGACATCATAATGGAAACATCATTGGTAATAAAAAATGAATTCCCTTGACATATATTACCCGTAAGTGCAGCCCTGTAAATGAATGATTCATGCAAGTTCAATTACAAGGGTATGAATGCCTATAAATGCTAAATACCTACAATACAGAGCTACTAAAAGAATGAATTCAAGCAGTGGTAAAAATGCCTTCCAGCTTATTTCTCTGATCATACTTTTGTTCAAAAGAATACACATGGTCATGTTGACAACTCTTAGAGGATGTTAATCTAATTTAACAAATGTGATACTTTTTCTCACCCTTACAAAATGCAAATTTAGTATAAAACTGGAATTAAATAACATCTTCTTGAAGATAAATATGGACCGCATCAAAATTCTTTATATAACTTGTATGAGTGAGTACCAATGAAATGCAAAAATGAAAACACTTGTTTAACAAAAGCATTTGAAAGCGTAGACACTATGTCATAGTTCAATTATTACTATCAACATTTTCATGTCTTATTTAATGGAACACATCATATATATTGTGCACAATTTGTAATTGTTATGCAAAAATATTGCAACATTTTCTTTCCCTGCTACAAATCCCTGTTATGATTATTGCTCATTTCAATTTATCCTCAGACATGACATAGAGTGGGAATTCCTTGATCTAGTTCAAAATAAAAGCTTATTTTGCTTTCAGTTTTATACACAAAGTACCACCGAATCCTCCTATGTACTTGGGAGTTTATCCTCATTTGATGTTTTGCCATTATCAAGGTTATCTTTAAATGTGAAGAATAAAGGATAACTTTGTTAAAAATATGGTATCCACCTCCTTTTTATCATCAAAATAAATACTGGTCCAAAAATACAGGTTATGAAAGGTGATGATTATATTTTAACTCTCTTTGAAGCCTCCTGCTCTTTGGCTTACATGCAAATCTATACTGGCGAACTCACACATCTAGTTTTACAGATTTATCCTTGTAATGGTTTTTACTCTCACAGTTAAGTCCAGTAGTCAGCAGTGAGGTTGGATAAGAGCAAAGAGCAGGACCATAGTGTCAATATGGTGGGAAAAGCCAAGGGAAAATTTAAAGACCAAAAAAAATGTTTATTGGCTACTTAATCTAGAACCTATATTCAATCCAGAAAGTGTCCATGGCAATGCTTCTTTTGTGCTGGAAGAGGCACTGTATTCCAATACCTTAATCAAACTTCACAGTCATTATTGGTGTACTGAACTGCTTCTGCCTCTGGCCTGGAAAACCCTCCCTTTTCATAACTGGCAGACAATTACCCTCCCCACCTTCAAAGCCTTGTTGAAGGCACATCTCCTCCAAAAGGCCTTCCCTGACTAAACCCTCATTTCCTCTTTTTCCATTCCCTTCTGCATTACCCTGATTTGCTCCCCTTCATTCGCCACTCCTCCTCAGCCCCACAGCACTTATGTACTTAGCAGTAATTTATTAATTTAGATTAATGTCTGTCTCCCCCTCTAGACTGTAAGCTCGTTGTGGCAGGAATAATAATAATAATAATAATAATAATGGTATTTGTTAAGCGTTTACGAAATGCCAAGCACTGTTCTAAGCACTGGATGTCTATTATATTGTTGTGTTGCACTCTCCCAAGTGCTTATTACAGTACATTGCACACAGTAAATCCTCAATAATATTAATGATTAATTGATTATTTTAAATACACATGTAAATTTATAGCTTTCTTGTTTAAGAAAAGGAATAATTCCTGGAACCAAGGCCCTTCATTTACATTAATTATAATGAGGAAATTAGATTTGTTTCACATCATTCAGTTAAAATAAATAAAGCAAATATCAGTAGACAAATAATAATAATAATAATAATGATATTTTTTTAAGCACTTACTATGTGCCAGGCACTGTAATAAGCACTGGGGTGGATACAAGCAAATCAGGTTGGACCCAGTCCCTGTCCCCCCTGGGGTTTACAGTCTCAATCCCCACTTTACAGATCAGATAACTGAGGCCCAGATAGGTGAAGTGATTTGCCCAAGGCCACACAGCTGACAAGTGGCAGACTTCCAGGCCCGTGCTCTATCCACTACATCATGCTGCTTCCCCAAAAATAAATCTTTGTTAAATATTTGTTAAATGAAGAGTGGCTAACCTGTGTAGCTCTGAGAACTGTCTCTTCAATCAATGGTAATTATTGAGCATTTACTGTGAGAAGATCACTATACTAAGCACCTGGGAGAGTGCAACCAATGGGTTGGTAGACCCATTCCCTGCCCAGATCAAGCTGACAGTTTAGAGGGGGACACAGACATTAGTATAAATAAATAACTTACAGATGTGCACTTCAGTGCTGAGGGCCTAAGAGAAGAATGAATACCTGATGGCCAAAGGGTACAGATCCAAGTGTATAGATGATGCAAAAGAGAGAGAAGAGTCAAGTAAAAAACTTCTTCCCAAGTTTTATTCCTTTAAAACCAGTTCTGTTTTTCATGCAATAACGCGTAGTCTGTAAATTTGCTCACATGTGGATAGAAGCCTGTCTTCTAAGACAAACTAACATGAAGCAGTTGGGATTAACATTTAGCTGGCATACTCTTCAAGCCTTGAATAAATATTCAGTGGTTTTTTCCAAAGGACTCTCTTCAATGAAAATTTGCTTTTCCTGGCAGGTTTTTTAGTGGGCAAACTCCTGATTATCTCTTCGGAAATATCACTTTCTGTTAGTTCTGCATCTCAGGCAAAAGCCTTTAAGATCCAAGAAAGGTTAGGAGTACCTAGATTTTTAAAGTTGAAGTTATTGTTTTCTTGATACAAATTTTAGTGCTGGTCAGGCCTGGCATTGTCGATGCACCAGAGCTAAATGATTCCTTCAGAGAAAAAGTGGGATTCTTTTTTCATAAAGCCTTAGTGGAAACAACAATTATGGTACTGGCTAAGTGCTTACTACATGCCAAGCACTATTCTAAGCACTTGGGTAAATACAAGTTAATCAGACTGGACACAGTCCCTGTCCCACATGGGGCTCCCACTCTTAATCCCCATTTTACAGGTGAGGTAGGTGAGACCCAGAGAAGCTAAATGACTTACTGGAGTCAAACAGTAGACGTGTGTTGGAGCCCGGATTAGAACCCAGGTCCATCTGACTCCAAGGCCCTTGGGACGATTCTTTATGCGGAAGCATGCTTGCACAGAGATTGAGTGATAGGTAATGAGCACCTTCCAAAGGGTCTGTCTGTTCACTGAACCAACATCATCCATGCTATATATTGAGTGTTTACTATTTGCAGAGCAATTCAGAAGGATTTTTTTTTATGTAAATGGATGAAGTCATTGGCAGTAATGCAATCATCTTATCTGTCAAACGTGCGCCAACTAATAAAACCTCACTATCAATACCTCTAGTTTTAATTTGAAATTAAAATATACATATGAATACATATGAATTTTTTTCAAACTGACACTAATAGGGTTCCTCATAAAGAAATCATACCCTCTACTAGACTTGTTAAAAACAACTAAAAATTCATTAGAGGGTTTAGTGATGTGCCTAAAATCTTATGTTCATGGTGGGATATTGCATCACGGCCACAGATTTACGATAGGCTGCACAGTTGAAGATTGCCAGATTCTCTCATAGCTAGAAAGAAATAAGGTGAATTGGAGTGGCCTAATTACAGTGTCTAGGCCCCCAAACAGATCACTAATGGGGGAAGAACAGAAGCATTGACAATCAAGGCACTCATCTCCAGTAGTGAACCTATGAAGCTTTTCCATTGTTTCAAAGAGAAAAATAAAACAAGAAAGCAACATAGAGGTCTCTACCAACTCAGTCGGAAGATGGGGCAGATTCCACCGCAATTGCAGCCCAGGACAGAAAAATGCACACTTTGAGAAACTCATTTCCGAAGGACTTTTCGCACTCCCTGGGCACATCATCTTACCCTACTTCATAAGTCACATGCTGTCTACGCCAGATTCAAGGTTCTCTCTGAAAAGATTGCCTTCACAGGGTCACCGGGAACGAAGCTGGGGGCATAAGCTTTCAAACAGGAGAATGGAGCTTTGATTTATGTGAGGTTGCAAATTTAGGTTCTGACCAGGGGTTTTCTACATTTTCAATTTGAAAAATAAAGGAAGGCATCACACACTGCAACATATTCAAGTGCAATAAATTGATTTACTGATTCCCCATCTCGGTCTCTGTATAGAATTTCATGCTAAGTACAGTATTTTACGCTCATTGTGCCCTTTCTAATAAATCTTCCTCACCTTTTGTAATTCTAATAGGTACGTACATCTAATTAGAACAAATCCTTATTTTAAAAGTACTGTATTTTTCCCCCAAAGAAGGTGAAAAGTACTGCGCCATAGTAGAGATAAAATTGACAATGTAAAATCAATTATAAAGTGTGTTGGTGAACATTTCTTTGAAAATATATTTCAACTAATTTTCAATACTGTCTAGCATTCATTTCAAATCGATTCAACAGCAAAATGGTAGCATAAAAATCACGACACTTAATAAGAAGTTGACCTATACAGAGAAAACAGATTTTCAGGAAGGTTTCCGAGGTAAATTGGATTAGTAATATTTCAGACATTTTTCATCTACAATTTTGACATTAAATTATAGTTTTGGTGGAATTCAACCCCAAACCTTTATACATTTTCCATAACGTTTGTGTGTATTTTGCAAATATTTTGGCTGTAGAGTTTCCATTTCAGTACACGAGTTGAAATTAGATTGATATTGTTAGTGGAATCTTCATATTTCCTTCCAAGCAAGGGACTCTACCTACTGGAGAGTACTTATGAATCTTAATTTAACTCAAAAAGCAGGTGCCAGTGGTGGGGATCAAAGCTTTAGAATGCAGTGAACAAAAGCGAAAATTTCAAATGTCAGTTCTTTTTTTTTAACTGATGTAATCTTAGCAGAGGAATGAAATAAATAGCCTTTCTCACGGTTAAGAAATTGGCATTTTTTAGTACAAAGACTGAGACTCTTTACAAAATGTCATTCCACAGTGATCCTTGTGTTTAGATTCAAGCCAGAGAAAGTGCTAGCAGACAGGTAAGCATCCAGGGAGGAGAACATACAAGTGTGTATTTCACTGAGAAGTGGGCCGAGATTGCGATGGCACTGACCTGGATCCTTCCATCTCTCTCTGACTTGTCTTCCCCTCAGAACAAGTGCTGTGGAGGGGTTGTGGGAGAGCAGAATGAGCCTCCTGCAGTCAGTGTGGCTCAGTGGAGAGAGCACGGGTTTTGGAGTCAGAGGTCATGGGTTCAAACCCCAGCTCCGCCAATTGTCAGCTGTGTGACTTTGGGCAAGTCACTTAAATTCTCTGTGCCTCAGTTACCTCATCTGTATAATGGGGATTAAAACTGTGAGCCCCCCGTGGGACAACCTGATCACCCTGTAGCCTCCCCAGTGCTTAGAACAGTGCTTTGCACATAGTAAGTGCTTAATAAAAGCCATCATTATTATTATTATGACACCAGGCACCTAGAAGTAGTGGTAACGGCTGCTAACACTTCAGTGTTTCTTGCGTTTTGGCCTGACAAGCGAGAGTGTGAGGATCATAAGAAACCTTGCCTGGGGAGAGGGCTCCATTAATGAAGGTATATAGGAAGTTTGGTGCATGTTGAAGTTCCTTCAGGCCTCCCTGTTGACTCAGGGGAGTAATTCTTTGTGCTCCTCCTTTTGTCTTGAGCACCAAGGCTGAAGAAGGAGGCGGGGGTGTGTGTGGAAGGAAAGGCTGTAGCTGCTGTGGCCGTGCCCAGCTTGACCTCTAGAATGTAACCTTGTCATCTAGACTGTAAGTTCGTCGTGGGCAGGGAATATTTCTGCTTATTGTTATTGTAATAATAATAATAATAATGGCATTTGTTAAGCCTTACTATTTGCAAAGCACTGTTCTAAGCGCTGGGGGGGATACAAGGTGATCAGGTTGCCCCACGTGGGGATCACATCTTCATCCCCATTTTCCAGATGAGGGAACTGAGGCCCAGAAAAGTGAAGTGACTTGCCCAAAGTCACACAGCTGACAATTGGCGGAGCCGGGATTTGAACCCATAACCTCTGACTCCCAAGCCCAGGCTCTTTCTATTGAGCCACGCTGCTTCTCTGTACTCCTCCAAGCACTTAGTACAGTGCTCTGTACCCAGTAAGTGCTCAATAAATACGAATGACTAAGTTAGGCCCCCTGATGCCATAAGGTTTCTTGCCGGCAAGATTCACTGATATATTCGGATGTTACTCAAATAATGTTTCATTCATGTTCTCCTATGCTGTGGCACACACTGTCTACCACCATGTCTTTCTCCAAGCCCCAGAGACTCTTATTTTTATATAGTATTTGTTAAGCACTTACTATGTGTTAGACACTGACCTAAGCTCTGGGCAGATACAAGCTAACCCACTTGGACACAGTCTATATCCCACATAGGGATCAAGGTCTTTATTCCTGCTTTCCAGATGAGGTTAACTGAGGCACAGAGAAGCTAAGTGGTTTGTCCAAGGTCACACAGCACACATGTGATGGAGTCAGAATTAAAACCCTGGTCGCTCTGACTCCCAGGCCAGTGCTCTATCCACTAGGTTATGCTGCTTCTCAGTTCACCATTTCAGAACCACTTCACTATGCTGTCCAGACTGGAAGCTCACTGTGGGCAGGGAATGTGTCTGTTAATTGTTATACTGTACTCTCCCAAGCACTTAGTACGATTGCACTGTACACAGAAAGCACTCAATAAATACAACTGACTCTGACTCTGCTCCCTGTTGCATGATATAGCGTCAGTGTGCAATTTATTCTTGAGATATGGTATCTAGGGTCATTCCTGATGAGATGAACTGACTGGCCCAGCCTATTCAAGCAATGAGTCATTCAGTGGTATTCACTGAGCACCTATTGTGTACAGAGCGCTGTACTAGTCACTTGGAAGAGTATGCTACAAAAGAGTTGGTGTTCACAATCCTTTCCCATGAGAAATCTACACTCTAGAGAAGCAATGCTGCCCTAGCTCCAAGAAGATGGAAAATGCCAGACATCTCTCCACTGATATTCATCAGCAGTTCCACCTCATCCAGGCCAAAATTACTTCTGGAAGGGACTGAAGCTCAGGTCTGCCTGACTTTTCCAGGGAAGTGTCTCCTCCCCACCTTTCCTAATCTGGTCTTTCCAATTCCTCTGGGTTTCTTGAATCAATCAATCAATTGTATTTATTGAGTGCTTACTGTGTGCAGAGCACTGTACTAAGCGCTTGGGAAGTACAAGCTGGAAAAATATAGAGACAGTACCTACCCAACAGTGGGCTCACAGTCTAGAAGGGGGAGACAGAGAACAAAACCAAACATATTAACAAAATAAAATAAATAGAATAGATATGTACAAGTAAAATAAATAAATAGAGTAATAAATATGTACAAACATATATACATATATACACCATATGCAGGTGTGGATAAGCCACTCAAGCCCTTAGGGCCCATGGCCTCTCCAGCTGCTAACTATTAAGAGCTCCTAAGTGTTTACTAGGTGCCCAGCACTTTGCACAGGATCTGTAGTCTTTAAGCACTAGTCACCCCACCCTCCTCATTTCTGTACCTGTCCATAGCTGTTTAATCTTCAGCCCTCTCAAAATGTAAGGTTCTTGTGGCCAGGGAACATGTCTACCGACTGTCATATTGTACCTCTGAAAGCTTAGAACAGTGCTTGCATATAGTATGCATTCAATAGTATGAGATCCCACTCTATCCAACGGCAGGGGATAACTTCATCAAGGATGGAATAGCTATTTGGGAAGCAGAAAGAGCATGCAATTGGGACTCAGAGGACCTGGGTTGTAATTCCAGCTCCTCCAACTCGTTTGCTTTGTGACCTTGGGTAATACACTTTATTTGTCTGTGCCTCAGTTTCTTCAACAGAGAAGCAGTGTGGCTCAGTGGGAAGAGCACTGAATCCTCACTGACACACAGGGATACTCCCCTGTCAGCGCACCATACATTCTACTCTAAAGCTATTTCTATAATTTTTGGTTTTCTGTGCCTCCAGTACAATAGACGTTGTGCTGCTATGGATGGAGCATGTGCCTGGGAGTCAGAAGGACCTGGGTTCCAATCTCAGCTCTGCCACTTGTCTGTTGGGTGACTTCTCTGTGCCTCAGTTATCTCATCTATAAAATGGAGATTAAGACTGTGAGCTCCATGTGGAACATGGACTGTGTCCATACCAATTACCTTGAATCTACTCCAGCACTTAGTACAGTGCCTGGTACATAGTAAGCACTTAACAAATACCCAAATTATTATTATTATTATTATTATTATTCCTATGGCCCATTCTCCCTGCCCCTGTAATCTGTGGTCCCCAGGGACACAAAACTGGGGAATTTAGGCTGGGCTAGAGCGAGATGGCTCAGGAGAAGAGGTTTTGGTGATGGAGGAGGGGGCATTCAGAGGAAAAGATCCAAGAAACACCCCCAGTCTTCTACTTCTTCCTCCCCAGTTGCCATCGCTAGACTGTGAACTCATTGTGGGCAGGGATTGTCACTCTTTATTGCTATTTTGTACTTTCCCAAATGCTTAGTACAGTGTTCTGCATATAGTAAGCACTTAATAAATACTACTGAATGAATGAATCCCTGTTCTCCCCCAGTTTGGTGTGGTTTGAACTGAGCTTCGGTCTGAGGCTCTAAGCGCTTAGTACAGAGCTCTACACACAGGAAGCGCTTGATACATATGATTGAATGAATGAGTCTGTGGCAGTCAGAGCCATGGAGTCTGCATTGCCTGTGGTGGCAGGTTTTGCCCCATCATAGTTGTGGGGTGGGAAATGGAAAGGACTAGAGTAGATATGGAATAAAGAGGTGTGAGCCATCTTTCAGGGAGCGGGGGCAGGAAAGACTGATGGCTTCAGAGCTCCAGGAAGGAGTCAGAAGGTCCCAAGAGGTTAGATTTATAGAGCTTGATGGGAAACGAGTAAATTATATAAAGTCAGGGGAAAGTCCTCTAGATCCTCTGCTTGCCCTCTAGACTGGAAGCTCATTGTGGGCAGGGAACGCTTCTACCAACTCTCCCAAATGCTTAGTACAGTGCTGTGCACACAGCATCAGCCTCCTCTCTGATCTCCCATCCTCCTGTCTCTCCCCACTTCAGTCTACACTTCACTCTGCTGCCCAGATTATCTTTGTACAGAAACACTCTGTGCATGTTACTCCCCTCCTCAAAAATCTCCAGTGGCTACCAGTCAACCTATGCAGCAAACAAAAACTCCTCACTCTTGGGTTCAAGGTTCTCCATCACCTCACCCCCTCCTAACTCACCTCCTTTCTCTCCTTCTCCAGCCCGACCTGCATCCTCCACTCCTCTGCCGCTAACCTCCTCACTGGGCCATTCCTTTCCAAACTCCTTGAACGAGTTGTCTACACGCGCTGCCTAGAATTCCTCAACAACAACTCTCTCCTCGACCCCCTCCAGTCTGGCTTCCGTCCCCTTCATTCCACGGAAACTGCGCTCTCAAAGGTCACCAATGACCTCCTGCTTGCCAAATCCAACGGCTCATACTCTGTCCTAATCCTCCTCGACCTCTCAGCTGCCTTTGACACTGTGGACCACCCCCTTCTCCTCCACACGTTATCTGACCTTGGCTTCACAGACTCCGTCCTCTCCTGGTTCTCCTCTTATCTCTCCGGTCGTTCTTTCTCAGTCTCTTTTGCAGGCTCCTCCTCCCCCTCCCATCCTCTTACTGTGGGGGTTCCCCAAGGTTCAGTGCTTGGTCCCCTTCTGTTCTCAATATACACTCACTCCCTTGGTGACCTCATTCGCTCCCACGGCTTCAACTATCATCTCTACGCTGATGACACCCAGATCTACATCTCTGCCCCTGCTCTCTCCCCCTCCCTCCAGGCTCGCATCTCCTCCTGCCTTCAGGACATCTCCATCTGGATGTCCGCCCGCCACCTAAAGCTCAACATGTCGAAGACTGAGCTCCTTGTCTTCCCTCCCAAACCTTGTCCTCTCCCTGACTTTCCCATCTCTGTTGACGGCACTACCATCCTTCCCGTCTCACAAGCCCGCAAACTTGGTGTCATCCTCGACTCCGCTCTCTCATTCACCCTTCACATCCAAGCCGTCACCAAAACCTGCCGGTCTCAGCTCCGCAACATTGCCAAGATCCGCCCTTTCCTCTCCATCCAAACCGCTACCCTGCTAATTCAAGCTCTCATCCTATCCCGTCTGGACTACTGCACTAGCCTTCTCTCTGATCTCCCATCCTCGTGTCTCTCTTCACTTCAATCCATACTTCATGCTGCTGCCCGGATTATCTTTGTCCAGAAACGCTCTGGACATATTACTCCCCTCCTCAAAAACCTCCAATGGCTACCGATCAATCTGCGCATCAAGCAGAAACTCCTCACCCTGGGCTTCAAGGCTCTCCATCACCTCGCCCCCTCCTACCTCACCTCCCTTCTCTCCTTCTACTGCCCAGCCCGCACCCTCCGCTCCTCCACCACTAATCTCCTCACTGTACCTCGCTCTCGCCTGTCCTGCCATCGACCCCCGGCCCACGTCATCCCCCGGGCCTGGAATGCCCTCCCTCTGCCCATCCGCCAAGCTAGCTCTCTTCCTCCCTTCAAGGCCCTGCTGAGAGCTCACCTCCTCCAGGAGGCCTTCCCAGACTGAGCCTCTTCTTTCCTCTCCCCGTCGTCCCCCTCTCCATCCCCCCGTCTTACCTCCTTCCCTTCCCCACAGCACCTGTATATATGTATATATGGTTGTAGATATTTATTACTCTATTTATTTATTTATTTATTTATTTTACTTGTACATTTCTATCCTACTTATTTTATTTTGTTGGTATGTTTGGTTCTGTTCTCTGTCTCCCCCTTTTAGACTGTGAGCCCACTGTTGGGTAGGGACTGTCTCTATGTGATGCCAATTTGTACTTCCCAAGCGCTTAGTACAGTGCTCTGCACATAGTAAGCGCTCAATAAATACGATTGATTGATTGATTGATTGATTGGGCCGCCTTCTCACCTGTCCCACTGTCGACCCCTGGCCCACTTCCCTCCCCTGGCCTGGAATGCCCTCCCTCCACACATCTGCCAAACTAGCTCTCTTCCTCCCTTCAAAACCCTACTGAGAGCTCACCTCCTCCAGAAGGCCTTCCCAGACGGAGCCCCCAATTTCCTCTCCTCCTCCCCTCCCTATGGACCCCCACCCTACCTCCTCCCCTGCCCCACAGCACCTGCATATATTTGTATATATTTATTACTTTATTTATTTTACTTGTACATATTTACTAGTCAATTTTATTAATGATGTATATTTAGCTATAATTCTACTTATTCTGATGTTTTTGATACCTGTCTACATGTTTTGTTTTGTTGTCTGTCTCCCCCTACTAGACTGTGAGCCCATTGTTGGGTAGGGACCATCTCTATATGTTGCTGACTTGTACTTCCCAAACGCTTAGTACAGTGCTCTGCGCACAGTAAGTGCTCAATATATATGATTGAATGAATGAATGAACGCTGTAGGGAAGCAGCATGGTCCAGTGACAAGAGCACTGGCCTGGGGGTCAGAGGATGTGGGTTCTAATCCTGGCTCTGCTATGTGTCCACTGTGTGACCTTGAGCAACTCACTTCATTTCTCTGTGTCTGAGTTACCTCATTTATGAAATGGGAATTAAGACTGTGAGCCCCATGTGGGACATGGACAATGTCCAACTAGGTTACCTGGCATCTACCCCAGTGCCTAGAACAGTAATTGGCACATAGTAAGTGTTTAACAAATAGCACAATTATGATTATTACCCACAATTATTATTATTACTACTAAAAATGATAACAGATATTCATTCAATCCTATTTATTGAGCGCTTACTGTGTGCAGAGCTCTGTGCTAAAAACACTTGGATATGACTGATTGACTCTAGGCTGTAAACTCATTATAGGCAAGGAATGTGCCTGCAAATTCTATTGTACTGTACTCTCCCAAGCACTTTCTACAGTGCTCTGCACACAGTAAGTGCTCAATAAATATCACTGATTGATGGATTGATAGGGGCTCCTAGAGGAGCTTAATTCACCCCTCTGATGGTAACTTGAAAAGGCGTAGAAGTCTTTTTATCAGTTCATGGAGAAACAATGAGTGCAATGTCTCAATGTCCCAGTGGCCATATGGAATAATATAAAAGACCACAATACAAGAAGACGACCTTATATCAATGCTCCACATAACAGTAATATCAATCCTTGAAAATTAAAAATGCTATTGAAGAAAGAGTTTATGCAGAAGGCAAATAAAAAGAATAGTCCTGGAATGTGATGTGATATGATTTTCCTAAATATACCATTCTTCACTTTTTCAGTGTAATGCTAACTAGAACGGTCAGGCATTTACCAAAGGATATTTATTCAGTGTTTACTGTGTACAGACCATTTTACTTAAAGGTTGGGTGAGAACTGTCTCTAAATGTTGCCGACTTGTACTTCCCAAGCGCTTAGTACAGTGCTCTGCACACAGTAAGCGCTCAATAAATGTGATTGAATGAACAAGTGAGTAGGTAGACATTACTGCTGCCTTCAGTCAATCAATTGTTTGTATTTTTTGAGCACTTACTCTGTGCAGAGCACTGTACTAAACTCTTGGGAGAGTACAATATAACTGACACACTCTCTGCCCACAAGTTTACAGTCTAGAGGGAGAGACAGATATTAATATAAATAAATAAATAAATAAATTACAGATATGTGCATAAGTACTATGAGGCTGGGAGGGGGGATGAATAAAGGGAGGAAGTCAGGGCGACACAGAAGAGAGTGGGAGTGAAAAGAAAGGTTTAGTCAGGGAAGGCTTCTCAGAAGAGGAGTGCCTTCAATAAGGCTTTGAATTGGGGGAAAAGAAGTGTCCTCTGGCCATGAGGAGGGAGGGCATGTGGGGTTATTCTATCGGGGCTGGGCCCCTCTCATCCTTGTGGAACAGGTACTAAGACTTCCACTTTCCAGTAACATCGATCCTCTATGGGTTTTCTCCTGGCTAATTTCTGGACCTTATTTACTGCAAGCCATCAATGAGAGAAATGGAGTTTCTGATCGCTTACTTTATCAAGGGATACATATGACATGTATTCTCATGTATCTCCCTGTCTAAACTGTAGACTCATCATGAACAGGGAATGTGCCTACCAACTCCTTCATAGTATACTTATGGCTCAGTGGAAAGAGCACGGGCTTTGGAATCATAGGTCATGGGTTCAAATCCTGGCTCCACCAACTGTCAGCTGTGTGACTTTGGGCAAGTCAGTTAACTTCTCTGTGCCTCAGTTACCTCATCTGGAAAATGGGGATTAAGACTGTGAGCCCCCCATGGGACAACCTGATCCCCTTGTAAACTCCCCAGCACTTACAACAGTGCTTTGCACATAGCGCTTAATAAATGCCATCATCATTATTATTATTATTCCCTCGAGGACTTAGTACAGTGATCGGCACACAACAAGTGCTCAATAAATATGATTGACTGATTAACATTTATGATCCTGGGATATATAATGGAATTGGCAATAATAATAATGGTGTTTGTTAAGTGCTTATTATGTGCCAAGCACTGTTCAAAGCACTGGATCTGAGGGAGTGATGCAACTTTTAAGATCGGAGCATTAATTGTTGGAAATAATATTCAATTTGTCAATAACTTGGAAAAAACAATTCTATGGACATTTTAAAAGACATTTTGTATCAGGTTGCTGCAGCTGCTTTTTCATAGCTGGTGAACCACCGGAACTGAAACAAGCATATTATAGCAGGGGGTCTAATTTGCATTTCAGATTAGAGAATGAAAGTAGAAGATTTCTCATAAACCCATGAGATTTATTTACTGGATCTGCATAACTGCCCTAATTCTACATAAATTGCATGAATGTGTAAAATTCCTTTCTGCTTTCACTGAAATTGCATTTAGATAGTTTTCAAAAGAAAGATGCATGCACAAGATAATTATAAAATACCCATGATCTATTTCTACAAATGAAGCACCACAATATACTCATTTATGAAGACATTTCTGAGCAAGAAGTGAATATCACCCCACTTTTGCTTCTGCTTTATTTTGAGAGGTGCCAGTGCTTCTTATGCAAGGCCTCAATTGACATCGATCACTTAAGTAACCTTTCTAGGCCTGCTACAGTCCCGCTGTGATAATGGAACTATCAGTGTCATTATAATGTGCTTGTCTCTTGAAGGCAGTAGTAGCAAATGGAGACACATACCACTCGGATATTTCTTTGCACGTCTAGAAGGGATAGAATGACTGAACGCACCCGTATAATACAGTAATTCCCAAAGGGCTTTCCACATTATCTTTCCAGGGCTAAATTAGATAGTACTTCTACCAGATTCTATTTCCCTAATTCTATTAATTTCCTTCTTAGCCAGTGTAAATAATTATGAAGGGCAAAGCAGCGTGGCTTAGAGGAAAAAAGCATGTTCCTGCTCTGTGACCTGGCTCCTTGACTTGTTTTATGTTGTCAAGTCGACTCCGACCCATAGTGACGCCATGGACATATCTCTCCCAGAACACCCCCCTTCCATCTGCGATTGTTCTTGTAGTGTATCCACAGAGTTTTTCTCACTTCCCTCTCAGCCCCACAGAACCTATGTACATATCCAGAGTTTATTATTTATATTAATGTCCGTCTTCCCCTCTAGATTGTAAGCTTACGGTGGCCAGGGAATGTGCCTACCAACTCTGTTATATTGTGGTTAGAGCACGGGAGTCAGAAGGTCATGGGTTCTAATCCCAGCTCTGCCACTGGTCTGTTTTCTGACCTTGGGCAAATCATTTCACTTCTCTGTGCCTCGGTTACCTCATCTGTAAAATGGGGATTAAGATTGTGAGCCCCATGTGAGACAGGGACTGTGTCCAACATGATATGCTTGTATCCACCCAGTGCTTAGTACAGTGTTTGGCACATAGTAAAGGCTCAACAGATACCCTTATAATTATTATTATAAATGTTCAATAAATATGATTGATTGACTGATTCACTGATTGACTTGACACCTATCTACATGTTTTGTTTTGTTGTCTGCCTACCCATTCTAGACTGTGAGCCTGTTGCTGGGTAGGGACTGTCTCTATATGTTGCCGACTTGTACTTCCCAAGTGCTTAGTACAGTGCTTTGCACACAGTAAGTGCTCAACAAATACGATTGAATGAATAAATTGACTGAGGAGGGAGGGAAGACGGTGGTCCCTGCCTCAGAAGCCAGAATAATATTCTACTTCCCCACCCACACCTTTAATCCTCATTTTACAGATGAGGTAACTGAGGTCCAGAAAAGTGAAGTTATTTACCCAAGGTCACACAGCAGCCATGTGTCAGAGCCAGGTTTAGAACCCAGAGCCTTCTGATTCCCAGGCCCGTGCTCCATCAACAAAGCCACACTGCTTCTCTTACTACTTACCAGAGAGCTCTAGGGAGTTTTCTTTAGCCACCTTGACCATTTTGCTATATCATATTTTTCTGGAGACCTCACCTTACTGATAGTTCTATCGATTTACATACATTTCAGCTTTGCCTACAATTCCAAAATCAGTGGCTTATACCCAGTTTTTCTGTAACACTGAGATCACATCCTTGGGCAAGCTTGCAGAAAGGTAATCTCAACTCTATAAAATTCAGCTGTTCCAAAGCCATTTACGTAAACACAAGAAATTGTTTTCAATGATGTGGCATACCACACCTTTGGAAGAACATTCCCTAATTCGATAATCATGCTCTAGCCAAACTGTACATCAAAAATTCGTACTATGGTAGATAGAGAAGCTGCATAGCCTAATGAAAAGAACATGGGCCTGGGAATCAGAGGACCTGGGTTCTAAATCCCTGATCTGCTGGTTCCTTGTTGTGTGACCTTGGGCAAGTCAGTTAACTTCTCTGTGCCTCAGTCTCCTCAACTAAAACGGGGTTTCAAAACCTGTTCTCACTCCTATTTAGACTGTGAGCCCCATGTGGTGCAGGGATTGTATCTAACCTTTTAACTTGTATCTGAGAGCCTAGAACAGTGCTTATCAAATAACACGGAAAGGCAGCCATATAACAAATAATCTTATAGAGCAAATCTGGCAGTGAGCCAGGTCATCATCATCCATGGGATTTATTTAGTTCTGTGGGCCAAGCACTGTAATAAGCTCCCATTGACTGCATTATCTTTGTCTTCCTTTCCCATCCACTTGGAGGTGGGTGTTTTCCACAGGGCCTAAGGCAATAAGGAATATAAATAGGATTAAGATAGAGTTCATTGGACTTGACTGTGAGGAAATCATTGGTGACCTTAGACAGTACAAGTCACCCATAAATGAAATGGATAAAAACAAACTGCAGTGGGTCAAGAAGAGATTTGGTGGAGAGGAGGTTTTTAAGTGTCATTCAAGTATGCTTCTCTAATGCTAACCTTCTCACTGTACTTTGATCATGTCTATCTCACCACCAACCTCTTGCTCCTATCCTGCCTCTGACATGGAATGCCCTCCCTCCTCATATCTGACAGACAATTACTCTCCTCCACTTCAAAGGCTCATTGAGGGCACATCTCTTTCAAGAGGCCTTCCCTCCCTAAGCCCTTCTTTCCACTTCTCCCTCTCCCTTCTGCCTCACCCTGATTTCCTCCTTTTATTCACGCCCCCCTGTAGCCCCACACTACTTATGTATATATATCTATATATATATCTATATATATATATAGATATATATACATAGATATACAGATTATATATACACAGATCATATATATTATATATAATATATATAATCTGTAGTTTACTTATTTATATGATAATAATAATAGTAATAATAATAATAATAATAATGGTATATGTTAAGCGCTTATTGTATGCCAAGCACTGTTCTAAGCTCTGGGTTAGACACAAGGTAATCAGGTTGTCCCACGTGGGGCTCACAGTCTTGATCCCCATTTACCAGATGAGGTAACTGAGGCACAGAGAAGTTAAGTGACTTGCCCAAAGTCACACAGCTGACAAATGGCAGAGCTGGGATTAGAACCCCATGACCTCCGACTCCCAAGCCTGTGGTCTTTCCACTAAGCCATGCTGCTTTGTTTGTCTCCTCCACTAGACTGTAAGCTCATTGCGGGCAGGAAATGTGTCCATTCATTTTTATATTTTATTCTCCCAAGCGTTTAGTACCGTGCTCTGCACACAGTAAGCTCTCAACAAATACCAGTGAATGAATGGAGTAGGATGGGGGTGATGGGATCTAGACAGGGCTACTTAGTCTAAGAGCATCCTGACCTGTTTGAATGCCTTGAATGCAAAAGGGAATACCACAGTGAGAGGCTGAGACAGCAATAACAAAGAAGTGCGTAGGAACGAGTTTTAAAAATCAGACATTTCCATGTTCGTTGTAGAATTCTTGACTCATCTAGATGAACATAGGTCACTACCAGTGTGGCTCAGTGGAAAGAGCACGGACTTTGGAGTCAGAGGTCATGGGTTCAAATCCCAGCTCTGCCAATTGTCAGCTGTGCAACTTGGGGCAAGTCACTTCACTTCTCTGTGCCTGTTACCTCATCTGTAAAAATGGGGATTAAGACTGTGAGCCCCCCGTAAGACAAGCTGATCACCTTGTAACCTCCCCAGCACTTAGAACAGTGCTTGGCACATAGTAAGCACTTAATAAATGCCAATATTATTGAGAATCAGCATGGCTCAGTGGAAAGAGGCTGGGGAGCCCGGGCTTTGGAGTCAGAGGTCATGGGTTCAAATCCCGGCTCTGCCAATTGTCAGCTGTGTGACTTTGGGCAAGTCACTTCACTTCTCTGGGCCTCAGTTCCCTCATCTGTAAAATGGGGATTAAGACTGTGAGCCCCCCTTGGGACAACCTGATTGCCTTGTAACGTCCCCAGTGCTTAGAACAGTGCTTTGCACATAGTAAGTGCTTAACAAATACCGTTATTATTATTATTATTACCTTTAGCCCACAAGTTAAATAAGAACATTTCCAATTTATTAACTGAACCAGTCAAGTAGGTGCTCACAGTATGATTTAATAATAATAATAATAATAATAATTATTATTATTATTATTATTTTGGTATTTCCTAAGCACTTACTGTGTGCCAGAAACCATACTAAGCACTGGGGTGGATACAAGCAAATCAGGTTAAACACAGTCCCTGTCCCACCCGGGGCTCACAGTCTAAATCCCCATTTTACAAATAAGGAAACTGAGGCCCAGAGAAGTGAAGTGACTTACCCAAGGTCACATAGCACACAAGTGGCAGAGCCAGGATTAGAACCCATGACCTTCTGTCTCCCAGCTATGTGTTCTATCCACAACACCATGCTGCTTCTCAATTGGTTGCATAAACATCACACATTAGTCTTGGTCCTTCCACTAAATTTGGTGTTAGGTAATAACTAAGATGAGAGTGCTATGGGTAGGGACTGTCTCTGTATGTTGCCAATTTGTACTTCCCAAGCGGTTAGTACAGTGCTTTGCACACAGTAAGCGCTCAATAAATACGATTGATGATGATGATGAATTGGTGGTCCATGATATCCTCATCTCCAAAATGACAATAATTAAAGTACTTTTAATGTTTCTACATACAAAATAAGGGGATTGCATCACATTTCAAAAATATCAAAGACAAATAATGAATAACTCTGATGAGTGGGTTAGGGAGAGTATCTCACTCAAAGAACTGCCCACCTTTTCCTACAATTTTTGCAACCCCAAAGTAGTGGGGAGGCAATTACGTGGGGAATTATGTTTATTAAGGAAAGCAGGAGAGGAATCAGTAGAAAAAATAATTAAAGGAGGGGAGAAAAAAGGTAAAGGTAAGAGAACACTTGAAAGTGTTTCTCATTTCTATTGCATTCTCCCACTTCCTGTATACAGAAAGTTCTCAACAAATTAACCCCCATTCCATTCCTCTCTTTCTACTCCAGCCGGTTGCTCTTACGTCTTAGTGCAGAAATTTCCCATCAAGAGCTTGTATTTGTAGCTTTAGCATGTTCTTCTCCTTCTTCTCTTGTTACCGCACCACTACCGCTGCTTTCAAAAATCATAATAATAATAATAATAATAATGGCATTATTAAGCACTTACTGTGTGCAAAGCACTGTTCTAAGCACTGGGGAGGTTACAAGGTGATCAGGTTGTCCCACGGGGGGCTCACAGTCTTAATCCCCATTTTACAGATGAGGGAACTGAGGCCCAGAGAAGTGAAGTGACTTGCCCAAAGTCACACAACTGACAATTGGCAGAGCCAGGATTTGAACCCAAGACCTCTGACTCCAAAGCCCGGGCTCTTTCCACTGAGCCACGCTGTTTCTCTAATCACATTTTACTTCCTCCTCCTCAAAAATCAGGGGAATTATGTGGTGGATGCAATTATGTGAATAAATATGATGGATGTGGGGTGAAGCCTATACTTCTTGAACTTCAATAACAAAAAAATTTTTTAAAAATCCACATTCTTGGCTATTTTTCAGCACTCACCTATAGTAACACTGTCCAAATGGAGCAGTTTCTATCATAATATAATCAGTATTTTGAATTGTAGTGAATAAAATCTAAACTGATAAGAAATTTGTCTTTTACCAATACTTAATTTAAAACAAAAATAACTCTTCCTTTAGGTCATAGGTAAGCTGATCCATAGAAGCCATAACACTAAATTAGTATTTTGATAACCTGAGTCCCATGTGCCTCCTGACATTTGGAGTGCTGAATCCAGAGAAGACATTTTCTTTTTCTCTGAATCTAATACACTCAGGGAATGTTGAGAAAATATAATGGCTCAGAAGAATCACAGAGTTACAGTGTAAGACTACATGAAGTTTTCTTAATGACCTTTGTGTTTGACTGACCAATATCTGAATGGCCCTAGGGATATTTGATAAATATCTTCTGAAATTAACGGGGGAGAGGAAACTCTAGAGGTTTTATCTCTTTAATGTACATATATCCTGAGGCTAAATGAATATCTATATTGGAGGCCATTTCTCAAAGAAGAGATAATGATCACAAGGGAAAAAATAAAACCTACATATTATGAAGTATTTCTAATATTATTTGATTTTAATTGGGATATTTCTGGATGTCCCGGGCAGCTTATTGAACTCTATCACATTTGAGAAAACACCATTAAGACTAACTGCTGCCATCACAGCTCTGCCTCAGACAGATCACGTACATGTTATTTATTAGCTGGATATAGAAACTAGTTTCTTGAAGCATAATTACCTGAGAGACAGACACAGCCCAGATACTCCACTTATCAGAGAAGGATACATCCATAAAAGAGGTTACTTGTAGGTCAAAATAAACATAACAACTAAAGGAAGTTGGAGATTCTAAGTTATCAACCATATAGCACATGAACCCAATCTTTGGAAATATTCTTTGGCTCATGAAACCAGTATAATGTGATAGTATTGACCACACAATATTTTTGGTGCCTAGAGATGGAGTGAATGAATAATACAGGATATCACTATGCTTCAACAGCGTGGCTCAGTGGAAAGAGCCCAGGCTTGGGAGTCAGAGGTCATGGGTTCTAATCCCAGCCCCGCAACATGTCTGCTGTGTGACCTTGGGCAAGTCACTTAACTTCTCTGTGCCTCAGTTACCTCATCTGTAAAATGGGGATTAAGACTGTGAGCCCCACGTGGGGCAGCCTGATCACTTTGTATCTCCCCAGCTCTTAGAACAGTGCTTGGCACATAGTAAGCGCTTAACAAATACCGTCATCATTATTATTATTATTATTATTAAATGTCTCTGGAAACCTAAATGTCACACTGTTCTTATCTTGTAGTAGCAACATAAACATGCCATTTTGCAAAGATACTGTCATTATGGACAAAAGTCAAAAATGCAAAATACAGATACTATTCCTCCAATTCTTCAAGGTTCAGTTAAAACCACACCACAAGTTACCTTAAAAATCTTCATGAACTTTTAAACTTTTAAGTTTTCAAATGGGTACGTTATAGTATGCCCTAACCTAACAAAAAAAGTGAAAAATCTCCTTGAATATTTTTGAAAGTTCCCAACTAACAATGGTTCAAACTGTCCTTTGGTGTTTGAAAAAGTCAATGTTCTACCCAAAAGGCCATAATTAACTCCATCATGACTTTAAAGATGGTAACTCTTGCTTTCATAGACAGCATTAGTTGTAAGATTATATAGATGCATGCTTTCTATTTAGGTCAGTGAGTGTGATTTACATTGCTCTAAAATAATCTTTTTCAGAAAAGTAAATGCAGATGCCTAAGAAGAAAATTCATAGTATCAACCTGTCCAGATAAATGAATAATGATCACAGTACTTTGTTTTTTGTACGCCCTCTAGATCAAAAATTATTGATTATATCTAATAAATGATTTTACAAAATATCTCTGTTAGGGGGAACAACAGAACTTCAAGATTGATGAATAAAGGCATGAAGATGTTCATAATTACACTGATTAGGCCCAATAAGTTTACTTAGAATCCAGGACTTCAACAAGCAGTCCATAAATTTACATTGCTTTGAATTAAAAATAATTGCATATTCATCAGACATGTTTGGCTTTCTATATTAAAGCTCTGAAGATGAATACAAATTTGGCTTGCTCAAAATAACCCTTTACAAATTCCCCAGTGTCAAAGAACCTTTTTTTACTGATACAGTCTATTCTTTACAAAAACAGCAGTTGTAGGTGCCCAGAGAATTTGAGAAAATATAATTTGTAGAGTCAATTTTTATCTGAATCAGGAAAACAAAAAATCAAATGGTCTTCAGAAGTTAAATACAAAGATCCAGCAGGAGCTTTTCCTCTGCAGATAATAAATCTTCACACACTTCTAAAGATAATAAAAAAGAGGTAGACAAGAGAGACGTCTGACTAGCAATCCATGGATAAAAGACAAGAGTGGGTGACATGAATCAGCTTACAATAATGTCTGGGAAATATGTTCTGTTGGAAGAATACTATTGTTTAAACCATTTTATCAATTTCACTGTGAAATACTGAAAGAATAATTCACTGTAAATTGTAGGCTCACCAATCGAAGGATACACATGTGTAACATACATATATGTGAGTTTGTGGGTGGGTGGATGGACTCTAGTGAAGTGAGATCATATCCAAGTATGTGGATGTGATAAAATCAAAACAGGAAAATGCCACTAGCCCTGTCCAGAAGAAGCTTACACTCTGAAAGGGGAGACAAAGAGAATGATAAAAAAAAAAAAACCAGTGCATAACTGACAATAGTGCTTGGGTATGGCAGGAAGATATGTCTATTAAGTTAAGGGAGAGAGAGACAGGAATATAAATTCAGCCTCTAGTACTACAACCCATCCCATCCACTTCGCTCTTCTAATGTTAACTTTCTCACTGTACCTTGATCTCGTCTATCTCACTCCTGACATCTCGCTCACATCCTGCCTCTAGCCTGGAAGGCCCTCCCTCCTCATATCTGACAGACAAATTACTCTCCCTGCCTTCAAAGCCTCACTGAAGGCACGTTTCCTCCGAGAGGTCTTCCCTGACTAAGACCTACTTTCCTCTTCTCCCCCTCCCTTTTGCATTGCCCTGACTTGCTGCCTTTATTCATTTTCTCTCCCTAGCCCCGCAGGAATTATGTATATACTGGTAATTTATTTATTCATATATAAAGATGGTCTAGATTGCCTTTAGATTGTCTGTTTTTTGTTGTATTGTACTCTCCCAAGCACTTAGGATGATGTTCTGCACACAGTAAGCACCCGATAAATTCAATTTATTGATCAAATGCATGAACAAAGTCATTGTGGACAGGCACTGTGTCCGCTTATGGTTGTATTGTACTCTCCAAAGTACTTAGGACAGTGCTCTGCACACAGTAAGTGCTCAATAAATATGATTGACTGATTATCCTTCTTTTCCAGTAATGACTGAGCCTTTAAATATGATATTCTAAAACAATGTGGGTAATAATAATGATGGCATTTATTGAGCGCTTACTATGTGCAAAGCACTGTTCTAAGCACTGGGGAGTGTACAAGGTGTCCCCCGGGGGGTTTACAGTCTTAATCCCCATTTTACAGATGAGGTAACTGAGGCACAGAGAAGTTAAGTGACTTGCCCAAAGTCACACAACTGACAATTGGCAGAGCCGGGATTTGAACCCATGACCTCTGACACCGCAACCCATGCTCTTTCCACTGAGCCACACTGCTTCTCTAAATGTACGAACTACAGCAAGGCCTAGAGTAAAGAGCACAGGACTGTGAGTGAGCCCATCTGGGTTCCAGTCTAGACTCCACTACTTGCCTGCTGTCTCAACTTGGCCAAGTCACTTCACTTCTCTTCACCCCGTTTTTCTCATCTGTAAAATAGGGATAAAATACCTCTTCTTTTTTTCCCTTTAGACTGTAAGTTCCATGTCGAGCCAGGACTGTGTCTCTCCGATTATCTCATATCTACCCCTACCCCTACCTCTATCTGCAAATCGCTGGACACAGAGTAAGCAGTTAATTCCATGATTGTTTTAACTATTTAAAAATACAATCCATTCTTCCTGTTTTCAATACAGGTACTGGCTAGGCTACGATTCAAGAATTGAGGAATGTTCTTTTGAAAATGTGGGTCTATTGGGCTTATTGGACCACACTTTGGAAGAAACAGCTGTGTGACAAGAGCACGCACATGGCACTGGAAATTAATAATAATAATAATAATAATGGCATTTATTAAGTGCTTACTATGTGCATTGCATTGTTCTAAGCGCTGGGGAGGTTACAAGGTGATCAGGATGTCCCACGGGGGGCTCACAGTCTTAATCCCCATTTTACAGATGAGGTAACTGAGGCACAGAGAAGTTAAGTGACTGGCCCAAAGTCACACAGCTGACAAGTGGCGGAGCGGAATTTGAACCCATGACCTCTGACTCCCAAGCCCGGGCTCTTTCCACTGAGCCAAGCTGCTTCTCTAGTCAATGTTACAACTTGTTTTACATGATTTAAGTTTGCAAATGACCCTAAAATTGCAGTATTTGTTTGGGGTGGGGGGAGGAAGAGGCTACATACATGAAGTACATATGTGTACATAATATTTTATAATAATAATAATAATTGTATTTGTTAAGTGCTTACTGTGCAAAGCACTGTTCTAAGCACTGGGGGGATACAAGGTTATCAGGTTGTCCCACGTGGAGCTCACAGTCTTAATCCCCATTTTACAGATGAAGTAACTGAGGCAAAGACAATTTAAGTGACTTGCCCAAACTCACACAGCTGATGTGGCGGAGCCAGGATTAGAACCCGTGACCTCTGACTCCTAAGCCCGGGCTCTTTCCATTGAGCCATGCTGCTTCTCAACATATTACATACTTTACACACCTGGCTGTCCTTTATTGTACAATTAGATAATGTGTCATTCATTCATTCAATCATATTTATTGAGTGCTTACTGTGTGCAGAGCACTGTACTAAGCACTTGGGAAGTACAAGTTGGCAACATATAGAGACGGTCCCTACCCAACAACGGGCTCACAGTCTAGAAGGGGGAGACAGACAACAAAACAAAACACGTGAACAGGTGTCAAGTCATCAGAATAAATAGAAGTAAAGCTAGATGCACATCATTAACAAAATAAAATCAATAGAATAGTAAATATGTACAAGTAAAATAGAGTAATAAATCTGTACAAACATATACAGGTGCTGTGGGGAGGGGAAGGAGGTAGGGCGGGGGGATGGGGAGGGGGAGAGGTAGGAGGGGACTCAGTCTGGGAAGGCCTCCTGGAGGAGGTGAGCTCTAAGTAGGGCTTTGAAGGGAGGAAGAGAGCTAGCTTGGCGGATGTGCGAAGGGAGGGCATTCCAGGCCAGGGGGAGGACGTGGGCCGGGGGTCGACGGTGGGACAGGTGAGAACGAGGTACGGTGAGGAGATTAGTGGTGGCAGAGGAGTGGAGGGTGTGGGCTGGGCTGTAGAAGGAAAGAAGGGAGGTGAAGTAGGAGGGGGCAAGGTGATGGACAGCCTTGAAACCGAGAGTGAGGAGTTTTTGCCTGATGTGTAGGTTGACTGGTAACCACTGGAGATTTTTGAGGATGGGAGTAACATGCCCAGAGTGTTTCTACACAAAGATGATCTGGGCAGCAGCGTGAAGTATAGACTGAAGTGGGGAGAGACAGGAGGATGAGACATCAGAGAGGAGCTGATGCAGTAATCCAGTCGGGATAGGATGAGAGATTGAACCAGCAGGGTAGCGGTTTGGATGGAGAGGAAAGGGCAGATCTTGGCGATGTTGTGGAGGTGAGACCGGCATGTTTTGATGATGGATTGGATGTGAGGGGTGAATGAGAGAGCAGAGTCGAGGATGACACCGAGGTTGCAGGCTTGTGAGACGGGAAGGATGGTAGTGCCGTCTACAGTGATGGGAAAGTCAGGGAGAGGGCAGGGTTTGGGAGGGAAGATAAAAGGAGTTCAGTCTTGGACTCATCTGATCTAGTTGTGAGCCTGAGGGAGACAAATTCTACTGTTGTGACCGTCTGTGCCTTCCTGGTGCCAACTTTTCATTTTGGGATCAGGGAAACAAGATCAGTCTCCTCTCTAGACTTCTAAATTCCTTAAAGGCAAAGTCTGCAGCTACCAACTTTGATGCATTGTACTTTCCCAAACCCTTAGCATAGTGCTCTGCACACTACAAATGTTCAGTAAATACCATTGATAGATCAATTGATTCATTTAAGAGGGTTGAAGATTGAGAGGAGAGAGGCCTCAAAGAGCTCATTGGTCAGAAAGCCATCAACCTGGGTCTTTTTAACCCTCACTGAAATCTCTCAGGCCTTGTCAGAATCAATCAATTCTAGACTGTGAGCCTGTTGTTGGGTAGGGATTGTGTCTATTTGTTGCTGGATTGTACTTTCCAAGTGCTTAGTACAGTACTCTGCACACAGGAAGCACTCAATAAATATGACAATGAATTTAGTGAACACTTACTGTATGCAGAGCACTTTACTAAGCACTGGGGAGAGTCCAACATAACAAAGGCAGTTAGACACGGTCCCTGCCCACAACGAGCTTGCAGTCTAGGAGATAAATGGCATGGGCAAGCCTAGGAGGGTAGCTATCCAGCTGTGAGGGCAATTGCTCCCTTTGCACACACCCCAGCCCCCACCCATTGGCACCTCTGTCTAACTCACTTTATGATTGTCAGGGGGACTGTGTTGGCTGTATCGAGAACATGGTGTCATTTCCGTTTGGCCTGTTTGCAAAAGTATTTTGGGGTTTCACACTATGGCTCTTTTTCTTCCCATTCTTATTTACATTCTAGTGCCATTGATAACTTTCCTCATGCAAACATTCCTAATGGGTAATCTGTATGGAAATCTAAAGCACAAAATGCAAAAAGTCATAAAACAACAAATAAATCTGAGCCCTCGGAAAAAAAATAATAGTAACTCAGACTGTCATTTGCAATCCAATGGTAAATTGAGACATATGGTAAACTTGAAAGGCGACAGGGATTTGACGGTGTAAAAATGTCTAATTTATTAACTCTAAATTATGATTTTGTTTCCTACGGCTAGAAACTGAATGACATAGCTGCCATTGGTCACAGTGAATGAAATGATTCCAGGGAGCATGGTTTTGGAATAACGATAATTGTAGTGTTTACTAAGCACTTACTACATGCCAACACTGGAATAAATACAAAATAATCGGGTTGAAAATCACCCCTTTCCTACATGAGGTTCACAGTCTGAGTGGGAGTGAAAACATGGGTTTCATCTCCCTGTCGCAGAGGAGGAAACTGAGGCACAGAAAATTTAAGTGGTTTGCCCTAAACGATAGAGCAGGCCAGTGGCAGAGCCAGAATAAGAAACGAGGTCCTCTGATTCTCAGGCTCAGCTTCTTTCCACTAGGCCATGCTGCTTCTCTGATCAAAAGGGTTCTACAAAACACTGATGGCACTTTGAGGAAAACTTTACCAGTGTAATAAATCTCATTTTCAGACTATCTTGAAATGCTTCAAAATTTCTAAGTGTTATCTGAATGTGGGTTTTATTAATAGACCAATATAGTCTGGCAGTTTTCTTTCACATTGTGATCCTCATCTGGGACAAGGACTGTGTCCAACCATGTATCTACCCAGTGTTTAGTATAGTGTGTAGCACTTAATAAGTGCTAACAAATACCACTTAAAAAGCAAAACATAGTCCCACTCTCACAGGGGAGGCTCACAGTTTAAGTAGAGGGGACAACAGATATTGAATCTCCATTTTACAAACGGGAAACCGAGGCTCAGAGAAGTTTTTTGGTTTTTTAATCGTATTTGTTAAGTGTGTTCTATATGCCAGACATGGTACTAAGTGCTAGGGTACATACAAGTTGATCAGGTTAGATATAGAGTCCCTGTCCCACACAGGCCTCACACCTTTTTAGAATGTCTGGAAGGTGGCAGCTAATGAACTCTGGCCTGATGGGACAGGAAGGTGCTCTTTAACCCCTAATTCATCATCATCATCAATCGTATTTATTGAGCGCTTACTATGTGCAGAGCACTGTACTAAGCGCTTGGGAAGTACAAATTGGCAACATATAGAGACATTCCCTACCCAACAGTTGGCTCACAGTCTAAAAGGGGGAGACAGAGAACAAAACCAAACATACTAACAAAATAAAATAAATAGGATAGATATGTACAAGTAAAATAAATAAATAAATAAATAGAGTAATAAATATGTACAACCATATATACTTATATACAGGTGCTGTGGGGAAGGGAAGGAGGTAAGATGAGGGGGGATGGAGAGGGGGACGAGGGGGAGAGGAAGGAAGGGGCTCAGTCTGGGAGCCCCTAATTGTACTTCAACCTTAATTGTTCTCATTGCTGTTTGCATTTTCATCATTTGAATCTGGGTGTTAATTCCCACCCATCTTCTTAATAAAAGTAATAACAACAATAACAGTGGCATGGCTTAGTGAAAAGAGCACGGGCTTGGGAGTCAGAGGTCTTGGATTCTAATCCTGACTCTGCCACTTATCAGCTGTGTGCTTTTGGGCCAGTCACGCAATTTCTCTGTGCCTCAGTTACCTCATCTGTAAAATGGGGATTAAGACTGTGAGCCCCACGTGGGACAACCTGATTACTTTGTATCTACCCCAGTGCTTAGAACAGTGCTTGGCACATAGTAACCACTTAACAAGAGCACAGGGTTGGGAGTCAGAGGACATGGGTTCTAATCCCAATCCCGCCACTTTTCAGCTGTGTGACTTTGGGCAAGCAACTTATTTTCTCTGTGCCTCAGTTAGTTCATCTGCACAATGGCGATTAAGACTGTGAGCCCCATGTGGGACAACCTGATTACCTCATATTTACCCCTGCACTTAGAACAGTGCTTGGCACATAGTAAGCGCTTAACAAATACCAGCATTATTATTATTGTTATAATACTTGTGGTGCCATACTCTGAGTGCCCTGAGAGCCAGGGACTTCTTTTAATTCTCAGTCCTTGTATTTTCTTCTGAGTTCTCAATAGAGTGCTCTGTAGTAAAAAGAGTTCCTGGGCATCTTGTAGTTACCTCATCTGTAAAATGGGGATTAAAACTGTGAGCCCCCCGAGGGACAACCTGATCACCTTCTAACCTCCCCAGAGCTTAGAACAGTGCTTTGCACATAGTCAGTGCTTAATAAATGCCATCATTACTATTATTATTACCTCAGTGTTTAATACAGTGCTTGGCACAAAGTAAGTACTCAACAAATACCACAATTACTATTATTATCCATTGATATCATAGAATGAATGAATAAATGAATGAGCTTCTAAACTCTACCAGTTCTCATTCCATATATCTGTTCTCTTCATCTTCTTCTCCACAGTTCACGCAGTTCCAACTCTGCTCTATTGTACTCTCCCAAGTGCTTAGTACAGTGTTCTGCATACAGTAAATGCTCAATAAATGTTATTGATTGAGTCTCTCTTCCCAATTCCTCACTCTTCAATCATATGTCTCCAGCCCACTGTTATATCCTTTTCCTGGAACTCCCTCCTGCTTTCAATCCACCATACTATCATTCTTCCCAGGTTCAAAATTGCAGTGAAATCCCACTTCCTTCAACAGCATTTCAGGAATAATCCTCCTCCCAACCTAGTAGGGTCATCTTTGCCCTTATGTAGTCATATAACCATGCTTAACCCACATTTATATCAATCAGTGATTAAGTCAGTGGTATTTATTAAGCCTTTACTGCATGCAGAACCCTGTGCTAAGTGCATGGGAGAGTATAATACAACAGAGTTGGTGGGTCATGATCCCTAACAACAAGGAGCATATACGTATACACAGATAAAACCCCCTCCACATAATTTATATACTTAGCAACTTATATATTCTACTTTTTAATCGTATATTTTCCAGGTTTCCACACTCTGGCTCTTACCAGATGTATTATTGTTTCTTCACCAGGCGAGAAATCAATGGTATTTACTGAGCATCTGCTACATGCCGAACACTGTATAGAGTTTGGCAGAGTATAATACAAGAGAGTTGGTAAACATGATTCAGCCTCCCCATTCCCACTTACTTAAAACCATTTTGTGTTTGCCTGTTTTCCCTTTAAATTGGAAACTTCCTGAGGGCAGAGGGTATGTCTTTTACCTCCAACAAGAACTTACTGGACATGTTGCCCATTGCAAGCACTCATTGTATATTATCGATGATGGTAATGATCATGAGGGTTGGGGGTGAGGGTGCTGTTTTTGGAAGATGCCTCCCACAGCATTAGAAACCTGGCTAAATTCTAGTAACCACCATCGAATAGGCCAGGAACATGCAGACATGCTGGGAGATTGAAAAGTCTGGGAATCTGTAAATTATTTATATTAATGCCTTTCTCCCTCAATAATAATAATAATAATAATGGCATATATTAAGCACTTACTATGTGTAAAGCACTGTTCTAAGCACTGGGAAGGTTATAAGGTGATCAGGTTATCCCATGGGGGGCTCACAGTCTTAATCCCCCTTTTGCAGATGAGGTCAGCGAGGTCCAGAGAAGTTAAGTGACTTGCCCAAAGTCACACAGCTGACAGTTGGCAGAGCCAAGATTTGAATCCATGACCTCTGACTCCAAAGCCCATGCTCTTTCTACTGAGCCATGTTGCTTCTCACTAGACAGTAAGCTTCTTGTGGGCAAGGAAGGTGTCTACCATCTATGCTGTATGGGACTCTAGGAGCACTTAATGCAATGCTCTGCACACAGTAAGTACTCAATAATTAACACTGATCAGCAGAATCTCCTGCTATCACAATTCCCATGGAGGCCTGGGAAATGCAATTAGTGGTGTGTGCTGTAAGGATAGTAAAGTTTTCCAAGTGGCATAATCACTGCTGAAATCAAGTAGGCCATTTAAAATTGTTGGCTACACTATTTTTTACAGGAAAACTTTCTTCATAAAACTCTCCTCCTTACAGATCCCATTATGTACTGAAACATTTTTCAAATATTAAAATGTTCAACACTTTGAGCATTTTCTTTACAGAAGGAATACAGAGTGGACTTTAATGAATGCTTTAGGTCAGCTGTGCAAATTAGGTTGGCCTGTTTGTTCAGGACCCGAAATTAACCACCCAGGCCTTAAAGAAAGCTGCCTGTAGCAAGGACGCCTTCTTTCAAATAAGGTGCACTGTTTTCCAATATATACTGTTTGTGTTTCTTTGGGTTACTGAAGATCACACCATCAGAAGCTATATACCTGATGTATGTTTGTTAATTATTTTTAACCTACTCATCTGCAAGACTATTCTAGATTAATGGTTGAGATTTACTGCCGGTTTTGGCGGAATGATAACTGAAGGATTTTCAAAGGCACTGGAAAATTTGCTTTAGTCACCTTAACTCCAGCCACATACTAAACTCCTTGAATGTGTTCAAAACATTATTCAAATGAGTTCCGGTGTCATCCTTTTTGACATGTTCAACACTGTGCCATCAGCCATATCACACATTCCAGCTGTCTCTCTTCCTAAACTGCTTTCTATTTTTGTTTTGCTTTTTATTAAAGTGGAAAGGCAAAGCAATGAAAATACCACAAAATAGATTTTTCTAGTAAAACCAGACAAAGTAATAACTGCTGATACAATAAAGGAAGGTATGTTTTGTCAATAAAAGAAGATATGTTTTGTCAAGAAGGTATTCTTCAGGTGAGTGATCACACATCTCTGAACTTGTATGATGTTTGGGAAGCTCAAAAAAGTAATGAATATTTTGTGAATCATTAAAAACAAACTCCTCAAATTTGGGTGCCAGATTTTGTGTCTACTAGATTATAAACTCCTTGAGGGCAGATTATCATTATTATCATGATTATTATTAAGTGCCATTGAGTCACTTCTGATTCATAGAGATTCCATGGATATACTTTCTCCAGAACGTACTATCCTCTGCCATAATCTGCAACCTTTCTGATAATAATAATGATGGTATTTGTTAAGCACTTACTATGTGCCAAGCACTGTTCTAAATGCTGGATGGTTCTTCTGTTATCGTTGTTATGGTCACTATCCATCTAGCTGCCAGTCTGCCTCTTCCACGTTTTCCCTGGACTTTTCCTAGCATTAGTGTCTTCTCCAGAGAATTAATACTCCTGGTTATGTGTCCAAAATATGCTAATCTAAGTCGAGTCATTTGGCCTTCCAAAGACCACTTTGGTTTAATTTGCTCCAAGATCCATGTTTGTTTTTGGGCAGTCAGGGGATTGTCCACTAATTCTATCGTACTCTCCCAAGTGCTTAGTACAAAGCTCTATACAGAGTAAGAGCTCTATAAATATTATTGATGGATTGCATCATTGCGCTTAGTGTAATGTGCTCTTTGTCTCAAAACATATTTTCCCCAGTACATTGTATATCTAAATCGAGGAGGAGAAAGTGATAAAGTTATGATAGGATATGAGCCTGTTCACGAGCAAATCATTACCTGAACAGCTATCAATAACCCAAATGACTTTTGCATTGGGGACTTGTGTCGATCAATGAACCATACCCACTGGCATTGTGCTTATTCTTCGTCAGAAAGGGAGTCATTTTCCCTCCATCTATTCTGCTTGGCTTTTCTGGGATAGATTTACATGAGCCCTATTGACTCTCCATTGGGGTAGAAAAGGGATGAAGTGGGGAATAAGGTTCTGTGGATTTGAAAGAAAAAGACAAAGGAGCAGCCTAGTCAATGTAAAAATTGGTATGACTTGATGAGGAAACTAGAATGCACTGTATCCATTGAATGAGAGAAAACTACTTGGAATGCAAAGGCACTAACTAAATGACTATATACAAAATATTCCAAGAAATCCTATTATTTCTTGCCTAGTACGTCTTTGGGTGACAGCAGAAGGCAAGTCCTTGTTTATTTGTAATAGTCATATTTTCTACCTTCAATTTTCAGCATTAGAAACTTGTTTTATCGGCTTTCTTTTGTAGCACTGTATCATTCGGTTGACATCAAGAATGAATAATTAAACAGGTAGCTGTGAAACACCACAGAAATTAATTTTAAGAGGACAAATGGGATCAAGGAACAGAGCATACACTGCATTTTACTGAAAACACCTTCAGCCATTACACTAAATAATCCATGTCATATCCTCTAATCATTTTCATTCTGATTCCATTTGACAGGGTAAAGAATTCCTGACTTTTTGGGGCTATAACATGACCTTGCTTTATATAAGAAACTCTTCTCTTTCAAAATGAGTATTAAAGGCTGACAGAATACTGGGTACATTTAAATTCCCCAAAAGAAACAGAAACAATAGCGCGGAGGAATAGCATAATGATAAAGGCCATAGTAACAAACATAATGATGATTCAATTTCAAAAGCACTTACTAAGAGCTATCAGATTGGCCACAGTCTCTGTTTTTTTTTTTTAGCAGTATTTGTTAAGCGCTTACTATGTGAAAGTCACTGTTGTAAGCCCTGGGTTAGATACTAGGTAATCAGGTGGGACACAGTTCATGTCCCACTTGGGGCTCACAGTCATAATCCCCATTTTACTGATGAGATAACTCAGGGACAGAGAAGTTGTGACTTGCCCAAGGTCACAAAGCGGACAAGTAGTGGAGCTGGGAGTAGAACCCTGATCCTTCTGATTCCCAGGCCTGTGGTTTAACCACTGGAGCTCACAATCTCATTCATTCATTAATTCATTCAATTGTATTTATTGAGCTCTTACTCTGTGCAGAGCACTCTACTAACTGCTTGGAAAGTACAATTCAGCAATAAAGAGAGACAGTCCCTGCCCACACCAGGCTTAGAGTCTAGAAGGAAGGAGACAGACATCAAAACAAGTAAACAGGCATGGATATAAATAAACAGAATTATAGATATATACACATCAAAACAAATAAACAGGCATCAATATACATAGAATTATAGATATATAAATAATGGCTGCGGGAGTGGAAGGGCAAAGGGAGCGAGTTGAAGTAATAATAATAATAATGACATTTACTAAGTGTTTACTATATGCAAAGCACTGTTCTAAGCGCTGGGGAGGTTACAAGGTGATCAGGTTGTCCCATGGGGGGCTCGCAGTCTTAATCTCCATTTTACAGATGAGGTAACTGAGGCACAGAGAAGTTAAGTGACTTGCCCAAAGTCACACAGCTGACAATAGGCGGAGCCAACTCCACAGCCCGTGCTCTTTCCACTGAGCCACACTGCATCTCTATATGGAAGGGAGTGGGAGCTGAGGTAAAAGGGGGCATAGTCTGGGAAGTCCTCTTGGAGGAGGTGAGCCTTCAGTAGGGCTTTAAAGGGAAGAAGAGTGACTGTCACAGAGCTAGGTATCTTACCATCATTTTATAGAAAAGGAAACTGAGGCAAAGTGAGCTTAAATGTCACGCTCAAGGTCACACTGCAGGTAGAGGCAAAACCGGGATTGGAACCTGGATCTTTGGACCCATGTTTCTTTGATTCGACCACCCTGCCCCTTCCTTGCCACTGTCCTTCCAAGTGACTACAGTGATACGTGGGGAGAGTAATTATCTTTCGGATTTGAGGAGGGATGGCATACCAGGCCACAGAAAGGATGTGGGTCAAGGGTCGGTGGGGACACAGACAAGATTGAGGCACAGTGAGAAAGTTAGCACCAGAGGAGTGAAGTGTGTGGGCTGGGTTGTAGAAGGAGAGAAGCAAGGTGAGGTAGGAGGGGGCAAAGTGATGGAGTGCTTTAAAGGAGTTTTTGTTTGATGCAGAGGTGAATGGGTAACCACTGGAATTATTTTGTGGAGTGGGTTGACATGTCTGGAATGTTTTTGTAGAAAAATGATCCAGGCAGCAGAGCGAAGGTATGGACTGGAGTGGGGAGAGACAGGAGGCTGGGAGGTTAGCAAGGAGGCTAATGCTGTAATTAGGTGGGTTAGAATGAGTGATTTTATTAACGTGGTAGCAGTTTGGAAGGAGGGGAAAGGGTGGATTTTAGCGATATTGTGAAGGTGGGACCGATGGGATTTAGGGATGGATTGAATATGTGGGTTGAATGAGAAAGGGAAGTCAAAGGTAACACCAAGGTCACCATCTTGTGAGACAGGAAAGATGGTGGTGGTCTACAATGATGGGAAAGTCAGGGGGAGGAGAGGGTTTGGGGGGGAGATAAGGAGCATGGTTATTCAAAAATATATAGTCTGCTGGCAAAATATCTATTTCACTTCTTTCTTAATTCACCCTTTCCCTTCTAAACCCTTCTAGCCCTTTCAGGATATACCCAATCAATCAGCGGTATTCACTGAGCACTTACTATGTGTATAGCACTCTACTAAGTGCTTAGGACAGTACAACAGATTTGGTAGACATGTTCCCTATCAAAGAAGGAATGTGTTTTGAATCCCAAACGTTCTATCACGTTGCAATGTTCTCTCAGAACTTCCTTGATGTGTTGGGGTGGGGTAGCGGGGTTTACCTGGGGAAGGCTTGTAGAAGAAGGTGGTATTTTAGGACGTGTTTGAAGCTGTGGTTACTCGGATTGCCAGGTAAGAGGGAATTTCAGGCCAGGGAAACAAGGTACAGCTATAAGGATAGCTTGGCAAGGGATGAACAGAGTGGGCTGGAGAGGGTGAAGAGGGCTAATATGTAAAATAGGAAGAGTTGTTAAAGAGTCTTGAAGCCAACTGTGAGGAGAATTTGCTTGGTATGGAAGGTTTTGGCTTACTACATTTCATCAGCTACCTCAAGTGTCTACACACCCTTTTGTAACATCAGGTTTCTAACATCAGGTTAATTAAGCCCTCTTGAACAGCCATCCCTCTGATGACATTCCTGGTGAACCATAGTTTTCCTGATCATGGCATTCCATCAGTCAGCTTAGCATTCTAAGATACTTATGGTAAGGGACCACATCTTCTTTAGCAGTAGTAGGTGTATTTATTAAGCTCCTACCATGTAAAAATCCTGTCCTCAAAAGGTGCCACGGATGAGAATTAGACCTAGTCCCTGGCCCTCTAGAATCCCTGTCCCTCACAATTTAAGAAGGAAAGGAGAGATGAGCTGAGGATAAGGTCTTCTTAAGACAGGGCTTTGCAGTGAGTAGACAGTCAGTAAATACTACTGATTAACTGATGGCTTCATGTACCTCCCCATTCAGTCATCTCACCACTGGCCTCTTGCACACATCCTACCTCTGGTCTAGAATACTTTCCCTCCTCATTTCAGACAGATAATTGCTCTCCCCTACTTCAAAGCCTTATTGAAGGCACATCTCCTCCAGAAGCCTTCCCTGACTAAACCCTCCTCTCCACTTCTCCCACTCCCTTCTGCATCACCCTGACTTGCTCCCTTCATTCATCCTCCCTCCTATCCCCACAGCACATATGTATATATCTCTAATTTATTTATGTATAATAATGTATGTCTCCTCCTCCAGACTGTGAGCTTTTTGTGGGCAGGGAATGCATCTGTTTGTTCTTGTACAGTACAGTGTTTTTTCAAACAGTAAGAGCTCAAAAAATATGATTGAATGAATGACAGTTTTTGCTATTTGTATCTATGCACCATCCCTAACCTCTGTATGTCTCCAATTTTGTCTGACTATATCACCCATTAGATTGTCAACTCCCAAGGGCAGAAACCATGTAGTTTACTTCTGTTATACACAATATTTCCAAGTGCCTATTACAGTGTGCTGCAGTCAACAAATGCTGATCAAAGACGTCTGATTAATTTCCCCTTTTTCAGCAGGTTTTAAACATAAAACTCAAATGGAAGCAATGGAGATGGCTCAATTCCAGTCATGGAATATGAATTTCAAGTGAAATACTGAAACAATTACATTAAAGAGGTACAAGTAACTCTCAATTACACATGAATGAAGCCCCATCTGTTTAACAACCCCAAGGAAATGCTTATCACTAACAATTCCTAGGCTAGTCAGTGGTAAATGTGCTGAAACTTTGTTTCACTACTTTTCTTTTAAAAATAAATTATTCATTCGATCAATTCAATCTTATTTATTAACTTCCATCTTCAACCGCTCACTCTCCACTGGTTCCTTCCCCTCTGCCTTCAAACATGCCCATGTCTCTCCCATCCTAAAAAAACCCTCTCTTGACCCCACCTCACCTTCTAGTTATCGTCCCATATCCCTCCTACCATTCCTTTCCAAACTCCTTGAACGAGTTGTCTACACGCGCTGCCTAGAATTCCTCAACAACAACTCTCTCCTCGACCCCCTCCAGTCTGGCTTCCGTCCCCTTCATTCCACGGAAACTGCGCTCTCAAAGGTCACCAATGACCTCCTGCTTGCCAAATCCAACGGCTCATACTCTGTCCTAATCCTCCTCGACCTCTCAGCTGCCTTTGACACTGTGGACCACCCCCTTCTCCTCAACACGTTATCTGACCTTGGCTTCACAGACTCCGTCCTCTCCTGGTTCTCCTCTTATCTCTCCGGTCGTTCTTTCTCAGTCTCTTTTGCAGGCTCCTCCTCCCCCTCCCATCCTCTTACTGTGGGAGTTCCCCAAGGTTCAGTGCTTGGTCCCCTTCTGTTCTCAATCTACACTCACTCCCTTGGTGACCTCATTCGCTCCCACGGCTTCAACTATCACCTCTACGCTGATGACACCCAGATCTACATCTCTGCCCCTGCTCTCTCCCCCTCCCTCCAGGCTCGCATCTCCTCCTGCCTTCAGGACATCTCCATCTGGATGTCCGCCCGCCACCTAAAGCTCAACATGTCGAAGACTGAGCTCCTTGTCTTCCCTCCCAAACCTTGTCCTCTCCCTGACTTTCCCATCTCTGTTGACGGCACTACCATCCTTCCCGTCTCACAAGCCCGCAACCTTGGTGTCATCCTCGACTCCGCTCTCTCATTCACCCCTCACATCCAAGCCGTCACCAAAACCTGCCGGTCTCAGCTCCGCAACATTGCCAAGATCCGCCCTTTCCTCTCCATCCAAACCGCTACCCTGCTAATTCAAGCTCTCATCCTATCCCGTCTGGACTACTGCACTAGCCTTCTCTCTGATCTCCCATCCTCGTGTCTCTCTCCACTTCAATCCATACTTCATGCTGCTGCCCGGATTATCTTTGTCCAGAAACGCTCTGGACATATCACTCCCCTCCTCAAAAACCTCCAATGGCTACCGATCTATCTGCGCATCAGGCAGAAACTCCTCACCCTGGGCTTCAAGGCTCTCCATCACCTCGCCCCCTCCTACCTCACCTCCCTTCTCTCCTTCTACTGCCCAGCCCGCACCCTCCGCTCCTCCACCACTAATCTCCTCACTGTACCTCGCTCTCGCCTGTCCCGCCATCGACCCCCGGCCCACGTCATCCCCCGGGCCTGGAATGCCCTCCCTCTGCCCATCCGCCAAGCTAGCTCTCTTCCTCCCTTCAAGGCCCTCCTGAGAGCTCACCTCCTCCAGGAGGCCTTCCCAGATTGAGCCCCTTCTTTCCTCTCCCCCTCGTCCCCCTCTCCATCCCCCCGCCTTACCGCCTTCCCCTCCCCACAGCACCTGTATATATGTATATATGGTTGTACATATTTATTACTCTGTTTATTTATTTATTTATTTATTTTACTTGTACATTTCTATCCTACTTATTTTATTTTGTTGGTATGTTTGGTTCTGTTCTCTGTCTCCCCCTTTTAGACTGTGAGCCCACTATCGGGTAGGGACTGTCTCTATGTGATGCCAATTTGTACTTCCCAAGCGCTTAGTACAGTGCTCTGCACATAGTAAGCGCTCAATAAATACGATTGATTGATTGATTGATTGATTGATATAACAATAAACAGATTCCATGCCCACAATGAGCTTACAATCTAGAGAAATCAAAACCTTACCAACAAACAAGATCTCCATTTCCAGTAAATAAACATTGAGATGGAACTCCACTTTCCTACCTAGGGAGATATTCAGAATGAACAAAAGTGGGATAAGTTGATGGAGAATGGAACAAGGTTTGTACTAGAGAGCAGCGTGGCTCAGTGGAAAGAGTTGGGGGTCATGGGTTCTAATCCCAGCTCCACCAATTGTCAGCTGTGTGACTTTGGGCAAGTCACTTCCCTTCTCTGTGCCTCGGTTACCTCCTCTGGAAAATAGAGATTAAGACTGTGAGCCCCTCGTGGGACAACCTGATCACCTTGTAACCTCCCCAGTGTTTATAACAGTGCTTTCCACATAGTAAGCGCTTAAGAAATGCCATCATTATTATTATTACTAGCATTTTCTGAGTGACACAATTCTATGTCTCTGTATTTGTTCTCACCAATGTATGCATTTAATCTAAAATCAATCAGCTGATGGTATCTGTCCAATCCTAAACACTGAACAATTTTATATTTTTTCTTAGCAGCTCTCCGGTTCATGAGGCTTGTTGTCCCTTCCACCCCCAACCTGTCTATGCCATCCCTGTATGTACCGTGCCACCGAAGATCTTGGATTTCAATCCATCTAATTAGTTAGACAGATATGTACAAAACTAGCAAATGTTCTTCCATAACCATCCTCCTGTCTCTCCCCACTTCAGTTTATACTTCACACTGCTGCCTGGATCATTTGTGTGCAGAAAATCTATGGGCATGTTACGCCCCTCCTCAAAAATCTCCAGTGGCTGCCTATCAACCTACGCATCAAGCAAAAACTCCTCACTCTCGGCTTCAAGGCTGTCCATCACCTTGCCCCTTCCTACCTCACCTCCCTTCTCTCCTTCTACAGCCTAGCCCACACCCTCGGCTCCTCTGCCACTAACCTCCTCACTGTGCCTCGTTCTCACCTGTTCCGCCATCGACCCCGACCCACGTCCTCCCCCTGGCCTGGAATGCCCTCCCTCCACGTATCCGCCAAACTAGCTCTCTTCCTCCCTTCAAAGCCCAACTGAGAGCTCACCTCCTGCAAGAGGCCTTCCCAGACTGAGCCCCCTTTTTCCTCTCCTCCTCCCCACCCCCCACCCTACCTCCTTCCCCTCCCCACAGCACCAGCATATATGTTTGTACTGAATTTATTACTCTATTTTACTTGTACATATTTATTATTCTATTTATTTTGTTAATGATGTGTATTTAGCTTTGTTTCTATTTGTTCTGATGACTTGACACCTGTCCACATGTTTTGTTTTGTTGTCTGTCTCCCCCTTCTAGATTGTGAGCCCATGGCTGGGTACGGACCGTCTCTATATGTTGCCAACTTGTACTTCCCAAACGCTTAGTACATTGCTCTGCACACAGAAAATGCTCCGTAAATATGATTGATTGAATGAATGAATGAACCACCACCGCATGACTCCTCCCTAACTTGGGCCAGAGATCCCCCATCAGGGTGAAACAAAGCTGTCCTGCTTCTGCTCCTGCTCCAGGTTTTCCTTAGTTCAGCCTCTGTATGGCTCATTTCTGCCTTGCAGACACCCCAGGGGGCTGACTAGGGTGGCAGGAGAAGCTGCATGGCCTAGTGGATGGAGCCCGGGCCTGAGAGTCAGCAGGACCTGGGTTCTAATATTGGCTCTGCTGTTTGTTTGCTGTGTGACCATGGACTAATCTCTTCACTTCTCTGTGCCTCAGTTACCTCATCTATAAAATGGGGAATAAGACTTTGAGCTCCATATGAGAGAGGGTTCAGGTCAATCAATCAATCAATCGATCAATCAATCGTATTTATTGAGTGCTTACTGTGTGCAGAGCACTGTACTAAGCGCTTGGGAAGTACAAGTTGGCAACGTATAGAGACAATCCCTACCCAACAGTGGGCTCACAGTCTAAAAGGGGGAAGACAGAGAACAAAACCAAACATACTAACAAAATAAAATAAATAGAATAGATATGTACAATTAAAATAAATGAATAAATAAATAAATAAATAGAGTAATAAATATGTACAAACATATATACATATATACAGGTGCTGTGGGGAAGGGAAGGAGGTAAGATGGGGGGGATGGAGAGGGGGACGAGGGGGAGAGGAAGGAAGGGGCTCAGTCTGGAAAGGCCTCCTGGAGGAGGTGAGCTCTCAGTAGGGCCTTGAAGGGAGGAAGAGAGGTAGCTTGGTCCAATCTGATTAGCAGCGTGAGCAGCAGAGAAGTGGCATGGCTCAGTGGAAAGGGCCCGGGCTTGGGAGTCATAGGTCGTGGGTTCTAATCCCAGCTCCGCCACTTGTCGGCTGTTTGATTTTGGGCAAGTCACTTAACTTCTCTTTGATTCAGTTACCTCATCTGTAATACGGGGATTGAAAGTGTAAACCCCACGCGGGACAACCTGATTACCTTGTACCGCCTCAGCGCTTAGAACAGTGCTTGGTGCATAACAAATGTCATTATTATTATTAGCTTGAATCTACCCCAGCACTTAGTACAGTGGCCAGTTTATAGTAAGTGCTTGATAAATACCACAATTATTATAATTACTTTATTATTATCAGCCATGGTGACCCAGGCCAGGGGTGTCACTCTAGTGAAGGGAGGAGAGGGGGGCATAGCTTCCGCTCCCTTCCTACTAACTCTAATAACAATAATAATGGCATTTATTAAGCGCTTAGTATGTGCAAAGCATTGTTCTAAATGCTGAATACTATTGGGCTAATCCACCACCACACCCACCCTACACCCACAAGTGAGACTTGTGGCCTGATAGAAAGATCAACAGTTCTGGGAATCAGGAGACCCGAGTTTGAGTTCTACATTGGCAGACCTATGTGTCATCTTGGACTGGTCATAATGCCTGTTTGGGCTTCAGTGTTTCATCTATAAAATGGGGACAAAAGAGACTGTGAATCCTGTTTGAAACAGGTACTGGGTCTGATCGCCAGCACCTGGCACTTAAAGGCTTAATAAATGCCAGAACTGTTGATTATTATTTTGAAGATTGTGCTGGACATTTTTCATTCCTTCATTCATTCAATCATATTTATTAAGCATTTACTGGGTGTAGAGCACTGTGTGACATCTAGGTGAGGCCCACATTTTGACACCCTTCATTTTCCAAGATGGCACGACTGACAGATCTCTCGCATATGTACAGGTTTGCCATGCTCCTTTAATGCCCCTATAAACAGTTCCTTGCTACAGTACTTGTTTACTAATTCTAGTTCCTATCACTGTTTTCAAAATTGCCTCTCTGTATCCAGAATTAACAGTGAGGGCAACCTTTCACTCAGTGGTTGCGTGGCAGACTGTTCTGTCAGTAATGATGGTATTTGCTAAGTGTTTACTCTGTGTCAAGCACTGTTCTAAGTGCTGGGGTAGAAACAAGCTAATCAGGTGGAACACAGTCCCTGGCCCACATGGGTCTCACAGCCTTAATCCACATTTTACAGATGAGGTAAGTGAGGCCCAGAGAAGTGAAGTGACTTGCCCAAAGTCACACACCAGACAAGTGGTGGAGCCAGGATTAGAAACCAGGTCTACTGTAGGCCATGCTGCTTCCCTATGGCCTTCTGACAATCATTGCCGTACAGCTCTATTTGACACTGTGCTTCACCCTGTCTTTAAAACATGATTTGACCAAGGTCGCAAAGCAGGCAATTGGTGGAGCCAGGATTAGAACCCAGGTCCTCTGACCCCCAGAATTCATTTAGCATCACAGCTGCAAGGTCATTCTACTACCTTACTTTCTTCTGACCAGTCCTCAAGGTATTTTGACCATATACTTCCCAAAGTAGAGGCACAAAACAGAAATGTGAAGTCAACTCTAAATCCAATTTTTTTTGAACTTGTTCGCCCCACTGGTATTATAGGAAAGCATTGGATGACTATGAATTGTAAGAAAAGGTCTCTTCCCCCTATTCAGCTGTTATTTTCATTGAAGTGCTTTTTATAGCATAGTTTTCTTAAGATATGGCGGGCTATATGAGAAAATTGTGGCATGCTAAAAATATAAATTTGTTTTCTGGCCAATTAAAATTGTTTAAAAATTAAACCACTTGGCTAAAGGGCCCACAAGGAACATACATTTTTCTGAGAAAGCTACAGCAGAAATTAATGTGTGAAATAGTTTCTCCACAGTTTATGTAAATACAGTTTGCTCAGATCTTGTCTAATCAATCTAGAGCTGCTTTTCCCTACTCTGTATTGCCACCCTCTGGACTATATGCATCAATGATAAACTGTTCTCCACTCTTGCTCCAAGAAAAACAGTTCGCATTAGGATAACTCCAGAAAATAGTTTTTAAGATGACAAAATGAGAACATAATGTCTTATTGATTTTGTCTTCCATGCAAAGATAACTGAGAGGGAAAGGATGACGTACCTCCTGGCAGCTGCCCAGAAGTACAGTGCACCACTTTTCTCAAAAAAGAGACACCAGACCAGATTGCAAATAGATACACAAAGCCTCACAGAAGAGCTACAGTTCCAATTAGGGCAAATTCTGCTACTCTAGGCAATAAAACAACAGGAGGCATCACAACATCAATACCTGAGAAATACCGCCACTTGTTATCTAACCATATCGCTCACTCAAAAACATGACCCTGGAGATTCAGAGCTAGCCTAAACACTTCAGAAACCATCCAGAGCCTTATGGCACTGGATTCTTTCAGACCTCAGGAGTAAAAGTTAGCCAGAGCCTCCTGACATACTGAAATGATTTATTATCACAAGGCACAACTAATGCATTCTGCTTTACAACTCTCCTGGTAGTCTACGGGAGAAGCTGCATTTATTACCTACAGTACATAATGCCTACACCAAAGAGCTCTGTATTATTCATAAGACCAGCTTTTTTGTGCCATCATAACACTGATAAATTATGAAAAAATGCATATTTTATTTCAATTTATAACATATTTTTGTATACATATCAATATATCACATTGCTGCAGGAGGAATATGCATTATTGTTGACAGCTTTTGACATGCCTCAATAAAGACAAAACAAAGGGGCTACAGAGACAATCCTAACTCGTCTAGTGTTCAAAATTAAAAGCCCCATTTTTTCTTTTGTAATAGAGAGGATTTGCTGAAATAGTGCTTCAGAAAGGAAGAACTTTGACTAGAGCAGTGAATGATATCCATAATTTTCTCTCCAAACACACAGGAAGATTCCCAGGAAAAATATTAAGGCAATCCGTAGCAGACTTCATTTCCTTGAGCAAGATTCAGCAAGTTTATTTCCTGAAGGAGAAGTTCTCTCGGTTTCCTGTTTTCCCTTTCTTATCTCAGGGCTTGAAAAGCCTGACATAGAATAGTCTGGAGAGAAGAATTTTGACTGATTTGGTGACTTTTCATTTCCTCTTCCCTTTAATTGCCCCTCAAACTTAGGGGATTGACTTTTCATAAATGATTAAAGTGTAACTATAAAAATCACAGTGCTAAATATTTGTCATTTTCATTTTTTTTTTTACACTCCCCAAGGCTTTATTGTAAAGAGTCAATGATACAAGCAAATCAGTAAATCAATCCATGGTATTTTTTGAGCCCTGTGTGGAAAACACCATACTTAGCACTTCGAAAAGTATAATACCACTGAGTTGGTAGATATGACCCTTATCCGCACAGTGTTTATAACCTACAAATGCTGCTATATTCTCTAAAAACCTCCATCCAGTAGAGAAGTCTTCCTTATGCATGAAAAGGCTAAATCAATCAATCAATCGTATTTATTGAGCGCTTACTGTGTGCAGAGCACTGTACTAAGCGCTTGGGAAGTACAAGTTGGCAACACATAGAGACGGTCCCTACCCAACAGTGGGCTCACAGTCTAGAAGGGGGAGACAGAGAACAAAACAAAACATATGAACAAAATAAAATAAATAGAATAGATATGAACAAAATAAAATAAATAGAATAGATATGTACAAGTGAAATAAATAAATAAATAGAGTAGTAAATACATACAAACATATATACATATATACATATATACAGGTGCTGTGGGGAAGAGAAGGAGGTAAGCGCGGGGGAGTTGGAGAGGGGGAGGAGGGGGAGAGGAAGGTGGGGGCTCAGTCTGGGAAGGCCTCCTGGAGGAGGTGAGCTCTCAGTAGGGCTTTTAAGGGAGGAAGAGAGCTAGCTTGGCGGATGTGGGGAGGGAGGGCATTCCAGGCCAGGGGGATGATGTGGGCCGGGGGTCGACGGCGGGACAGGTGAGAACGAGGCACGGTGAGGAGATTAGCGGCAAAGGAGCAGAGGGTGCAGGCTGGGCTGTAGAAGGAGAGAAGGGAGGTGAGGTAGGTGGGGGTGAGGTGATATTGAATAATTATTTCATGAGTTATGCATGAGTGATTGAGTAGTTTTTGCATTGAATAATTATTGCAGTGTTTAAACCACTTGTGGCACACATCCGCCAAGCTAGCTCTCTTCCTTCCTTCAAAGCCCTACTGAGAGCTCACCTCCTCCAAGAGGCCTTCCCAGACTGAGCCCCTTTTTTCTTTTCCTCCTCCCCATTCCCCCAGCCCTACCTCCTTCCCCTCCCCACAGCACCTGTATATATGTTTGTACAGATTTATTGCTCTATTCATTTTACTTGTACCATATTTACTATTCTATTTATTTTATTAATGATGTGTATATAGCTATAATTCTATTTATTCTGATGACTTGACACCTGTCCACATGTTTTGTTTTGTTGTCTGTCTCCCCTTTCTAGACTGTGAGCCCTTTGTTGGGTAGGGACCGTCTCTATATGTTGCCAACTTGTACTTTCCAAGAGCTTAGTACAGTGCTCTGCACACAGTAAGCGCTCAATAAATACGATTGAATGAATGAATGGAATAATAATAATAATGAAAATACTAGTAATGAATAATCTTTAAGCACTCACTATATGCCATGCACTGCACTAAGTACTGGGGTATATATAAGGTAATCACATAGGACACAGTCCCTGCCCCTCATAGAACTCACACTCTCAGTAGGAGAGAGAACAGGCTTTGAATCCTCAGGCTTTGAATCCTCATTTTAAAGATGATGAAACTGAGGCACAGAAAAGTTAAGTGATTTGCCCAAGGTCACCCAGCAGGCAAGTGGCAGGGCTGGGATTGGAACTCAGGTCCTTTGAGTCCCAGGCCCATGATCTTTCCCCTAAGCTACACTCAAACACACCACTTCTCTAGTGTCTCATCCTCCTTCAGAGCACGGTAACTGCTCCCAAATACCTTGTCTCTTTCAATTAACTAAGACTAAAACTGCCTTTCTATTAGCTTTTAACTCTATAATACATGAAAACAGAGATTTTTACTTTTATACATTAAAATCTTACAGGGCTACAAACTATATAGGCAAGCAAGAAGAAAGGAAGTACAGGGTGCTGCGGGATCTGAATTATTCTGGGGTCCCCCACAGTAGAACTTTAAACTTGTTCCAAACCCACATTCCTGGAAACTGGAAATCATCCTAAAAATTGTGGGCTGAGAAGATCTATCTTGAAGCATTGGGGAACAGTGTAGTCTAATGGAAACACCATGGACCACCTGGGAGTCAGAGAATTTGGATTCTAATCCCAGGACTGCCACTTTTCTGCTGTGGGACCTTGGACAAGTGACTTTACATCTCTGGGCCTCGGTTAGCTCATCTATTGGATGGGGATTAGCACTGTGATCACCATGAGGGACAGGGACTGTGTCTAACCTGATTAACTTAATAATAATTATCATAATTGTTAAGCACTATGTGCCAAGCTCTGTTCTAAGTGCTAGGGTAGATACAAGTTAATCAGTCCCTGTCCCACATAGGGCTAGCACTCTTATCCCCATTTTACAGGTGAGGTAATGGAGGCACAGAGAAGTCAAGTGACTTGTCCAAGGTCACACAGCAGGAAAAATGGCAGAGCCAGGATTAGAATCCACGTCCTTCTGATTCCCAGGCCTGTGCTCTTGTACACCAGACCATGCTGCTTCCTGACTAGTTTGTGGGTACCCCAGCACTGGCACATAATAATAGTGATGCTATTTGCTATATCCCAAGCACAGAACTATGGTAGAATCAAGAAAATCAGGTCAAACACAATCTTTTTCACACAAGGGGCTCAAATTCTAAGTAGAAAAGAAAACAAATATTGAATCTCCCATTTCAAAGTTGGGAAAGTTGAAACACAAACAAATTAAGTGACTTGCCCAAGGTCACCCAGCAGGTAAGTGGTAGAGCTGGGATTTGAACCCAAGTCCGCTGACTCCCAGGCCTGTGATCTTTCCACTGACAGCTTGGATGGTATTCAGCTCATTCAGGCACAGATATAATGTTTTGTTCTTTTTTCCCTAGTCAAGTGTTCTTGCTTCCTCTTTCTGATAAAATTATCCTAGGTAATTAAGGTTATTATTATTAATGATAATAATAAAAATAATAATGGTAATTATAAGGATTTAATGAGTACTAAGTAGTCCACTAATTGCTTGGAAGAAGACAACAGTAGGAAGATATGCATTCCCTTCCCTCAAAGACTTTATTATTTAATGGGGGTTGAGGGGAGGAAGAGGAAGGTCACAAAAAATCATTTGGAAGCCAACAGAAAACCAAGGATAAAGTGGGAATCAAGATGAGCACAGGATAAGCTATTTTAAGGAATCACTGACTTTATAGATAATTTTATACATAAAATATCTGAAAATATACAATATAACCCTTCTTCTATTTTCTAATCTGGACACTCTCATTCAACACATCGCCAAACCTAAATTTCAACTTTGTTATTCAGCACATAAGAAAGCACACACATTAATTTAGTGCAAATAATAACATGGAAAATAACTGTGTCATTTGTAAAGCGCTTACTATGTGCCAACCACTGTCACCAAGTACTATGGTAGCTAAGAGATACCAGATTGGATACAGTACCTGTCCCACATGTTCTCCCAGCCGAAATAGGAGGGAGAACAGATACTGAATTCACATTTTATAGATGAAGTGACTTGAGAAGCAGCATGGCCTCATGGAAAGAGCACGGGCTAGGGGGTCAGAGGACCTGAGTTCTAACCTCAACTCTGCCAATTGCTTGCTTTGTGACACTGGGCAAGTCACTTAACTTCTCTGTACCTCAGTTCTCCTGATATCCCTCCTATTTAGGCTATAAGTCCCATGCTGGACAGAGAGTAACGTCCAACCTAATTAATTTGTATCTACGCCAGTGCTTAGAACACTGTTTGATACATAGTAAGTGATTTAAAAATAAAAGAAAAGAAAGCAACTGAGGTAGAGGTGTTTTTTATGGTACTTAATAATAACGATGATGGTATTTGTTAAGCGCTTACTATGTGCAAAGCACTGTTCTAAGTGCTGGGGGAATGCAAGGTGATCAGGTTGTTCCACATGGGGTCACAGTCTTAATCCCCATTTTACAGATGAGGGAACTGAGGCACAGAGAAGTTAAGTGACTTGCCCAAAGTCAATCAATCAATCAATCAATCGTATTTATTGAGCGCTTACTATGTGCAGAGCACTGTACTAAGCGCTTGGGAAGTACAAATTGGCATCACATAGAGACAGTCCCTACCCAACAGTGGGCTCACAGTCTAAAAGGGGGAGACAGAGAACAGAACCAAACATACCAACAAAATAAAATAAGTAGGATAGAAGTGTACAAGTAAAATAAATAAATAAATAAATAAATAGAGTAATAAATATGTACAACCATATATACATATATACAGGTGCTGTGGGGAAGGGAAGGAGGTAAGACGGGGGGATGGAGAGGGGGACGAGGGGGAGAGGAAAGAAGGGGCTCAGTCTGGGAAGGCCTCCTGGAGGAGGTGAGCTCTCAGCAGGGCCTTGAAGGGAGGAAGAGAGCTAGCTTGGCGGATGGGCAGAGGGAGGGCATTCCAGGCCCGGGGGATGACGTGGGCCGGGGGTCGATGGCGGGACAGGCGAGAGCGAGGTACAGTGAGGAGATTAGTGGTGGAGGAGCGGAGGGTGCGGGCTGGGCAGTAGAAGGAGAGAAGGGAGGTGAGGTAGGAGGGGGCGAGGTGATGGAGAGCCTTGAAGCCCAGGGTGAGGAGTTTCTGCTTGATGCGCAGATTGATCGGTAGCCATTGGAGGTTTTTGAGGAGGGGAGTAATATGTCCAGAGCGTTTCTGGACAAAGATAATCCGGGCAGCAGCATGAAGTATGGATTGAAGTGAAGAGAGACACGAGGATGGGAGTCACATAGCTGACAATTGGCGGAGCAGGGATTTGAACCCAGGACTTCTGACTCCAAAGCCCATACTCTTTCCACTGAGCTATGTTGCTTCTCAAGCACTTAATTAAGCACTTATTAAGCACTTAATATGTGTCAGGCACTGTATGAAGCTTTGGGATAGATACAAACTAGTCCAATATTGGACACAGTCCATGTCCCAGGTGGGGCTCATAGTCTTAATCCCCATTTTACAGATGAAGTAATTGAGGCACAGAGAAGTTTAATGACTTGCCTCAGGTCACCCAGTAGACAAGTGGTGGAGCAGGGATTAGAACCCAGGTCCTCTGTCTGCCAGGCTGGTGCTATTAAACTATTCACTGAAGGATTAATGTCATTCTGAACCATGATTCATTTATTTGGCGAAGTCCTCCAGGGGGATAAGCTTCTGCAATATTGTATTGCATCATTCATTGTCTAAATGATTAGCACTATGTTAGTTGCTGGTCTAAAGAGGCGGCTGAGCCAAGAACAAGGGGGGTGGAAAATCCTGCGAGCACAGCTCCCTGCCTTTCCACAACTGGCTTTCCTATCTTGGAGGACAGAGAGGAGGCAGAGGGTGGCTCTGCTTTCACCACCTCCCCAAGGTGGGCATTGGGATGCTCACGCAGTAACACTGGTCGCAGGAGAAGTTCCTCATGTCTGACCCGGAGGAGATGAATGTGGCAATGGCAATGGGTTAGGAGGTGGGAAGGACACTGATTTTCATTGTTCAGAAACATTCTTACTCTCTCTTTCTCGGTCTTCATTCATTAATTCATTCAATCGTATTTATTGAGCATTTACTGTGTGCAGGGAATTGTACTAAGCACTTGGAGATTATAATACAGCAATAAAGATAGACAATACCTGCCCACAATGGGCTTACAGGGAGAGGAGATGGACATCAAAACAAGTAAACTGGCATCAGTATAAATAGAATTATAGGTGTATACATGCATACATTCATTCATTCATTCAGTCATATTTATTGAGCGCTTACTGTGTGCAGAGTACTGTACTAAGTGCTTGGGAAAGTATAAATTAGCAACATATAGAGATGGTCCCTACCCAACAATGAGCTCACAGTCTAGAAGGGGAAAGAAGACGAAGAGCAAAGGTAGCTAGTTGAGGTGATGCAGAAGGGAGGGGGAGCTGAGGAAAAGGGGGGCTTAGTCTGGGAAGGCCTCGTGGAGGAGGTGCATCTTCAGTAGGTTTTTGAAGGAGGTAAGATTGATTGACAGATTTGAGGAGGTACGGTGTTCCAGGCCAGAGGTATGTTTTGGGCCAGGGGTTGGCGGCAAGACGGGTGAGGTTGAGGCACAGTGAGAAGGTTAGCAACAGAGGATTGGATATAGGAGCTGGTGTCATCAGAAAATTAGCAGATCTTCCAATAAATAAGATCCTGTCTGATGAACCAATCTGAAGACCTGGTTCATGAGCATGTAGTGCATTAACCCCTTCAACTGAATGGAAGATGATCAGAATCAAACGTACCTGAGGCAATGCATACTTCTGTCAAACTGCTAAACCATCACAACACAATCGATTGTAAGCTCCTTGAAGGGGGGGAGCCTAACACTATTCTATCCTAACACTAATCTATTCCAACATGTTCTATGCTTTGCACAAAATAACCCCTCAATAAACACAACTGATTGGTTGAAATTCTTCTGTGAAAAGAAAAACATATGCCTGAATCACCAGATTATCATCTTCCTTTCTCTTTACATTTGCAATTCATTTTTTCTTCCTCAACTCCCTATTTGAATATAAAATGAAGCACCTCAGTGAGCTTCAGCCACTTGAAAATGTTCACTTATTCACCTTATCTCATTTATCATACATGAAAAAGTACAAAGTACTTTAATATGGAGCGTGGACATGGAATTGGAGGTGAAGAGTAGGCCATTTACATGTGAAAAACATTCAGTGCGAAAGACCAGGGAAAAAAGACCGCAGCTTTAGAGCTAGAGAACCATTAATATAATTGGGTTTTACATCACTTTTCAGGTTATTTCCCCCAAATTCGTGGATGAAACTGAAATGACTCACTAATAATACTTTGACTCCATATTCCCTATGGTTTGTCCTTCTCATTTCTACACCAAAACAATGATTTTTTACCTACTTGGTGATGCAGAGGTTTTTGTATTTTTTTTTTATTTGAATCCAACTAGTTCTTAATGCACAAAGGAGGGATAGTTTTCCTTTAACAAGTGTTCCACGTCCTGAATGGTAGTAGAGACCACCTTACCTTTGCAACTTTAGGAATTATAAGCTGAGCAGCTCACAGACCACAATTTATTTGGGAGTTACTGTAGAAATAGCTTTATATCTATTTGTTCTTACGGCTTGACACCTGTCCACTGTTTTGTTCTGTGGTCTGTCTCCCCCTTCTAGACTGTGAGCCTGTTGTTGGGTAGGGACCATCTCCATATGATGCCAACTTGTACTTCCCAAGAGTTTAGTACAGAGCTCTGCACACAGTAAGCACTCAATAAATATGATTGCATGAATGAATGAAATAGGAAGCAAAGGAAAGGCTACCCAGCCTAGCTAGGGTCTGCTCATTATTCTGAAGATGCAATTATCGATCCACTGTGCTTTTTCTCCCCAGCAGGGTTTAGTCAGGGTGAAGTAGGGGCAAGAAAGCTTCCCGTCTGGCTAACGTGCACTTTATTGCCCTGCAAATAGTGGTCTGAGTTTAACTGAGTCAGAAAAGAAGCCAGTTTTTCTTTTGAGAGGAATTTCACAACTAAAAAGCAGTAGAACTGTGATTACCATTTTTTTTTGAAAAGAGAAATTGTCTATAGCACCAAGGATATTTTACTTTCCAATCATGAAAAACAAAATAAATGTATACTCCAGCACTACACAGACTGCACTGCTTCTAATGTGAGATTGCCAGAAGGGTCCATCTTTAGACGCTAGGATATTCTGCCACCTGCTGCTAAAATTTTGAAACGTTTTCAAGAGACAGAGAACCCATTTTCCTGTGAGTTTTTGTTTTTTAAAAAATGATCTGACTTTTGTTTCTAAAATAGGAGGAGAGGGCAGGGGTGGTCCAAGTTGGATTATTCAGGTTGAAGAGAACTGTAACGGAGTTGGTTCTTTTTGTGGGGATCTGCCTTGTGAGCCTAGTTTTAATACCATTTCCAAAAATGGATTATGGGTCTGGGTCTAAGAACATACTGTGTTATGATGTCATCTCTCAGAAATCCAGGGAGCACTACGGGATGATGGCTCAAGTTTTCTTCATGAAGAAACTGCTGTTCCCATTTTGGCCATCCTCTGAAAGGAACTAATCATAGCTCCAGATCAGCATGGCTTAGTGGAAAGTGGAAAATCATTCATTCATTTATTCATTCATTCATTCAATCGTATTTATTGAGCGCTTACTATGTGGGCTAGTCACTTCACTTCTCTGGGCCTCAGTTCCCTCCTCTGAAATGGGGGTCAAGACTGTGAGCCCCACGTGGGATGGCAGACTGTGTCCAACCCAATTTGCTTTTATCCACCCCAGCGCTTTGTATAGTGCTTGGCACATAGTAAGTGCTTAATATCTTACTATCTTACCTCCTTCCCTTCCCCACAGCACCTGTATATATGCATATATGTTTGTACATATTTATTCCTCTATTTATTTATTTATTTATTGATTGATTGATTTTACTTGTACCTATCTATTCTATTCATTTTATTTTGTTAATATGTTTGGTTTTGTTCTCTGTCTCCCCTTTCTAGACTGTGAGCCCACTGTTGGGTAGGGACTGTCTCTATATGTTGCCAGCTTGTACTTCCTAAGTGCTTAGTACAGTGCTCTGCACACAGTAAGCGCTCAATAAATATGATTGATTGATTGATTGAAAGAGCCTGGGCTTGGGAGTCAGAGGTTGTGGGTTCTAATTCTGGCTCTGTCACTTGTCAGCTGTGTGACTTTGTGCAAGTCACTTAACTTCTCTGTGCCTCATTTACCTCATCTGTAAAATGGGGATTAAGACTGTGAGCCCCACATGGGACAACCTGATAACCTCGTATCTCCCCCAGTGCTTAAAACAGTGCTTGGCACCTAGTAAGCGCTTAACAAATACCATCATCATCATCAACACTGTCACTTTCACTGTGTGAATCTTACCAGACATGAGAGCTAGAACAGGTCCTGCAACAGTCAAAGGAGCAAGATCCAAGTACCCAGGTACATTTCTTAGGCTCAAGAGTGTGTATTCCTGCATCCCTCTGTTATGTTTTGGCTACTTATTGAGCATTTAGTCTGTGTGTTGACCTTCTTCCTGGAATTAGTGAAGCAGTGTGCCTAGTGGATAGACCACAGGCCCATGAGTCAGAAGAACCTGGGTTCTAATCCCAGCTCTGTCACTTGTCTGCTGTGTGACCTTGGGCAAGTAACTTCACTTCTCTGTGCTTCAGTTACCTCAACTATAAAATGAGAATTAAGACTGAGCCCTGTGTGGGACAGGGACTGTGTCCAAACTGATTAACTTCTATTTACTCCAGGACTTAATACACATAAAAGGGGAAGCAGCGTGGCTCAGTGGAAAGAGCCTGGGCTTTGGAGTCAGAGGTCGTGGGTTCAAATCCCAGCTCCGCCACTTGTCAGCTGTGTGACGTTGGGCAAGTCACTTCACTTCTCTGGGCCTCAGTTCCCTCATCTGTAAAATGGGGATGAAGACTGTGAGCCCCTCGTGGGACAACCTGATTACCTTGTATCTACCCCAGCGCTTAGAACAGTGCTTTGCACATAGTAAGCACGTAACAAATACCAACATTCTTATTATAAAAGTTGCCTAACAAATGCCACAAATCATAAATCATAAATAAATCAAGAAAATCATAGGTACTTCTATAACCTCGTGAGCACCCTTAATTACTTAAGGAATAAGCAGCAGACAAAATACAGTTTCTCGGGAGAAATGTAAAATTCATTCCCAGCACAATACAATCCAATCAGAATACTATACAATTACAATAGTTAATTTTAAAGTACTACCTTTTACATCTCATTCAGCAAAAAATAAAACAAAACACTTTATGGTGAGACCTACCATTACCTGTGCTGCAACATCATCAGTGGTATTTATTCCATGCCTACTGTGTACAGAGTACTGTACTAAGGGCTTGGGAGAGTACAATACAAAAGAGTTGGAAGACATATTCCCTGCCCACAGTGAGATCATAGATGTCATTATCCAATGTTAAATCTAAATGGGCTTTAATCACTCATTTTGAGTCAATCAAAATACTTCAAAGGGAGAAGCAGTTTGACTTAGTGGAAAGAGCACAGGCTTGGGAGTCAGAGGACAGAGGTTCTAATCCCAGCTCTGCCACTTGTCTGCTGAGTGACTTTGGGCAAGCCACCGAACCTCTCTGTGCCTCAGTTACCTCATCTGTAAAACAGAGATTAAGACTATGAGCTTAAACAGTGCTTGGCACATAGTAAGCGCTTAACAAATACTATCATCAATTAATTAAAGCAAAGTGTGTTCCTGCAGATTTATCTCAAAGTGAGAGAGCATGGTCAGTAATACTGGCATTAAAATTCAAAGATACTATTGTGATAGAGTATGAAATGAGGACTTTTCTAACAGGACATTGTACTTAAAAGCCCTGGTTTTCTATTAGGTTAGGACAAGCAACATTATTCACCTCTTCTTTAATAGTTTGAGTGAGCAATACTGCAAGATATACAGTTAACTCTTTAATCTGAAATCTCACACTGAAAGATAAATATAAACTTCATTAACTGAGTTTTAAAAGATTTTTTAAAATTAAGGATATCTTTTAACATGGCAAGATTACCTTTGCAGTAATAATAAAATGATCATGAATTACCAGATACAACAATGTATTTTCATTTAAAACTTGGAAGATCGATATAACTTCATTAGGTGCTTTGTAATTTAATGAAAATTCCCAAATGAATTTAATAAAGAATGCTCTACTAGGATTAGAAGTATTACTTTGTTTTATTTTCAAATTGCTGGTTCAGTTACATCTGATTAGTATATGCTTTTTGGCGCATTAGACATTTGGCTATTTGTAAATGTTGACACACACAAAAGCTATTATATTTCCTAATCCAAATTGATCATTTAAAAGGTTAGCCTGGAACTTCAATAGCACATATATTTCATAACTATAAACATGGACTAAGGGTGAATACGAATAGGTGGGTGCTAATTTCAAATATCCCCTGATTACAATGTCAATTTAATGAAAAAAGAAAGGTGACTTTTCTCGAAAGGGAACTCATCTCATAGAAGTCTGCACAACTCAGAATTTTTAAGAGCATAAATCATGAAACAATTATTAAAAGTGTCATTGGGGTGACCTATTCTGTGAGGCTTGACTGCGATCTACTCTGACACTTGTTAGTGATGGGCCACCTTAATCCGAATTGAAAATAAAAAGAATGTCCTAGTGGAAAAGGTCATATGGACCAGCAGTCCATGGGTCCTGCCCTAAGCTTAAGAGGCAAAGACCCCTTTTATGGTATTCAAATAATAACACAGGGAAAGCCCAATACTTCATGTCTCAATAGATGCAAACATACGTGTCCTTATGGACATATATTTTATGCTGTGAAGCATTAAGTGAACTAATAAATGATAATGGACTGGCATAGGAGCTGTTCTTGCTGAACTAGGACATTGACATCTGCTGCGGTCAGAGGTAAGTGAAGTAAATTAAAAATTAATGCATTTGTAAAATGACCAGATTTCCTCAAGTCCTAAGAGGAATAGGGGTTGGGGCAATGGTCCAAGTGTATGGGGAAAGGGGGCAAATAAAAGCTGAAAAGAGAAGGGTGGATGGAGGGATGGAAAGAGGAGGGATAAAAAGAGGGAGAGAAAAAGGAGGGAAGGAAAGGAAAAAGTGAAGGGAAAGGAAGGTGGAGAGGGAAAAGACAGACACATAGGTATGATGCACTCAACAGACACATCCTCCCTTCCCTAATTTATGAAGCAGTGCTTATTTCTCTGGGGTGAGAAGCAGTGAATGACCAAACCAAAATAGCTTAGACCTTCTTTTCCAAACACAAGTAATTTCACTATTAATTTTGAGAGTTGGTGTTAATGGGGGGCAGAGCATTAAAGAAGCCATCTTGACAGTTGTTGGAAAACAGCATGGAGAGAGCACGGGACTGGAGTCAGAAGGACCTGGGTTCCAATCCCAGCTCCACCACTTGTCTGCTGTGTGACCCTGAGCAAGTCATGTCGCTTCTCTGTGCCTCAGTAACCTTCTCTGTAAAATGGGGATGAAGACTGTGAAACCCATGTGGGACCTGGACTCTGTCCAACCTGATTAACTTGTATCTACCCCAGCACTTAATATGGATCCTGGCACATAATAAGTGCTTAACGAGTGCCATGAAGAAAGTTGAGTGAGAAAACTAAGAGAAAGGGGAAAGAGGGGAACAAGCAGCCAAAAGGATAGAGAGAAGGAAATGAAAGGAAGAGGGTAAAGTAGAGGGGGGAGTGGAGATGGTAAGGAAGGGAGAAGAGGAAGGAAAAGAGGAGAGGAGGCCATGAGGGAGAGGCAAAAGATTAATGAGGGAAGAGAGGGAGAAAAGGAGGAGGAGAATAAGGGGTAAGAGGATGGAAGACAAGTGAGGACTTTCCCTCCTTTGCCACAGCTATCTCTTTTGCTGCCAACATCAACCGAGTGGCAGCAGTGACCACATTTTCCAGTAAGCCAGCAGACTATTATTATTATTAATGATACTTATCGCTCATCATTAGCTCTCAATTACACTTGGATTAATTCAGATCTGGAACCATATTACTCCCTCATAGAGATCTCCGCACTCTTGACCCCATCCATCTTTTTGAGCGCCTCACACCCCACCTCGCCTCCCTTTCCTCTCTATCCAATCTTGATGATCAGATTACTGCTCTCAACTCTACCCTCTCTACTCAGCTAGACTCTCTCGCTCCCCTTTCCCTTCGCCGTTCTCGGACCACTAACCCACAGCCCTGGATCACTGCCACTGTCCACCTCCTTTGCTCTTATGCTCGAGCTGTAGAACGCTGCTGGCGAAAGTCTAAACACCATGCCAACCTCGTTCACTTCAAGTTTATCATTTCCTGCCTTAACTCAGCCCTCTCCTCTGCCAGACAAAACTATTTCACCTCCCTTATTGACACCCATGCCCATCATCTCCGTCAGCTCTTCCGTGCATTCAACTCCATTCTCAGGCCCCCGGTTCCTCCCTCTCCTTCTTCCCTCACCCGCAACGGTCTAGATTCCTACTTCATTAATAAAATTAAATCCATCAGGTCTGAGCTCCCCAAAGTCACTCCCCCAACCCCTTCTGCAACCCCCCAGCTCTCAACACTTTCCGCTACTCTCCCATCCTTCCCAGCAGTATCCTCAGAGGAGCTCTTCTCCCTCCTCTCAAGTGCGACTCCGGCCACCTATGCTTCTGACCCCATTCCCTCTCATCTCATGAAATCTCTCACTCCGTCTCTTCTCCCCTCCTTAAGTTCCATCTTCAACCGCTCACTCTCCACTGGTTCCTTCCCCTCTGCCTTCAAACATGCGCATGTCTCTCCCATCCTAAAAAACCCCTCTCTTGACCCCACCTCACCTTCTAGTTATCACCCTATCTCACTGCCTCGAATTCCTCAATGCCATCTCTCTCCTCAACCCCCTCCAGTCTGGCTTCCGTCCCCTACATTCCACAGAAACTGCCCTCTCAAAGGTCACCAATGACCTCCTGCTTGCCAAATCCAACGGATCATACTCTATCCTAATGCTCCTTGACCTCTCAGCTGCCTTCGACACTGTGGACCACCCCCTTCTCCTCAACACGCTATCCGACCTTGGCTTCACAGACTCTGTCCTCTCCTGGTTCTCCTCTTATCTCTCCGGTTGTTCATTCTCAGTCTCTTTTGCAGGCTCCTTCTCCCCCTCCCATCCCCTTACTGTAGGGGTTCCTCAAGGTTCAGTTCTTGGTAGTCCCCTTCTGTTCTCGATCTACACTCACTCCCTAGGTGACCTCATTCACTCCCATGGCTTCAACTATCATCTCTACGCTGACAACACCCAAATCTACACCTGTGCCCCTGCTCTCTCTCGCTCCCTCCAGGCTCACATCTCCTTCTGCCTTCAGGACATCTCCATCTGGATGTCTGCCCGCCACCTAAAACTCAACATATCCAAGACTGAACTCCTTGTCTTCCCTCCTAAACCCTGCCCTCTCCCTGACTTTCCCATCTCTGTTGATGGCACTACCATCCTTCCCGTCTCACAAGCCCGCAACCTTGGTGTCATCCTCTACTCCGCTCTCTCGTTCACCCCTCACATCCAAGCCGGCACCAAAACCTGCCAGTCTCACACTCCGCAACATTGCCAAGATCTGCCCTTTCCTTTCCATCCAAACTGCTACCCTGCTCGTTCAAGCTCTCATCCTATCCCATCTGGATTACTGTATCAGCCTCCTCTCCGATCTCCCATCCTCCTGTCTCTCCCCTCTTCAATCCATACTTTACGCCGCTGCCTGGATTGTCTTTGTCTGGAAATGCTCTGGGCATGTTATTCCCCTCCTCAAAAATCTCCAGTGGCTACCAATCAACCTATGCATCAGGCAGAAACTCCTCACCCTCGGCTTCAAGGCTCTCCATCACCTTGCCCCCTCCTACCTCACCTCCCTTCTCTCCTTCTACAGCCCAGCCCGCACCCTCTGCTCCTCTGCTGCGAATCTCCTCACTGTGCCTCGTTCTCGCCTGTCCCGCCGGTGACCCCCAGCCCACGTCATCCCCCTGGCCTGGAATGCCCTCCCTCCGTACATCCGCCAAGCTAGCTCTCTTCTTCCCTTCAAGGGCCTACTGAGAGCTCACCTCCTCCAGGAGGCCTTCCCAGACTGAGCCCCATCTTTTCTCTCCCCCTCCTTCCCCCATCCCCCCTGCCTTACCTCCTTCCCCTCCCCACAGCACCTGCATATAAGTATATATGTTTGTACGTATTTATTACTCTGTTTATTTATTCATTTTATTTGTACATGTTTATCCTATTTATTTTATTTTGTTAATATGTTTTGTTTTGTTCTCTCTCTCCCCCTTTTAGACTGTGAGCCCACTGTTGGGTAGGGACTGTCTCTATATGTTGCCAACTTGCACTTCCCAAGCGCTTAGTACAGTGCTCTGCACGCAGTAAGCACTCAATAAATACGATTGATGATGATGATATGTTGTCAACTTGTACTTCCCAAGCGCTTAGTACAGTGCTCTGCACACAGTAAGCACTCAATAAATACTATTGAATGAATGAATGAATGAATTTTCTATTAAGTTTGGACCAAATAAGAGACCAAACCTTTCCAAGCTCTTATTACTGTCTGAACCTCAGAGAAGCCCACTTGGGCACATATTTTGTAAAAGTGATTTCTGTGGAAGTAGAATGCATTTTTTGAGGAAGATTTTTCATTTTAATGGCTATATTATAACTGCATAATGTGTGTTCACATACTCTATACAATTGCTATCCCTTTGCCCACTGCTGATATGGATTTGACTGATAGTATGGGCATAGTAAATGAGCTCCTTTAAGTGGCACTTAGATCAGTGACCCTTTAAAGCAGTTTTAAGTAGTTGCAAAGATTTATACCCATTTTGTAAAATGAATGGGCTATTATTGGTAAGTTGGATTTTTTTAACAAGTATGTCACACAAAGTCAACTTTATAATCAATACATATGGCTTGTTAATTACATTTTATGTGTCATCAACATAAAAATATTCATTAGGAAAGGTCAGGTCTACAGTCCATCATAATCTTCCAGATGAAAAGCAATTTGGGCTTTCAGAGAAAATAATACTTTCTCTTCAGGGAATCAAATCATGCTATTAGTCAAATAAATCATCACAGGATATTCCTCTGAAAACACTTACTACAATTTCATAATCTAAGAAATTCTAGGATACTAGTATTTCTTGAGAATGTACCATTCACTCAAAGTAAAAGAATGATTATTTTAGCTTAATTTTCATTAAAGTCAACTTTGAAAATAACTTCACAGGGAATGAAAGCCACTTGGGGAGAATCTCAGGGAGAGGACAATTGGCCTGTTTCTCCCCATAGGCTCCATAAGCTATATTAAAAACAGTTATCTAGAAGTTGTAGGGCTGCTCTTGTTTTGAAGTCTTTCCACATAACTTCATGCTTATGCAAACATATGGAAATAGTGCTTCAAAATCACTTGGAACTTACAGACTGCGTTGGTATATAAAGACCTCTACTGAGATCAAAGATGATGGAAACAGGCTTGAGGCATGTGTTTTTATTTCCTTATTTTGGATATTCCCAAATGATGATTGCAAGGTCCTCTGAGGGACGGGAGCTTTTTGTTCTGAGCGCAATTGTAACAGGAGAGAAGGAAGCCTTGCCTTACTAACTTGACAAGTTGCATTTTCAATAATTCTTTGCCTTCCAGATGCTAATGTAAATGGTCACCCCTGATTTGTGTTCATTAATCACAATGGCAAATGCATGTGAGGGCAGAAATGGAGTCCAGGCCATACTCTGCCCTTATGATCAATCACCACAGACTGGCCTTTTGAGCTAAACTATTTGAGGAGGTGAAAAACCAGATGCTCATCAGGAACAGGGGAAATAAATGTAGGGGTCAAGAGACCAGCACGTTTGACAGCGTGGCTTAGTGGATTGAGCACGGGCCTGGGGGTCAGAAGGACCTGGGTTTTAATCCCAGCTCTGCCACTTGTCTGCTGTGTGACCTTGGGCAAGTCACTTCATTTCTCTGAGCCTCAGTTACCTCACCTGTAAAATGGGGATTAAGACCATGAGCCCCAAGGGGGATAAACTGATTTTCTTGTATCTATCCTGGTGCTTAAAACAGTGCTTGGCACATAGTGAGTGTTTAATAAGTACCATAATTATTACTAATTATTATTAAGAGGCAAACCTAATGTTAGGAAGGTTGTGCACTAGGGAAGATAGAAAACCAGTTCTATAGAGCCTTGATATGCCATTTACAATGGCACACATCCTTAACAGCAACTATGCAAATGGGTCAACTGGAAGGATTTGCAGAAGAAATGTCATATTTATTAAGTTATTAATAGTGGCTGAAGTAGAAATTTAAGACAGGCTTGAAAGTAAGTCCAGAGGCACATGACTAGGGCCCCTCTTGAATGCAGGAATAATATCCCACATTTTTTTAATGGTATTTGTTAAGGGCTTACTATGTGTCAAATACTGTTCTAAGCCCTGGGATCTACACAAGTGAATTAGGTTAGACATGGTCCAAATAGGAGAGAGAATGGGAGACCTGAGTCACAGAGAAGTTAAGTGAGTTGCTCAAGGTCACACTGCAAGCATTTGGCAGAGTCAGGATTAGAACCCAGGTCCTGTGACTTTCAGGCCTGGGCCTTTCCCACTAGGCCATACTGCTTCTCTTTGTATTGTACTCTCAGTGGTTAGTACAGTTCTAGGCACAAAAGAAAAACTCAATAAATATCACTGATAGATCAGTTGTCTGGCTGATTAAGAGAAATTCATTCATTCATTCAGTGGTATTTACTGAGCACTTACTATGTGCAGAACACTGTGCTAAGCGCTTGGGAAAGTACAATACAGCAATGAAGAGTGACAATCCCTGCTCACAACAAACTCATAGTCTAGGGGGGATAGACAAACATCAATATAAACAGACATCTATACAAATTAATAAAATTACAGATATATGCATAAGTGCTGTGGGGCTGGGAGAGGGAGGAAGGGCCAAGGGGAGCAAGTCAGAGTGATACAGAAGGGAGTGGGAGATGAAGAAAAGTGGGGCTTAGTCTAGGAAGACCTCTTGGAGGAGCTGTGTCTTCAGTAAGGCTTTGAAGGGGAAGAGAGTAATTATCTGTAGGATTTGAGGAGGGAGGGTGTTCCAGGCCAGAGGTAGGATGTGGGCCAGGGGTTGGCGGTGAGACAGTTGAGATGGAGGCACGGTGAGAAGGTTAGCATCAGAGGAGCGAAGAACAAAGGTTGGGCTACGGAAGGAGAGAAGCAAGGTTAGGTAGGAGGGGGCTAGGTGATGGAATGCTTTAAAGCCAATGATGAGGAGCTTCTGTTTGTTAAGGAGGTGGATAGGCAACCACTGAAGATTTTTGAGGAGAGGGGTTACATGCCCCAAATGTTTCTGTAGAAAGATGGTCTGGGCAACAGAGTAAAGTATGACCTGGAGTGGGGAAAGGCAGGAGGTTGGGAGGTCAGAAAGGAGGCTGATGCAGTAATTTAGGCGAGATATTATGACTGATTACATTAACAAGATAGCAGTTTGGATGAAGAGGAAAGGGCGGATTTCAGCAATTTTGTGAAGGTGGGTCCGACAGAATTTGGTGACAGATCGAATATGCAGGTTGAATAGGAGAGAGGAGTCAAGAATAATGCCAAAGTTATGGGCTTGTGAGATGCGAAGGATGGTGGTGCCATCTACAGGGATGGGAAATTCAGCGAGAGGAGAGGGTTTGGGTGGGAAGATAAGAAGCTCTGTTCTGGACATGCTAAGGTTGAGGTGAAAGGAGGATATCCAAGTAGAGATGTCTTGAAGGCAGGAGGAGATATGAGCCTGAAGAGAGAGAGAGAGAGAGAGAGAGAGAGAGAGAGAGAGAGAGAGAGAGAGAGAAAGAGAGAGAGAGAGAGAGAGAGAGAGAGAGAGAGAGAGAGAGAGAGGGATCAGAGGAGGAGATGTAGTTTGGGTATCATCTGTATAGAGATGGTAATTGAAACCATGAGAGCGAATGAGTTATCCAAGAGAATGAATGTAGATGGGGAATAAAAGGGGACCGAGAACTGAACCTTGAGGGACCCCCACAACTAGGGGTGGGAGACAGATGAGGAGCCCTTGAAGGGGACTGAGAATGAACTGCCAGGGAGATGAGGAGAACCAGAAGAGGACAGAGCCAGTGAAGCCAAGGTTGGATAACCTTTCCAGGAGAAGGGGATGGTCCACAGTGTCAAAGGCAGCTGAAAGGTAGAGGAGGTTTAGGATGGAGTAGGAGCTGTTGGATTTGACAAGAAGGAGATCATTGGTGACCTTTGAGAGAGCAATTTCAGTGGAGTGAAGGGGACGGAAGCCCTACTGGAGGAAAGGAATTTAAGGGACCGGTGGTAGATAACTCACTCAAAAATTTTGGAGAGCAATGGTCAGACAGAGAGGGAGAAATAAAGTGGGTGGGGGGTGCTGCTAGTACCTCACATCAAGGAGACTAAGAACCTGCGAACAAAGGAATTGGGTATAGTGCTGGTAGTTTGTGCAGTGTCATCCATATCCTCTTATCCATTTATTCATTCATTCAATCATATTTATTGAGAGCTTACTGTCTGTAGAGCACTTGGGCGGGTACAATACAACAATAAACGGACACATTCCCTGGCCAAAATGAGCTTACAGTCTATGCCACATTCCAGCAGGGAACAGAGAGCAGTGAGAGAGTCTTGTCTTATGCTGTCAGGTTGTAATAGATCTATGTGTCCTATGTCTGTCCATGGACACATCTCTCCCAGAACGCCCCACTGTTCATCAGCAATCATTCTGGCAGTATGTCCATAGAGTTTTCCTAATGAAAATATGGAAGAGGTTTACCATTGCCTTCTTATATTCATTTATATTGATGCCTGCTTACTATTCTTTTTATTTTTATTTATTTATTTATTTATATTGATGCCTGTTTACTTGTTTTGATGTCTGCCCCCTCCCCCCCCCCCCCATTCTAGACTCTAAGCCTGGTGTGGGCAGGGATTGTCTCTATTGCTGAACTGTATTTTCCAAGCATTTAGTACAGTGCTCTGCACACAGTAAGCGCTCAATAAATATGACAATGAATGAACTCTCTCCCATGCTGCTGCCCAGCATGGGTGAGTTTTTTTGACTTGTAGCAGATTGCTTTCCATTCACTAGCCACTGCCCAAACAAGGAATGGAATGGGTAGGCCTCTTTTTGACTCTCCCAAGACTGGAATCTCTCCAGGTGCGATCATGAGAGGGGGAATGAGAGAACAGGGAGGCAATAACACAACACACTAGGACCAATTTACAGTTGAGGTGATTGCAACATAGTGCTAAACTCGTCCTCTAGGTAGTAAGCTAGTTGTGGGCAGGGAATGTGTCTGTTATATTGTTACACTGTATTCTCCCAAGTGTTTAGTATGGTGATCTTCACACAGTAAGGGCTCAATAAATACAACTGACTCACTGATACTGAGCCATAGGGCCAGGCCCTAGCAAAACAGTCACCTTGGTAACTGATGGGTTCTCTGTGACCCACGTAAACCAGCTATTTTTCAGGATGCCTGCCAGTCCGGTCACCTCGTGGGCTTGCCTACGTGGTTCTTTTGCCAGAGAGTCTCACCACTAATGACAATCCACGACAGGCATTCCTGTACATGTACATCAGGACTGGAACCCAGATCTACTAAATACCAGAGCCGTGTTTTCTCCACTGGGCAAGACCCCAGGCTTGGGAGTCACAGCATGGTTCAGTGGAAAGAGCCCGGGCTTTGGAGTCAGAGGTCATGGGTTCAAATCCCTGCTCCGCCAATCGTCAGCTCTGTGACTTTGGGCAAGTCCCTTCACTTCTCTGGGACTCAGTTCCCTCATCTGTAAAATGGGGATGAAGACTGTGAGCCCCACCCTGTTGACCTTGTATCTCCCCCAGTACCTAGAACAGTGCTTGGCACATAGTAAGCACTTAACAAATACCAGAATTATTATTATTATTATTAACAGTGCGAGGCACACCATAAGCACTTAACAAATACCATCATTATTATAATTGGTGCTTAGAACAGTGCTTGGCACATAGTAAGTGCTTAAGAAATACCATTATTATTAACTGCAGGGCTCTCAAATAAGCAGGATTCAGAAGAGCAGCCTAATTAAAATCAGACACTGGGTTTAAGCACATGTGATATACCCTGCCTCTCCTGACTGCTTTGTCTTTGGTTACAAAGCCCTTTCCTTAATGGGGAAGTCATTCATTTAGCTGAATGTAAATATTTGCACTCGCTTCATCATCTTTACCTTCTCCCAATTTCTCCTATGTCACAATGCTAGGAGAGGAAAGGGAGGCCTCTGCTTCAAGAAACGATACTAGAAAATGTTATTCATTCATTCATTCATTCAATCGTATTAATTGAGCGCTTACTGTGTGCAGAGCCCTGTACTAAGCGCTTGGAAAGTACAATTCGGCAATAGAAAGACAGTCCCTACCCAACAACAGGTTCAAAGCAGCATGGTGTCGTGGATAGAGCTCAGGCCTGGGATTCAGAAGGTCAGGGGGTCTAATCCCGGCTCCACCACTTATGTGCAGTATGATCTTGGACAAGTTACTTCACTTCTCTGTGCCTCAGTTACCTCATCTGTAAAAGGAGGATTGAGACTGTGTGCTCCACAAGGGACAGGGACTGTGTCCAACTCAATTTGTTTGTATCCACCCCAACGCTTAGTACAGTGCCTGGAACATAGTAAATGCTTAATATCACAATTCTTAAAAGTACAAGGATTCATTCATTGATTCATTCAATCGTATTTATTGAGCGCTTACTGTGTGCAAAGCACTGTTGGGAAGTACAAGTCGGTAACATATAGAGACGGCCCCTAAACAACAACAGACTCACAGTCTAGTAGGGGGAGACAGACAATAAAACAAAACATGTAGACAGGTGTCAAAATCATCAGAACAAATAGAATTAAAGCCATATGCACATTATTAACAAAATAAATAGTAAATATGTACAAGTAATAAATAGAGTAATAAATCTGTACAAATATATATACACGTGCTGTGGGGAAGGGAAGGAGGTAGAGTGGGGGGGATGGGGAGGAGGAGAGAAAAAAGGGGGCTCAGCCTGGGAAGGCCTCCTGGAGGAGGTGAGCTCTCAGTAGGGCTTTGAAGGGAGGAAGAGATGGTCAATCTAGTTAGCCATATGAAGTAAAATTATCATTATTGTTATTGTTATTATGTTGCCAACTTGTATTTCCCAAGTGCTTAGTACAGTGCTCTGCACACAGTAAGCGCTCAATAAATATGATTGATTGATTGATTGATTATTGTTATTGTCGTTATCAGTCATTGCATTTGCTAGGCATTTATATGCATAAGGTTCTGCCTAAGTGCTGGAGTGCTATATATAAATACTTAGTTCTGTGAGGCACATGGTTTCACTAGGCGTTTTGGATAGAATACAGCAACACTCTTCCAACAACTTAAATCTCTCTGGATAAAGTCTGACAGAGTGCAGGAAGAAACGACTGGGCTCTTGAACAGGATTTCAAACATGGTGAGTTCCAAAACATAAGTTTTCCTTCATGTGGGATCCTGCATGAATATGAACCCCAGGTTAGAGGAAAGCTATGGTGTACTCAATAAGCTTGCACCTCAATAACAGACTTAGCAGTTATTAAGCAAGATAAAACTTCAAGAATACCTTGAATTCAATTTGACATTAACCCTGCTTTCCAACGATTCCTAAAGATACTTTGAACCAAAATTCTCCCTGGGTATCTCTGGAGAGTCCAGCCAAAGTCCTTAGTTTGGTGAATGTCTGAGATCCATACACATTCTCAGCTTGCTCTGCTTGTCCCTTTGCTTTTTTTTCTATAGGCCTATATTTGTTTTTATAATCAAGAGGGATTGATGCATTTCTTGCTTTGCTGAAAATAGTTTTTTACTCTTTGACTCTTTTCACTAAACCCGTACTTGATGTTTTCTCACAGTCCATTTGCTGATAATATCTTGATTTGCAGATGAGAATTCCTGCTCCAATAGGACTACTGAGTCACAGAACACATTTCAGGAAGCTTTATTCTCCAGGAGTTCAATATTTAGTTTCCTTGATGTTTTCAGTACCAAATTTCTTTTTCCCTCAAATAATACCAAAGAGTCGGCTCAGCATATCAGCCAGCAGCAGTCCAGCATTCAGCCCCTGGAATGGATGCAGGAATCTGCTGTCTTTCTCTTTTTTGGCAAAGGGCAACGTAAATAATCATCAGATGAATTGGGGCACATCTGAAGTGCAGAAGAACACCGATGCTATTTAGCTCTCCAATCCCATTAGCCAGTCTTGGCGGAGGGAAAAGAGCAAGCGTCTGGGATTGAGAGGACACTGGGTTCTATTCCCAGCTCTGCCAATTGCTTGCAGTGTGACCTCGGGCAAGTCACTTTGCTTCTCTGTGAGGAGAAGCAGCATGGCTCAGTGGAAAGAGCCCGGGCTTGGGAGTAGGAGATCATGGGTTCCAATTCCAGCTCTGCCACTTGCCTGCTGTGTGACCTTGGGCAAGTCACTTCACTTCTCTGAGTCTCAGTTACCTCATCTGTAAAATGGGGATTAAGACTGTGAGCCCCATGTGGGACAGCCTGATCGCCTTGTATCCCCCCCAGCGCTTAGAACAGTGCTTTGCATGTAGTAAGCGCTTAACAAAATGCCATCATTTATTTATTTTTATTTTTTTCTCTGTGTCCCAGTTTCCTCAACTGCATAAAGAGGATTCACTACCTGTTCTCCTACTTAGACTGTGAGGTCCATGGGGGAAAGGGACTGTGTCCAACCTGACCATCAGTGCTTAGAATAGCGATTAACACATAGAAAGTGCTTAACAAATACCATGATAGTAATAAATAACTTCAATAGTACACCTGGTTTAATGACAGAATCCTCACTATTGGGTTAGGAGCCAGCACATATACCCAGGTAATATTCACTGAGTTCTGCCAGAGCACATGTTTTTGCCAGTTACTCTGGCTTACCAAGTCTTCCTCTTCTCTTACACTTCACGATTTACTTATCCCCACTCTCAGCACATATGTTTATATGTTTATTTGACTGGACATACAATTTATTCATCCTGATTTGACTGTTTGTGCATATTTCTATGCTTATCTCCTCCCCGTTAGAGTGTAAACTCCCTGTGGGCAGGGAACATTGTCTTTGGCTTCTATTGAACTTTCCAAGTACTTAGTGCCCTAGTAGGCATTCAATAAATACTACACACGCACACACCACTACAACATCTACCACTACTTTTAGTAGTAGTAGCAGCATGGCGGGAAGCAGCATGGCGTAGTGGGAAACAGCAGAGTGTAGTGGTTAGAGTACGGACTTGGGAGTCAGAAGGTCATGTCTTCTAATCCCTGTTCCACCGTTTGTCTGCTGTGTGGTCTTGGGCAAGTCACTTAACTTCTTTGGGCCTCAGTTACCTCATCTGTAAAATCAATCAATCAATCAATCGTATTTATTGAGCACTTACTATGTGCAGAGCACTGTACTAAGCGCTTGGGAAGTACAAATTGGCATCACATAGAGACAGTCCCTACCCAACAGTGGGCTCACAGTCTAAAAGGGGGAGACAGAGAACAGAACCAAACATACCAACAAAATAAAATAAGTAGGATAGAAACGTACAAGTAAAATAAATAAATAAATAAATAAATAAATAAATAGAGTAATAAATATGTACAACCATATATACATATACACAGGTGCTTTGGGGAAGGGAAGGAGGTAAGACGGGGGGATGGAGAGGGGGACGAGGGGGAGAGGAAAGAAGGGGCTCAGTCTGGGAAGGCCTCCTGGAGGAGGTGAGCTCTCAGCAGGGCCTTGAAGGGAGGAAGAGAGCTAGCGCAGCGGATGGGCAGAGGGAGGGCATTCCAGGCCCGGGGGATGACGTGGGCCGGGGATCGATGGCGGGACAGGCGAGAGCGAGGTACAGTGAGGAGATTAGTGGTGGAGGAGCGAGGGTGCGGGCTGGGCAGTAGAAGGAGAGAAGGGAGGTGAGGTAGGAGGGGGCGAGGTGATGGACAGCCTTGAAGCCCAGGGTGAGGAGTTTCTGCCTGATGCGCAGATTGATCGGTAGCCATTGGAGGTTTTTGAGGAGGGGAGTAATATGTCCAGAGCGTTTCTGGACAAAGATAATCCGGGCAGCAGCATGAAGTATGGATTGAAGTGGAGAGAGACACGAGGATGGGAGATCAGAGAGAAGGCTAGTGCAGTAGTCCAGACGGGATAGGATGAGAGCTTGAATTAGCAGGGTAGCAGTTTGGATGGAGAGGAAAGGGCGGATCTTGGCAATGTTGCGGAGCTGAGACCGGCAGGTTTTGGTGACGGCTTGGATGTGAGGGGTGAATGAGAGAGCGGAGTCGAGGATGACACCAAGGTTGCGGGCTTGTGAGACGGGAAGGATGGTAGTGCCATTTACAGAGATGGGAAAGTCAGGGAGAGGACAAGGTTTGGGAGGGAAGACAAGGAGCTCAGTCTTCGACATGTTGAGCTTTAGGTGGCGGGCGGACATCCAGATGGAGATGTCCTGAAGGCAGGAGGAGATGCGAGCCTGGAGGGAGGGGGAGAGAGCAGGGGCAGAGATGTAGATCTGGGTGTCATCAGCGTAGAGATGATAGTTGAAGCCGTGGGAGCGAATGAGGTCACCAAGGGAGTGAGTGTAGATCGAGAACAGAAGGGGACCAAGCACTGAACCTTGGGGAACCCCCACAGTAAGGGGATGGGAGGGGGAGGAGGAGCCTGCAAAAGAGACTGAGAAAGAACTACCAGAGAGATAAGAGGAGAACCAGGAGAGGACGGAGTCTGTGAAGCCAAGGTCAGATAGCGTGTTGAGGAGAAGGGGGTGGTCCACAGTGTCAAAGGCAGCTGAGAGGTTGAGGAGGATCAGGACAGAGTATGAGCCGTTGGATTTGGCAAGCAGGAGGTCATTGGTGACCTTTGAGAGCGCAGTTTCCGTGGAATGTAGGGGACGGAAGCCAGACTGGAGGGGGTCGAGGAGAGAGTTGTTGTTGAGGAATTCTAGGCAGCGCCTGTAGACAACTCGTTCAAGGAGTTTGGAAAGGAATGGTAGGAGGGATATGGGACGATAACTAGAAGGGGGATGTAAAATGGGGATTAAGAATGTGGGACCCATGTAGGACAGGGACTATGTCCAACCTGATTTGCTGCTATCCACCCCAGCTCTTAGTTCAGTGCCTGGCACATTGCAAGTGATTAACAAATATCATTATTATTAGTATTATTATTATTATTATTATTATTAGTAGTAGTAGTAGTAGTTATAGTACTGCTAACATGTATTAAGTGCTTACCATGTGCCAACACTAAATTAAGCACTGGGAGGGAGTATAGGGGTGGGATTAGGCAGCAGAAGCAGCATCGCTCAGTGGAAAGAGCAGAGACTTGGGAGTCGGGGTCATGGGTTCTAATCCAGGCTCCACCACTTGTCAGCTGTGTGACCTTGGGCAAGTCACTTCACTTCTCTGAGTCTCAGTTACCTCATCTGTAAAATGGGGATTAAGACTGTGAGCCCCACATGGGACAACCTGATCACCTTGTATCCCCCCCCAGCACTTAGAACAGTGCTTCGCACATAGTAAACACCCATCATTATTATTATTATTATTATTAGGCTTGGACCCTACCTCTCATGGGGCTTCCCATCTGGAAGAAGCAGCATAACCTAGTGGAAAAAGCATCAGCCTGGAAGTCAGAGAACCCAGGTTCTAAGCTAGTGTGCAGATGATGCAGAAGTGCCCAAGTGGCTAGAGAGGGAGGCAGTGAGAGTTAATCAGGGAAGACCTCCTGGAGGAGATGGAATTTTACAAGGGCCTGGAAGCAGCATGGCCTAGAGGTTAGAGCATGAGTGTGGGAGACAGAAGGTCATGGGTTCTAATTCTGGCTCTGCCACTTTGCTGTGTGACCTTGGGCGAGCCACTTAACTTCTCTGTGCCTCAGTTACCTCATCTGTAAAATGGGGATTAAGACTGTGAGCCCCACGAGGGACGATCTGATGACCTTGTAACCCCCTCCCCCCTGGGGCTTAGAATAGTGCCTGGCACATAATAAGCACTTTACAAATACCATTCTTATTATTATTATTACTATTAATGAATCACAGGAGAGGGTCGCCATGGTCTAGTAGAAGGAACACAGGACTGGGAAGCAGGAAATCTGATCCCAAGCCCTAGTCCTAGCTCTGCCACTAACCTGATGTCTGAGATCTTGAACAAGTTACTTAACCTCTCTGGCTCTCAATTTTCCTATTTAATAAAAATAATAATAATAATAATAATTTAGGTATTTGTTAAGCACTTACTATGTGCAAAGCACTGTTCTAAGTGCTGGGGGTATACAAGGTGATCAGGTTGCTCCATGTGGGGTTCACAGGCTTTATCCCCATTTTACAGATGAGGTAACTGAGGCACAGAGAATGATGATGATAATGATGATGGCATTTGTTAAGCGCTTACTATGTGCAAAGCACTGTTCTAAGCGCTGGGGGGATACAAGGTGATCAGGTTGTCCCCCGTGGGGCTCACAGTCTTAAGCCTCCTTTTACAGATGAGGTAACTGAGGCTCAGAGAAGTTAAGTGACTTGCCCAAGGTCACACAGCAGATATGTGGCGGAGCTGGGATTCGAACCCATGACCTCTGACTCCAAAGCCCGGGCTCTTTCCACTGAGCCACGCTGCTTCTCTGAAAATGGGGATGAGATTTTGAGCCCTGTGAGGGACAGGGACTGTCAGGTCTGATAACATTGCAACTATTCCAGAATTTAAATAGACTATGAGCTTCACGTGGGACAGGGACTGTTTCTGACCTGAATAACTTGTATCTCCCCCAGCATTTAGGACAGTGCTAACACATAGTAAACACTTAAAAATACCATGAAAATCTTAATAAGTGTTAAAGTATTATTTTAAGCTGATTGGGTTGATATAAGGAATGTATTTGTATCTATTCCAGACTATAGTACTTAGTAAGCTCTTAAATAATGTAATAATTATCATTATTATTAATTGTTAAGCTAACGGTAGGAATATACGGACATTAGCTGCAGGTGACATAAGTGAAAGAACAAATTAATTTTGTGTAACTTGCAAACTCAATTGTTGATCATATATGTTTTAGGGCTTTCCAGTGTGACTTAGATGTTTATCTTTTTTTTTTTCAGTGTGTCAAAAATAGAGAATACTCAGGCATTTTTCAAGGGATTAGTCTCTAAGAGCCCAGTTGAAAGAAATGTGTGCAAATCCCTGCGAGTGTTCACTCATGCACTAAATTTTTTGAACTCTACTGTTTGCCCAAACTGCCTCAGGACCAGGGTGAATAGACATATCTTCATTTCAAATTTTTTGGGTTTTTTTTTCCTCTGCCAATTATCTCTTGGAACAGAAAACATTTTCCTTTATTCCATCTTCCAAATCTGATCATCTTGGTCTTGGTCTTATCCACTAATTGCTTCCTTACCTAGTTTGCTGCTATTGAACAAATACGTAAGCATAAACATGTTTGAATCAACATTACTTTTCACAATGACAAGGGCAACAGCCTCCAGACAAGAGAAAGATTATCTTCAACTATTTGTAATTTCCAGGCACAAAATCTCAGAAAGAAAAACAACCACAGCTAGCTGAAACAGAACCATAATGCAGGGAATTCCTATGTAATGACAATATTCATTCATTCATTCATTCAATCGTATTTATAGAGCGCTTACTGCGTGCAGACTTCTATAACTAGACATCTTAGCTACGCCATGGAACATAAAAACATTTGCCGAAATACAGATCACACAACCATCATTAAATAATACTCAATCAATTGTATTTATGTATTTCAAGCACTTAGTACAGTGCTCTGCACACAGTAAGCACTCAATAAATACGATTGAATGAATGAATGAATTTATTGAGTGCTTAATGTGTGCAGAGCACTATGCTAAGCATTTGAGGGAGTATCAAAGAATTGGTAGACACATTCTCTGTCCACAACGAGCTTACAGTCTAGAGAGGGAGGCAGATGTCGAAGAAAAACTCCTCACTATTGGCTTCAAAGCTCTCCATCAACTTGCCCCTTCTTACCTCAACTCCCTTCTCTCCTTATACCTCCCAGACCACACACTCTGCTTCTCTGGTGCTAACCTTCTCACTTTGCCTCAATCTCGCCTGTCCCGCCGTCGACCCCAGTCCATGTCCTACCTCTGGCCTGGAACGCCCTCCCTCCTCAAATACTCCAAAAAATCACTCTTCCCCACTTCAGAGCCCTACTGAAGGCTCACCTCCTCCAAGAGGCTTTCCCAGACTGAGCCCCCCTTTTTGCGTCACCTCGATTCGCTCCCTTTGCTCTTCCCCCCCCTCCCCACCCCACAGTACTTATTTATATATCATCATCATCATCATGTCGTATTTATTGAGCGCTTACTGTGTGCAGAGCACTGTACTAAGCACTTGGGAAGTACAAATTGGCAACATATAGAGACAGTCCCTACCCAACAGTGGGCTCACAGTCTAAAAGGGGGAGCGATATGTTTGTATATATTTATATATACATATATATGCATATACATATATGTATATACATGTTTGTTATATATGTTTGTATCGATAATTCTATTGGTTTATATTTATGCCGGTTACGTTGTTTTGATGTCTGTCTCCCCACTTCTGGACTGTAAGCCCAATGTGGGCAGGGATTTTCTCTCTTTATTGCAGATTTGTACTTTCCAAGAACTTAGTACTGTGCTCTACACACAGTAACCCCTCAATCAGTATGATTGAATGATTGAAGATTAATATAAATAAATATTTATACACTACTACTTTTGGAGTTCTTACTCTGTGCAGAGCACTCTACTTAAGTGTTTGGGAGAGTATAAAAGACTACAATACAATAAACTACGATGGTCGACATGATTCTGCTGCCCTGCGATCTAGCTGGGGGTGGAGAGGAAGGTCAGAGGCTAAAACAAGTATTGGCAAGAGATCTAAATTATAATCCAGGCTCTCCTACTTGCTTTCTTTCTGATCTTGGGTAGGTCACTTAGCTTCTTTGTGATTCAGTCTCTTCATCTGTAAAATGAAGAAATCTGTTCTCCCTCCCCTGTAGACTGGGACAGGGACTGTGCCTGATCCAATTGCACTGTATCTATCCAAGTTCTTAATCTGGTGCTTCGTCCATAGCAACTGCTTAACAAATACCACCATTACTATTATTTCATTAAATCGTATTTCAAAGGTATTTATTGAGCGCTTACTGTGTGCAGAGCACTGTACTACGTGCTTGATTATTTGCATTAGGCAGGGGAACCAACAGAGTTTAAAGCTATAGATATAAGCGCTACAAGGCCACCGGTTAAGGGGATTGAATATTCAAGTGCCTGGGGGAGCCAGAAGTGCTGAAGTAACAGTGGAGGGGGAGAGAAGGTGGGGCATTGAGAGATGAATCACAGAAGACCTCCTGGAAATGTGATTTCAGAAGACCTTTGAAAATGGAGGAGCAGAGGTCTGCTGGATTTGAGGTGGGCGGGAGTTTCTGGCAGGAAGGAGGATGTGTGCAAGAAGTTGGTGGCAATAATGGTATTTTTTAAGCACTTACTATAATATGCCAGGAACTGTACTGAGCTCTGGAGTGGATACAAACAGGTCACGTTGGACACAATCCATGTCCCATGTGGGGCTCCAAGTCTCGATCCCTATTATACAGATGAGGTAACTAAGGCCCAGAGAGGTTAAGTGACTTGCCCAGCGGATAAATGGCAGAGCTGGGATTAGAACCCACAACCTTCTTACTCCCAGGCCTGTGCTCTATCCACTACATCATGCTGCAGATGAGAATGAGACACAATGAGTAGGTTCATTCATTCATTGATTCATTCTTTCAATCGTATTTATTGAGCGCTTACTGTGTGCAGAGCACTGTACTAAGCACTTGGGAAGTACAAGTCGGCAACATATAGAGACAGTCCCTACCCAACAACGGGCCCACAGTCTAGAAGGGGGAGACAGACAACGAAACAAAACATGGAGACAGGTGTCAAAATCGTCAGAACAAATATAATTAAAGCTATAAGCACATCATTAACAAAATAAATAGTAAATATGTACAAGTAAAATAAATAGAGTAATAAACCTGTACAAATCTATATACAGGTGCTGTGGGGAGGGGAAGGAGGTGGGGGGATGGGGAGGAGGAGTAGGTTATTATTATGGCATTTGTTAAGCTCTTATTATGTGACAAGCACTGTACTAGGCACGGGGATGGAGTCAAACAAATGGGGTTGGACACTTTCCCTCTACCGCATGGGGCTCACAGTCTCAGTCCCCATTTTACAGTTAAGGTAACTGAGACACAGAGAAGGTAAGTGACTTGCCCAAGGCCAAACAGCAAAAAAGTGGCAGGGCCCGGGTAAGGACCCATGATGTTCTGACTCCTATGCCTATGCTCTATCTACTATATCATTCTGCTTCCCCGAGTAGGTTGGTTTGAGTGAAGCATGTGAGCTGAGGTGTAGGGGGAGAGGATGGAGGGAAAGTAGGGAAAGAACAGACTGAATGCTACAAAATAGATTCATTTTAATATCACAAGCAAAGAAAGTTGTATCTCAGTGCATGATTTTCAAATATTTTAACTGAATAACTTTGAGAAGTCCTGGGTGTTTAAGTGTTGAGAGTTGAATTCTTCATGTGCTTCATGAAATAATAGATGTAGTGAACGCAAGGCAGAAAAAAATGATATATTTAGGAATTCTCCATTCAACTAAAGCACTACATTTCCTAGATTGAATTAGTGGTACAATAATTCTCATAAAATTAGCTGGGAGATAAATGATTGATCTGCCTACATAGTAATCATCATCATTAGCCTCTTACTTATTTTTTACCCTTCAGACCTGCCAAAAGGTTGGTTCTTTTTGGCTTCAATAGGATGCAAGTAGTATTAAGGTTTAGCCTAAAGCAATAAGAAGAAATGGAATTAACTTTGTGTCTGTCAGAGTTCAATCGAGCTAGTGGCCTACAGCAACCAGAGCAGTAGAGAGTATTACCAGTGTCCCTGAAAATGAAATGTGACTATAAAAATGATTGACATGTTCCATAAGGTAGCCTTTGGCTGTCAATCACCAAAATTTGATTCATTAATCACACTATAAGCATTTGACAGGTGACTGTCAATAACATATTCTCCTCTGAAAAATCTAGATGGGAAGCCTAAGAGCATTTTATTGATGCAGAGCCTGCTTAAGTTGGATATTATGCATTGCACAAAAATGCATCTAGTTACTTACTATGAAATGCAAGTGTCTCCAGCACATCCTGCTAGCTGACCTGTGCATAATATATTTCCTAATACAACCCAAATAGGAAATCTCAGTTGATTTATATTCACAGAAGGGAAAAAAAATTGAAGACACGAAGTAGACGGGTAATTCAAACATCTTTTTCTGAAAGCACATTTTAGCAGTTTGAGAGGTTTTAATCAAAGAACTTACAACCGCTATCATATCTACTTCCACTCAATTATATCATAGAGATTTGTGGAGACTTGGGTTCTATGCTCAGATTCTCCTCAATTGGGGTTTTCCCCAACAGATTGGAAGGCCAGCCCTCTTGATTCTGCAGTCTTTAAAAATAATTTAGTCATGTATTTATGTAATGGGTTTTTTAATATAATTTCATGAAATTGATCGTACAATGTACCAGATTCTACACTATATCGGGAATTAAAATAATTAAAAGCTTGGAACTAGAAACAGTGCTACTGTTGAATCATTTATATGATGATAAGTGATTGACATTTTGATAAGGCAGAAAGATAAAGAAACTTTGGTTCAGAGTTTCCCAAATATGTTCATCCCTTATAGACACAGACTGAGTGCATTCCTACCTTTAGGATGGCATATTTCCTTTAAATATCTTTTACACTGAAAATATCCTTATTTGACCTAAACCTGCTTTGGGCAAATCTAACCCCAGGCTCTATACAAAGATCTGTGGATAAACACCATTTAAAAAAGTATTTGCAGCAATCTACACTATTAGGCCTGTTCCAAATCCATCTCAAGAAGCCTAGCATCATGGGCATAATTATCAACAATATCTGAGCACTTATTTCCTCTAGAGTGTAAACTCGCTGTGGGGAAGGAGTGTGTCTACCAACTCTGTTGTACTGTACTCTCCCAACTGCTTAGTATGTGCTCTGCAGACAGTAAGTGCTCAAAAAATACCATTGATTGCTTACTGTGTGCAGAGCACTATACTAAAGTTTGGGATTAGACAGTTCTTTACGCAATAAAGTAGACAGATTCCCTGCCCACAAGGGACTGGCAGGAGCATTGAGGACTTTACCAATCCCCTACCCTGCCCACCTCGGACTTCTCATTGCAAGCTGACAATCATTTAGGTGGTAATACAGGACAGCCCACATTCTCAGGCAGCAACTGTTCATCAAATTGTCAAGAGGTGGATTTAATCCCAGAGTCAATTATTCATTTATTTATTTATTCGTTCATTCATCCAATCATATTTATTGAGTGCTTACTGTGTGCAGAGCACTGTACTAAGCTCTTGGGAAGTACAAATCCGTAACATATAGAGACGTTCCCTACCCAATAATACCTGCATGACCTCACAAAAACAGCATTCTGCTGATTCATATAAATGAGGTGAGAATGAACTATTAAAAAGCTCCTTTTCCTGCCGTGGAGGTTACAAATGTTGCACTGTGACAAATGGGCAACTGGAATTTTTAAGTTCAAACAAGCATTGGTTTTCACCCTGTCTGACTTGGCCATTAGAGAGGAAAGAGCACTTTTAATTCGCCTTTTGGACATAGATCACGGGGTGAAGCTATAAGGTCCAAGTATTAGCCACAGAGTTACATAAATTAAAATGACAAAGAGCCTAGTTCAACTATTTTTCCTATTACAATTCTATGAAAAGAGGAATGGTACAAGGGCTTTCTGGGGTCAGACTAGGAACCACTGAGCTGTAATTGTATTGTATTTCTTAAAAAAATAGGCAATCTAAAATCACCTACATTTGTTAGCATCCATCAATCATATATATTGAATGCTTACGGTATGCAGTTTACTAAGTCCTTGGGAGAAAACAGTATCATCTTCATCATCATCATGAACTACAGCACAGATCACAGTGCTGGCTGTTTAAGAACAAACAAAAGAGGTAAATGCCTGTCCTCTAGGAACTTTGTACCTCATGGATGAGACAAAGGGATATAAATTGTCAAACACACGATAGGTATAGATTATTAATGTGAAGCAAGTTCTAATAGCAAAAAGAAGTGGTTAACTATGTGAATACCAATATGCACTGTGGTGACAGAGAGGCATGACCATGAAGGAGGGAAAAACTAGAACGCATGCATGTTTATTTGATGACCCGTTCTTACGAACAACATAGAGAAGCAGGATGACGTAATGGAAAGAGGCAGGCTTGTAAGATGATTTGGGTTCTAAACCCAGTTCTTCCATTTGCCTTCTCGGTGATTTTGGACAAGTCACTTAAGTTTCTGGACCTCGGCATCCTCATCTGTATAGTGGAGATGATGTGTCAATTTTCCTCTTACTAATCTGTGAGTCCCACATGGAGCAGGGGTTGAGTCTAAACAGATTATCCTGTATCTACCCCAGTGTTTAAAGGAACACAGTTGGCATTTAAATACCGTTATTATTGCTATTTTATTGTTATTAGTATTAGGACAATAGAAAAAGCTAATTCAGAGGAAATTTGGGTAGGAGTGGGATTTTGGACAGGGAAGCTCCCTTGGACAATGTCTTTCACAACTCTCTCTCAATCTAGACTGCAAACATGTTGCGGGCAGGGACTGTATCTGTTTATTGTTATATTGTATTCCCCCAAGAGCTTAGTACAGTGCCTTGCACACAGTAAGTGCTCAATAAATACAACTGAATGAATGAATCTCTCCTGCGCTGGCTCTCTTCACCCACAATAGATACTACAACTGCCCATATGCAACTTTGATGGCCTCCCTTAGACTAATATTCTTTCATTAATAATATTAATAATAGTAGCATGACCGCGATTTAAAAGCTCTATGTCTACAATGCAGGATGGTAAAAAATGAAGGGCCCTACTTCCTTTTTCTCCTCCCCACTGGCCATGTACACTTTTCAAGTCTTTGCAGTCAATAAGAGCTCCCTGCCTTGAATATGATGGAGTGAATATGGGATGTGTATGAGCATTAGTGTTGATAGACTTCCTCATATTAAGTTAGACGTGGGTCCTCCAGATGGATAGTTTTTAGAGACTAATGTTTCCTCAGAAAATAGTTGGAAGATGTGTGACAGTGAGATAACTAACAGCTGAATGAAAAACTGAAAATAGAGTGTATTGAAATAGCACTTAAAAGAAACCTAAATCAAAACCCTAGGAAAGTTGGCCAGGCTGTGGAATGCTGGGAACAATGGCAGCAGATAGAAATGTGCTGATTGTCATTGGAAGAGGAGTGTATTTAGAGCATTGGGGTCTGAAAACTTGTGAGGCTAAAGGGAGAGCAACAATACCATTGGTTCACTAACTGTGACTATGCTATTAAAAAAAAGAAAATGCATTTTTCTTTTTTAAAAAAATCTGGCCTAGATATGCATAGCATAAACCTAATGCAAAGTGTCCACCCAATGCTAACAGTGATTGTCCCATCCCTTGTTTAGCTTCCTCCCTGGTATCCCAAACTTCAGTCTCTTCCCACACCAACCTATACTACAAGTTGATTCATGGGTCAAGTTCCTGAACCATCGCTCAGTACAACCCTCCGCTGACTCCCTATGTCTCTTCTCATCAAGTAAAAACTTCTCCCAATCTGCTTCAAGGATCTCCACCATCTGGCTCCACCTTAGCATAATAATTAATAATAATAACTGAGGAATTTATGAAGTGCTTACTATGTTCCAAGCACTGTTCTAAGCACTGGGATAGATACAAGATAATAGGGTTGGACACAGTCCCTGTCCCACATCAGGCTCACAGTCTTACTCTCCATTTTACAGATGAGGATATTGAGGTATAGAGAAGTGAAGTGACTTTCCCAAGGTCACATAGCAGACAAGTGGAGGAGCCAGGATTTGAACCCAGGTCCTTTAGGCCCTCAAGTCCAGGCCCTATCCACTAGGCCATGATGCTTCTCTACCTCTGACAGACGCACACTATTCATTCATGCAGGTACGGCTGACAAGACCTAAACACAATCAATCAATCAATCATATTTATTGAGTGCTTACTGTGTGCAGAGCACTGCACTAAGCACTTGGGAAGTACAAGTTGGCAACATATAGAAACAGTCCCTACCCAACAGTGGGCTCACAGTCTAGAAGGGGGAGACAGAGAACAAAACCAAACATATTAACAAACTAAAATAAATAGAATAGATATGTACAAGTAAAATAAATAAATACATGAATAGAGTAATAAATATGTACAAACATATATACATATATACAGGTGCTGTGGGGAAGGGAAGGAGGTAAGACGGGGGGATGGAGAGGGGGACGAGGGGCAGAGGAAGGAGGGGGCAAGTGATAGTCCACTCCATACTGTGCATGGAAAGACTGTTCTTGGAATATTCCCAAACAAGAAGAGTCTCTTCCCCTTTGATTTTGATCCTACCTCCAGATTGCCACATGCTCAGCTCTTTTAGCTTCTGCAATTGACTCCCAATAGGCAGCTGCCCTGATGCAATGTTTGAGACTGAGCCTCTTCACATCTTTAATAAAATTTATCCCTTTTCCCCTGGCCTTCATTATCCTTTGGGAGCCGGGGCCTCCATGGTGTTTCCTGAAGAATGTATGCTTCTTTGGGTGCTTGCTACACAGCAGGATTATCTCCCTGCCATAGGCGATCAAGAGAAAGCATCAAGACATATTCCAGGACCAAAACTGTTCTGTCTGCCTAACCCCAAACTATCACTCTTCAACACTATGGTGCTGAATAGAGACTAGAATAGATACTAGCCACAAATCTTCCAATCATTAGCTGACTAATGGGTAAAGAATCTTTAAGTGCCTTTAAAGCCCAGGCTGATTATTCACATGCTCCAATCTGGCTTCCATCCCCTTCACTCTGCTGAAACCACCCTCTCAAAGGTCACCAATGAACTCCTTCTTGCCAAATCCAACGGCCTCTACTCCATCCTAAACCTCCTCAACTTCTCAGATGCTTTAGACACTGTGGACCACCTCCTTCTCCTGGATACATTATCAAAACCTGCCTTCACTGACTCTGTCCTCTCCTGATTCTCCTCATCTTTCTGGCCATTCATTCTCAGTCTCCTTCATGGGCTCCATCTCTGCTTCCCACCCCTTAACTGTGAGGACCCTCAAGTTCAGTTCTCGGTCTCCTTCTATTCTCCATCTACACTCATTCCCTTGGAGAATTCATTGGCTCCCACAGTTTCAGCTACCATCTCTGCACAGAGGATTCCCAAATCTCCATCTCCTCCCCTGATCTCTCTCCCTCTCTCCAGGCTCACATCTCCTCTTGCCTTCATGACATCTCTGGATGTCTTCCCATCACCTCAACCTTAACATGTCCAAAACGGAGCTCCTTCTCTTCCCACCCAAGCCCATTCCTCTTATGGACTTTCCCATCACTGTAGATGGCATCACCATCCTTCCCATTTCACAAGCATTGGCATAATCCTTGACTCCTTGCTCCCATTCATCCTACATATTCAGTCTGTCACCAAATTCTGTCGGATCCACCTTCACAAAAATCACAAAAATCCACCCTTTCCTCTCCATCCAAACTGTTATCCCGTTAATCACTCATCCTATCCCACCTAGATTACTGCATCAGCCCCCTTTCTAGCCTCCCAACTTCCTGCCTCTCCCCACCTCTGTCCATATTTCACTCTTCTGCCTGTTCCATCTTTCTACAGAAACATTCAGGACAAGTCAACCCCTCCTCGAAAATCTTCAGTGGTTTCCTAACTACCACCGTATCAAACAAAATCTCCTCATCATTGGCTTTAAAGCATTCCGTTACCTACCCCCTTCCTACCTCACCTCGCTTCTCTCCTATAACCTAGCTCACCTACTTCACTCCTCTGGTGCTAATCTTCTCTCTGTGCCTCAATCACACTGCCAACGCCTGGCCCATGTCCCACCTCTGGCCTGGAACACCCTCCCTCCTCAAATCCTGCAGATTAGTCACCTTCCCTTCAAAGCCTTACTGAAGACACGTCTCCTCCAAGAAGACTTCCTTGACTAAGGCCCACTTTTCCTCATCTCCCACTCCCTTCTGTGTCACCCTGACTTGCTCCCCTTGGCTCTTACCCCACCCTCCATCCCCACAGCATTTATGTTTATATCAGTAATTTTATTTATTTGTATTGATGTCTGTTCACTTGTATTGATTACTGTCTCCCCTCCTCTGGTAATTAGAAAATTACTAGAAGGAACCTGTAGACATGGGACTAGCAGAAAAAAATGTAAATTTATCTGGGATTGTTTACATCTAGCCCCTAATCATGTAGTTTTATAAATTAAAACTTGTAAATACTTATTAAAAGTTAGGATCACAATAATATGATGAGATTTGGAGAATTTTGCCCTCATTTCACTTGAATGCCTCTGGTCCTCTGACTTCCTTAGGAAAATCCATGGAATGTGAAGGAATGTGGAATGTGATTTGTTTTTGAAGCAGTTTCACCTTGAAAAACTACAACCAGCAACACATTTTAGAATTTCGTGGTAAATCAAATCCTAAAGCTGCCATTTGTTTGAGTGACTGATTCATTCTAATCTCCATGTGATGGACAGTAAGTCTTCCTTCTTCTACCACATTCAAAAAAATATACACGAATCATATGTCGTGTATATCATGCTGGCATGGAATTTGTGGCATATTTAAAATTGTGAATTTGTTACATAACACTGCTCTCTTTCTTCCCTTGTCATGTGTTTGAAGTACAAGATCCATAACCCTTTTATTATTATCTCATTGATTAAATAAGGAAAAAGGAAGTCTGAAATGTTTCTACCTTTATATTTTAGCTCACATTTTGGTAAGAAATAAACTGAGGCACAGGTTTGTAGGTGATAATGTTAATAACAAATCATTTTGCCTTTAGGAAACCATGGAAGATAGGGTTTCTTTCAAAAACCTGTATCTTGTCACACTGAGGGGTGATTCCAAATCACAATATTTTTCTTGTGTCATGTAGACATCCAAATTATCTGAGGGTAGTTTCTAACTGCATTTTCTTCCAGCAGACATATGTCCGCAGGCCAGAGAGTGCACTAGTTTGATATATGGGGTCAAATAAGGTCAAACTAAACTAAGGTTATGGAAACAGATGTCCCAAGCTGGCTTTTCCATGGTGAATGACATATAGGCTGTGGGCAGATTGAGGCCATCAGGGCTGGCAAATACCTCTTAGGTCCACTCAGGTGACCCTTGCCATAGCCCTGGGAGCTTGGGACCCCAATATTTCCTTTTGCCAAGAAATCATTGGTAATTATTAAGCACTTACTGTGTGCAAAGTACGGTACTAAATGCTTGGAAAGCACAATGCAACAGAGTTGGTATATACGTTTCCTGCCCATGTCCATTCTCTGACTGGTCCACTTCCCTGACTCCATTCTCCATCAGTCAGCCAACAGTATTTATTGAGCTCTTACTGTGTTTAGAGCACTGTCCTAAGTACTTGGGAGAGTACAATATAGTAGAGTTGGTAGTGATGTTCTCTGCCCACAGTGAGGTGTGGGGCAAGAAGACTGCTAGGGTACTTTGCTGTGGATGTTCTTAAGGCTGTACACCCAAGGATAGTCTATCATTTTGTCTCAATTTATCTTCCTTTTCTTTAACTGCTTATAAGTCAGTTACCAACATTGAGAAGGGTGATAAAAAAAGATCAGCAGAATTGGAAATTTCAGTCTTGGGAAGAAAGAGCCAGTGAGTCCTTAATTGTTTTACAATTTTCTTCATTCATTTGAATTAAGAATCACCCAGTATAATATGTGTAAAAGCTACACCCTCACAGTCTGAAATCCAGGTGGCAAAAAGCCTAATTTCTATGAAACATCAATTAATTAACGTGGATTGCATTAAAAAACTCTATAGCAAGAATATCCACTTCGAAAGTAAATAAATCGTTATTTAAACCTCAAACTTCAGGTTGAAAAATCTCATATCTTCCTGGAGTATATTTTTCTTAGAGTAATATCGTATTGCCCTCCACTGGATTCTTACGTTTACTACACCAAACTTCGGACATACTAAAAGGCTCCTGAAAAAAAGAAAACATTTAAATGAAATTTTATCTTCAAATGTGTAAAGGTGGAGTTGTCATACCATTTATGCCCTGACAGTATTGTTAGCTACAAATGAAACCAAGTTGCAAACTGCATAAATTTAAGAATTCAGATAAAGGTTGAAAAATACCAGAAAGGTGTTTTTCTCTTTTGATTTTATATATTAAAATGAATTGCAAGGAATACTATTTTTAAGTCACAAAATATTTCAGTTTTTGATTAAATACCCAATAAACATCTTTTTACTCAGCCTTTCTATAATCAGACTGGGCACTTCCTCTCAAGATATGTGATGAGTTATTAAGCTTTCCTAACTCCAGGCTTAGAAAGTAGTTTTAAAACTAGGTACACATGGGTAATCTTCATGAATGGTGCTTTGTCAGTCAGTCAGTCAATTACTATGTGTAAGAGCTCTGTATTAAGCGCTTGGGGTTTGTACAGAAATGCTCTGGGCATGTTACTCCCCTCCTCAAAAATCTCCAGTGGCTGCCTGTCAACCTACGAATCAAGCAAAAACTCCTCATTCTTGGCTTCAAGGCTATCACCTCGCCCCCTCCTACCTCACCTCCCTTCTCTCCTTCTACAGCCCAGCCCGTACCCACTGCTCCTCCGCTGCTAACCTCCTCACTGTACCTCGTTCTCGCCTGTCCCGCCATCGACCCCCGGCCCATGTCCTTCCCCTGGCCTGGAATGCCCTCCTTCCATACATCGGCCAAGCTAACTCTCTTCCTCCCTTCAAAGCCCTACTGAGAGCTCACCTCCTCCAGGAGGCCTTCTCAGACTGAGCCCCCTTTTTCCTCTCCTCCTCCCCATCCCCCTCGCCCAACCTCCTTCCCCTCCCCACAGCACTTGTTTATATTTGTACAGATTCATTACTCTATTTTACTTGTACTTATTTACTGTTCTATTTATTCTGTTAATGATGTGCTTATAGCTTTAATTCTATTTGTTCTGATGATTTTGACACCTGTCTACATGTTTTGTTTTGTTGTTTGTCTCCCCCTTCTAGACTGTGAACCTGTTGTTGGATAGGGACTGTCTTTATATGTTGCCAACTTGTACTTCCCAAGAGCTTAGTACAGTGCTCTGCACACAGTAAGTGCTCAATAAATACAATTGAATGAATGAATGAATGAACAATATAACAGACACATTCCCTGCCCACAAAAAGCTTAGAGTCTAGAGGGAGAGACAGATATTAATATAAATTAATTACAGATGTGTACATAAATGCCGTAGGGCTGGGAGGGAATATGTAAGTCAGGGGATCACAGAAAGGAGTGGAAGAAAAGGAAAAGAGGGCTTAGTCATGAAAGACTTCTTGGAGGAGATGTGCCTTCAATAAGGCTTTGAATAGAGGGAGAGTAATTGTCTGTCGAATTTGAGGAGGGAGGGCATTCCAGGCCAGAGAAGAACACGGGCAAGAGGTTGGCAGCAAGACAGATGAGATCGAGGTGGACTTAGGTTCAGGGAGAAGCAACTGTTCTCAGAATCAGAACTGGGTTCTAGTTCCAAGTCTACTGGTAGCTGGATAATATAGGAATATTAATAATAATAATAACAACAATCAATCAATCAATCGTATTTATTGAGTGCTTACTGTGTGCAGAGCACTGTACTAAGTGCTTGGGAAGTACAAGTTGGCAACATATAGAGACAGTTCCTACCCAACAGTGGGCTCACAGTCTAAAAGGGGGAGACAGAGAATAAAACCAAACATACTAACAAAATAAAATAAATAGAATAGATATGTACAAGTAAAATAAATAAATAAATAAATAGAGTAATAAATATGTACAAACATATATACATATATACAATAATAATAACAGCTGTGGTACTCAATAAATTCTGGTGTGCCAAGCACTACACTTAAGCTCCAGAAGAGAGAGTGATGACTACACTTGTAGCTCACAATGGATTGCAGCCCTGAATATATATTTATTTAATAATTGTGGTATTTGTTAAGCACTTATTATGTGCCAGGCACTTTACTAAGCGCTGGGGCAGATATAAGCAAATTGAGGTGGACCCCACACCTCAGTGGTTACAGGACTGTGAGAGACAAAGGAGTATGAGTGCTGTTGACCAAGACACTAACACAATAATACATTCTTCTGGGCAAATTCTGCTCCTTACTGATCCCTCCATCATGAGGCTTGATATAGGATTTCACGTCCTGAGGAACCGCAGTTACTTCCTCACCTATCCAAGTTCCTTACAAATGATTCAGATGTACTGATTCCCACCCTACTGTGCTGCAGTGTTACCTTATGCAGAGTGCTCACCTGTGAATCAGAAAGACTGGTACTTCTGATACTTCTGATACTTGTTTACTGTGTGACCTTCAGCCAAGTCACTTAACTTCCTGTTTACCAGTTTCCTCATGAATATAGTGGGAATAAAATGCTTATGTCTCTCTCTTAGACTGTGAGATCTGTGAGGGACAGAGATTGTGTCTGATCAGATTCCCACCATCTAAACCTCAATATGTCCAAGACTGAACTCCTTATAATAATAATAATAATAATAATGATGATGGCATTTGTTAAGCACTTACTATGTGCAAAGCACTGTTCTGAGCGCTAGAGGGAATACAAGGTGATCAGCTTGTCCCACGTGGGGCTCACAGTCTTAATCCCCATTTTACAGAGGAGGTAACTGAGGCTCAGAGAAGTTAAGTGACTTGCCCAAGGTCACACAGCAGACATATGGCAGAGCCGGGATTTGAACCCATGGTCTCTGACTCCCAAGCCCGGGCTCTTTCCACTGAGCCACGTTGCTTCCCCCCAAACTCTGCTCTCTCCCTGACTTTCGCATCACTGTAGACGGCATTACCATCCTTCCCGTCTCACAAGCCCGCAACCTTGGTGTCGTCCTTGACTCTCCTCTCTCGTTCACCCTTCACATCCAAACCGTCACCAAAACCTGCCAGTCTCAACTCCGCAACATCGCCAAGATCTGCCCTTTCCTCTCCATCCAAACCGCTACCTTGTTGGTTCAATATCTCATCATATCCTGACTGGATTACTGCATTAGCCTCCTCTCTGATCTCCCATTCTCCTGTCTCTCCCCACTTCAATCTATACTTCACGCTGCTTCCCGGATCATCTTTGTGCAGAAACGCTCTGGGCATGTTACTCCCCTCCTCAAAAGTCTCCAGTGGCTACCAGTCAACCTACGCATCAAGAAAAAACTCCTCACTCTCGGCTTCAAGGCTCTCCATCACCTTGCCCCCTCCTACCTCACCTCCCTTCTTTCCTTCTACAGCCCAGCCCACATCCTCCGCTCCTCTGCCACTAACCTCCTCACTGTGTCTCATTCTCGCCTGTCCCGCCGTTGACCCCCGCCCACGTCCTCCCCCCCTGGCCTGGAATGTCCTCCCTCCGCACATCCGCCAAGCTAGCTCTCTTCCTCCCTTCAAACCCTACTGAGAGCTCACCTTCTCCAGGAGGCCTTCCCAGACTGAGTCCCCTTTTCACCTCTCCCTCACCCCATCCCCCCCCACCCTACCTCCTTCCCCTCCCCACAGCACCTGTATATATGTTTGTACAGATTTATTACTCTATTTATTTTACTTGTACATATTTACTATTCTATTTATTTTGTAAATGATGTGCATCTAGCTTTACTTCTATTTATTTTGATGACTTGACAACTGACAACATGCTGTGTTTTGTTGTCTATCTCCCCCTTCTAGACTGTGAGCCCATTGTTGGGTAGGAACCATCTGAATATGTTGCCAACTTGTATTTCCCAAGCACTTAGTATGGTGCTCTGCACACAGTATGCGCTCAATAAATACGATTGAATGAATGAATGAATGAATTCTCCCATCCTTAACAAAGTTCTCAGTATATGGTAATCAATAAATACACATTTTCTTACAGGCACCAATCAAAGTACAGTGTATTTCAAATATAAGTGTGCATCTTTTCTGGCATGTCACCCAAGATGTAATTTAGAAATGACACTCATTTCTTGTACCTCAAAATATAAAACATAGACTTCATCTGTATCAGGCCTATGAAACTCTTGCAGACCACCCAGAATTTGGCATATGGTACTCTCCATATATCTTATTTAAATGATCCTTAGTTATTTAAACTGATACAATTCAAGCTTGCCACGAAAGAGTGTGCTTACAGAGAAATATTCTCATCCCACTCACAAGCCGTGAATTAGAATTGAATGTTAAAAAAACAAATCAATAGAAAAAGGCCAAGCCAAGTGAGGCATTTAGCCAAAATGCTTGTCTACACGATTTAATTCCTTAAGATGCAATCATCTGCTGTCAGTACTTTTCCACTGGAAGAGCATTTAATTCTCTCTCAGTTATCCACATGTCATGGAAGAAAAAAGGAGTCTTTTCATTACAAGATTAACTTATTAAATTCAAGTTTAAACATCTTGTCAGGGACCACCTTCGTTTTTATATCAAACTGACTAAGAAGGGTCTGAAATTCATCCATCCCGTCCTGTCTTTCACGACCCAATCTGGAAAGAAAAGCTGCATGGCAGAGTTGATAGAGTAGGGGCCTGGAAGTCAGAAGGTCATGGGTTCTAATCACAGCTCTACCACATATCTGCTGTGTGACCTTGGACAAGTCACTTCACTTCTCGGTGCCTCAATTCCCTCAACTGTAAAATGGGGATTCAGACTGTCAGCTCCCTTTGGGATAGGGATTGTGTCCAACCCAATTTTCTTGTATCCACCCCAGCACTTAATATGGTGCCTGGCATATAGTAAGGGCTTAAGAAATACCATTATTATTATTATGATTTAGACTGTGAGCCCACTGTTGGGTAAGGACTGTCTCTATATGTTGCCAACTTGTACTTCCCAAGCGCTTAGTACAGTGCTCTGCACACAGTAAGCGCTCAATAAATACGACTGATGATGATGATGATGATGATGATGATGATTATTAAAGTCATTATCAGCACCGGGGCATGAGGCCCACATAGAATCTCAGAAAGACTGGTGATTGCTGTAATGGTCTCTGTGGCTATGCAATATGCTTTGGACTTTGAGTCACAAGCAGCCTGAAATTCTGCTCCCCTACCCACAACAATGTACTGATTTTCATTTTTATCTCACGTCTTCTTCCTTGTCCTTCATGTTGATTTAGTGCTTTATTGTTTGAAGACTGCCATGGTCAAGTGGCCTAGGAGTCAAAGGACCTGGGTTCTAATTCTTATTCTGCCACTTGCTTGCTCTGCGACATTGCATAATTACTTAACTTCTCTACGTCTCATTTCCCTTCTCTATAACAAGGGGAAATGCCTGCTTTCCCTCCTACTTATTCATTCAGTCGTATTTACTGAGTGCTTACTGTGTGCAGAGCACTGTACTAAGTGCTCAATAATAGTGATAATAATGATGGTATTTGTTAAACGCTTACTACATGCTAAGCACTGTTCTAAGTGCTGGGATAGAATCAAGGTAATCAGGTTGTCCCACATGGGGATCACAGACTTAAACCCCATTTTACAGATGAGGTAACTGAGGCACAGAGATGTTAAGTGACTTGCCCAAAGTCACACAGAAGACAAGTGGAGGAGCCAGGATTAGAACCCATGACCTCTGACTCCCAAGTCCGTGCGCTTTTCACTAAGCCACAGTTTGGGGACTGTGAGCCCCATGTGGAATAGGGACTGAGACTAATCTGCATACACTATACATATATATATATATATATATATATATATATATATATATATATATATATATATATATTTATATATATGTTCCGGCTCCGCCACATGTCTGCTGTGTGACCTTGGGCAAGTCACTTAACCTCTCTGAGCCTCAGTTACCTCATCTGTAAAATGGAGATTAAGACTGTGAGCCCCATGTGGGACAACTTGATCACCTTGTATCCCCCCCAGGGCTTAGAACAGTGCTTTGCACATAGTAAGCACTTAACAAATGCCATCATTATTATTATTATTACATATATACTATGTGTATATTATGTATAGTCGTATATCTCTCTCCCTCTTTAGACTGTAAGCTCATTGTGAGCAGAAAACGTGTCTACCACCTCGGTTGTACTTTACTCTCCCAAGTGCTTAGGACAGTGCTCTGCACACACAGTAAGTGCTCAATAAATACCACTGATTGATTGTTACTCTATCTACCCAGCACTTGGCCTATAGGAAGTCTTTAATAAATCTCACAATTATTAATGATATTATTTCACCTGTCCTTATATGTTTGTCATCAGTCATCTTTGCTTCCTGATATTCTCAAATTGGGTTTTCCTTGAGGGCCAGATACTTTGTCTAATTCCCACCTGGGTAATATTTCCCAGAACTTAGCACAGTTCTCATCACATAGTAAGCACATAATAAATACTACTACTACTACTACTTGGTGTTTCATTAGCAATCTGTGGCCTAAGATAGGAGATGGGTAATGGGCAAAAAATATGAAACTTGAAAGAAAGGCCCCTCTGAAAACTCAGTAGTAGGTACTTAGTTTATCCTTCAAGAGCTAACAAATATACATTTTTAGCAATTTCAATACCTAAGCCTAGGTCTGAAAATAAAATAATGAGCAGTAAATAACTTCAATAGATTGAAATAACTGCATTAGTCACTAGTATCACCCTGCTACAAACATGAAACAGCATATTTTGGCTAATGACAATGTAGAAATTGAGTGGGTGGGCAACTAACCCACTTAATCATAGTTGCTTTTCCATTGCACCTTTTTCTCACACTTTTGTCAGCAATAGATTTCAATGATATATACTAATATTAAAAATTTTAGAAACACTGTCCTGGAGTCAGGGGACCAGGGTCTTAATTCTGTCTCTGTCACTTGTCTGCTGTGTGATCTTGGGTAAATTACTTAATTCCTCTTTGCCTCAGTTCCCTCATCTGTAAAATGGAGATTAAATACCAGTTCTCCCTTGGCTTTAGACTGTGAGCCCCACATGGGATTTGCCCAAGGTCAGGAAGCAGGCAAGTGAGAGAGCAAGGGTGAGAACCCTGGCTTAGTGGATAGAGCACAGGCCTGAGAGTCAGGAGGTAATGGGTTCTAATCCCGGCTCTGCCACAGGTCTGCTGTGTTAGCTTGGGCAAGTCGCTTCGCTTCTCTGAGCCTCAGTTATCTCATCTGTAAAATGGGAATAAAGACTGTGAACCCCATGTGGGACAGGGACTGTGTTCAACCTGATTAGCTTGTATCCACCCCAGCGCTTAGTACAGTGCCTGGCACACACTAAGAATTTAACAAATACCATTATTATTAATATTATTGTTATTATTAACCCAGGTCCTCTGATTCCCAGGCCTGCGCTCTTTCCTCTAGGCCAATCTTTCCACTGCAAAAGCAAAGGAAAAGAGAAATCCTAAACTGAGCAAAGCTGGAGAGGGAGGGGGGACAGTTTAGATCATTTCACTGAATTGCTGCAGTTGAATGACTCTGAAAATTTTCACAACCTTCACCCACAAGAATCAGGGCAGTCATGATGATGGTTGCAGTGGCAGTAGTTGGAATTTTAGTCATCCTTGCTCCTGAAGCGACTGAACCCCACTGTGATAGGGATATCACTTTGGATGATAGTCTCAGTGTGGGAGCATATGGCTCACAGTGATTGCATGTGTATCTATAGGTGACTAATGGAGGTGTAAATGGTTATATTCCTAAATCTGGTCCTTGGGTTGCACAGATTGTTATCAAAATGTCTATTTGGGGCTGGGTTCATGAAGGTAAAGGCCAACCAGTAATGGCATATAGTCCAGCAGTGAAAAGATGCAGGTGAGGACCAAGAGCCTGCCCACGATAATCAATCAATCTGTTAATCAATCACATTTATTGAGTGCTTACTCAGTGCAAAGCACTGTACTACGTGCTTGGGAGAGTACAATATAACAGAATTAGCAGACATGCTCTGGGAGTCAGTGGACCTGGGTTCTATTTCCCTCTTCCACATTTCTGCTGTAGGACTTTAAGTCACTTAATTTCTCTCTGCCTTGGTTTCCTCATCTGTAAAATGGAGATTAAGACTGTGAGTTCCACATGGGCCATGGACTGTGTCCAACCTGATCATCTTGTATCTACTCCATCCCTTAGTACAGTGCTGGACACGGAATAGGTGGTTAACAAATACCACAATTATTATTATTATCATCATCATTAGTAGTAGTACTAATGGCTCAGCGTGGCTCAGTGGAAAGAGCCCGGGCTTTGGAGCCAGAGGTCATGGGTTCGAATCCCGTCTCTGCCACATGTCTGCTTTGTGACCTTGGGCAAGTCACTTAACTTCTCTGAGCCTCAGTTCTCTCAACTGTAAAATGGGAATTAAGACTGTGAGCCCCACATGGGACGACCTGATCACCTTGTATCCCCCAGCGCTTAGAACAGTGCTTTGCACATAGTAAGCACTTAACAAATGCCATTATTATTAGTAGTAGTACTAGTACTACTATTAACAAACACCATTAAAAATATTAATGCATAGGGAAACAAACCTTTCATACGTATTTCTAACAAACCTGTAAAAGTTAGAAATATTTAAACATTTGAACAGTACTAAATAATAATGACAATAATGGAATTTGTTTAGAGGTTCATGTGTACTGAGCATTGAGTACTGAGCAATCACTGGGGTAGATAGGTGAGAAGATTAGATCAGACACAGTCCTTGTACAAATATGGGCTCATAGTCTGCAACAGCTAGAACAGGTATTGAATCTCCATTTTACATAAGTGGAAACTGAAGCACCAAGTTATGTGACTTGCCCAAGATCATGCAACTGGCAAGTGCCAGAGCTGGTTCCTTAGAAACTGGGATTTTATACTGATTATCTTGCCTTTGGATTAAACAGCTCAACTCTGGTGAGACCGAAGGGTGTCACAGAATAAGCACTTTTTTTAGAGCCAGTGTCTGCTTTTGGGGAAAATGAGGGTTAGGGAAATACTTAACGTATTTTGCGTTATGATTTACCACTAGAGAGTCTCTCTAAAAGTGCTCACAGGATAGATTTTTAAAGTCAACAGTTAACAATACTTATCCATAGCTTTTTCTGAGCTCTACAGTCTGGGAAGATGAAGGTGAGAGGAGAGATGACTTTTGTTTAAAAACATATCGGGAAGGGACATACAAGGCACCACAGAATAGTTGTTCAAGCCACACAAAAGGATGAGAGGGGATCCACTGACTTTTGAAAATGATAAGCTTCAAATAAACAGGAGGAAATACTTCACACAGTAGGTGGTAAGTATTTGGAATCTGCTATCACAGAAAGGTCTAACTGGCCCAGGCTATCATGATGTTTAAAGACAAGCAGGGCATAATGGATTACAGAGGGAAAGGCAGGCAGGCATGTAGACAGGAAAAGCTACAGATTTTCTTTGGCACATCACAAAAACTGGCAAGATGAATAGGGTGGCTGCCATTACACAGTTTCTTCCAAGCATTCAATTGTCACTGTTGAGACCGCATATTAGGCAAAATAAACCACTGGACTCAAGACTAGGAAGGTGTGATTAATTTTAATCTTGTTACCTCTTAGGATATTTATGATCTGTTGTTCTCTACTGCAAGCTCATCGTGGGCAGGGAATGTATTGGTTATATTGTTGTGTTATACCCTCTTAAACACAGTGCTCTGCACACAGTAAATATGATTGATTGATTGATTGATTGATGTTTCCATCAAAATCTCTACAAATGCTAAATGGATATGAGATCATTAACCCTTTGAGAGAAGGGATGGTGTCTGCTCATTCTATTGTTCAATCAGTGATGTTTACTAAGTGCTTACTTTGTAAAGGGAATGTGTCTACCAAATCTGTTACATTGTTGTAGTGTGCTCTCCCAAGTGCTTAGTAAAATGCTCTACATATGGCAAGTGCTCAAAAAATGTGATTGATTGACTGACTCTGTTCAGAGCATGGTAGTAAACACTTGGAAGAGTACAATATAACAGAGTTGGGAGACATATTCACTTCCCATAAGAAACTCACGGTCAAGAGGGAGAGGCAAACATTAAAGTATATTTTTTAAATAATATGTACATAAGTGCTGTGGGGCTGAGGGTGGTGTGAATGAATATCAAGTGCTTAAATTATGATAATATTGTTGGTATTTGTTAGACTCTTACTATGTGCCAAGCACTGTTACAAATTGAAGGGCATAGGTGACACAGAAGAGGGAGAGTGTAGGAGAAAAGATGCCAATTGGGAAGGGCTCTTGGAGGAGATGTTGAGTGGTGATCTGTCGTATATTCATTCAATCGTATTTATTGAGTGCTTACTGTGTGCAGAGCACTGTACTAAGCGCTTGGGAAGTACAAGTTGGCAACATATAGAAAAGGTCCCTACCAAACAATGGGCTCACATGAAAGGTTTGGGAGTTTCAGGTCAGAGGGAGTAAGTTAGGCAAAGAGTCAGTGGCCATATAGATGAAATCAAGGTAGAGTAAGTTAAAGGAGGAGAAAATTATGTGGACTGGGTTTAGTATGAAATCAGCAAGGTAGGGTATGAAAGGCGCAGGCTGATTTAGTGCTTTGAAGATGATGATTCCGAGTTTCTGTCTGATGCAGAGGTGGATGCTCAAGAGTTGAAGATTTTCGAGGAGTGGGGAGATGTGAACTGAATGAGTCTAGAAAAATGGTTCAGACAGCAGAATAAATTATGGACTGGGGTGGGGAGAGCCAGAGACATGTCAGAGAGACAGAGGAGGAAGACTTACAGTCCTGTGAAGGTAAGACTGACTGGATTTGGTAACAGGTTGATTCTGAGTTGAATGAGAGAGGTGAGTCAAAGATAATGCCATGGTTAATGAACTTATGAGACAGGTTGGATAGTGATGTTGTCTGTGATGATGGTGAGTTGCATTTTCCAAGCACTTAGTACAGTGCTCAGCACATAGTAAGTGCTCAATAAATATAATTGAATGAATGAATGAATAAAAGACATTGAGGCAGGGTTTTGAGTTGGAAGATTCAGAGTTCTATTTCAAATCTATTGGGACCTCTTCTCTCCCAAGTTCACAGTACAATGGTCTCCAATAATAATAATAATGGTATTCACAGTACAATGACACTAAGTGGTCAGCGAATACTACTAATTGATTAATCAAACAGAAACTCGCTACCACTGGCTTTAAGGCAGTCTATCAGCTCACCCCCTTCCTTATCTCGCTGTTCTGCTATTATAATCGAGCCCACATACTTTTCTCTTGTAATACCAACCTAGTCAATATATCTTGATCTCATTTATCTCTCCACCGATCCTTTGCCCACACCCTCCCTCTGGCCTGGAACTCCCTCCACTTTGGTATACAACTTACCACAACTCTCCCTTCCTTCAAAGACCTTCTAAAAATCATATCTCCTCCAAGAGGATTCCTCAAATAAGCCCTCATGTTCCCTACTCACCCTCTCTTCTGTTTTACCTAAGCACTTGGATCTATTCCCCTTACGCACTTAATAGTAAAAATAGTAATAATTATGGTACTTGTTGGCATTTATTATGTGCCAAGCACTGTTCTTAGCTCTGGGGTAGATACAAGTTAATCAAGTTGGCCACAGTCCCTGTCCCCCATGGGGCTGACAGTCTTACTCCCCACTTACAGATAACTGAGGCCCAGAGAAGTTAAGTGAATTGCCCAAGGTCACACAGCAGATGTGCGGCAGACCCAATTCCTTTTGACTCTATCCACTAAGCCATGACGCTCCTCTACTAAGCCACACTGCTTGTCCCGATATTTGACCCTCCCTCAGCCCCACAGCACTTATGTATGTGTCCTTATACTCCACCATTTCCTCTATCTATAACTTATTTTCATGTCTGTCTCTCCCTCTAGACAGTAAGGATCTACCAACTCTACTGCACTGCATTCTCTCAAGTGCTTAGTATAGTGCTATACACACTGTAAGACCTCAATAAAAACCACTGATTGGTTAACTGAACTGATTCAGGTGGACATTTTGCTAGTTCCAGCTTCAGTTCAAAGCAAGTTTTGAACTCTGTCCTTTGTTTCTAATCTGAAGGTTATGCTCAAGAAGTGTTTCTAGTCAGGAAATGGAGAGCTTCAAGTGACAAGCAATTTACTGACCCTGCCCTTTTTCTGAAACTGAAATAAAACTTGTGGCTGACCCTTTCGTGAAAGGTCAGAATGAAGGCAAAATGAACACAGGTGAAATTCAGCTGTATGGCACCTAAAGTGGGTTGATAAATCTCTAGTTTCATGGGGAAGTAATTCTTCTTATCAACTCAAGCTTTAAAAACAATCCAGATACAGATACAATTTTTAACATGTCCCTTACTTTGATTTACACCAAATGCTACCAAAATGTTGCTCTGGGGGGAATATTTACACAGAGTATTTGACAGGCAGGTCTTTATCCCTTGTCTACCTCTTTGCCAAAACATAGCTTCAACATGCCCCCAGGGAGTAGATTTTTAATTGAAATTTTGACATTCAGTTTAAATCACTTTCACGTAATTGGGATAAAGAAATACTACAACAAAGAACTTCACAATATATGGAAGCCAATTTTATACTTTGGGATTGCAACACAAAATGAAATTTAAAAAGTTTATTCTTTTTTCTACAATGTTGATACACTTTACAAAGAAAAGCTTTCATAAAGTATATCTTGCTTTCTTAAATCATCCTTCTTTGATCAGGTTTATCATACTCCTTGCAAAAAATACATCATCTTTATTTATCACCCCCTATGGGTAGGCCTTGGATAATGTTACCTGCCTTTGAAATTTAGTACCATAGTTTCCCCCTGAAGTAGACTAGCCACTTTTTAAATACTATATTAGCAAGGTCACATGACAGTGACCCATATTCATTCATTCATTCAGGCAATCATAATAATAATAATAATAATAATAATGGTATTTACTAAGTGCTTACTATGTGCCAAGTACTGTTCTGAGCACTGGGGTAGATACAAGGTAAGCAGGTTGTCCCACATGGGCTCACAGTCTTAATCCCCATTTTACAGATGTGGTCGCTGAGGCACAGAGAAGTGAAGTGGCTTGCCCAAGGTCACACAGCAGACAAGTGGAGGGGCCGGCATTAGAACCCACGTTCTCTGACTCCCAAGCCTGTGCTCTCTCCACTAAATCACGCTGCTTCTCAAAATAAAAGCAGCCACTCTGCTTTATAAAATAAATCATATTATTGAGCACTTACTATGTACAGAGCACTGTACCAAGCACTTGTGGAGTACAATCTAACAATAGACAGACACATTCCCCGCCCACAGTGAACTCTAGGTCGTCATATCGCCTACCCTCCCTTCCTGAATCCATTTGGAATATTCTGGCCAAATGTGGGAGACCATAAACTCCTAGATTGAGCCAAACTTTTCTGAGGGCAGAGTCAAGGTAAGTCAGGCAAGTTGGGAGCTTGGCTGTTGGCTATGAGGTATACTGCTCGCCTATTCCTCTGAGATCCAGATGGAGGAAATCTCCACATGATAAATGAACTGCTCTCTGTCTAAACTATACCCAGAATAAAAATGATGCTAGGGAGGGATAATTTGGTCTTAATGTGGGGTTCACTGGTGACTAAACTCTCTCTCCCAGGTTTTTCCTGAGCCTAGCATATGGTGTTTGACTGCTCAGGTTGGCCCTCACAGTCTTTAAACCTCAGTGACTGGAAATAGTACCTTGCAAATCCTGAATTTAGTACTTTCTGATGTGATCTTGTCCCATCTATATTAATAAACACGGTATAAGCTATGCACCTTGCTTTGTGTCACACAGTGTTCTAAGTGCTGGATTAGATATAAGCTACTCTGGTGAGACACAGCCTCTGCCCAACACAGGGCTCAAAGTCTAAGTAGAAGAGAGAATAGTCGACTCCCCATTTTGCTGATGCGGAAACTGAGGCACTGAGAAATTGAGTGGCTTGTCCACGGTCATATAACAAGCACGTAGAGGAGCCTGGTTTAGAACTCTGGTCCAGGCTCTTTCTTCTAGACCATTCAGTTACTAATTAAGTGCTTATTTTGATCATTTCATTTAGGAGTCTGATTTGGCCATGGTCGCTGGGGCCTACACAGAAATCTCAGCTACATCTTGGTGAGCATTTTTAATCCCATATCTCCCTCTGGTGGCCTCAAATCTGGAATGGCTGACATTGAGCCAAGTGTGGAGTTATACAGCAAAGCAACCCAATGTCAATTTCCTGGGGGAAACGCCTCAGTGAGATTTGAGGTGTCTTTATTCATATTAATAACAATAAAAATATTTATTAAATATCTGCTACACAAAAAGCATTGGACTAAGCACTGGCGCATATACAAGTTAAACAGGTTGGACACATTCCTTGACCCACAAGGGACTCACTGCCTCAGTAGAAAGGTAAATAGGCATTTAATCCTCATTATGTAGATGAGGAAACTGAGGAACAGGTAGGTGACTTGTTCAAGGTCATTCTGCATGCTTAACAAATAACATGATTATCATTATTTCTATTATTAGCTCCATCATAGTAAGTTTTTTATTAAGCTAGTGGCAGGACCAGGATTCTAGCCCAGGCCCACTGACACCCAGGCTCGCATTCTTTCCACTAGATCATACCGCAGACCTGTTTTATATCTATTATATCATTGCACTTTTAAAGGCATATCAAATTCCCAGGCAGCTTTAGAAATAAATCTCAGCAGATTGTCTAGAAGCCTCAAACATCATTCTGGGTAGTGTATTAAGTATTATAAAATATAACACCTTACTCTCAGGCCTCCTATTATTTCACATTACTACCAAAATATCCACAGAGCAATATGGGAAAGTCCATTTGAAATTTTTCATCAAAGTGATTTAAAACAAATGTTGGATAATATCCACCGAAGTGTAAGTGCAACATGGATGTATTTTATACTGGAACCACGACATCTAAACACTTCCTGTTTACCCAACAAATATTACCATGTAATCCAGGTTAGAGTTATTCTTGACATGATGTAAATCACTCTAAAAAGGGCTACTTTCTGCTACATTAATGACCTGCACTTGGATTTCAAGAGGTCATTTTAGTGTAGAAATCACATATGCACCCACCTCCCTTGCAAAAACTGGGATCTCTTTCCTTGTTTACTCTTGCTTCCTCCAGTACTTCCTCTGAGAATCCAGACTGCTTTCCAGATGCTAACATTTTTGGCTGACTTCTGCATAAGAAGTATTTTAGAACTCAATCTGGATGTCAAAGATGAACACAAAAGGCTCAAACTCCTTCAGTCTTTTGATATTCTAACATAATGATTAATTGCGATCACTTCACCTGTTAACTGTTTTTCTGAATGAGAAAACGGATATTGAGTCTGTGAGTCCCATACGGGATAGGGACTGTGCCCAATTCGATTTGCTTGTAGCCACCTCAGTGCTTAATACAATGCTTGGTACATAGTAAGCACTTAACCAATACCATTATTATTATTATTATTATTATCAAGTGTAATGAGAAAACTGACTGCATTCACAGAAAGAACCAGTGTAAACATACTGGGTACAGGGGAAGATTCAAATTGAAAAAAAAAATACCTTGGGAAAAACTAATAACAGTAATAATAATGGCATTTGTTAAGCACTTACTATGTGCAAAGCACTGTTCTAGGGCTGGGGGGATACAAGGTAATCAGGGTGTCCCACGTGGGGCTCACAGTCTTAATCTCCATTTTACAGATGAGGTAACTGAGGCACACAGAAGCTAAGTGACTTGCCCAAAGTCACACAGCTGACAAGTGGCGGATCTGGGATTCGAACCCATGACCTCTGACTCCAAAGCCCGGCTCTTTCCACTGAGCCACGCTGCTTCACAACTAGAAGATACAGTATCACAGACTCTCAAGCAAACAAGAAAACCTCATTTATACCAATTATTGAAGAATTTAGGTGAAAAGAAATGCCATATTTCAGGTAGTATAATATGATTAAATTTCTGCTTGCCCAAGGCCAGGAGGTACATTCTTCATCAATGCAGAACCTGTACATATGTTTCAAGGTTTCACTAAACACAGTGCCATCTTATTGCAAAGCAGCACCGAAAATAACCACACATTTGAATTGTTACACTGAGGAACGAAGATGCCTCTGTGAAACATCATGGCAGCATCAAAGCAGTCATAACAGAGATGGAAACATAATAATGATAATAATATGATAACAGAAGCATTTGTTAAATGCTCACCCTGAACCAAGCACTGTACTAAACACTGGGTTGATGATACAATCAACACAGATTGAACACACTCCTGCCTGCACCTAAGGTATAAAGCCCTGATAATGTGGACAATGATCCAGCGTTCTACAGAGGCTGAACAGTTGGTTCTACAATGTGGAGATTTCATTCTTCACAAACCTCACAGTAAAGAAAACATGAATTATGATACTAATGCCCTAACAAATGCTATTTGCACAAGGAAAACTCCTTGTAACACTGCATGGTCTTCTCTAAAGTTAGGGAAACATTGTGGCATAGAGGAAAAACTGTAGACATGGGAGCCAGAGAATTTGGTTCTCATCTTATCTGTCATTTGCCTGTTGTGTGACCTTGGGCAAGTCACTTCACTTTTCTGTGCCTCTGTTCCCTCATTTGTAAAGTGGAGATTCAATAACTGGTAGTAAAATTAGTAGTAGTTATTTATTACTACTGTTCTCCCTCCTACTTAGACTCTGAGCTCCATATGAAAGAGGGACTTTGTCTGACCTGATTATCTTTTATCTACCCCAGGTCTTAGTACAATGTTTGGCATGTAGTAAGCATCAAACTATCATTATCATTACTATTATTACTGCTAGGGTTTCATCAAGAGAGAAGCAGCATGGCTCAGTGGAAAGAGCCCAGACTTTGGAATCAGTGGTCATGGGTTCAAATCCTGGCTCCACCAATTGTCAGCTGTGTGACTTTGGGCAAGTCACTTAACTTCTCTGTGCCTCAGTTACCTCATCTGTAAAATGGGGATTGACGGTGAGCCCCCTGTGGGACAACCTGATCACCTTGTATCCCCCCAGCTCTTAGAACAGTGCTTTGCACATAGTAAGCACTTAATAAATGCCATCATTATTATTATTATCAAGGAACCTCTCCCTAGTTCCACAACAACAGACTTCTAGACTCTTCATTCCCCCCCATGCCCCCGACACTATCCTTCTAGACTGTGGGCCCGTTGTGGACAGGGATTGTCTCTGTTGCTGAATTGTACTTCCCAAGTGCTTAGTACAGTGCTCCACACAATAAGCTTTCAATAAATATGATTGAATGAATGAATGAAAGAAAACAGGAAGTGCCATTCGAGACGCAGCATGACATAGCGGATAGAGTGTGGGCACGGACATCCGAAGGTCAAGGGCTATAATTCTGACTCTGCCACTTGTCTGCTGGGTGACCTTGGACAAGTCACTTCACTTCTCTGTACCTCGGTTACCTCATCTGTAAAATGGGGATGGAGTCTGTGAGCCCCACGCAGGACAGGGACTATGCCCTATTCATTTTACTTGTATCCACCTCAGTGCTTAGTACAGTGCTTGGCACGTAGTAAGCACTTAAGCAGCAATACCATCATCATTATTATTATTATAATGTGTAATGAGAAAACTGACTGTATTAGGAGTAAGAACCAACTGCGTTATAACAACTATGGATTTGGGCACCGTTAGCAGACAACATTACCAGCACTAGTTTGAAAGAGCCAATTGTTGCAAGGCAAGCAATGAATCACCAACCTTTTTAGCTCCTCTGGACCCAGACAAAAGGGTTATTTATAAAAGCCTGCATCGTAACATGCAGAACGAATTTGGAAACATGTGGCCAGTGGCGATGCCAAGGCTGAAGAGATACATAGACCGAGGCATTCCTGAAGAGTCTACTGGACCCTTGTATAAATTCTGAACACGTTGGGTGCTCAAAGATGTCTTTCAAATATCTTACATTTCCATCACAGTACTGAAAGGGCCTCCTTGGATCCTTTTTCCATTAGCAAAGGAGTGTTAGTATGCAGAATCCTGTATTAAGCACTTAGGAGAGTACAACACATTAGAGCCTCCAAGAAATTACAGTCTAGAGAGGAGACAACATTAAAATTAATTATAGACAGGAGAAGTGGCAGAGTGTAACAATATGTAAGGTTAGTGCTCTGAGGATGAGCATGGAGGGGAGTTATAACATGAATAAAGGTGTAGTGAATATCAAGATCCAACTGTATAGGCAATGTGAATAGGGGAAATGAAGGCTAGCCCCCCTTGCCCCCAGTAGATTGCAAACAAGGAACATGTGTCCTGTTTATGCAGTACTCTACCTAGCAATTAGTAAATACTCAATAATAATAATAATAATAATGACATTTATTAAGTGCTTACTATGTGCAAAGCACTGTTCTAAGCACTGAAGAATAAATGATGGCATTTTGTTAAGCGCTATGTGCAAAGCACTGTTCTAAGCGCTGGGGGGATACAAGGTGATCAGGTTGTCCCACGTGGGGCTCACAGTCTTAATCCCCATTTTACAGATGAGGTAACTGAGACTCAGAGAAGTGAAGTGACTTGTCCAAGGTCACACAGCAGACAAGTGGCAGAGCCAGCATTCGAACCCATGACCTCTGACTCCCAAGCCCGGGCTCTTTCCATAGAGCCATGCTGCTTCTCAATAAGTACCAATGATTGATTGACTGGCTACAGACTAATGGAGAAGACAGATATACAGAATGTAAACAGACAGAGCAGAGGAAACAAGGATAAAATAGGAAGTAAAGCAATTACACCAAAATTAAGTATTAGGATAAATCTGAATAAGCAAATGCATGGAGACATAAATGCTGAGGATGGCTGTTAGATTGAGCAGATTTGGGTGTGTAGCGTAATGACAGAAAACTTTCTATAGGAGAAGGGATATTACGAAGACTTCGAAAGTAGGAAGAGCTGTGGTCTGGCAGATCTGGGGTGAAAGGGAGAAGTTCCAGGTCTGGGGAAGAAAATGAGTCAAGAATAGAGTACAGTGGTTAAAAGGAATGAAGAGTGTGAGGTGGGGGTTAGTATGCGAAGATAGCCGATCTACAAGATCAGTCAATTGATTTGAGTGCTTACTATGCACAGAGCACTGAACAGTACAACAGAATTAGCAGACATGTTCCCTGTGGAGAAATCTGGCGAAGGGGCAATGTTGAAAAGATTTTATGTGACTTAGGGCCTGTCTTTGGAGGCTATTGAGGAGTTGAGGAGACAGTCTGAACAGCAACTCAGGAGGAAGGGGAACCAGGTAGCAGAAACTGGAAATAATAATAATAATAATGATGGCATTTATTAAGCGCTTACTATGTGCAAAGCACTGTTCTAAGAACTGGGGAGGTTACAAGGTGATCAGGCTGTCCCACGGGGGGCTCACAGTCTTAATCCCCATTTTACAGATGAGGTAACTGAGGCCCAGAGAAGTTAAGTGACTTGCGCAAAGTCACACAGCTGAGAATTGGCGGAGCCGGATTTGAACCCATGACCTCTGACTCCAAAGCCTGGGCTCTTTCCACTGAGCCACGCTGCTTCTCCAATGGGAAGACCAGTGAAGAGATTGATAGAGCAGTAGTCTAGCTGGGGTAGTTTTACTTCATGACAGTATGACAGTTTTACTTCATCTACAAAGCAAGATTTCCGTGCTGTCAAGGAATACCAAATGCTAACGATTAGGCTAAAGACCAAGATTATATATTAGATTTCCCCTGGAAACAACTCACAAATCCAAGATCTAAAGAAGCAACAGAATTGAATTTCGTGGCCTAGGGAGCACATTGTCAGTGACTCATAAGCATATAAATCAGAAAAGTTGAAGAAAGGATGTTCTTTGAGACACTTCATAGGCAAGTTTTGGCAACTACTCTGAGGCTGTGTCACAGGAATTTATCATATGTGACTTCCAACTTTCGTGCTGCACTTCTAAAGCAAGACAGGATCACAAACAGTAAGATCCTGGAATCAATCTACCAAATTCAAATAGAGAAGGAGTGTTGTCTAATGGATAGAGCACAGGGCCTGGGAGTCTAATCCCAGCTCTTTCACTTGTCTTCTGTAGGACCTTGGGCAAGTCACTTCACTTCTCTGGACCCCAGTTACCTCAAATGTAAAATGGAGATTAAGATTGTGAGCCCCACATGGAACATGGATTGGGACCAAGCTGTTTAGCTTGTATCTACCCTAATGCTTAGTACAGTGCCTGACACAAAGTAAGGACTGAACCAGTACCATTAAAAACAATCAAAGCGATGATTACTTTGTGGGTCAAGGTGAATGGAAATGATAGTAAAATATCTGATGTGGTTTCATTGACACTGTCCTCTCCTGGTTTTCCTATGTCTCTGGACACTTATTCTCAGCCTTTCATAGGCTCCTCCTCTGCCTCCCACCCTCTAACCATGGGAGTCCTCATGGCTCAGTTCTGGATCTCCTTCTATTCTCCATCTTCATTCACTCCCTTGGAGAACTCATTCACCATGGCTTTAACTACCATCGCCAGAAAGATGACTCACAGATCATTCTCCTCAAGCTCCAACCTGTCTCATTCTCTGCAGTCATTCCTCCTGCCTTCAAGACATTTTTCCTTGGATGTCCCGCTGACACCTCTAACTACACATGTCTCAAACAGAAGTCCTCATCTTCCCACCCAAACCCTGTTCTCCAGGAGATTGAGCATTTTTTTCCTAATAAAAATTTCTCAATCCACATCTCCTCTCTCCTCAAAAACCTCAAGTGGTTGTTCATCCATCTCCACATCAAATAGAAACTCCTAACCACTGGCTTTAAAGCACTCAATCAGGCCTTCCCTCTACTTTACCTTGTTGATTTTTCCATTACAAGCCAACCCACACCCTTATCTCCTCTAATGGCAAAGTATTGGCTGTACCTCAATCTTATCTTTTTCGCCACCGACCCCTCCCCAAGCCCCACAGAACTTATGTACATACCCATCTGTAATTTACTGTAACATCCAACTCCCATCTGCTTATTGTTGTATTGTACACTCCCAAGCGCTTAGTACAGTGTTCTGCACATAATAAACACTCAATAAATACGATGGAATGAATGAATGAATAAATAAACTCTCATCTGTAATTCCTTGTGGACAAAGATCACATCTACCTATCTATTCATTCATTCATTCATTCAGTTGTATTTATTGAGCGCTTACTGTGTGCAGAGCACTGTACTAAGCGCTTGGGAAGTACAAGTTGGCAACATATAGAGACGGTTCCTACCCAACAGTGGGCTCACAGTCTAGAAGGGGGAGACAGAAAACAAAACAAAATGTATTAACAAAACAAAACAAATAAAATAGATATGTACAAGTAAAATAAATAAATAAATTGCACCTTTCCCAACAGTTGGTAAAGGCTCAGCCCACAGTAAGCACTCAATAAAGGCCATAAGAAGGCCTGTGATCTGTTGAATATAGATGAAAAAATGACAGAAGTAATAACACAATGAGAAGCAGTGTGGTCTAGTGGAAAGAATACGGGCCTGGGAGTGATAGGACCTGGATTCTAATCCAAACCCTGCCATTTGTCTGCTGTGTGGCCTTGGGCAAGTAACCTAACTTCTCTGTCCCTCAGTTCCCTCAACTGCAAAATAGAGATTAAGACTGTGAGCATTATGTGGGACAAGGACTGTGTCCAACCTGATTATCTTGTATCTACCCCAGTACTTGGTATAGTGCCTAGCTTTGTTTTGTTGTCTGTCTCCCGCTTCTAGACTATGAGCCCATTGCTGGGTAGGGACCTTCTCTATATGTTGCCAACTTGTATTTCCCAAGAGCTTAGTACAGTGCTCTGCACACAGTAAGCGCTCAATAAATACGACTGAATGAATGAATATAGTGACGGCTTAACAGGTACCACAAAAATTAAAAAAGATAAAAAATTATTATTGTCACAAGGCACAATTATAAATGGTGTCAAGCCTGGCAGGTAGCAAATGTAACAGCCCTCAAAGGACAGTATTTTTTTTCCATGACAAGGAAAAGATCATCAGTCATGTCAGTGTCTTTCCACACCTGTTTGCCTAAATGGAGATAAACCTCAGTCTGCAGTGTCATCTTTCAACCTCACTAGTTAATAGTCATTCATTCATTCAATCAATCATATTTATTGAGTGTTTACTATGTGTACAGCACTGCACTAAGCTCTCGGGAGAGTACAATATTACAGTAAACAGACACATTCCCTGCCCACAGTAAGCTTACAGTCTAGCAGTAATAAGCTATCCTAATGATGAGCCAGGACAAATCAAACCAGACTTACACATTCAGTTCTAATAAAGTGCAATAAAATCTGAAATCACTAAAAGATTTCTGAATAACTAGCTGAAAGCCATCATTCATTCATTCAATCATATTTATTGACTCAATCATATTTATCTATCTGTCTCCCCCTTCTAGACTGTGAGCCCACTGTTGGGTAGGGACTGTCTCTATATGTTGCCAACTTGTACTTCCCAAACACTTAGTACAGTGCTCTGCACACAGTAAGCGCTCAATAAATGCGACTGATTGATTGATTGAGCGCTTACTGTGCGCAGAGCACTGTACTGACGATGATGATGGTGATGATGGTATTTGTTAAGCACTGACTATGTGCCAAGCACTATTCTAAGCACTGGGAGGGATACAAGGTAATCAGGTTGTCCCACGTGGGGCTCACAATCTTAATCCCCATTTTACAGATGAGATAACTGAGGCACAGAGAAGTTAACTGACTTGCCCAAAGTCACACAGCTGACAAGTGGCGGAGCCGGGATTCAAACCCATGACCTGTGACTCCCAAGCCCGTGCTCTTTCCACTGAGCCATGCTGCCTCTCCATACCTGCTCTAGCGCTTAGTACAGTGCCTGCCAAGGACAAAGGCAAGTGTTTGCTTAAGGTGCTTCAATTTACTCTTCTGTAAAATGGGGATAAGAGCAGGTCTATTATCCCAAAGGACTTTTAGACTGTACCTTGAGACTCACTGTATTTGATCTCCTACTAAAACCCAACCTGCACACTTCGCTCCTCTAATGCTAACCTTCTCACTCTATCTTGATCTCGTTTACCTTCCCACCGACCCCTCACCCACATCCTTCCTCTGTCCTGGAATGCCCTCCCTCCTCAAATCTGGTAGGCAATTACTCTTCCCCCATTCAAAGGCTTATTGGATGCACTTGTCTTCCAAGAGGCCTTCGCTAAGCCCTCCTTTCCTCTTATACTCCTTCTCTGTCAACCTGACTTGCTACCTTTATTCATCTCCCCTACCAGCCTTTCAGCACTTATGTACAAATATGTAATTTATTTATATCTGTGTCGGTTTCCTCCGTAGACTGTAAGCTCGTTGTCGGCAGGGAATGTGTCTGTTTATTGTTATATTGTACTCTCCCAAGCACTTAGTACACTGCTTTGTACACAGTAAGAGCTCAATAAATATGATTGAATGAATGAATGAGTGAAGATTATCGTGGCACCGTGCTTGGCACCTAGTCTGCCTGCCATCTAAAACTCAACATGTCCAAGACTGAACTCCTTTTCTTCCCTCCCAAACCCTGCCCTCTCCCTGACTTTCCCATCACTGTTGACGGCACTACCATCCTTCCCGTCTCACAAGCCCGCAACCTTGGTGTCATCCTCGACTCCGCTCTCTGTTCACCCCTCACATCCAATCCATCACCAAAACCTGCCAGGCTCACCTCCACAACATTGCCAAGATCCTTCCTTTCCTCTCCATCCAAACCACTACCCTGCTCATTCAATCTCTCATCCTATCCTGACTGGATTACTGCATCAGCCTCCTCTCTGATCTCCCATCCTCCTGTCTCTGCCCACTTCAATCCATACTTCACGCCGCTGCCTGGATTGTCTTTGTGCAGAAACACTCTGGGCATGTTACTCCCTTCCTCAAAAATCTCCAGTGGCTACCAATCAACCTATGCATCCAGCAAAAACTCCTCACCCTCGGCTTCAAGGCTCTCCATCACCTCACCCCCTCCTACCTCACCTCCCTTCTCTCCTTCTACAGCCCAGTCTGCACCCTCTGCTCCTCTGCCGCTAATCTCCTCACTGTGCCTCGTTCTCGCCTGTCCCGCTGTCAACCCCCGGTCCACGTCATCCCCCTGGCCTGGAATGCCCTCCCTCCGCACATCCCCCAAGCTAGGTCTCTTCCTCCCTTTAAAGCCCTACTGAGAGCTCACCTCCTCCAGGAGGCCTTCCCTTCCTCCAGGAGACTGAGCCCCCTCCTTCCTCTCCCCCTCCTCCCCCTCCCCATCCCCCTGGCCTTACCTCCTTCCCCTCCCTACAGCACCTGTATATATGTATATATTTTTGTATGTTTGCATTACTCTATTTATTTATTTATTTATTTATTTTATTTGTACATGTTTATTCTCTTTATTTTATTTTGTTAATATGTTTTGTTTTGTTGCCTGTATCCCCCTTCTAGACTGTGAGCCCGCCGGTGGGTAGGGACCGTCTCTATATGTTGCCAACTTGTACTTCCCAAGTGCTTAGTACAGTGTTCTGCACACAGTAAGTGCTCAATAAATACAATTGAATGAATGAATGAATGAAAGAGGCTCAGGATGCAGCTGTAGGAAGAAACTGCTTCTCCATTCATGCAGCTCCTTCCTTTGCCATGACCGCAGGCAGCTTTCCATGGCAACTGCTGCAGATGATGCAGCAGATCGGATGGCCAATCACATTTTTCGGGTGCCAGCCTGGCCAATCCCAAGGCAAGATGATGGTCTAGACGGCAATGTTAACAACACTAATAATAATACTACTTAAGTGCTTACTATGTACCAAGCATATTGGAAACATTGGAGAAGATACGCAGTAACTAGATTGGATCCAGTCCCCATTCCACAACGTAAACGTAGTCTTAGAGGGAGGGAGTACAGGTATTATTTCTGCATTTAACGGACAAGCAAACTGAGGGACAGAGATATTGAATGACTTGCCCAAGGTCTCACAGCAGGTCAATGGTGGCAGAGTTGAAACTGGATCTTCTAACACCTACTTCCCACAATTTCTACTAGACCACACCACCTCCCCAGAAATTTTTACTCCATTTTATGTATAAACATCTATGCAAGGAAAGTCCATTGAGTACAATCCTTGATTTTACAGAAGAAGAGTTTAATTTTTAAAAGAGGAGCTAAATTAGATGTTAAGAAACAGAATTTACCAGAGTCAACCCTGGCAGGTCTGGGATTAGTAATTCAGAAGGACCTGTGTTCTAATCCCAGTTCCACCACTTATCTGCTGTGTGACCTTGGGGAAATCACTTCACTTCTCTGGGGCTCTTTTACCTCATCTGTAAAAGGGGGATTAAGTCTGTGAGCTCCTTGTGAGACAGGGACTGTGTCCAACCATATAAATTTGTATCTGCTCCAGCACTTAGTACAATGCCTGTCACATTAAGTACTGAACAAATACCATTTAACAACAAAGAAACATGGAGGGGAGGAGGCACATACCAAGTATTCTTCACTGCATCTGTAAAATATCAATTGGATGATTTCAGTAATCAGTTGCTTCACTTCACTGATGACCCTTCTGGCAAAATTAAATCACCTCATTTCCATTTTATTTTATAACCTGGGATTTTTCAATGGAAAATTACACTTTTAAAATTATGCCAAAGTGAAATTGAGCCAAACTGCATCTCAGCAAACATGACTTATAATATTTTCCATCAGTAAACATTCCTAAAAGTCAAATGAAAAGCAGATATTTCTCTAAACACAAAATTTTAAAAAACAAAGAACAGATGTCCTCTTGAAAATGGTTTATTTTCCAAGCTGGTAACAATTGAGTACTGTATGGTGATTTCATGTTTATTTAGGTCAACATCTGAATTTACCACTGTAATCTGGAGCCTACTTGTTTTAACAAAATAAGATCATGCAAGGTACAGAGTCCAGGAGCCCAGAACATGCAAGACCTTTGGAGATAACAGATCTCCTAACTAACTTCTAACAGGGCTCTGACAGGGTCCCCAAAAGCTGTGCTTAAATTGGGCTACCAGCAACAGTTCATTCATTCATTCATATTTATTGAGCATTTACTGTGTGCAAAGCATTGTACTAAGCAGTTGTGAGAGTACACTATAACAATAAAGAGACACAATCCCTGTCCACAAAGAGCTTACAGTCCGGACGGGGAGACATATATTAATATAAATAAATAAATAAGTGAATGGGTTGAACAAGGATAGTGAGAAAGACAGCTAAAAGTGTTCTTCCTCCCACCTGGTCCTGCTCTAAAAATATAATAATAACTATGATTATGGGATGTTAAACCCTTACTATATGAGCAGAGCACTGTAGTAAGCACTGGGGTAGATAAAAGACAACCAGGTCAGACACAGTCTGTGTCCCATGTGGGGCTAACTGTCTACGTAGGAAGGGAACAGGTATTTAAACCCCATTTTACGATGAGGGAACTGAGACATAGAGAAGTTGTGACTTTCCCAAAGTCATACGTTATGAAAATTATAGACCCCCTTTTCTGACTCCTAGTCCTGTTCTCTTTCCGCTTGTCCATGCTGCTTCTCCATCCAGGCCACCTATCTGACCTCACAGATATATTACTATCATTATTATTATACTCCTTAAGTGCTTATTATATGCCAAGCACTGTTCTAAGCGCTGGGATAGAGACAAGGCAATCAGGTTGTCCCACATGGGGCTCACAGTCTTAATCCCCATTTTACAGATGAGGTAACTGAGGCCCAGAGAAGTTAAGTGGCTTGCCCAAGGTCACTTAGCAGACAAGTGGCAGAGCTGGGATTAGAACCCATTTCCTCTGCCTCCCAAGCCCGAGCTCTTGCCACTAGGCCACGTATCTGAACACTTCACTCATATAAAGCCAACCTACCTACTTGCTGTACCTAGATCTTATCCACCTCAGCACTTGCACTTGCTCACTTCCTCTCTCTGACCTGGCACACGCTACCTCTTCATAGCTGTCAGACCACCTACTTCTCCCAACCTTCAAAGCCCTACTAAGATCTCATCTCCTCCACAAGGCCTTCCTTGATACTGTTTTCTTCTCCCCTTTTCACTCTTCTTATTACGTCACCTATGCAACTGAATCTGTATCCCGTAAGCACTTGATATTTAAGTCACCCCCAGCTTCATAGCACTGATGCAAATGTGCTAATACTCTTCCATTTTGCCTTTTGGTGATTTATTTCGATGTCTGCTTCCACTTCTAGACTGTAAGCTTCTTGTGGATGGATTGTGTTAACTGACTCCTTTGAATTGTACTAACGTACAATGATCTGCACCAATAAGCATTCAATGAATAGACTGTGAGCCCATTGTTGGGTAGGGACCGTCTCGACTTGTACTTCCCAAGTGCTTAGTACAGTGCTCTGCACACAGTAAGCACTCAAAAATATGATTGATTGAATGAATGAATACCATTGCCCGAATGACTGCTTTACACATGACATATTAGACACCATGAGCATAATAGCAACTCTGGCTATTATGGAGAGCAGGGTGCCTATCAAATGATGATTTAAAAAATCACCAAGAATTTAGATTATAAAGTTGGAGTTCATCAATCAATCAGTGGTATTTATTGAGTGCTTAACGTGTGCAAAGCACCGTACTGAACACTTGGGAGAAGGCAACAAAGTTGGTAGGCCTTTTCCTTGACCACAACCAGCTTACAATCTTTAGGGGCCCAGTTAAAACACACAACATCAGAAACATATTCTGTTTTCTAGGTATATACTCATCTGTAATCAAAGAGAGTTGAGAAAGTAAAAGACTAGTGATTCCATTAGCTTTCAGTAAAAACTGAGTTGTTAACCTTCATCAGAATTTTCTACATGTTTTTCATCTACTCTGTTTCGCATCTTAGAATCAGATATTTTCTTTCCATTCCTTGCTGTGATGTTGGCAATTAATAATAATGATAATAACAATGATGGCATTTGTTAAGCACTTACGATGTGCAAAGCACTGTTCTAAGCACTGGGAAGGATACAAGGTGATCAGATTGTCCCTCATGGGGTTCACATTCTTCATCCCCATTTGACAGATGAGGTACCTAAGATACAGAGAAGTTAAGTGGCTTGCCCAAAGTCACACAGCTGACAATTGGCAGAGTTGGAATTTGAAACCATGACCTGTAACTCCCAAGCCCGGGCTCTTTCCATTGAGCCACGCTCACCTCTCAGTTCATGACTGTATTTCTGGATATTCTCTGAGGAGACTACAGAAATTATAGGATAGATACATAAATTCCCATTTAATTTGATGATGATTCACAAAGTATATTCAGGAATAATTTTCAAAGGTCTGGCAAAAATCAGACTGAAATTTTAATAGATACTTGTGATAATTCTGAATTAAATGTAATTTACAGGACAGGTTTTTCCATGGCCAGGGAGAAACAAGCAGCATGATCTAGTGGAAAGAGCATGGTTCCGGGAGTCAGAAGGACCTGGGTTCTAATCCGGGCTCCACCACTTGTCTGTTTCCTCAGTTACCTCATTTATGAAATAAGGATAATTTTACAGATTATCCTGTGAGCCTCACGTGGGATGAGAACTGTACAACCCAATTTGCTTGTATCCACTCAAGCGCTTGGTAGAGTGCTAGGCACATTGTAAGCACTTAAACACTTCAAGAATTATAATTATTTTATGAAATGAGCACTGCAACAGAGCTCAATTCAGAAATTTTTGTTTCCATTTTATACTTTTCAAACTTGTTTCTGATGTATCTGTGACGATTCCACTTTTCCCAAGTAATTCTGCTACTTCCTCCTTTCGGAAGTCTTGAATTCTTGGATCTTTTAAAGATTCCTCTCAAAATCCCTTCTTATTCTGCAGAGGCTCTTTATTTCATTTTCACAGGTCACTGATGGAATGATTGACTTCTATGCTCCTTCTATAGACCAGGGCGTTGAGAGGCACTTTATGGAATGTTTAATTCCACGGTCCAGACCACTTCCAGGAGAAGGTCCAACTACCCTCAATCATAATTATAATGAGTCAGTGACTATCACAAACAAGCACTTTAAAAAACTCCCAGAAGATATATTTCTAATAATACAAGATAACAGTAGGGGTCTTCAGTTCTACCAGAGTCTTCTCCGGTGACTCTTATGACATACACGCATTTGTGCTTCCAAACCTGTAGGTAGTTTACTTATAAATGGCAGCCTGTAGAAGGAGTTTATTTTTTCAGCTGATTTTTTCAGGTATCAACTACAAGTAGACAGGGCTTTCTTTCAAAAATATTCCCTAATCTATCACATGAGGCAAATGGGTGCAACTTCACGCCACATTATATATAAAACATCCTTCAGAGTAGTAATAGTATTCCTGCTAAGAAATGGCAGTCTGTGAAAATATTATTGATGTCAGAGTCTTCTGGTATCCCATTAAAGTATTTACGGTTGCCTTTCTTCCGAAGTATCCCACGTCTGTCAAAATCAATGTCTAGCTACTGTGTCCCCAGCATTTAATACAATTAGTACTAAGTACAATTACAAAACTACAATTACTATTATTATTAGGTGACTAACTACAGCTTCTTCTTTTCCTCACAAATTCCTTTCAAAGGAAAACTCCTGAAGAACTTGTTAACGACTTCCTTCATATGGCCTACATAATCTCTGTGAGAGGGAGGAGAACCAGAGTAAACAACTTTTCATTTTGAAATTGGGGGTGAAAAGTGAGGTAGGATTTTAGAGGTGAGAACAGGGAGGAGAAAGGCTTCAAAGAGTTGATAGGCCAGAAAGCCACCATTTTGAATCTTTTCAGCCCTGACTGGAAATTCTCAGCTCTCACTGGAGTGAGATTCATTCATTCATTCATTCATTCATTCATTCATTCATTCATTCATTCACTCATTCATTCAATCATATTTATTGAGTGCTTACTGTGTGCAGTGCACTGTACTAAGTGCTTGGGAAGTACAAATTGGCAACATATAGAGACGGTCCCAACACAATAATGGGCCCACAGTCTAGTAAAAGCAAGCCTTTACATGGATAAAGCAAGCCAGCAAATCAAGTTCAGAATGTCCCCACAGAGTGGTCACCTCTGCTTATTATCATTATTAAATTTATTAGTGACTGGAAATCTCATTTTCCAGTTTTAGCCTGCAAAATAATAATTGCACTTCACCTGCAGTAATTTTCTTGAAGTCTATCATGATGGATTCCTTGTTCAGTAACATATTTCAGTAGTTAATCTGTGGCTGCATTTGAAAATATAACTGCTTTACAATAAAGAATGAACAGGATTTGAAGCAGGCGTTTCTTTCTCACCACACAAAATTCCAGAATGTGTTTTAAAAATTCATTCTTCAATCAACCAATCAGTGGTTTATTGAGTGCTTACTGAGTGTACAGAACTAAACAAGGCACTTAGGAGAGTACAAGACAATAGAGGTGGTAGCCACATTTCCTACCCACAAGAGCTTACAGTCTAGAGAGGACTATTCAAAGAAAACACAAAAACCAATTCAGGAACTTAGAGGAAGGATCCAGATCCCCTTTCACCCCTTGGAAAGTCATTTAAGGGTCAGATAAAAACAGTAGTCTGTTAAAGTGGGAGAAGAAGCAAAGGCTCCTATTCTGGGTGCTCGGAGATCATGAAAGATCCACTGCCATTCCCGCCAACTAGACAGTTTTAATAATATGCTAGTAGATATCCAAAATTGCTCTCATTACAGTGTTTTGAAGGAAAGAACTGTAAATGCTTGGCTATAGAGAAGGGTCCTATTTCATGTAGAGGAGACCTCTAATTTAGGATATAAGTCATCAAGTTCTATTTCTGCCATTGCACTTTAGTAAAGGACCTTTGTTCTGCAATATGTACGTAGAAAAATATGTGCACATTATACTCACATATCTTGTGGGACAGACTTGAAGATACTTTGGAAGAAAATGTTTAAATGTCTACTTTTATGAGATATCTGAATCATTTGAGTAAAATAAGAGCATTTTTACCGACTGACCTTCCTTAACATTCATAATATATATTCATATAAATTTAATGAATTAGGCAATTCATGTCCATAGTATATTCTTTTGTATAGTGTTATGAAGTATAGTTTTTTTGGTTCAAAAATAATGAACCAATGTTAAGATTTTCACAGTGTTTGTGTGGGTGTGACTAATAAGACAACGCATGAATGATAGTCTCTACTTGTGTGCATTTAACTTGGCACACTGCAACACTTTCATTTGTTACCTACAGTTCCAGATGCAGCTTTCATTTCTTCCACTTGCAGTCACAATCTTTTCAAAGAGTCTGCTCCATGGCAAAAACTCAATTTCCAAGTGCTCCCTGCAGGACTGAGCTAGCTTCTGTTGCTTTCTTCAGATTTTTCATTTTTATGGCCCAGTATTTGAAATTTTGACTGTGTCTTCAAAATATTTCTTCTTTCCACTCTACTGTATCTTAACCCATTCTTCTTACATATGCCACACATCAATAGTGTGATGTGAGGAGCTTTGGTCCTGTGAATATGAAGTGACTGCATTCCAAGTCCTTCTTATTCGTCATCCTATTTTGTTCCATGTAAGGTCCTTGAGGCCAGGGATCATGTCTACTAATTGTATTGTACTTTCCAGCTTAATATATATTAGACCATACAGCATGTAGTGCACTTTGTTACAGTGCTTTGCATAAAGTGCTCAATAGATCCCATTCAATTAATCAGTGGTATTTATTGAGTGCTTATTGTGAACAGAACACTAATAATAATAATAACAACAGTATTTGTTAAGCGCTAACTTTGTGCCAGGCACTCTACTAAGTTCTGAGGTGGATACAAGCAAATTGGGTTGGACACAATCCCCGTCCCACATGGGGTGCTCAGTCTCACTCCCCATTTTACAGATGAGGTAACTGAGGCCCAGAGAAGTGAAGTGACTTGCTCAAGGTCACACAGCAGACAAGTGGCGGAGCCGGTATTAGAATCCATGACTTTTTGACTTCCAGGCCTGTGCTCTATCCATTACACGATGTTGCCTCTCTATACTATATTAAGCACTTGGAAAAGTACAACATAATTAAGTTGGTAGACAAAATCCTTACTCACCAGGAGCTTAGAGTCAATGGGAGAGATAGACATTTAAGTAAATTACAGATAGGGGAAATTGTAGAGTAGAAAGATATTTTCATCACTGCTGTGGCACTGGGATATCAAAGTGCTAAATTATGACAATGCTAAATGAATAGTTCATGCATTAGGGGGAGTGGATAGGGGAAATGATGGCTTAGTTGGGGAAAGAGTCTTGGTGGAGATGTGATTTTACTACTAATTAATGATATTAAAAAGCCTCAGTGGAATCCATTAATCAATCAATCACATTTATTGAGTACTTTCCATGTGCAGTTCCCTCTCAGGGTCACACCTGGAGAGTTTCCAGTAGTCTATCCGTCTTGACTATGGGAGGGAGAGTCAAGCAGAGGGACTGTCAACCTGACTCACTCCTTGCATTGAAGGGCAGCAGGCTCTCTTAAAAGCTCCCTCCTCACATTTGCCAAACTAGCTCTCTTCCCCATTCAAAGCCCTACTGAGAGCTCACCTCCTCCAGAAGGCCTTCCCAGACTGAACCTCCCTTTTCCTCCTCCCCTCCCCATTGCCCCTACTCCCTCACTCTGCTCTACCCCCTTCTCTGCCCCACAGAACTTGTGTATATTTGTACATATTTATTATTCTATTTATTTTATCAATGATGTGTATACATCTATAATTCTATTTATCTATTTTGATGTCATTGATGTTATTGGTTTGTTGTCTTTCTCCCCCTTCTAGACTGTGAGCCCATTGTTGGGTAGGAATTGTCTCTGTTGCCAAGTTGTACTTTCCAAGCACTTAGTACAGTGCTCTGCACATAGTAAGTGCTCAATAAATGCAATTGAATGAATGAAAAGCAGAGGTCTACCCATTCCTAGCTTGGCCAGTGTCTAGCGAGTGGAAGGCAATCTGCTACAAGTAAAAACTCACCTGTGCTGGGCAGTAGCAGCACGGGATAGAGTCGAGAGCAGAGCCTCAAGTTTACTGCGCGGAAGGAGGCAATGGTAAACCGCTTCCAGATTTTTACCAAGAAAACTCTATGGATCCACTACTAGAACAACTACAGATGGAGAACGAGGTGTTCTGGGAGAGACGACGGTCAGAGAAGACTCGACGGCATAAGACAAGACCATGTGCAGAGTACTGTACTTAGTGCTTGGGAGATTACAGTAGAACAGAGTTGGTAGACATGGTCTCTGCCCACAAGGAGCTAGTGAACAGCTCCGGAGAAGGAACATGGCATCTATGGTAGATTAAAGTCTCACAGCCTTGAAGAAAGTTGGACACAGCAAATTACCCTGTATATCTACAGTTTGGTCTGAACCAATTAGTAATTACAATGGCATTTGTCAAGTGCTTATTACATGCCACGCACCATTGTAGGTATGAGAAAATCAGAGTGAATGTAGTCCTTTTTGGCTATGGGGCTTATAAGAGGGAAGGAGAAGTATTTTATCTCATTTTACAGATGAGGAAACAAAGGCACAGAGAACTTAAGTGATTCGCCCAAGGTTACACAACAGGTAAATGGTGGAGTCGGGAATAGAACTGGGTCTCCAAGTTCCCAGCCCTGTGCTTTTCCAATAGGCCTTGCTCCCAATACTGCATTTTGAGCACTAACTGGTTACGGAGCCCTGCTGGGCAAAATGTGACAGAATTATTAGGCATGGTCCCTGCCCCTCAAGGAGTTTAGCATCGACAGAAACACTCTGGGCATATCACTTCCCTCCTCAAAAATCTCCAGCGGTTGCCTATCAACCTTCGAATCAAGCAAAAACTCCTCACTCTCGGCTTCAAAGCTCTCCATCCCCTCACCCCCTCCTACCTCACATCCCTTCTCTCCTTCTCCAGCCCAGCCCACACCCTCCGCTCCTCTGCCACTAACCTCCTCACTGGGCCTCATTCTCTCCTGTGTTTCCATCGACCCCTGGCCCACATCCTACCTTTGGCCTGGAATGCCCACCCTCCACACATCTGCCAAACCAGCTCTCTTCCACCCTTCAAAGCCCTACTGAGAGCTCACCTCCTCCAGGAGGCCTTCCCAGACTGAGTCCCCCCATTTTCCTCTGCTTCTCCTCCCCTCCCCACTCCCCCCCTCCCTCCACCCTACTCCCTCCCCCTCCCCACAGCACTTCTGGTTATTTGTACATATTTATTACCCTGTTTATTTTATTAATAATGTACATATATCTATAATTCTATTTATCTAGCTTGATGGTACTGATACTTTTCCACTTGTTTTGTTTTGTTGTCTGTCTCCCCCTTCTGTACTGTGAGTCTGTTGTTGGGTAGAGACTGTCTCTATCTGTTGCCAAACTGTACTTTCCAAGTGCTTAGTACAGTGTTCTGCATACAGTAAGTGCTCAATAAATACGACTGAGTGAATGAATGAATAGTTGGGGAAACACACTGAAACTAAAACACATTATCTTGATGTGATAAATGTTGCTGCAACCATCTTTGAGTCCCCCAAAAGACACAGTAGACTTGATTTGATAGTCCACTTAATTTCAAATAGTTCTTATATATTTGAGTTTAAAATCTTACTTTTTAATTTTCTTTTCTTCTTCCAACACCATGCTGAATAGCCCTCCAGAAGGTTAAAGATAAGTCAGTTGAGTGGCCAAAACTAGTATTCTAATTCTGAGATTAACTTTTAGTCACAGTATTGAAATATTTCAGCATTGGGTAAATAATCATTAACAAGTTGGACCTTCAATTTGTACAGATGATTGGGTCCTGGCCAGCTGGAAGAATGTTCTGTCACACAGCAGGTCATTTAGGTCACGCAGGAGTTCTTGGTCCTTCTAAAGGCTTAACGCTTCCCGGAATGTAGGTCTGGATGTCAGAGGATGTGGGTTCTTATCCCAGCTCTTCCACTTGCTGGCCGTTACTTTGGGCAAGTCATTTAGCTTTTCTGCACCTCAGTTTCCTCATCTGTTAAAGGGGATTAAATGGCTGTCCTTCCTCTTACTTAGACTGCGAGCCCCATGTGGGACCGGGCTTGTGAATGACCTAATTCAACTCCAGTGCTTACAGTGGTGCTTGGCACATAATAGGCACTTAATAAATATTTCAATGAAATGATTAAATTAAAGAACTTTAAGTATCTAGCAATTCCTCTTCAAAAGGTATGAAACAAAAATCAGACCTATTTAAGAGTCTTGAAACACTGGAAAGGCGTTTCCATCACTATGTGCTTGGGTAACCTTTGAACCTTTGGCAGTACAGGCTGGTGAGATCATTTCTACAGATCAGTGGCTCGCTTCAAAGCTGAGTGCTAAAAAGTGAAAGGAAAGTATCCTTCCTTAGCTTCTCAGCATATCTCACTCCAATTATCCCAATACTGACTGAATTCTCAATTCATTCATGTTTCAACTAGGAAGGCTGTGGCAGACTGTCTCCATCTGTCATAGAGCTAAATAACTCTCTTTGACTTCAGAAGATTCAATGAGCTAGAAAATAGAGGATAATTTCATATCACTACTGGAGAGTAATTTTGGTCTTTTTATTAATGCTGTCTCACCATTTTATCCAATTTCAGGGGGATCTTCAAGCCCTGATGTCATCAATTATCCTGCAATTCCTAAACACGCCTCAACTCATATTGTTCTATTAGTGTCTAAGATATCAGGTTTGTAAAAAAAAGTATAGTTCTGAAAATTTACTCTTTCCAAAAGAGCTTCTCCCTGTTGAGAATATGTGGAATCCATAACGCTATGAAATGTATAACCAGACAGAATTATAAAGGTGTGGTCTTTAGAGCACTTGAGTAAAAATGGATTTTAATTAATTCAAGGCTTGAAGTAATTATAGTACTTTTCTAAAACAGCCTTCCTGGCAGAAACTCTTGGATTTGATCTCCTAATCTCCGCTCTGAATTCCAAGTCTCCAGGCCCCTTGTGGCTCTGAATGAAAGATAGTCAATTGAGTGTACTAGCAGAAGTCACTTAATCTTTCTGAATCTCTTTTCCAGATGAAGAGAGCAAGCAGTAATAATACTTGCCAGAGATAATGTTTGCAACATACCTTGAGATCAGCGGGTCTGGACAAGGCCCATGTGTTTTTGGCTTTTAAGGAATAGCAAAAGACTAATTATCTTAGGCATTTTCTTCATGAATTGGCAAATGAAGGCTAATCCCAAAGGGTATATACTGAAGCTTAAATTTTGTATTTATTTTCTGCAGCTCCAAAAAGGGACTTAAAAATCAATTCTAATCATTAGAGTGATAATAAAGAGTTGCTCGCGAGACACAGGGCCGGGTTTCATCTAACTATTGCAGATGCTGAGTTTGTTTCTCTGGACTGACTGATAAACAATTGATGGTTACTACATCTATGACAACACCTCACAGGAACTTTCTGGGGAGGACAGTAATGGCAGAATGTGTCTGCCAATTCTGTTATATGGTACTCTCCAAAGTACTTAGTACTTGGAGAAGTAGCTTGGCCCAGTGAATAGACCATGGGCCTGGGAGTCGGAGGACCCGGGTTCTAATGCCAGCTCCGCCACTTGGCTTCTGTGTACCTTGGGCAAGTCACTTCACTTCTCTGGGTTTCAGTTACCTCAACTATAAAATGGGGATTAGGACTGTGAGCCCAATGTGGGACAGGGCCTATGTCCAACCCAATTCGCTCGTATTCTCCCCACGCCAGCACTTAGCATAATCAGCGTGGCTTAGTGGAAAGAGCCCAGGCTTGAGAGTCAGAGGTCATGGGTTCTAATCCCGACTCTGCCACTTATCAGCTGTGTGACTTTGGGCAAGTCACTTCACTTCTCGGTGCCTCAGTTACCTCATCTGTAAAATGGGGATTAAGGCTGTAAGCCCCACGTGGGACAACCTGGTTACCTTGTATCTACCCCAGCACATAGAACAGTGCTTGTCACACAGTAAGCACTTAGCAAATGCCATAATCATTATTATAATGCTTGGTACATAGGAAATGCTTAGCATATACCCTAATTATTATCATTATACACTCAATAAATTAATTAATTGGTTGATTGGGGGTCTGGTACCTCACTGGAATGTAATACTAAATCTTGGATATTGGACCCTACATCACTCATTACCTTTCCCAGGGTGCTGGAACAGAAGCCGAGGTGACAAGGAAAAGTGACACCAACGCAAAGATTCACCACCTCGGACAAACTCTAAAACAATCTGAAGCCATTCTCACTTTATGATTGCTGACTGAATACCGGGTCATTACCTTGAGCAAAGAGAATGATAAACATAACTGCTATTTATAAAGTGCTTACTATGTGCCCAGCACCATGATAAACACTGAGGTAGATGCAAAGTAATCAAATCAGATGCAATCCCTCTTATACATGGGGTCACAGTCTATGAGGTAGGGAGAACTGAAATCGGATCCCCATTTTTCAGTGGAGGAGACTGAGGCACAGAGAAATTGAAGGTTAAATGGAAGCAGTTTATAATCAAGTGTGGTACTTCAAGACAAAAGTTCTGTATTATTTAAAACCTCTGTTATGGGCAGGTTCCAAAATTTTTCAGCCAAAAGAAAAGAACGCTGAAATTTAAAGAATATCTTCATACCCCCAAGCAGGAGAGTAACCTATAATTTATAAATTGGAGTGGGTACTTTTTATTTAGTTTTTAAAGCCGCTTTATTCATCAATGCTTACCTCTAAATTTTGATCGACTGTATACCCGCTCCCACAATATCCTCATTGTGTTGTTACTTAAAAACTGACAGAACTTCTTTTAGCTAATGTATGCAAACATTCTATGTCCTTGGCTTCAGTAAAAGTGCCCTTGGGAAAAGCCATGGCTTTGCAATAATCATACCTTTATGAAAAAATAAGTTCTGGTTTTCAGAGCACTGACAGCAGTTACGAGAAACAACAAGACAAGAGTTCTTTCAACCGAGTTTTTGTTTCCAACTATTGTTTTAGGTCAGATTCCTACAGAACAGAGCCAAAGGAATAATGTCATAGGGCAGTCGAAAAGCTCTAAGAGTGAGCTTTTACAGACTGGCAACTCCAACATTCGTAACTTTCAGGTAATGTACACTTTCCCAATAGAAGCCCCCAATTAAAGATAATATAGTAGGCCAATTGCATCAGGGCCTATCAAGTTCATTTTCACTTCCTGATTTCCCGTATCTATCCAGCACTAATGTGAGAAAGTGTGAGATCATGAATAGATATTTGTTCTCTATCTTCTCAATATTTCTCTTTGTAAAAATGCAACGTGTAACAAGCCATAGGGGAGGTGACCGGAACTACATCAAATTAATCCTGCTCTTGCAGAATTAGAAACCTCAGAAAGCAAACAAAGACGGCACTGTTAGTTTTGCATAGGAGTGAAATACACATTTTTCTGTGTCCTGGTAAAAAATAATAAAAAAAAGAAATGTGGGATAACGTGCACTCTCTCTCTCTCTCTCTCTCTCTCTCACACACACACACACACACACACACACACACACACACACACACAAACTATCTATTGTTAGCTTAAAGCCAGGTACTTGTTCAGGAGACAGACATCAACAATTCTGCATTTCTTTAAAATTTTCCAAAATATACAGTTGCCAGACTGTACAAATTAAAAACTATCAACTGTGATTAGAGAGCTGAAGTCTTTCCTGATGTTTGTTCAAACAGAGATATCTTATTACATAGAATTTTCCATCTCAAAGAAAAAAATACCAATGTTACTTTATTCCTCTATGATATCACTGGAATACTGTATTATAATGCTTTGGCTTTTTATAGGTTTTTTTTTTTTTTACCTAAAATCTTGAAACACTCTCATAGATTTTGCCTTGTTTATCCTCACAATGTTCTTATATTGTAGGCAAGGGGATTTTACAGTTGGAAAGATTTAGGTTCACCACTGTAAATTTGCTTGCCTAAACTGCACAGCAGGTCAAGTGTCAGATCAAAACTAGAACCAAGGTCAATCAATCAATCATATTTATTGAGCACTTACTGTGTTCAGAGCACTGTACTAAGCGCTTGGGAAGCACAAGTCGGCAACACATAGAGACAGTCCCTACCCAACAACGGGCTCACTGTCTAGAAGGGGGGGACAGAGAACAAAACGAAACATACTAACAAAATAAAATAAATAGAATAGATATGTACAAGTAAGATAAATAAATAAATAAATAGAGTAATAAATATGTACAAACATATATACGAATATATACAGGTGCTGTAGGGAAGGGAAGGCGATAAGATGGGGAGGATGGAGAGGGGAATGAGGGGAGAGAAAGGAAGGGGCTCAGTCTGGGAAGGCCACCTGGAGGAGGTGAGCTCTCAGTAGGGCCTTGAATGGAGAAAGAGAGCTAGCTTGGCAGATGGGAAGAGGGAGGGCATTCCAGGCCCGGGGGATGACATGGGCTGGGGGTCGATGGCGGGACAAGCGAGATCGAGGCACGGTGAGGAGATTAATGGCAGAGGAGCGGAGGGTGTGGGGTGGGCTGTAGAAGGAGAGAAAGGAGGTGAGGTAGGAGGGGGCAAGGTGATGGACAGCCTTGAAGCCGAGGGTGAGGAGTTTCTGCCTGATGCGCAGATTGATTGGTAGCCACTGGAGATTTTTGAGGAGGGGAGTAACATGCCCAGAGTGTTTCTGGACAAAGACAATCTGGGCAGCAGCATGAAGTATGGATTGAAGTGGGGAGAGACACGAGGATGGGAGATCAGAGAGAAGGCTGATGCAGTAGTCCAGACGGGATAGGATGAGAGCTTGAACGAGCAGGGTAGCGGTTTGGATGGAGAGGAAAGGGCGGATCTTGGCAATGTTGCGGAGCGGAGACCAGCAGGTTTTGGTGACGGCTTGGATGTGAGGGGTGAATGAGAGAGCGGAGTCGAGGATGACACCAAGTTTGCGGGCTTGTGAGACGGGAAGGATGGTAGTGCTGTCAACAGAGATGGGAAAGTCAGGGAGAGGGCAGGGTTTGGGAGGGAAGACAAGGAGTTCAGGTCTTGATCCATATGACCTAAAGACCTTCTAGTATACAGGTTGCCTCTAGAACATAAAAGTATTAGCTCACAGTCCTCTGGATATTGGGGTGGCTAAGCACAGGTCAAACAATATTCTGTGGGATCCCTTCTGGTCTGTGACTTAAAAGACACCACGGTGAATTTTGTTATGTGAAGAAGTGCCCTGGGAGACCTCATTCCCAAGGGCTACTTTCCCCAACCTACATTTTTCTCTGGGAACCTCTCCACAGCTCCTCTGCACCATTGAACCTTCCACAACCCTCCTTAGCCTTGAAGACACTCTCTCCACCCCACAGCTCCTATCACAGCTCTGCCGCTTGCCAGCTGTGAGACTTTGGGCCAGTCACTTAAGTTCTCTGTGCCTCAGTTACCTCATCTGTAAAATGGGGATTAAGACTGTGAGCCCCACGTGGGACAATCTAATCACTCTGTATCGTCCCCAGTGCTTAGAACGGTGCTTTGCACATAGTAAGCGCTTAACAAATGCCATTATTATTATTATTATTATTATTATTATCAGCCACCGCTGCTACCTGCCCCTTTCCTGGCTTAAAGGCCTGCACTGCTCAGGACCAACCAGTGCTTTGCACATAGTAAGCGCTTAACAAATGCCATTATTATTATTATTATTATCCAGGCCTGAAGACAAAGCAAGTTAAAGCTGAACCAGATCAGGATGAGGGAGATCTTGAAAGGGAAAATAAAACTTCTCCTTTTGGGCCCCGTCGATTCCAATTTTGTCCCTATGGCTACAGCAGTTCAGGAGGGAGCAGACTGTAAATTGAATTACAGATTGAGAAGCAGTGTGGCCTAGTGGATGGAGCACAGACCAGGGAGTAAGAAGGACCTGGGATCTCATCCCAGTTCTGCTAATTGTTTGCTGTGTGACCTTGGGGATGTCACTTCACTCCTCCGCTGCCTCATTTATCTCAGCTGTAAAATGGGGACTGAGACTGTGAACCCATGTGGGACCCGGACTGTGTCCAACCTAGTTACCATGAATCCATCCGAATGCTTAGATGTATAGTTAGCCTTTAACAAATACCATAAAATAAAAGTCCAAGAAGGGGAACATGGAAAGAGTGTGTTGTGGGGAGTGGTTCTGGGATTTGGAGGGGTGGAGGTTGCAGTGACAACAAATGTCTGGGGCAGTTGGGAAGGAGTAAAAGTATTAGAAACCACAGAGAAGTTTCAAAGAGCCACAGAAATGGTGAGTGAGTGGGGATGTGGAATGCATTCAATCATTCATTCATTCAATTGTATTTATTGAGCACTTGCTGCTTGCAGAATACTGTATTAAGCACTTGGGAGAGTACAATATAACAGTAAACAGATACATTCCTGCCCACAACAAGCTTACAGTCTAGAGGAGTTACAAACCACAGCATGGAATGAATGGTTTGCCCTGCCTGCTTTGTCACAAAAGGAAGTGACTCTGTCTAAAACCTTCCACAGTTAATTTTCAGCACCCCAATCACATAAACCCATCAGCTATCTCTAGCGTTTCTGCATATGCATTTGTTCATCTTTTTTTCTTATGGTGTTAAGCACTTACTATATGTCAAATACTGTTCTAAGTGCCGGGATAGGTATGTGTTAATTAGGTCAGACACAGACCCTGTCTCACATGGGACTCACAGTCTAAGTAGGAGGGAGAACAGGTATTTAATTCCTATTTTACAGTTGAGGAAACTGAGGCACAGAGAAATTAAGTGACTCGCCCCCGGTCACACAGCAACCAATAGGCAGAGCTGAGATTAGAACCCAAGGTCCTCTTTACTCCCAGGCTCTTTCCACCAGGTCACACTGCTTCAATTCTACATTGTAACTATGATTTAGTTTATTCTACTTGTAAATGTTTCCAAGTTTGTTTTCCCGATTAGAATGTAAGCTCTAATGGAAAGGGAACAGGTCAGTTCTTTGTTTTGTACTTCCTAAGAGCTTAGTACAATGCATTGCACCCTATGCATGCTCAATAGAGAATATTACTACTATTAACAGACAAGCGTTCTGGCAATGGCTTAGCTTTTCATCAAGATTTTAAAACTCTCATCAGTAGAGTTGGTGGTGCCCTGTCTGATTCTTACCCCATTACACTTGGAGTAAAACAAGGGTATGTTTTAGGTCCAGGTTCAACCAATTCTATAATAGCAAGCATGAGGATGAGACAAAGACCTTGGAAGTGGGAGCTGGAATAGGTTTTTGATACCCTGGGAAACTTCCTGCTGAATAGAGTTAAAGGCCTTTGGTAAGGCAGTCATCAAGGAACTGTGGTATGCTGATGTGTGCTCATGAAACACACACGCACACACAAAGATATGCAAATGGCTGTGAATTGCTTTGTTGAGTCTCTGTGTTGGCTCTATTTGTCTGCTGAAAATAACTGATGAACACTAAGAGCATATTGCATGCTTTACCAAGGAAACCCTGCATGCAACTAAAGATTTTCATGGTCAACCCAATAGATTTTTCTGCTTCCCAGGAGATATGTAATTTATTAAATCCTGTATAAACAAATATGTAGAAAACATAAAAAAGACAACAAGAGAATGATTTATGGAATACTGTCAAAGTTTGGCAAGAACAGGGCATCCAACTTGATTCTGGCCTCGTGGTCTAATAAACCTTTAGTGGTGTTAAATCTTTTATTAAATACCTGTAGGACTGAATGAATCAAATTTAGAAGATACATCAGATTCTTGAACCCTGATCTTGGTAAAAAAGAAAAGGTTCAAGAATCCAAGCCTGCCCAAGCAAACCGGGAATGGACTGTTGGGAGACCATCACAAGACACAGACCAACCTGGCAGACAATAGTTAGGAGAGGAGTTGTCCTTCTTCGGGAGAGACTTAGCAGACAGTGGGTGGGGTATCATGAGGTGGGATCGAAAACAGAATTAGACCCTATATGAGGAAAAGTCATCAGTGCAAAAAGGAATTCTCTGGAGTCATAATTTCTGGACACAGTGTGGAAGAGACTAGCTCTCACTGGTTGTATGAGCCAAGTCCACATGCTTGGAGAGTATATCACAGTCAAAAGCATCAAGTACCAAAATGAAGGAATTTGTATGTATGTGTGCATGTAATAACAATAATAACAATAATACTGATAATGGCATTTGTTAAGCACTTACCATGACCCAGGCACTGTACTAGCTGTTGAGGTGCTTTCAAACAAATTAGATTGGATAAAGTCCCTGTCCCTTATGGGGCTTACAGTCTTAATCCCCATTTTACAGATGGAGTAACTGAGGCGAAGAGAAGTGTGAAGTGATTTGCCCAAGGCTACACAGAAGAGAAGCGGGGAGCTGGGATTAGAACCTATGATCTTTGGACTCCCAGGGCAGTGCTCTATCCACTAAGCCAAACTGCTTCTTAATACACACACACACACACACACACACACATATATACATATAATGATTATGGTATGTATTAAATGCTTACTATGTGCCAAGCACTGTTCTAAACACTGGGGTAGCTACAAGGTAATCAGGTTGTCCTACGTGGGACATTTTACAGATGAGGTAACTGAGGCATAGATAATTAAGTGGCTTGCTTAAGGTCACAAAGCAGACCAGTTGCGGAGCCGGGATTAGAACCCATAACAATAATAATAATAATAATAATAATAATAATAATAATAATGGTATTTGTTAAGTGCTTACTATGTGCAAAGCACTGTTCTAAGTGCTGGGGAGGTTACAAAGTGAACAGGTTGTCCCACGGGGGGCTCACAGTTTTAATCCCCATTTTACAGATGAGGTAACTGAGGCACAGAGAAGTTAAGTGACTTGCCCAAAGTCACACAGTTGACAGTTGGCGGAGACAGGATTTGAACCCATGACCTCTGACTCCAAAGCCCGTGCTCTTTTCCACCAAACTACACCGCTTCTCCAATGTCCTCTGACTCTCAACCCCGTGTTCTTTCCACTAAGCCAAGCTGCTTCTCTAAATAAATGTGATGTTCGTTAAGTGCTTACTAGGTGCCGGGCACTGTATTAACCACTGGGGTGGATATAAGAAAATCAGATTGGACACAGTCCCTGTTCTGCATGGGGCTCATCGTCTTAATCTCCATTTTACAGATGAGGAAACTAAGTCCCAGGGAAGGTAAGTGTCTTGCCCAAGGCCACACAGCAGACAAGTAGCAGAGCTGGGATTTAGAACTCATGGCCCTCTGACTCCCAGGCCCATGCTCTGTCCACTAGGCCACACTGCTTCGTGTGTGTGTGTGTGTGTGTGTGTGTGTGTGTGTGTGTGTACATATGGAATATGATTCTCTCTGGTATCAATTTTAGAAAGAAGAAAAGCTTGTAGGTGAGTATATACAGTTCCTTTCTGACCCTCTTCAGGTAGTTTTTTAAATTAGAGTTTGTATCTGTTCTTCCACTCCTTTAGAATTGGAGTCCCATGTGAGACGAGGACTGCGTCCAACTTAATTATCTTTTATATATCCCACACTAATCACAAATACCAATATAAATTAATGAAATGATAATGGCTAATCAACATTGAGCCATACTTACCATTCAATGTCATATTCTAAAGCAAATCTGGAACCCTCAAGGTAATAGCTGTGTGGGACCATTTAAGTGTCTTGAATCTTTGTTTAGCTACTCTTAATTAGCCTGTTTGAACTGGGGACTCAACTATTCTCTAGAACTGAAGTAGGGTACCTTTGGAAACTGCACTTCTTCTTTCATAACTACAGGTCACAGACAAGAATAGTGACATTCAGTAAATTACTGCTTCTATGCAGTGGGTGTCAGATTTAATCTCTGGGAGTGGTTTAGATACTGGCAGGATTGAATTACCTATGTTACTCCACCTCCTTTCTCTCTCCAAAATATGTATCTATATATATATAGTGATGACGGTATTTGTTAAGTGCTTACTGTGTGTCAAGCCTGTTTTAGGCCCTGGGGTAGATACAATGTAATCAGGTCAAACACAGTTTCTGTCCCAGATGGAACACCCCGTCTAAATAGGAGTGAGATGTATATAAGGGTTGGAGAACAAAGAACCATATATATAATTGCATGTAGCTCCCATTTTAATAGCTATTTCATCAGTCTTATCATATCTTACACATGCACATATATATATATACACACACACATGCACACATGTATTTATATACATGTATATACATGTATACGTATACATGTATATACATGCATTTATATACATGTATATACATGTATACGTATACATATATATACATATATATGGGCTTAGAGAAGCAGCGTGGCACAGTGGAAAGAGCCTGAGCTTGGGAGTCAGAGGTCATGGGTTCTAATCCCAGTTCTGCCGCTTGTCAGCTGTATGACCTTGGGCAAGTCACCTGACTTCTCTGTGCCTCAGTTCCCTCATCTGTAAAATGGGAATTAAGGCTGTGAGCCCCAGGAGGGACAACCTGATAATCTTGTATCCTCCCCAGCACTTAGAACAGTGCTTTGCACATAGTAAGCACTTAATAAATGTCATTATTATATATATTATATTATATATATATATATATATACACACACACACATAGGTATGCATTCACTCATTCATTCATACTTATTGAATGCTTACTGTGTGCAAAGCACTGTACAAAGTACTTGGGAGAGAATAATATAACAATAATTATATGTGTATATGATGATGATGATGATAATGGTATTTGTTAAGCTCTTACTGTATGCCAAGCACTATTCTAAGTGCTGGGGTTGATACAAAGTAATTAGGTTGTCCCACATGGGGCTCACAGTCTTAATCCCATTTTACAGATGAGGTAACTGAGGCACAGAGAAGTTAAGTGACTTGCTCAAAGTCACATAGTTGATAAGTGGCAGAGCCAGGATTAGAACCCACAGCCGTTGACTCCCAAGCCCGGGCTCTTTCCATTAAGCCACACATGTGTATATATGTGGGTGTGTATATAGGCGCATACACATATTTCTAAATATTGACATATACCTAAGAGATAAGGAATTTTGAACCACGGAGGGATATCCAAGAGTCACAGAATAAATCAGTAGCCAATCTTGTAAGAGCAACACTGGCCACAAATCCCAAATTTATGCAAGATCCTAATTCCTTCAAAAATTTTGTCTAGAATGGTCATCTTCATTTCTTTGACTTCTGTCTCTTCTGTTCGAATGTAAACTTTTGCAGACAGGGAATGCATCACTTTGTTTCGCACTTCCTAAGGGCTTTGTGCACCTGTGTAGCACAAAGGGAACCAGCATGACACAGGGGAATAAATAATGGCCTGGGGGTCAGAGTCCTTGGGTTCTAGCCTCCACTTTGCCACTTGCCTCCTATGTGATCTTGGACAATTCACTTAACTGCTCTGTGCTTCAGTTTCCTCATCCTTAAATGGGAATTAAATCTTACTCCCTGCTACTTAGACTCCCTCCCACTTAGACCCCCTCCTACCTAGACTGTTGGCCCCATTTGGGAGAGGGATTGTGACTGATCTTGTTCTCATAACTATCATTAGTTGTTATTACTGGCAGGGCATACCTGTACAAGGTTAAGTGTCTGTGAGCTAGTCTAGGGCTGGCAGCATTTCATTGCTAGCTCCTTATTTCATTCTCTTTCAGTGAATTAAATCATAAAAATGCAACAACCCAATTCCAACTATCCAGAAAACTCAGGACTGTATGATAGATCCAAAATTTTAGCTTCTGCCATTTAGTTATAAAAATAAATACTATGATTCCATAGATAGCATTAAAGACGCATAACACTACAGAATCAGATGAAGGCTCCAGAGGACCTTAAAAGGAGACGCCCTGCCAGTCTTGATGGTCACCTTCTAGAACTATTACACACAGATTGAGCAAGGGCCTGGGAGTCAGAAGGTCATGGGTTCTAATCCTGACTCTGCACTTGTCTGCTGTGTGATCTTGGGCAAGTCACATCTCTGTGCCTCATTTCCCTTATCTGTAAAATGGGGATTGAGACTGGGAGCCCCACATGGGACAGGGACTGCATCCAACCCAATTTGCTTGTATCTACCCCAGCGCTTAGTACAATGCTTGGCATACAGTAAACGGTTAACAAATACCACAATTATTATGCATGAGTCTACATCATAAGTGCATAAATAACATTATTCCAAAATCCAGGTGACAATTGGGAGACTTTAAAAGTTCCAATAATTAACGGATAACAACCTTCTTCCTTAGACAGCCATAAATTTTGGGGTCAATCCCATCGCACAGAAGCAGAGCCTGAAGTGACTTCCTTAGGCTTCTACTTTCATGATGACCTTCACTAAAGATCAACATCCCTGAATGAAGCAACAACAGAGAGTCAGAAAAACACCAAGAAAAAACAGGATATGTAAATAGGCAAGAACCACTATATCTCTAGGACTGGCTTAATGACATGAATCGAGTATTCTCATTCTCAGGAACAACCTGGAATTCATGAGAACACATAGAATTCAAAAGCATTCATCACCCCTATTGAGCGTTATCCTAAATCCCAAAATAATTCTAACAGGGAAAAATTCATTCCAGCACAGCACTTCTCTTTGACCTTCTCCATGTGCAGCCAAACTTTTCAAACGGAAGAGGTTTTATATTCTAAGAATGATTGAGTTGCTCATACTTCAAAGAAATTCTAACATTAGTCATATTTGATTCAAAAGTCCCACATATTATTTATGATTGTTCATGTTTTTTCACATAGAGATTGTTTCCTGAAATATTCTGTAGGCAAATCCAGCAACCTGGGTAAAGATTTAGCGAAAGCAAGGCTTACAGGCTCTGCCGAAAAAGTCATGGTTTATGCTTGTCATTAAGCTGTGATGTAAGAAGTCTAAAAGATGGAAGTCCCTCAGAATGGGGCATATCCTGAACATTGTATTCAGTGAGGGGGAAAAAAAATCTGTTGGTAAATGTTGTTTTGAGGCCAATTGACAGTATGTGACATGAATTTACATTGTTTCTTTTGGGCACTGTTAGCAGGGCATGTACATGAAGTCAAAAACATTTATTTTGGCCTGCTAGACCATATTTCACTGCTATCCCTTTCCTTAGATTGTAAGTTCATTTCTAGACTATTGTGAGACCACGCTTTACTGCTATCCCTATCTCGAGACTCTAATTGTGGGCAGGGAATGTGTCTGTTATATTGTTGTGTTGTACTCTCCTGAGGGCTAGTACACCTGTTGCTGTTGCTGAATTGTACTTTCCAAGTGTTTAGTACAGTGCTCTGCACACAATAAGCACTCAATAAATACGAATGATTGAATGAATGAATCCCTGCAGATATCCGACAGGGAACTGGTGAAGGGAGGCTGAGATGGACGAGGGTCCCCTTTGGGGTCCCACTTCCACTCCCCCTGCCCTGAGATCGCCATCCTATTCCTCATCCTCATCAATTATTATTATTATTATTATTATTATGATCTCCAACGTGGCCAGCCCTGTGCCTGCAGGTTGCAACTGCAGGATAATGAATATCCATCTATTCATTTGACAAGAGAACTTCAACTTTCCAGAATCCTCCAAGAATGAGTCTGTAACAAGTAATGACTTCTAACTCTGCAATCAGTCACAGTCAATTAAAATTAGCCTACTGCCTGAGTACCCAGCTATGACTCCCTCTTCGTATTTTCAGATCATTGTTGCAACAAAGAGACTGTAACTTGCTGATGAATGCTTGACATTGTTTAATTGATGGATGAGAGATGTGAGAGATCTGAACACATCTCATAATAATCTTGGCCTCATTTTCTTCCACAGGCTGATTGAATAAAGGATACATTCATTCAGTCATATTTATTGAGCACTTACAGTGTGCGGAACACTGTACTAAGCGCTTGAGAAGTACAAATTGGTAACATATAGAGGTGGTCCCTACCCAACAACGGGTTCACAGTCTAGAATAGCCAATATGCTTTCAGAAGCATATTTAGACTATGGATTCAATCATTTAGATCTGTGACATGTCATTGTCTCTACCTAGGCTATTGTCTATTAATAGGACATTTACACACATTAAGCTATAACAACAACAATAGTATTTGTAAAGCACTTACTATGTGCCAGGCACTGTACTAAGCGCTGGGGTGGATACAAGCAAATTGGGTTGAACACATTCCTTGTCCCATGGGGGGATCACAGTCTAAATCCCCATTTTAGAGATGAGCTGAGGCACAGAGAAGTGAAGTAACTTGCCCAAGGTCACACAGCAGATAAGCTGCAGAGGTGGGCCCGTGCCCACCTCCCAGGCCCATGCTCTATCCACTATGCCCTGCTGCTTCTTGTAAGCGATATGAATACTATCAAAAACTTTCTAATTTAGAACAAGCAATATATTGGCCATCATAATGTCCAGCAAAAATTAAACTACTATCACTGAATATGAAGATATCAGATGTATTAGCCTGTAAATGCATTTAGCAATAACAGCAGAGCTTCCACATACACATTATAGATTCTATACACAGACATTATGCACATGAACTATTTGGCATGAAATTCCTTAGCAGTTTATTAAAACTCATTAACTGGACCTTTAGCCCTAACAATTCCTCATTCATAAATTCATTCAATCATATTTATTGAGTGCTTACTGTTTGCAGAGCACTGTACTAAGTGCTTGGGAAGAACAATTCGGCAACACATAGGGACAGTCCCTACTTAACAATGGCCTCACAGTCTAGAAGGGGGAGACAGACAACAAAACAAAACAAGTAGACAGGTGTCAATACCATCAGAATAGATAAATAGAATTATAGATATATAACATCATTAATAAAATGAATAGAGTAATAAATATGTACAAATATACACAAGGGCTGTGGGGAGGGGAAGGGGGTAGGGCAGAAGGAGGGAGTGGGGGCAATGGGAGGGGAAGAGGAAGAGAGAAAAAGGGTGGGTTCGGTCTGGGAAGGCCTTCTGGAGGAGGTGAGCTTTCAGTAGGGCTCACCCTTGTTTTGTTTTATAGCTGTGACTGGAACCTCTGATGGAAACATCATGCAGTTGCCTCAGTAAACAGTTTCTGTAATATTATTGGATGGTTGGTTTCTGGGTTTTTTAGCCTTTTTTTTTTTTGGTGACACCTTATTCTGTCTTTCAACGTTCCACTGTTCTGTAAATACACACAGTCTCTCTCCATAGCATGGCCAGTGTACAGGCTGTAAATATGAGATGTCGATATAGGATTAGGTTTCTGTAGCTTTAAGAATAGTGATATGAAAAACAAAATTGTGGAAAGCTAGATATCTTACTGGAGGTTTAGGATCATATAAGGAGAAAGAGAAATGAAAGGAAATGAAAGCATGATTTTGAATGTCTTCTTCTGGTAATGTTGCTTAAAAGTGCCTATTATCTGTAAACTTCCCAGCAATGCTTGGACACAAATGTAAAACTCAACCACCAAACTCAGTGGTAAAACAAAATACAAAATTATATCCCCCGAAGATTAAAAGACTGAACGTCTTATTTTTTTTGTCACATGCCAGCATGATGTGGTGGAAAAATGTTTATCTGGGAGCTGAAAGAACCTGAGCTTGAGCATTGATTTGCCATGTGACCTTGGGCAAGGCAACTTACCCTCTCTGAACCTCAGTTCCCTCATTTACAAAATGGGATAATAATACCTGCCTTTCTAACTACCTCACAGGGTTACTTTGGGGGCAAATTTGGAGAAGTAATGTGAGAGTGTTTTGTAAATAAAAGTGCCATACAAAAATCAAGATGTTATCTTATCTGGTAATTGGAAGCTTTGCAAACAAATGTCAAGAGGGTATTGAGAGGTTTATATAAATTTATAGATGAGAGATTCATAATGGGGTACTGGAAGGACACTTACGGATTAGGAGGGAAAAACTGAAACATTCATTTATATATGAAATCATATTTCAAAACTTCGGTCTCTACTATGAGTGGCAGAGGATGGCATGACCCAATACACCAAATTTTCTTATAAGACAGGGGTTATGTTGCAGTGAAATCTTTATTGTGGAAGTCTTTCATCACAGAACACATGCTCTGCCTAGTCATAGCAAAAGCACAGACAGTTCTCTCTACATCGCACTGTGCCCATTCACTAGACGCATATCACCAGAAGAATACTCCCTAATTTCCTAACCACATTTTAAGCTCTATCTAAAACTCAATAGTGAAAATATGACTTATGGAAGACCAGGGTGTAATGGCACATGGTGAAAATTGTCACCCTAAAAGCATCTTCAGCCATTTAGCTAAGGGATCAACTGCCCCTATCTTCCCATGGTCCTTTCCGCTTCTAACCCAACTCTCACCTCTGCCAGTATGAGTGAGGACCCAGAGAATAAAGCAAACTTTGGCCTTCATGGAGGCAGACAGGTTTCTTCTCTCAAAGCCAAGAAACCTTTGATCTGTCCCTGCTCTCTTCCCCCTTCTTTTAGGGGATTCTGGCTTGCAAAATCCATCTCAAATTCTTCCACTGAAAGAAATAAATGGTTTTGAGTCTGTTGAAATCACCTGGGCAAATGACCACAACTGTAAAAATGTATTATTAATCAATCCATTATATTTATAAGACCCATACTGTGTGCAGAGCATTGTACTAAGCGCTTGAGAGAGTAAAATATAACAATGTAATAGACAGTTACCAGCCCACATTGAGCTTACAGTCTAGAGGGGGAGGCAGACAAGAGTGTAATTACATAAATAATGGCTATGTACATGTATGTTGTGGGGCTAGGACAGGGGTGAATAAAGGAAGCAAACCAGGGCAACTCAGAATGGCAGAAGGGAGTGTAAGGAAAGGAAAAGTGGACTTAGGGAAGGCTTCTTGGAGAAGATGTACCTTCAATAAGGCTTTAAAGGGAGGGGGGAAGTAAGAGCATGAGCATTCCAGGCCAGAGGCAGAAAGTGGGTAAGAGGTTAGTGGTGAGATGGACAAGATCGAGGCACAATAAGAAGGTCAACATTAGAGGAGTGAAGTGTGTGGATTGGCTTGTAGTAGAAGAGTACCTAATAATAATAATAATGGCATTGATTAAGCACTTACTATATACAAAGCACTGTTCTAAGCACTGGGGACGTTACAAGGTCATCAGGTTGTCCCACGGGGGCTCACATTCTTCATCCCCATTTTCCAGATGAGGTAACTGAGGCACAGAGAAGCTAAGTGACTGTGCCCAAAGTCACACAGCCGACAAGTGGCGGAGCCGCGATTTGAACCCATGACCTCTGACTCCAAAGCCCGTGCTCTTTCCACTGAGCCATGCTGCTTCTCCGTGCGGTATTCATTCATTCCTTCATTCATTCATTCAATTGTATTTATTGAACACTTAAAGTGTGCAGAGCACTGTACTAAGCGCTTGGAAAGTACAATACAGCACTAGAGAGAGACAATCCCTGCCCACAACGGGCTCACGGTCTAGATGGGGGGAGACAGACATCAATACGAGTAAACAGGCATCAATATAAAAAAATAAAATTATAGATCTATTGTACACATATATACATAGGTGCTGTGGGGCACTTGTAAGTGCTGTGCTAAGAGGTAGGAGGGGGCAAGGTGAATGAGTGCTTTAAAGCTGACAGTTTTAAAGCTGGATCATATTTTCTCATTCCTGTAATTAATATTAAGGATAATATTGATTCTAAATGACTCATACAAATATTCTGTACACCCAACTTCTTCTATAATGCACATAAAAGGAAGTACATAAATAAGTGCTAGAGAAGGCTGATAGAGTATGTGTCTTGGGACAATGGGAATTGATCATGGAAGGCACGGAGTAGACGGACTTAGGGTAGGACTTTGGATATGGGGAGAGCTGAAATCTGTCAGATTTGGAGAGGTGAAAGTTTAAGCTAGGGGAACAGTGTGCATGAGGGGAGAGAGGAAGGAGAACGGAAGGCGAGAAACCTAGAGTTAGAAGCTCAGTTTGGGAGGTACGAAGGGATCAGGTTGGGTAGCAGTGGATGAAGAGAGCAGATTTGTACAGGGAGAGAGTTGGTGGAGAGTCTTTCTGTTTAATTTGGAGGGACACGGGAAGACAGTGGAAGGTTCTGGGGAGCAGAGTGTACATGGCCTCCTTGGTCTAAAGGATTGGATAACACTTGCATCACTGTGTCGAGATTATTTATATGCCATCAGTAGCCACTCTAGGTTCCATCAATCTCCACTGGGAAAACCAAACACAATCAAAACTCATTTATGGTAATGTAGCAGTGAAAAAAAAAGTCCCATTTCTTTTTATGGCTGTAAATTGATAGAAAAGGAATCAGAAAACTTTCAAAAAGGTAAGCACTTTTTTGTCTGATATAAGAATCCAATCAACTGAGAGGTCAACAAAGGCCAAAACTCCAAGCTAAATTCAGTTAATCGTATTTATTGAGTGTTTACTGTGTGCATAGCACTGTACTAAGCACTTGGAAAGTACAATTCGGCAACAGACACATTATAACTCTGTACGTGACTAAAGCTGTCTAATGTTATGCTTATTAGAGAGGTGTCTACATCAGCAAAAGTGGAACCTAGAAAGATGCTACAATTAGCTTCCAGACAGGTTTCATCAGTTCTATCTGCATTTTATTTAACAGCAACATTGTCACTGAAGTATGACTATAATCAGTCCACCAGCACAAAATTGTGCTTACTGCAACCAATTTGCAGGGGTGGGCTTGTAAGGATTGGCTGAGTTAGTGGATTGATGCCAAGAGGATAAAGTTGTTGCTCAAAGTCGATTAGCTTAAAGTTGTCACTCAAAAATGAGGTGTGCCAAAAACTGCTACAAATCCTGAAGCAGACTGAACTGAAAGAAAGCAATGGTGTTTAATCTCCTACAGGTAAAAAGTAAAATCAACCAGATTAAACAGAAAACATATCTATAGAAATCTACTGATTCACGTATGAATGCCATGCTTCTTGCAAGGCAAAGAATGAAACCTACAAACTCCTCTGCAATCAATGATCATAGATACTGCCAACAAAGTTAACCGCACATTTATTGTGGAAAGAAGTGCAGGACATGCAATATGAAACGGAACACGAGAGAGAAGGCAGCAATATGTAATTCAAATTGCACTGTGTTTGTGCTAGGTAATTGATCTTGCCCTAACTCAACATAAATGTTTTTCATTTGGAATCCTTCAGCTGCAACAAAAATCACGGACATGACTAGCCATGCTATCATCGCAAAGTTCTAGAAGCAAAGCAATTTAAGTTAAATGGGGTATAAGCATTCAGAGGCACTTAAATTCAAAAACAGTGAATTGGACATATAAAGAAAAGGTATTCTGAAACTCGCACAGAACCGTCTAGCCCTCTGAAAGCCAGTGGTCCAGGAAAGAGTACGGCTTATAAATACTTACATTGGCACATGGTATAAAACCATTTGATATGCAATATTAACTATGGCCAAAAAATGAGATAAAATTAAGAAAATATCATGATTGCAAGATGTGACGTGAAGTGCTAAAGAGACAGTGAGGGAATGGTAAAGGAAAAGGTTTTATAGATGTTGATGTTTGGAAAGGGAAAGGTTTTTGAAGCAAAAACATCTGGTCCGTGATCTCAGAAGACAAACGGAAATTCATCTGCTTGCCAAGATGTTAGATACAATAGTCAGGAGAAATGCATGGATAAGCTTAAGAGGGAACATGGCTTATAACTTTTACTATAATTCCTCTTTAAATATTTGAGTCAATTTTTTTTAGGGAATTAGCAACCTAGGCACTTTAAGATTCAATACAATTTTAAGTTTCTTGGTGTTATTGATAAAAATGGAAGGTATTGCAGGTATTCAGTGTTCAAATTTCAGGAAAAATTAATATAGTAGTTGGCTCCGTTAAAAAACCCAACATTAGTTGAATATTTTAAAATATTGAAATATTTAATATTTTGAATATTAAAAAATGGAAAAGCTAATGTAAAATGACAAATATGCAATATCCATATTACAAATTGATGGTAACACAAATGATTTAACAACATTACCTTTAACAATTTGCTCTATGAAGATATTGGGTGAAATGAATAAAAGTCCCAGGGAAGTAAAACAAAATTTCTCTTCCATGGCAAGCCATAGTAAAGAATCATGATTTTAATTAAAGTGAATTGAATAAATTTCATACATAGTTTACAAATCAGGTGAATTATGATCCTACATAATAAGCAGCAAGCAACCCCATGCCATATTTTTGAAACTCTATTAAAACTACTGGAACACGTTTTGTGGTGGGGCGTGGATATACAAGTACTGAAATAATGTATTACTTTGCTGTTTAAAAAAGCTTTATCCTTAATAATAATGATTGTGGTATTTGTTAAGCACTTATTACGTGCCAGGCACTATACTAAGCACTGGGCTAGATACAGGATAATCAGGTTGGACACAGTCTCTGTCCCACCTGGGGCTCACAGTCATAATGCCCATTATATAGATGAGGAAACTGAGGCACAGGGAAGTTGTGTGACTTGCCCAAGGTCACACAGCAGACCAGGTGTGGAACTGGGATTAGAACCCAGGTCCTCTGGCTCCCAGGCCCATGCTCTTTCCACTAATCTACGCTGCACCCACATATTCAATCCATCACTAAATCCTGTCAGTTCCACCTTCACAACATCACTAAAATCTAACCTTTCTTTCCCATCAAAACTGCTACCAAGTTAATCCAAGCATTTATCCTATCCAGCCTTGATTAGTGTATCAGACTCGTTGCTGACTTCCCTGCCTCCTGTCTCACGCCACTCCAGTCCATACTTCACTCTACTGTTTGCATCATATTTCTACAAAAATGTTTAGACCATATTTCCCCACTTCTCAAGAAACATCAGTGGTTGCCCATCCACCCCCAGAAAAAGAAAATACTCCTCACCATTTGCTCTAAAGTACTCAATCACCATGCCCACTCCTACCTACCTCACCTAACTACTCTCCTATTAAAAACACGGCCTGTACACTTCACTCCTTTAATGCTAAGCTTCTCAGTGTACTCAATCTCACGTATCTCTCTGCTGACCTCTCACCAGCATCCTGTTTCTGGCCTGGAACACCCTTCCTCCCTTATATTCAGCAGACAGTTACTACCCCAGCTTTAAAGTCTTATTGAAGGCCCATCTCCTCCAAGAGGCCTTCCCTGACTAAGCCCTCCTTTCTTCTTCTCCCACTCCCTCCTGTATCACCCTGACTTGCTCTTTTTATTCATTCCCACTCCCAGCCCCACAGCACTTATGTACATATCTGTAATTTACTCATTTATATTAATGTCTGTCTCCCCCTCTAGACTGTAAACTTGTTGTAGGCAGGGAATGTGTCTGTTTATAGTTATATTCTCCCAAGCAGTTAGTACAAAGCTCTGCACACAGTAAGCACTCAATAAATATGATTGAATGAATGAATGAAAAAAAAAGATTGGATAATAAGCAATAGCTTCTCTGAATATAATTAGTTGGCATTTCACTATCATTACTATGATATGCCAAGCATAACACAGGCATTGGGGAGAATATAATGGAAACTACACACTAACAGTGAGTGAAAGATTTCAAATATGCCAAGTACTCTTTTTCATGACAACTTTGGTTCTTCCCCACCTATGTTGAAAATAAAATAATGTGCTTATTTGGACTGAGCTTAAAATTTCTTATTACCTCCAAACCTTATCTTCCGGTTTTGCTGAATGTTAAACCTATACCTGTGACTCTTTCAACCAATTCCGCACCAAAGTGTACGTTTAAAATGTTATTGAAAAAGAACAGAAGCTCATTTGGATGCAATGTAAATATTGCAAGCTCAGTATGGAAAACTATGATTTGTATCAACCACATAATGTATGCTTTGAGAATGTTTATTTGGTAACCTTGGGGATGACACATTTTTACCATCAAAATCATGTTGCTCATAAGGCTCCACAGCACTTTTTGACAGACTGAATTGTTTCAGTGTAAAGGACAGAGCACAGACCTGGGAGTTAGAAGGTCATGGGTCCTAGTTCCAGCTCTGCCACTTGTTTGCTGTGTGAACTTGGGCAAGTCACTTCACTTCTCTGGGCCTCAAACAGTTACCTCATCATCTGTAAAATGGGGATTGAGACTGTGAGTCCCATGTGAGACAGGGACTGTGTCCAAGCCAAGCCAAGCCAAGTACTTATATCTACACCAGCAGTTAGTACAGTTGCTGGGACATAGTAAGTGCTTAACAAACACCACCGTTATTATTATTATTTCTAAAATTCACTAAAATATTTATTGCAGACTAACCAGAAATAAAAACATGAAGAACAGTTAAAATTCTCAAAATGTATATTAGGCTCTTAAGTTTAAGTATAACCTGAAACCTATGTTTTGTTACTGTGTCTTTTTTTTCCATTTCAAAGACTTCAATATTTAAAGACCAACCAATGTTCTGAAAACATTGCTGAGAAGCAGCATGGCTTAGTGGAAAGAGCCCGGGCTTGGGAGTCAGAGGCCATAGGTCATGGTTTCTAATCCTGGCTTCGCTAATTGTCTGCTGTGTGACCTTGGGCAAGCCACTTCACTTCTCTGGGCCTCAGTTCCCTCATCTGTAAAATGGGGATGAAGATTGGGAGCCCCACGTGGGACAGTCTGCTTATCTTGTATTTACCCCAGAACTTAGAGCAGTGCTTGGCACATAGTAAGGGCTTAACAAATACCATCGTTATTATTCAGGAGTAAGTAGGTTGACAACAGAGGAGTGGACTGCGCAGACTGGGTTGTTATAAGAAATCAGTGAGGCCAACTTGGAAGTGAAGAGCTGATTGCGTGCCTTAAAGTTGATGGCAATAAATTGTTTGACGTGGAGGTGGATGGGCAACCACTGGAGGTTTTGGAGGAGGGAGAGACATGGGCTGAATGTTTTTTAGGGAAACGATTAGACAGCAATGTGAAGTATAGACTAATGTGGGGAGAGCCTGAAGGCAGGAATGTCAGAGAAGCAGCTGAGGCAGTAGTCCAGGTGGGATATACTACAAGCTTGGATGAGCATGGAAGCAGTTTGGATAGAGAGAAAAGTTAGGAATAATTAATAGCTACTTAATATCCATCTATCTGTTCATGCACACGGGCTGTATGTTTGTATAGGTATATGTCTATGCATATATATTACAGTATTGAACATATTTTACAGAGCTGTGTTATAATCATATTTGTGGTTAGTGGCTAAGGCATAAAGTTAACTTTTAAAGAATCTTCCATAACATTTACACAATTGACCTTTCAGCTCATTCATTCCCAAAATAAACCACTACTTTTCACGGTCCATTAACTCAATCATTCCTGCAGTGTTCCTAGAGGTCTGTCAGGAAAGGAAAGAATAAAAACCTCTCTGACAAGGTGCTGACATATGACATTCAGATCTTGCATGGAAAAATTATTAGGAGCAATGTGCTGAACTCGGGACTATATTACTCTACTTATTCCATGCGCAGAGTTCCAGCTTTGGAATGCAAACTTTTGAATCTGTGTGTTTGGGGATGTGCCAATAGACAGAAAAATGTCTATGCACACAAAATTAACAGTTCAGTTTCTTGCCATCTCCATATGCAACTCTTACTGGCTCAGAGACTGTCCCAGGTAATTTTAGTCAAGGGGGGGATAGATAAATAAGCTGGCAGCACTTCCCCTACATCCCTTTAAACACCCTTCCTTACTGCTCACAAAACTTCCCTTGATATGGTTACCTAGATCCTCTGAAAATAGTAAACATTCAAAAAATGCTGTTGATACTAATCCTGAAAAAGAAGCAGTCTTGATTTTTGGAAAAATTAGAGTAGGGACAAAATTACCCTACATGATTAGAAGAGGGAAGGCAATTACTATCCTTGAGGAGAAAAAGACAGGGAAAACAAGGATGCATTTGAGACTGCAGCCCTTAATTCCACTGCACTCCATGTTTGAGGAAAAAAACAATCTTTGTTTCCTCCTCAAAAATTGAGGTAGAGCAATTCTTAGGTGATGGAAATTATACTAGCAAATATGGAATGCACATTTTCCATGCAAGGAGCTATAAGATACCCATGGCTTCAATTAGAGGCTATCAAGAGTTAAGAAGTGATCAAATGCATAAAATGAGGAGTTTCTGCCTGATGCGTAGGTTGATTGGTAGCCACTGGAGATTTTTGAGGAGGGGCGTAACATGCCCAGAGCATTTCTGGACAAAGATAATCCAGGCAGCAGCGTGAAGTACGGATTGAAGTGGGGAGAGACATCTTAAAATGGGTAAGCTGGGAGAGGAAAAGCAACCATCTTGTAGACTAGCTATACTATAATAAGATCACTGTAAGGAATTCAAGTTCAATCTAAATCATGTGATTTAGATTGATCCTCCTGTCTCTCCCCACTTCAATCCATACTTCACGCCGCTGCCTGGATCGTCTTTGTGCAGAAACGCTCTGGGCATGTTACTCCCCTCCTCAAAAATCTCCAGTGGCTACCCATCAACCTACGCATCAGGCAAAAACTCCTTACCCTGGGCTTCAAGGCTGTCCATCACCTCGCCCCCTCCTACCTCACCTCCCTTCTCTCCTTCTACAGCCCAGCCCGCACCCTCCGCTCCTCTGCCACTAATCTCCTCACTGTGCCTCGCTCTCGCCTGTCCCGCCGTTGACCCCGGGCATGTCCTCCCCCTGGCCTGGAATGCCCTCCCTCCGCACATCCGCCAAGCTAGCTCTCTTCCTCCCTTCAAAGCCCTACTGAGAGCTCACCTCCTCCAGGAGGCCTTCCCAGACTGAGCCTCCTCCTTCCTCTCCCCCACTCCCCCTCTCTATTCTCCCCGCCTTACCTCCTTCCCCTCCCCACAGCACCTGTATATATGTATATATGTTTGTACGTATTTATTACTCTATTTATTTATTTAATTGTACATATTTATTCTATTTATTTTATTTGGTTTATATGTTTTGTTTTGTTATCTGTCTCCCCCTTCTAGACTGTGAGCCCGTTGTTGGGTAGGGACCGTCTCTATATGTTGCAAACTTGTACTTCCCAAGCATTTAGTACGGTACTCTGCACACAGTAAGCGCTCAAAAAATTCGATTGAATGAATGAATGAAATGTGAGAAACTGTAGGTAGGCTCAAGAAGTCAGTTCTACTAGAGACCAGCTTGGCTCTTCAGGAATACAGTTTACTATTACAGTACTTACTATGTGTCAAGCACCGTTCTAAATGCTGGGATAGATATGAAACTATCAGGCTCCACACAGTCCCTGTCCTACTTGAGGCTCACAGTCTTAATCCCCATTTTACAGATGAGGGAACTAAAGCCCAGAGATCACACAGCAGACAAGTGGCAGAGGTGAAATTAGAACCCAGGCCCTTCTGACTCCCAAGCCAGTGCTCTTTCCACTAGGCCATGCTGCTTCTCTAGCCATTGCTGAGGGGCTTCATCTGTACTTATAGACTGAGAGATTGAAAGGAGTAGCCCTCCAGAAAGATCCCTGATGCAGTATTCAAATGAAAAATAGCAAGAGTTGAAACCAGAGGAATGTAGGAGTCAACACAGATTAATGTTTACAAAGCTTAAACTGACAAAACGCAGGAAATTCAAAGTTAAGACTGAAACGCTGTCTTTAACCTGCTCCACTGAGCACAGATATTTTCAGAGCTTTTCAACAGTGAAAGATATTATAATCCACTAGAGCTTCAATAATAGACCTGATGAATTGGTGAATTTCCTTAATGCTTTCCATGTAGGATGTGAAAAAGGCCACCTGTAATTGCTTTGAATTTCACTTCCTTTCTTTTTAAGACTATGGTATAATGTTATAATGCACAGCTATTGCAATCCAATTTTCAAACGTGAATCTTCATATGGACACATGATCAATCAATCACATTTATTGAATGCTTACTGTGTACAGAACACTGTACTAAGTTCTTGGGAGAATACAGTGTTCAGAGTGGATAGACATGTTCTCTGCCCACAGTGAGCTTACAGACTATTCTATTTATTTTATTTTGTTAATATATTTTGTTTTGTTGTCTGTCTCCCCCTTCTAGACAGTGAGCCCGCTGTTAGGTAGGGACCGTCTCTATGTGTTGCCAACTTGTACTTCCCAAGCACTTAGTACAGTGCTCTGCACACAGTAAGCGCTCAATAAATACAATTGACTGACTGACTAGAGGGCGAGACACATAAACATAAATAAATGAATTATGGATAAGTACATAACTGTCGTATGGCTGAGGGAGGGGTGAATAAGGATACAAATCCAAGTGCAAGGGTGATTCATAGTAGCGTGGGAGAGAAGGAAATGAAGGCTTAGTCGGGGAATGCCTCTTGGAGGAGATATGTCTTCAGTAAGGCTTTGAAGGTGGGGAGAGTAATTGCCTGTCAGATATGAAGAGGGAGAACATCCCAGGCCAAAGACAGGACGTGGGTGAGAGGTCAGCAGTGACATAACTGAGACAGAGGTAATAATAATAATAACTATGGTATTTGTTAAGCACTTACTATATTCCAAGTACTCTACTAAATGCTGGGGTGGATACAGAAGAATCCAATCCTACATGGGGCTCACAGTCCACGTAGGAGGGAGAAGAGGTATTGAATCTCGATTGGGCAGATGAGGAAAAGAGAAATTAAGTGACTTGTCAAGGTGACACGGCAGGTAGGTGGAAGAACTGGGATTAGAAGCCAGGGCCTCTGATTCCCAGGCCTGTGCTCTTTCCACTAGGCCACACTGCTTCCCATGGAAAACATACACTGCTACTGGTCTAGTGGAAAGCGATCATTGAAATTTATTGAGTTCTTATTGTGTACTGGCAGAATTTTCTAACTACGTCATCAAAGAAGTCAAATGGCAAACCAGGCCAATAGGAAGAGATTCAGAAGATCTGAGGGATAATCAATTGAATTAGCAAAGCCCTGCAACATGGAATCTGACTCATACCCAATTTTGAATGAATACTAGTAGGATTGGGAAGGGATGCAATTATTATTGAATATTGTGTTGCTTAAATCTCATGTGTTAGCATGCCTTAGTGGCAAGAGCATGGGCTTGGGAGTCAGAGGTCATGGGTTCTAATCCTGACTCCACCACTAGCCTGCTGTGTGACCTTAGGCAAGTCACTTCACTTCTCTGTGCCTTAGTTACCTCATCTGTAAAATGGGGATTGAGACAGTGTCCAACCTGGTTACCTTGTATCTACCCCAGTGCTTAGAACAGTGCTTGGCACAGAGTAAGCCCTTAACAAATAACAGTGCGTTGCACATAGTAAGCACTTAACAAATACCATCATTAATTAAATACCATAATAATTGCTATTATGTGTTCGGTTACCAACACTGCTACAATTCATATGAGGTTTTGTGAAATTAGTGACAGTGATAATGAGGGGCTGGATAAAAAGTTATAATCACTCAATACTCTTTCAAATGCTACAGGACTAGTTTAAAGGAATTATAATTTAATATGGGAGAAAAAAGAGAAACTAAATTCGTTGTCTTGCCATTCAAACAACAGCAGCAGGCTTCCTGCAGTGATTAAATTTTCTTCCTTTTTTTTATTAAACACCTTCGTTGCCCAGAGCACTGGATTATGACCTTGGGAACATGCAATAGAAATAAAAGACTTGATCCCTATATTCCAGGAGCTTACTGGTTACTTTAAAATTGCAATGAGTAAAAAGATGCATTTGGCCTGAGCTCAAGTACAGGAGGCTACATACAGGGAAGTATGATTTATAAAAGACTTTTAAGGTGACCAGAAGTCTTGATTTAGGAAGGAAGATTACATTTCTTGGAAGATCCAATAAGGATACCAAGTTTAAACAGGATGGCTGGCATTTGTCTTCCTCACTGCTAGCTATGGGTAGGGAGCGTGTCTGCTAATTCTGTTGTGTTGTACTCTCCCAGGTGCTTAGTACAGTGTTCTGCAAATAGTAAGCCCTCAATAAATACCATTATTTGATTGATTTTCTTCCCCTCTCTTCTCCTTTCTTTCCTAAACTTTCTCCTCTTTCTCTCCCTCTCTCTGTTTTTATGGTATTTGTTAAGCACTTAGTGTCAGGCACTGTACCAAGCAGTGGGGTAGATACAAGTTAATCAGGTTGGACACAATACCTGTCCCACACAGGGCTCAAAGTCTTAATCCTCATTTTACAGATGAGGTAACTGAGGCCTATTCCCATCCTGTTACAAACTCATCAACTTCTGTTCACCTTAAACACTGAAAAGCCAAAGACAGCAAGACATATAGAAAAGGGACCATACAGAATTTCCTCTCAGCACTCCTGTTGACCAGACATCTCCCTGCCAGAGACTACAACTAAAGAAATCTGGGAAATATAGCTCCCTAGAACAGAGGGCTATTGGAATGGTTTCTACTTGAAGTGGAAAACATTTTTACTCACTACCAGATCGCTGCAGGCCAAAAATGGAAGCAGGTCATTGACATTAAAATTACACGAGAGAGAGAAGAGAGAGAGGGGGGGGGGGGGGGGAGAGGGAGAGAGAGAGAGAGAGAGAGAGAGAGAGAGAGAGAGAGAGAGAGAGAGAAAGGGAAAGAGAAAGAGAAAAAGAGAGAAAGAGAGAGAGAAAGAGAAAAAGAAAAAGAGAAAGAGAAAGAGAGAGAAAGAGAAAGAGAGAGAAAGAGAAAGAGAGAGAGAGAGAGAGAGAGAGAGAGAGAGTGCAGTTATGGCTTGAGGGAGGGATTTTTTGTCAGGGCAGTGTGTCTATTTCCTCAAGCTCCTCACTGGTGTCCCTGGATCCAGATTTCCCCTCACCAGTCTACACTACACACTGTTAAACGGTTCCAGTTTCCTGGCACATCACTTGGCACATATCTCTCAAGCTCACAACCCCAGGAACTGCTTATTAATCATTCATTTACGGCATTTGTTACATGTCTACTTATTCTGTTACACTTTACTCTCCCAAGCCCTGGGGTAGACATAAATGAATCAGTTTGGACACAATTGCTGCCCCACATGGGGCGCAGAGTCTTAGTAAGGAGAACAGGTATTGAAACCCCACTGTACAATGGAGGGAACTGAGGCACAGAGAAGTAAATGATTTGCCCAAGGTCACATAGCACAGAAGTGATGGATCTGGGATTAGAATCCAGGTCCTCTGACTCCCAGGACTGTGCTATTTCCATTAGGCCATACTGCTTCCCGCTTCCCTCCACATTAAGAAAAAATACCTTATACTTGTCTTTGTTTTTTTCTGCCAATTCACACCACCTAACATATCTGCTCTCTTCAAACATTAAATCCCAATCAGTTCACTTCATTCCACCCAAGCTCTCACTGTACCTACTATTTGACTCTCCCACCTCTGTCCTGTCATGTAACCTCTTTTTCCTGGGCTGGAACTCCTCGCCTCCCCAAATATGATAAACCACTGCCCTCCCCATATCTAAAGTCCATCTCCTTCAATATAGTTTCCCTGATCAATTTCTGGGTTCTAATCCTGGCTCTGCAGATGGCCTGCTATGGGACCTTTTGCAAATCACTTAACTTCTCTGTGTGCCTCTGTTTCCTCATCTGTAAAATGGGGATTCGGTACCTGTTATCCCACTACTTAGATTATGGGCCCCATGTGGGGCAGGGAGTATGTTCAACCTGATAAACTTGAATCTGCACCAGGGCTTAAAACAGTGCTCGACACTTAGTAAGCACTTAATACCATTTAAAAAAAATTTCCAAGTCCCGTAAACCTACCAACCATCTCTAGCACTTACGGACTTGTTTACAACTGTCATCAGAATGCATACATAAAATGCTATTCAACTGTACATTCAATTATTTATTTTGGTTTACCCTGAAAATACTTTTATGTCTAGTTGCCCTTAACAGCATAATTTTTTGTAGGCAAAAAATGTTAAACATGGGTTTTTTTTGGCACTTCCCAAACACTTATTCTCACTGTATTGCAACTCAGTGAGTTCTTAATAATGCTATTACAATTACTACTACTTCCCCTCGCAGGATTGCACTGCCAGTCTTGGCTATGGGAAGAAGAGCCAAGCAGAGGCATACCCATTCCATTTATAGATTGGGTAGTGGCTAATGAATGGAAGGCAATCTGCTACAAGTCAAAATTCACCTGTGCTGGCAGCAGCAGTGTGGGAGAGAACCGAGGGTGGAGACTCAAGTTTACTGTGTGGAAGAAGGCAATGGTAAACAACTTCTGTATTTTTTACCAAGTAAACTCTACGGATATACTACCAGAACTATTGCAGATGGAGAGTGGGGCGTTCCAGGAGAGATGTGTCCAAGGAGTCACTATGAGTCAGAGATGACTCAACAGCATTAAAAAAAAAATTACTACTATTAGCTCAGTTCAATTAATAAACAGTATTTACTGAGCCTTTACATCAACCAGTCAATGGTATTTATTGAGCACTTACTGTGTATTGAGCACTGACTTGAGTGCTTACATAATTCAATCTGAAACTTTTTTATTATATATGGAAACACTGAACACAGCACACTGCTTTATTTTTTGATGAGACTATTTTACATAAAATATACATTGAAACGCAAATAAATTTCTCATACACATCCCACATTATTGGAGAAAGGATCAGTAAAGATTGGAATACCAGTTATTCAGGAATTGACCAGGTTTCTTGCCTCTGATTATGGTTGATTTCATGAGAATGCCTCACTCCAATCTTATAGGATGGCTTAAGAGTGCTAAAATAGTTAACCATCTCTACGACAAAAGTGAAGCCATGTTCGGTGGTATGTGTGGGTCCACACACTTTAGAAATGTGTAAAATCATTTGTTTGGTCCTGACCTACACATCTTTACTTAGCTTTAGACCCATATTTTGATCACATATTTCTTAGCTTATTTTGTTAATAATAATGATAATAATAATAATGATAGCATTTATTAAGCACTTACTATGTGCAAAGCACAGTCCTAAGCACTGGGGAGGTTACAAGATGATCAGGTTGTCCCACAGGGGGCTCACAGTCTTAATCCCCATTTTCCAGATGAGGTAACTGAGGCGCAAAGAAGTGAAGTGACTTGTCCAAAGTAACAGCTGATAAGTGGCGGAGCTGGGATTTGAACCCATGACCTCTGACTCCCAAGCCCGGGCTCTTTCCACTGAGCCATGCTGCTTCTCATGGTGCTGCTGCATCATGGTGTATCATGATGTAAGTTTTGATAAACATTCTTTCTAATATAAACATGAGAGGAAATGCTTTTATAACATCATTTGCCTTTCTTTAAGCAACTGTTTCAGTCTGGGTCTGAATCAACTTTGTTTAATCAGTTCTGATGATGATTCATTCATTCATTCATTCAACTGTATTTATTGAGTGCTTACTGTGTGCAGAGCACTGTACTAAGTGCTTGGGAAGTACAAGTCAGTAACATACAGACACAGTCCCTACCCAACAGCAAGCTCACAGTCTAGAAGGAGGAGACAGACAACAAAACAAAACATGTAGACAGGTGTCAAAATCATCAGAACAAATAGAATTGAAGCTAGATGCACATCATTAACAAAATAAATAGAAGAGTATGCCAATGCTGCCCAAGGTTTTCCTATTCTGAACCGTTAATAGAGATTATAAGTTAGTTGTGGGCAGGAAATGTGTCTGTTTATTGTTATATTGTCTCCCAAGTGCTTAGTACAGTGCTCTGTACACAGTAAGCACGCAATAATTATGATTCAATGAATGAACATAGAATCATTCATTCACTGGTCCTAGTGGAGAAAAACAGATGGTATTTCTTGTACAGTCAGAGCTACTGCTTTATTCATTCAATTCATTCATTCATTCAATCGTATTGAGTGCTTACTGTGTGCAGAGCACTATACTAAGCGCTTGGTAAGTACAAGTTCCCAACATATAAAGACGGTCCCTACCCAACAATGGGCTCACAGTCTAGAAGGGGGAGACAGACAACAAAACAAAACATGTGGACAGGTGTCAAGTCATCAGAATAAATAGAAATAAAGCTAGATGGACATCATTAACAAAATAAATAGAATAGTAAATAGTATAGTAGAATAGTAACTTTATACTCATGTAGATATATACTCATATATATGTAGATATAAATATATAGATGGATAGATAGATACATAGATAAATAGATGTAGATATACTCATGTAGATTTTTCACACAATTTTATACTCCACAAGTTGAGAAGTGGCATGACCTAATGGAGAGGGAGTGGGCCTAGAAGTCAGAAGGACCTGGGTTCTAATCCTAGCTCCACCACTTGTCTGCTGCATGACCTCGGGCAAGTCACTTAAATTATCTGTGCCTCAGTTACCTCATCTGTAAAATGGGGATTAAGACTGTGAGCCCCATGTGGGAGAGGGACTGTGTCCAACTTCATTAGCTTGTATTTACCCCACTATTTAGAACAGTGTCTGGCACATAGTGAATGCTTAACACACACTATAAACAAAACTTTGGGCTTTAGGGTACTCATTTAGATTTCACTCTAGCACTTGGTGTCATCGATAGTAGCAGAAATGTTCATGCTATTGATGTCTTGCTGTTGGAAGTAATACAAGCAAGGAAGTCATCATTGCTTAGAATTAGGATATATCCCAAACATCTTTCTCTTATCAGATAAGTGGCACAGTTTGTGAGGGAAGTCAGCATTAGCATATTTATTGAAAAGGAGTTGGTGGTTCCATTTAAATTCCCAATCCCTAGTTTCTAATAGTGTTTTCCACACTTCAGCATTGTTCCCTACATGTGTGTTTAAATCTGCCATGATGATCAGTTTGTCAAATCCCAGTGGCTTTGTCAGATATTGAATCACGGTGAGTTACAAAAAAATTTTCCTTATTCTCATTGATGTTAGTCATAATAATAATAATAATAATGGTATGTGTTCATTCATTCATTCATTAAATCATATTTATTGAGCGCTTACTGTGTGTAGACCACTGTACTAAGCACTTGGGAAGTACAAGCTGGCAACATATAGAGAAGGTCCCTACCCAACAACAGGCTCACAGTCTAGAAGGGGGAGACAGACAACAAAATAAAACATGTGGACAGGTGTCAAGTTGTCAGAACAAATAGAATTAAAGCTAGATGCACATCATTAATGAAATAAATAGAATAGTTTGTACAAGTAAAATAAACTGAGTAATAAATCTATACAGACATCTTTACAGGTGCTCTGGGGAGGGGAAGGAGGTAGTGCCGGGGGGACGGGGAGGAGGAGAGAAAAAAGGGGGCTTAGTCTGGGAAGGCTTCTTGGAGAAGGTGAGCTCTCAGTAGGGCTTTGAAGGGAGGAAGAGAGCTAGCTTGGCGGATGTGTGGAGGGAGGGCATTCCAGGCCAGGGGGAGGACGTGGGCCGAGGCCAAACACTGTTCTAAGCGCTGGGGGAGATACAAGATAATTAAGTTGTCCCACGTGGCGCTCACAGTATTAATCCCCATTTTACAGATGAGGTAACTGTAGCACAGAGAAGTTAAGTGACTTACCCAAAGTCACACAGTTGACAAGTGGTGGAGGCGGAATTAGAACCCATGACTTCTGACTCCAAGCCCATGCTCCTTCCATTAAGCCACGCTGCTCATTGTGGGCATGGAACGTCTCCACTAACTCTATCATATTGTACTCTCCCAAACACTTGCTACAGTGCTCTGCACACAATGTGCTCAATAAATATGATTAATTTAAAATATTCATACATAATTGCAAGCAGGACTTTTGTTTTAGAGGAAGACATTGGTAATCAGAAACACCCTTAATCAGGGCATAACCTATAATTCCAATTGTAATTTTTAAAAATCCTTTAATTTAAGATTACAAAATACCTGGAAAACAAGGGAGTCCTACCGGACTCCTCAAAAATCTCCAGTGGCTACCAATCAATCTGCACATCAGGCAGAAACTCCTCACCCTCGGCTTCAAGGCTCTCCATCACCTTGCCCCCTCCTACCTCACTGCCCATCTCTCCTTCTACAGCCCAGCCCACACCCTCCGCTCCTCTGCAGCTAATCTCCTCACCGTGCCTCATTCTCGCCTGTCCTGCCGTTGACCCCCGGCCCACGTCATCCCCCTGGCCTGGAATGCCCTCCCTCCGCACATCCACCAAGCTAGCTCTCTTCCTCCCTTCAAGGCCCTACTGAGAGCTCACCTCCTCCAGGAGGCCTTCCCAGACTGAGCCCCCTCCTTCCTCTCCCCCTTCCCCATCCCCCCGTGTTACCTCCTTCCCTTCCCCACAGCACCTGTATATATGTATATATGTTTGTACATATTTATTAGTCTATTTATTTATTTATTTTACTTGTACCTATCTATTCTATTTATTTTATTTTGTTAATATGTTTGGTTTTGTTCTCTGTCTCCCCCTTCTAGAGTGTGAGCCCACTGTTGGGCAGGGACTGTCTCTATATGTTGCAAACTTGTACTTCCCAAGCGCTTAGTACAGTGCTCTGCACACAGTAAGTGCTCAATAAATACGATTGATTGATTGATTGATTGATTAGTTCCCCTAAATGCATCCCTGTGACACATTATCTGCCAATATCATCTTCAAAGGCTAGAAACAGACTTTGTGAGCTTCAGAGATTGCTCCTGCTCAGAGATTTTCCCTAACCCATCTCCGGTGACCGAGGAAATATCCTGCTCTCTTCTAATTTCCATTGCCAGGAGCTAGAAATGGCTGACCTTCCCAACCGTTAGAATGCTGGGTAGTTGTAGGAAACATACATTAGCCTCTAGACCGTAAGCTCGTTGTGGGAAGGGAATGCGTTTGTTATAATCATCATCATCAATCGTATTTATTGAGCGCTTACTGTGTGCAGAGCACTGTACTAAGCGCTTGGGAAGTACAAGATGGCAACATATAGAGACAGTCCCTACCCAACAGTGGGCTCACAGTCTAAAAATAATGTTCTGTTGTACTCTCCCACAGTGCTCTGCACACAGTAAACACTCAATAAATTTATTCAATCATAATTATTAAGGGCTCATTGTGTGCAGAGCACTGTACTAATATGATTGACTGATATTAAAATAAATTATTATAATAATAATACTTATTAAGCACATATTATGCACCAAGCACTATTTTAAGCATTGGACTAGACATAACTTAATCAGGTTGGACATGGTCCCTGTCCCACTCAATCCCCATTTTACAGATGAGATAACTAGGGTCAAGAGAAGTTAAGTGACTTGCCCAAGGTCACACAGCAGAGAGGTGGCTGATCTAGATTAGAACCCAGATCCTTCTGACTCCAAGGCTTGTGCTCTGCACACTAAGCCATGTTGCTTCAAGTATATTACAGGTAAAAGAAAGCAAAAGAGTAGCATAAAGGTATGAATATATAATGATAAGAATAATTATGGTATTTGTTAAGCGCTTACTATGTGCCAAACACTGTTCTAAGCACTACGAGATACAAGACAATCAGGTTTTCCCACACAGGGCTCACAGTCTTAATCCCCATTTTACAGATGAGGTAACTGAGGCACAGAGAAGTTAAGTGATTTGCCAAGAGTCACACAGCTGACAAGCAGCGGAGTCAGGATTAGAACCCACTACCTCTGACTTCCAAGCCGGTGCTCTTTCTGCCAAGCCAAGTTGCTTTGAGGGTGAAGGGACACCTAAGTGTTTTAGATGTACAGACTCAATCACGTGAGTGATTCAGAAGGGAAGAAAATAGGGTGGAGAGATGAAACATTAGTCAAGAAAGGCTTACTGGAGGAGGCATAATTTTAGTAGGGCTTTGTAGATGGGGAGAGAAGGGGTTTGACAGAATTGAAGGATGGGAGCGTTTTTGACAGCATGGAGAACGGGAGCAATAGGCAGTTGGAGAAATGAGAATGAAGCCTCCGTAGCTGTGAGGTGTACGCCGACTGGAAAGCTCTATGTTTGGGCAGGCTGTCAATCTGAGTAGTCGATGTGGTAGCTATTCAGAGCTGGAAGTCCTCCAACCTTCACCAACACTGTAAGCTTGGAATAGCAAGCAGAAACTCCCGACTACTGCTTTTAAGCGACTCTATCAGCTCTCTCCCTTCTACTCACCCATTCTCTTTTCTCACTATACTCCACCTCACTCTCTTCTTTCCTCTCAAGCTAATAATAATGATAATAGATAATAGAGAAGCACTGTGGCTCAGTGGAAAGAGCATGGGCTTTGGAGTCAGAGGTCATCAGTTCAAATCCCGGCTCTGCCAACTGTCAGCTGTGTGACTTTGGGCAAGTCACTTAACTTCTCTGGGCCTCAGTTACCTCATCTGTAAAATGGGGATGAAGACTGTGAGCCCCCCGTGGGACAATCTGACCACCTTGTATCCTTCCCAGTGCTTAGAACAGTGCACATAGTAAGCACTTAATAAATGCCATTATTATTATTATTGTTAATAATAATAAGGACAGTATTTGTTAAGAGCTTACTCTGGGTCAAGCACTGTTCTAAGCGCTGGGGTGGATACAGTCCCTGCCCCATGTGGGGCTCACAGTCATTCATTCATTCTTTCATTCGAACATATTTATTGAGTGCTTACTCTGAGCAGAGCACTGTACTAAGCACTTGGAAAGTACAATTCGGCAACAGAGAGAGACAATCTCTACCCAACAACGGGCTCACAATCTAGAAGGGGGAGATGGACAACAAAACAAAACAAGTAGACAGGCATCAATAGCATCACAATATATCTATATGTATTATATAATTATAACAAATTATAATTATAATCTTAATCCCCATTTTCCAAATGAGGAAACTGAGGCCCAGAGAAGTGAAATGGCTTGCCCAAGGTCACACAACAGACGAGTGGCAGAGCTGGGATTGGAACCCAGCTCCTCCTGACTCCGTGGCCCATGGTCTATCCACTATCCCATGCTTCTTCCACTAATCTACTCTTTGTACCTTGTTTCTTTTCTTTATGGTACTTGTTTAATAATAATAATGATGGTATTTATTACGCACTTACTATGTGCAAAGCACTGTTATAAGTACTGGGGAGGTTACAAGGTGATCAGGTTGTCCCACAGGGGGCTCACATTCTTAATCTCCATTTTAAGAATGAGGTAACTGAGGCACAGAGAAGTTAAGTGACTTGCCCAAAGTCACACAGCTGACAATTGGCAGAGCCGGGATTTGAACCCATGATCTATGACTCCAAAGCCCATGCTCTTTCCACTGAGCCATGCTGTTTAGTGCTTACTATATGCCAAGCACTTAGTACAGTGCTCTGCGCACAGTAAGCGCTCAATAAATCCGATTGAATGAATACAAATTAATCAGGTTGGACGCTGTCCCTGTCCTACATGGGGCTCAATCTAAGTAGGAAGACAGTTTTCATGTGTCACACTGCCAAACTCTCATTCATACCTTCCTCCTACCTGGCTCTCCTTCCCCCTTTGCAGGCAACAGACTCAGCTCTCCCAATATTCAAAACCTCCTGAAATAGCATCTCCTTCAGGAAGTCTGCCCCAGTGTAATAATAATAATAATAATAATAATAATAATAATAATAATAATAGCATTTATTAAGCGCTTACTATGTGCAAAGCACTGTTCTAAGCGCTGGGGAGGTTACAAGGTGATCAGATTGTCCCACGGGGGGCTCACAGTCTTAATCCCCATTTTACAGATGAGGTAACTGAGGCCCAGAGAAGTTAAGTGACTTGCCCAAAGTCACACAGCTGACAAGTGGTGGAGCCGGGATTTGAACTGATGACCACTGACTCCAAAGCCCATGCTCTTTCCACTGAGCCACGCTGCTTCTCAATGTATTTCTAATCTCCCAACTTTGTATCCTTCCACTCTCGTCTCTGCATTTTTACACTACCGAGCACCTAAGCCCTCACAGCCCCAATTAATATCACAATTGTTACTATTCCTGCATAAAACTTAGGTTGAACCATACTGTCATTCCTGTTTGTCAACAAGTTAAATCGATCTTTTCTGGGCCACCCCTCCTCTCTTGCTCTCTTCTTTGACACTCCTGTGAAGTGTCTGTGAAATGGCTACCATTGGGGGAGAAATGAATAAATATAAACTTTTTTTAAGCTGTGCCAGAGAAAAGAAGTATGAGGAACATGAGGACTGAGGGGTGACAGGGGTAGATTCAGTGGTCAGGGGGTGGGGGCGAAGGTCAAAGATGAAGTGTAGAAATAAAAATACACATGCCATCACCAGCCAAGAACAGGTTGGTGCCCACAGATCACCCATGGCAGGTGAACCTGTTGCCCTTCTCAGTGCCAGGGAACTCTCTTCCAGACTTTTAAGTTACCTTCTTGTTTTCCTACCACATGGGTCAAAATCTAAGAAAACTGGGATGATTAAAAAAATAATTGGGGAATTTTCAATGGAGACAAGTTGAATAAAAAGGATCAGGTGACCCAGTTTTTGAAAATTTTGTTCCTAATCTTTTTCAGCCATTCACACTGAGCCAATAGTATCCTGAATAACAACTAATCTCCAGGAGCATTCCTGCATTGGTAGAATGTAATGACCCTCAACTGCTCTGATTACAAAAAGGAGTGATTAGTTACTTCTTACAAATATAATTAACTCATTAAGAAAAAAGAGTACAGCAGATCAAAGTTCTTGGGCCACCTACCTTCTAGATTATAAAACCGTCACAATTCAGTGTAAACCCACTGAAATGAAATACTTCATCCACAGGAATCAGCTGTCTTTCCCTCCATTTTCAAGTTGTCTCAGTTCACACCAAAGAACAACATTTTAGAAAGGTGCAAAAAGCATTCTATTCAATTCACTTTTTGGAGGCATTTAGATTTGCCAGGAATGCAGTGTTCTGAGGCCAAACTTTCTCTGGAATTCTTAATGATTTCTAAGTATCAATCTTAGTGAGCTGTTCACTTAAGCTGGTTGAGAACCACTCACAGCTAGGGTAATTATTCCAACCAGTTCTTATCATGAGACCTTCAAATAGGTCTCCCAGGTCTGTGGCAAACATCTAGGAAGCTTTTTGGTCTATTCATCAAATCATTTACAAGACTAAGAAACATTCCAAGTGTCTTTCATCTTTTCTCTTCCTCAGAGATTTAATCAAGTTTCTCTTTCAACTCCACATTGAATTTCAGTGCCTTGTATTGTAAATCTGCTTTGCAGGACAGCATGTAAACTCAATTAGCTTTAGCAATGCTTTTAAAACCCAATAAATTAAAAAAGCCTTTATTCTGTTTGAAAGAGAATACACACTCATTAAGTTCCGGATTTGAAATTTTAGTAGAGTGCCGAAATGGTAAAGCCCTGATAACAATAATAATGATGGCATTTGTTAAGCACTTACCAAGTGCAAAGCACTGTTCTAAGCGCTGGGGAGAATACAAGGTGATCAGGTTGTCCCACGTGGGGCTCACAGTCTTAATCCCTATTTTACAGATGAGATAACTGAAGCACAGAGAAGTTAAGTGACTTGCCCAAGGTCACAGCTGACAGTTGGCAGAGCAGGGATCTGAACCCACAACCCATGATAAAACATTGAATGGGTGATTTAAGTTCCCCTCTTTCTCCAGGAGCTTGGAGGGCTGCAGCTCCAACCCTGAGACACCAAAGAGAATGACTAAAGGTCAAGGTAATTAGCTCCACTGTCAGGTGATTCCAAACTCTGAAATTCAAGAAACAACATGTGAAAGTACTCAATTTTTGGCAAATGTCAATGCACCAATAAGCATTTCCTAATTCCTTTCATAATCACCACTCTTAAAGGTTGTGGCTGCATTTAGAAAGTGTGTTTTTCACTCCGAATCAAAGTTAGTAAGATGCTTGTGGGCAGAGAACGTATCTGCTTATTGTTATATTGTAAAAATAATAAATAATGATGGTATTTGTTAAGCACGTACTATGTGTCAAGCACTATTCTAAGTGCTGGGAGGATACAAGGTGATCAGGTTGTCCCACATGGGGCTTACAGTCTTAGTTCCCATTTTGCAAATGAGGTAACTGAGGCACAGAGAAGTTAAGTGACTTGCCCAAAATCACACAGCTGACAAGTGGTGGAGCCAGGATTAGAACCTCTTATGACCTCTGACTCCTAAACCCGTGCTCTTTCCACTGAGCCACACTGCTTCTCTAGTAGGTACTCTCCCAAATGCCTACTACAGTGTTCTGCACACAGTAAGTGTTCAATAAATATGACTGAATGAATTTATTGAGCACTTTTTATGGTATCTGTTCAGCATTTACTATGTGTCAAGCACCGTACTAAGCACTAAGGTAGATACAAGCTAATTGGGTTGAACACGGTCCCTCTTGTACATATGGTTCTGGGTCTTAACTAAGGTAACTAAGGCCCAGTGAGTTAAATGACTTTCCTGGAGTCACCCAGCAGACAAGCGGCAGAGCCGGGTATAGAACCCAGGCCATTTGACTCCTAGGCCTGTGCTCCTTCCACTAGGCCACACAATTTATCTCTGTTTATGGTCTGCAGAGCATTTGGATGAATAAGATACAAGTTGGTAGACAGCTAGCTCCTAATTGCAAATGGACAAGTCTAACAAGCCAGGATGTGATCAACTTCAGCAGGAATGGAGCTTTGCAGGCAAGAGAAACACTTTGGAGCTATATCCTATGCTACTCTTCCCCCGAGCCTGTCGAGAACCAACCCGCATAGAAGAACTTGGGCCAGAATCATCTTTTCCATTCCCCCAGGGAACCTCAGAACAATCTCCAGAGTTCAGAAAGGCTGACTGCAGAGTAACTGGATGAACATAGACTTACCAGTAGCTCAGACAGCACTTATTCTGGTAGGCTCCACTGCTCATCAGGAAGCAAGAAGGAGAAACCAGAAAACATCTGTCTGTATGGTTGTGGCCTAGATTATTTTAGCTCTATTCGGGCTAGTGGTGTTACTGATACCAGTCTTATTTGTCAGCTAGTGATAAGGGGACTGCAACTGGTATCTGGAATAAAAAAGTTCCCAGAGAAAATCCCTTAACCTTAACTGGCAATGAGTCACTTAGCCCATTAAAACAGCTCCATTAAGATGGGCCGATACAAGTCAGGTACCTGTGGCATACGTAAATTTGGTGATCTATGAACCTGCTGTTACCAGGATGAGACACCAGTAGAAATGTGCACTGAGCCGATCTGCAGTTTGTCCTTATTTCCTTGTTAACTGAAGCTTCAATACATTTACTATTATAATTTCATTTTGGTTTTTAAACAGACACAAATGTGGGAAACACAGTTCGTGCCTTCTAAGACTTGACAACCAAAAAAAAGCTAGTCTTATGTCTGAGAAATTCCAAAACTTATCCAAGGCCATTACTGAAATTGCAATTGGGCAAAGAAACTATGCAAATAAAATTAAACATCCTGGATATTTTGACCATTTCACTGCTCACAATTCTCTAACGATTTCCCTCTTCCCCCAAATTAAATCCAAATGCCTGAACACTGGCTTCCTAATCCCTCTGTCCTAACCTCCCTGCCCCAGTCCATCTCCAACCTCATCCAGCCAGTGATGGCTGACACAGAGCAGGGTCACAGCCCTACTCCATGATAGAATTTGGACAGCATATGAACTGAAGCCAAGTATCAGGAGGAGAGGGAACAGGGTGAACCATTGCTCTTTAAATGTGTTCTTCCACTGGCCGATCCAGAACAGGGGGATTTCTGGGGATAGTGAGATCCCCCGTTCCTGGTTTTCTGGCTGGCCTGGTGGGGAATTTGGGGTTTCAATGTTTTAGGTCTTACCATATTCTATCCTCTCCATTATCTACCTCTGCCCTTAGCCTGGAACTCCCCCCTCCTCCTCCTTTATATGTGACAGACAATCACTCTCCCCACCTTCAAAGACTTACTAAAAGCACATTTCCTCCAGGATACCTTCCCTAAGTCCGCATTTCCTCTTCTCCTGCTCCCTTCTAAATCACCCTTCATCACCCCATCCTCAACCCTTCAGCACTTATATATATATATATATATATATATATATATATATATATATATGGATAGAGAGAGAGAGAGAAAGAGAGAGAGGGAGAGAGAGAGAGAGAGATCCAAAATTCATTTACATTAATGTCTGTCTTCCCCTCTAGACTGGAAGCTCCTTATGGAAAAAAAAATGTGTGTACCAACTCTGTTTTATTGTACTTTCCCAAGCACCTAGTACAGTGCACACAGGAAGTGCTCAGTAAGTACAATCTAGAAGAGCCATTCCTTATCGGGCCCCTTGGACCGGTGCTGGGTGATGGTGAAAACCGCCACTGACAGGAAGAGAATGGTGGTATCATTCATTCAATCGTATTTATTGAGCACTTACTGTGTGCAGAGCACTGTACTAAACATTTGGGAAGTACAAGTCGACAACATATAGAGACGGTGCCTACCCAACAACAAGCTCACAGTCTAGAAGGGGGAGACAGACACCAAAATAAAACAAGTAGATAGGTGTCAGAGTAAATAGAACTTCAGCTATCTGCACATCATTAACAAAATAGAGTAGTAAATATGTACAAGTAAAATAGAGTCATAAATATGTACAAATATATACAAGGGGGTAGGGAAGGCGGGGATGGGGAGGAGGAGAGGAAAAGGGGGAGCTCCGTCTCAGAAGGCCTCCTGGAGGAGGTGAGCTCTCAGTAGGGCTTTGAAGGGAGGAAGAGAGCTAGTTTGGTAGATGTATGGAGGGAGGGCATTCCAGGCCAGGGGAAGGATGTGGGCCAGGGGTCGACAGTGGGACAGGCGAGAACGAGGCACAGTGAGGATGTTAGCAGCAGAGGAGTGGAGGGTGTGGGCTGGGCTGTAGAAGGAGAGAAGGGAGGTGAGTTAGGAGGGGGCGAGGTGATGGACAGCCTTGAAGCTGAGAGTGAGGAGTTTTTCCCTGATGCGTTGGTTGACTGGTAGCCACTGGAGATTTTGGAGGAGGGGAGTAACATGCCCAGAGTGTTTCTGTACAAAGACAATCCAGGCAGCAGACTTAAGTACTGACTGAAGCAAGAAGAGACAGGAGGATGGGAGATCAGAGAGGAGGCTGATGCAGTAATCCAATTAGGAAAGGATGAGAGATTGAACTAGCAAGGTAGCGGTTTGGATGGAGAGGAAAGGGCGGATCTTGGAGATATTCTGGAGGTGAGGCCAGCAGGTTCTGGTGACGGATTGGATGTATGGGGTGAATGAGACAGCGGAGTCGAGGATAACACCAAGTTTATGGGCTTGTGAGATGGGAAGGATGGTAGTGCCATCTACAGTGACAGGAAAGTCAGGGAGAGGACAGGGTTTGTGAGGGAAGATAAGGAGCTTAGTCTTGGACATATTGAGTTTTAGATGGTGGGCAGACATCCAGATGGAGATATATATCCTGAAGGCAGGTGGAGATATGAACCTGGAGGGAGGGAGAGAGAGCAGGGCACACAGACTGGCCATGTGTGGAAGTCAATGTCACCACAAACAATCTATCATATTTATTGAGCTGTTACTGTGTGCAGAACACTGTACGAAGCACTTGGGAGAGTATGATACAACAATAACAGAGTTGGTAGACATGTTTCCTGCCCACAGTTAGTTTACAGTCTGGAGGAAGAGGTAGACGTCAATATAAATAAATGAATTACAGTATGTACATATGTGTTGTGGGGCTGAGAGAGGGGTTATAAAAGGAGCAAATCCAAATGCAAGGATAATGCAGAAGGGAATTGGAGAGGAGGAAATGAGGACTTAGGGAATGCCTCTTGGAGATGTGTCTTCAGTAAGGCTTTGAAGATGGGGACTGATTGAGGCTGCATGGCCTCTTGAGCGGTGACTTGTGGAGATGCATACTGCCATACATGTCGCTGGGCTCAGGGGGACTGGACAAGAGTGAGGATGGCTCAGTGCAAATATCACCACTAACACCAAAACAACCCAAGCACATGTTCTAGTGGGGATGTGACATAACTTTCCATTCTTAACTCTCAAGCAAGGCTCTCCCTGAAGCAAGGGGCCAATCCAGGTACTGTATTTTATTTTCGTGGACCAAGTTTTCAAGAGACTTTCACTGTGCTACTCTCATCTATGGATACATTTTTATGGTATCTGTTAAGCGCTTCCCATGAGCCAGGCACTGTTCGAAGCACTGGATATGATACAGATAAACAGTGTGGCTCAATGGAAAGAGCCTGGGCTTGGGAGTCAGAGGTCATGGGTTTTAATGACCAAAGACTACAACCCTCACCCATTAGTTTGCCATGATCATATAGTGGTTAGTACTCTCCATTGTGGCCGCAGCAACTTCAGTTCATATCCAAGTCATGGCAGAGGTGGGGAGTTGTTTTTGAGAAGCAGCATGGCTCAGTGGAAAGAGCATGGGCTTTGGAGTCAGAAGTTTTGGGCTCAAATCCCGGCTCCGCAGCTTGTCAGCTGTGTGACTTTGGGCAAGTCACTTCTCTGTTCCTGTTACCTCATCTGTAAAATGGGGATTAAGACTGTGAGCCCCATGTGGGACAACCTGATTACCCTGTATCTACCCCAGCACTTAGAACAGTGCTTTGCGCTTAACAAAGTGCTTAACAAATACCATTGTTATTATTATTATTATTATTACAAGGTATTTATGTTGAACACAGTGCACGTCCCACATGGGGTTCACAGTCTTCATCTCCATTTAACAGATTAGGTAACTGAGGCACGGGAAAGTGAAATGACTTGTCCAAGGCCACACAGCAGACAAGCAACAGAGCCAGGATTAGAACCCAGGGCCTTCTGACTTTCAGACCAGTACTTTATCCACTAAACCAAACTGCTTCTTCGCACAAAGCCACGTCATCTTGCAACTGAGAACAAAGGTCCTGCCCATGTAGACAAGGAAGACTCCCTTCCACCTTGTCTCTTATGACAACTTTCCCCTGCATAGTTGATACATAAGAGTCTGGATTAGACTTTATTCCAAAATTGGCTAACTAAAATCCCAGCAAGACCATTTCAAACCTCACAGCTCTAACAGCTGTAACCTAACAGTGCAGGACCTTAGCCAAATAAACATGACAAGTATCAGAGATATTTTCTTCAGCTGTACAAGGAGGGTAATGATGGAAAAATGCAGAAGGTACAACATTATAAAATAACAGTGAGCCCAGTCAGCAGTCTGGCAATAGTTAAAAAGTTTCTGTTTAGACATTTTGCAGATGTAAGTTCTTTCTGCCAGTATTAGAGTGAATGCTTTGTTTTACAGAAGCTGGCTCAGCTGACATTAGAAATTCAATGCTTGTGCAGTTTCTCAGGGAAAAAAATGAGCAAGAGGAAACAAAGGCAGTACAAGGAATACACAGTTTAATTCCGAGATTACCGAGAAGTTCAAGTTGTATAAACAAAGGACAAGCTGGCCCAGTGTTTAGTTTTCCTATGATTTTCCATCAGGCTCTCAGTGGATGGAAACCACAAGTACTGTACAGAACAGGTAAAACCATTCTTAACTCCCAGAGACTTACTTGGTAGAAATTAAATTATGGATAATTGAATGATAAACACAGAGTGGGAGACAAGCTGCTGCTTCATTTCAGAATGCCCTGAACAGAGTCCTCTATTTTGGAGAGCAACAAAAGTATTCTTCCAGATGACATGTTTCACTACTTCAAGACATTTTGGTTTGGGGGCTGAATTCCTTTGGCCTGCCACCTCAATAACTGAAATTTCTGGACTAACTTCTGGCCTCTTGACAACTTTCCATAGGTTCTTTTGATATCATCAATTTTCTTGCCTGGCTCGTCTGTTTTAGAATGGAAGATCCTGGAAGGCAAGAATCTGTTTCTACACAGTGTGACAGCTAGTCACATGTTTAAAAAAACGTTAACAACACTCTCCCTAATATCCTTAATCAGAGTAAGCTTGTTTATTTCTTTTATCTTCAAAAAAAATAAGCCTAACACCTAGCCCACTTAAGAACTTTCTTAACTCAGTCATCTGAGCTGGGGACTCTGGAAGCAGCCACTGTTGGGTTTTAGCTCTACTGACAACTTTCTTGATTGATAAAATTGCTGCATTAGTATCTCAGCTAAGGTTTGAGAATCACAGCAAACAAAACACCATAATCATCATAAAAACAAAAACAAGCCAACTGCTTTTCCAAACTGTGGTTCAAGAAATATGTGTCCAGCTCACTCTATCAGGCTTTTAGCCAGCTTTCAACTTAATAATGTTGAACCCTAAAACTTACCAATTAAGAATTTTTTTTAAAAAAAATGAAGGGATGAAGGAAAATACTTGTTCTCTACACAACTTGAACCTACATCAATATTGTATTTCTGAATTCCAAGACACTTTACACTGTCAGCCTATGGTGATGAAAAGTGATGACAGTTTCAGTTTCCTGGGTTTATTTAGTTCCTGCGGCCACTGTCACAATGCTGTCAAATCTATTTATTGTACTAAGGTTACCTTGCAGTAGTGATTTAAAATTCACCCACAGAGGCACACAATATGCTCCATTAAGCATATGCAGTTAACATTAAAGAGAGCACTAAAAAACCAATTATCTTCATTATTAAAATACATCATTTAAAACCAGCCCCTAATTCCTATGTTTATTTGTCTTCTAATTTACCAGGACAATTAATAATAATAATGATGGAATTTGTTAAGCGCTTACTATGTGCAAAGCACTGTTCTAAGCACTGGGGAGGTTACAAAGTGATCAGGGTGTCCCACGAGGGGCTCACAGTTTTAATCCCCATTTTACAGATGAGGTAACTGAGGCCCAGAGAAGTGAAGTGACTTGCCCAAAGTCACACAGCTGACAGTTGGAGAATTTGAACCCATGATCTCTGACTCCAAAGCCCATGCTCTTTCCTCTGAGCCATGCTGCTTCTCCAATAGGGTCCAATTGTTCAGTAGGACAATTCTGTCCTATACCCTATTGGTTACCCACTGCTAAAGATAATAATTATCTTCACTGTACAAGCAACTGATTAAAGTCATGACAAGTCACTTAACTTCTCTGTGCCTCAGTTACCTCATCTGTAAAATGGGGGAATTAATGTTGAGCCCCTTATGGGACAGGGGCTGATTACCTTGTGTCCACCTCAATGCTTAGAACAGTGCTTGTCACATAGTAAGTGCTTAACAAATACCACCATCGTCAATAACCATCCATTTTTATCTTGATTGCTGCCAACTTTTCATCTTTTACCAGTCACACGCATTAGATATTTGTATGAATTGTTAAATCACAGGACAAGAGCCAACCAACCATGGGAGATTTTATTCCATTCTCCCCAGTAAAATTTCATTTCTTTCTAGTTATCAGTCATCATTCTTAAATCAAGTATAATATTGGACTCATCTCCTTACAATAGAAGCATTTGTGCTTTCTTTAATACCAGACAAGGATAGTACAGAATCTTATGATGTGTTTGGGTAAGAATGCAATTATAAATTAAAATTCCGGGATAATTTCAATCTTTTACTTAACTTTTTCACACTGGGAATAATCACAAGAAAAAGAGATTCTGACATCAGTTACAAGCTCAAATTCAATGAGATTTTGTGGGATTAAAATTAATGAAAGGTTACACTGCTGCATTGTATATTAATAGCCTATATTAAATAGCTGCTGAGTTCACTCAATTTATCTTTCATAGTTTAGAAAATTATCCCCACCCATATTAAATGCAGTGGATTTTTTTTAACCAAAAGTGCTATTTCACAACGTGTAATGGAACACTTTCATTCTTTTTTGTCTTCCACTCTACCTCTTGTGGCAAGTAAACGTGACTAAACTCCATAACAGGAGATTATTCTTCTTATAAATCAAGATTATCTGATTTTTGCAATTCAGATATATGTAGCCTCTTACATTCAATCCTATCAACCATTCCAGCACTCAACAAATATTGGTATCCACCTTTCTGATACTTGGAACAGTTAAAATGTAAAAGGCAAGACAGGGCAGGAGCTTTAAGGAGAACATGTTTGAAATACAATCATATTGTCATAAATCACGTTAGGGAAATGCATAAAAACAAAGGGAGAAATTATCACAATCGTGAATAAACATATGAACATTTTCATGGTGTCATTCTTATCAGGCAAATTGTCAGGACAAGCTGGATAGAATCAGTGAAAAGTAGGCCTTATCCTTCTTGGCTGAGCTGCTTGTAGATGAAAATCTTGTAACAAGGGACTGCTTGCGATAAAAATCACATTGCCAATTATTTTCAAAAAAGCCAGTTCTATTTCCTTCTAAACAAAGGCCCACTCAGTCCAAGAATTTGGGCATTCTGTTTTTCCAAATTATAAAAATTTTAGTATTTCTGGACTTCCAACACTAGGGTGAAACTCATATTCCTTTTCAACATTCAATAACTCAGGTTAATTTAGGAGTAGTTGAATATAGTTTGAAATGTACACACTCAGTGAAATAAAGAAAATACCAGCATCTCCCTTTAATTGTCTTCATCCATATATTTTAAAGCCTTATTCACTGCACTGGATTTCCAAGCAACTGTATATGTTCAGATAATTCTGGTGAAAAACAGCTACAGAGACTGTGTTTGGAAGAATATCCTAAATAGTCAAATCAAATACCAACAGTTTCCATTTTGATTTTTACTTCTTCTGTGCCAACAGGTAAACCAAGGCCACCGTGGTACAATGAAATTGGGTAAAAATGAAAATAAAAAATAAAAAATAAGTTCAACGGGCAAAAAGACCCAACTGGCATATGACTAGGACCCAAAATTCCATTGTCATAGTCCGGCAAGGAACGATTTCCACTTGCTGGTTTTTTGTTTTCCTTTCTTCCCCATACATTGCCAAAAAAGCAATGATACAGTGTTAATGAACATAAAACCCTCACCAACTTTTGGCTTCTAACTAAAGAAAGCACTTATCTTTAAATAGTAGCAATCAAAGAAAGGAGCAAGAAACATCACCACTGCAATTTTATGAACACTGAAAATCAGTGAATGGGTACTGTTTGAAACAATATCTTGCTCTTATACTCACTGATTATAACCCAAAAGAACTCCAATGTCTTAATTGTTCTAAGACATTCTCAAGCATACATTTACCAAACAGCTACTATAAAGTGTTTTTAGCTGCTAGCAGCTTCATCACTTGTTGGGGTAAAATCAATGGCAGGTGACATATTAAAATTATGAATTGAGAAAGAAATATTGGCTGATCTTCTTAATATATAAAATATGAAAAAATGAAAATTACCTTATCATTGATCAAATGTGTATTCTATTTTTCTCTTACCTCAATGATCTTGTCATGAATTTCTAGGCCATCTGTTTTATCAGCAGGTCCATTTTCCAAAATCTTGGAAACATAAATGCCTTCAGCTGAAGATTCCTCCTGATTATCCAAAGGGAAAAATATAGAAGCCATATAGCAGAAAGGAGAAGAGAATGTTACATTAAAATATAGAAGCTACTGGATTCAGCATTGCAAATCACTCCAAAATATGCAACAAAGACTTGGGACTTTTGGATTTAAACAACATGAAATAGATTATTCAATACATTGGCAAGATTATCTATTTAATAGATTATCTATTTATCTATTAAAGCACTTAGTACAGTTCTCTACATACAGTAAACACTCAGTAAATACGATTGAATAAGTGAATATTTATTTTTGATCACTTTAGTACCCGTGAAAAGAGCCCGGGACTGGGAGTCAGAAGGTCATGGGTTCTAATCCTTGCCCTGCAACCTGTCTTCTGTATGACCTTAGGCAAGTGACTTTGAGTCTCTGTGACTCAGTGACCTCATCCGTAAAGTGAAGATTGAGACAGGGTGCCCCATATGGGACAGGGGACTGTGTCCAACCGGATTTGCTTGTATCCACCCCAGTGCTTAATACAGTGTCTGGCAAATGGTAAGGACTTAACAAATCCCATAATTAAGATGGAACACAAATGAGTTGACAGTGATCAGAAACTAAGTAAAACCAATTAATTGTATTTATTGAGTGCTTACTGTGTACAGGGCGCTGTACCGAACATTTGGGAGAGCACGATAACAATATAACGACACATTCCCTGCCCACAGTGAGCTTATAGTCAAGAGGGGGAGACAGACATTAATATAAATAAATAAACTACAGATACATAAATAAGTGCTGTGGGCCTGGGGTGGGTGGGTTGTGAACAAAGGGAGCAAGTCAGGGTGACGCAGAAGGGAGTGGAAAAAGGGGAAATGAGGGCTTAATCAAGGAAGACCTCTTGGAGGAGATGTGCCTTCAATAAGGTCTTGAAGATGAGGAGAGTAATTGTCTGTCAGTTATGAAAAGGTAGGGCATTCCAGGCCAGAGGCAGGATCTGGGCAAAATGGTCAGGGGTGAGATAGCTGAGATTGAGGTAAAGTGAGTAAATTGGCATTAGAGGAGTGAAATGTGCAGGCTGGGTTTGAGTAGAAAAGTAGCGAGTTGAAGTAGGAGGGGGCAAGGTAACTGAATGCTTTATAGCCGAGGCTAAGGAGTTTCCCTTTGATGAAGAGGTGGGTGGGAAACCACTGGAGGTGCTTGAGGAGTTGGAAAACATGGGCTGAATGCTTCTGTAGAAAAATAATCCAAGCAGCAGAGCAAAATATGGACTGAAGTGGGTTAAGACAGGAGGCAGGGAGGTCAGCAAGGAGGCCGATACAGTAATCAGTGTAGGCAAACTGTAGAAAAATTCACTCTTGCATGTAAATTGTGATGAGTTCATAAAAGGGAACACTCAAGAAAGAAAGGGTCTATTGCTGTTTGCCTAAAAGAAATCACCTTCTTACACTGCCATTCATTTTGAGGTTTTACAGTCATTTTTTATTACCCAATCCAAAAGTAGCAATATAGGCATATATAAGGAAGGATTTTTTTTCTGACGTTAGCCTAGAGCATCCTATTCACATGGGAGATTAAAAACTGCTCAGTTGTGAAATCGAAAATGATGAACTCTACACGAAGAGACAATCTATTTGAGCTAATCTTTATACATTTCAAGGGCAATTTTCCTAATGAATAGTTAAAGTACAGAAAACTACAGCCAGCAGAATGAAAACAAGATGGTGTATGGTTTGCCAGGCAAATGACATCATTAGACAGTGCATAACCACCTTATAAAATCAGACAGAGAACTGAAGAGAATGAGAATGAAAAAAGGGATTAAACAGGGGTCAGAAAACCCAAATTCCAATCCCTCCTCTGTCACTAGCCTATAGTATGACCTTGGATAAATCACTTAACCTCCTTCGGCCTCAATTTCCTCATCTATAAAATGGTGATAAATTAACTACTCTCCCTACCTCATTAGACTGTGAGTTTCTTGTTGAACAAGGGGGTCGATTTGGATCTTTTTTATCTTGTTTCTATCTCAAAGTTGAGTATAGTGATTTGTCATTTAGTGAACTCTCAGTAAAGACCATTTTAAAAATTTTATTAGTATTTCTCCTATATCGACAACGTTAAATAAGGCCACTTTAAGTGGTATATCAATTTCCCAAATCCACTAAATCAATCAACCCATGATATTTTTTCAGTGCTCACAGTCTGCAGAGCACTGTACTAGGCTCTTGGAAGAGTACGATGCAATAGAGTTGGTAAACACGATTCCAGCACACAAGGAGCCTATAGTGTAGCAGGGAGACAGATATTAAAGCAATTTGCAGATGGAAGAAATTGGAGAGTATAAAGATACATGTGTTTAAGTTCTCCCCACTATCAGCATCAGACCTGGAGAGTTTCCAGTACTCTACCAGTCTCTGCTATAGGAGGGAGAGTTAAACAGAGGCCTAACCATTCGATTCCTAGCTTGGGCAGTAGCTAGCGAGTGGAAGGTAATCTGCTACAAGTCAAAACTCACCCATGCTGGGCAGCAGCACTATGGGATAGAGTCAAGGGCAGAGACTCGAGTTAACTGTGTGGAAGGTGGCAGAAGTGGAAACCGCTTCTGTATTTTTACCGAGAAAACTCACTGGATCCACTATCAGAATGATTGCAGATGGAGAATGGGGCGTTCTGGGAGAGGTGTGTGTGATGTCGCTATGGTTCCGGAAACAACTCAACAGCATAAGACAAGAAAATGTAAGTTCTCAGAGGTTGGGAGTGGGGTGAATAAGCACTTAAGGATACAAATCCAAGTGTATATTTAATGCAAAACGAAAGGTAAGCTCTGCACACGGTAAGCACTCAATAAAAACAATTGAATGAATGAGAAATGAGAACCTAGTCAGAGAAGGCCTCTTTCATTCATTCAATCATATTTATTGAGCGCTTACTGTGTGAGAGCACTGTACTAAGCGCTTGGGAAGTACAAGTTGGCAACATATAAAGATGGTCCCTACCCAACTATGGGCTCACAGCCTAGAAGGTGGAGACAGACAACAAAACAAAACATGTGGACAGGTGTCAAGTCCTCAGAACAAATAGAATTAAAGCTAGATGCACATCATTAACAAAATAAATAGAATAGTAAATATGTACAAGTAAAATAAATAGAGTAATAAATCTGTATAAACATATACACAGGTGCTGTGGGGAGGGGAAGGAGGTAGGGCTGGGGGGATGGGGAGGAGGCGGGAGGCGGGAGGCGAAGGCCTCTTGAAGAACTTATGACTTTAGTAAGGCTTTAAAGATGGGTAGCGTGGTGGTCTGTTGGATGTGAGTGGGGAGGGAATTTCAGACCAGAAGGAGGATATGGGCAAGGGGTCAGTGGTGAGACAAATAATAATAATAATGATAATAATGGCATTTGTTAAGTGCTTACTCTGTGCAAAGCACTGTTCTAAGCGCTGGGGGGGTTACAAGGTGATCAGGTTGTCCCACGTGGGGCTCACAGTCTTAATCCCCATTTTACAAATGATGTAACTGAGGCTCAGAGAAGTCAAGTGACTTGCCCAAGGTCACAAAGCAGACATGTGGAGGAGCCAGGATTAGAACCCGCAACCTCTGACTCCCAAACCTGTGCTCTTTCCACTGAGCAATGCTGCTTCTCATTTGAGTAGATTGGCATCAGAGGAATGAAATGTGTGGATTGGGTTGGAGAAGCAGTATGGTCTAGTGGCACTAGCATGGGCTTGGGAGTCAGAGGATATGTGTTCTAATCCCTGCTCCACCACTTGTCATCTGTGTGGCCTTGGTCAATTTTTTCACTTCTCTGTGCCTCAGTTACTTCAGCTGTAAAATGGGGATTAAGACTGTGAGCCCCACGTGGGACAACCTCTTTACCTTGTATCTACCCCAGTGCTTAGAACAGTGCTTGGCACATAGTAAGTGCTTAACCAATACCATTATTACTATTAATAGTAGGAGATTAGAAGGAAAGGTAAGAGGAGATAAGCTGATTATTGAACCTTGACTTCACTGGCACTGTCCTCTCCTGGTTCTCCTCCTAAACTCTGGACACTCCTTCCACAGGCTCCTCTTCTACCTCTACCTGTGGAAGTTCCTCGAAATCCATCCTATTCTCCATCTTTTCCCACTCCTTTGGAAAAAACTCATCCATTCCAATAGCATCAATTACCATGTCTACATGTGGATGATCTTCCTCTTCATCCCTGACCTCTCTCCTGTTCTGAAGTCTTGCATTTCTGCCTGCCTTCAATACATCTCTAATCAGATGTCCCAATGACACCTTGAATTTAAAATATCCAAAACAGAACTCTTCATCATCCCACCCAAAACCCATCCTCCCTTTGGCTTTTCCATCACTGTAGACAACACTACTATCCTGTCTCGCAAGCCCGTAACCTTGGTATTATCCTCGACTCATCTCTCTTATTCAAGCCACATATTAAATGTCACCACATCCTGTCGGTTTTAACTTCACACCGTATCACATCTTCCCTTTCCTTGTCAACCAAACTGCTACTGCATTGATCTAAGCACTTATGTCCCACCTTGACTGTTGTATCAGCCTCCTCACTGATTCTCTGCCTCCTGTCTTTTCCCCATTCCAGTCCTCACTTCACTCTGCTGTTCAGATCGTTTTTCTAAACACAGATTCCATTCATGTTTCCCCACTCCTCAAAAGCCTCCAGTGGTCACCTGTCCACCTCTTTATCAAACAGACTCTCCTTAATATCAACTTTAAAGCACTCAATCAGCTCATCCCCTCAATTATCATACTTATTTCCTACTATAGTTTACCCCTTAGGCTTCACTCCAACATCACTGTACCCTGATCGCATCTATCTCACCACCGACACCTTTCCCACATCCTCTCTTTGGCCTAGAACTTCTTAACCCCTTTGTATTTGACAGACCACCACTTCCACCACCTTCAAAGTCCCGTTAAGATCACATCTCCTCCAAGAGTCTTTCCCTAAGCCCTCATTTCCCTGATTGTACCTTTAAAGCACTTAATATTCACTCCATCCTCAGCCCCTCACCATTTATGTACATATCCATAATTTGTTTTAATGTCTGCCTCCTAGACTAGATTGTAAACTCCTAGTGGTCAGGGAACATCTCTGTCAGCTCTGTTGTATGCTCCCAGGTGCTCAGTACAGTGCTCTGCTCACAGTAGGCACTCAATAAATACCACTGTGGTTGATTGGGGGCCTTAAAGTCAATGGTAAGGAATCCCGGTTTTTTGCAAAGGTGGCTAGGCAGTATTGGAGGATTTTGAGGAGTGGGAAGGTATGAGCTGTATTTTTTTTTGGAAAAATGATCCAGTTAGCAGAGTGAAATATGCACTAAAGAGAAAAGGGACAGGAGGCAGGGAGGTCAGAATGGAGACTGCGTCTATTATATAAAAAAGCTCCAGGATGGTATTATAAGGATGCCAAATAACATTGTGTTCCAAAAATCTTCCTAAGAGGAAGGTAAAGCAATTGTTCAAACAGTAAAAAATATACCTTTCCATAAATATGCACGGAAGATTTACAGACACAAAAATACTGTTTACGGCTCGAAATTTTACTCAACTCATGGAAAGGATGTGTCATTGGCTCTTTTACCTAAACAGGAAATATGGTCTAGGAAATACAATACAATATCCTTGGGCAACATCTGCAATGCCGCATGCCAAAATTCACGCTTCCTTGAAAGTGCTTCAGATAGGACATGTCTTTCTCTGAGTTGTTAATGCAACTTATGCCTTTACCAATCATGATAAATGATACAAGTATTATTAGATGAAATGTCTTGCATGGCTGCTAAACAGCTATAATCTCAAGACAATAAAATGGTCCTGGGTGTATATTGATGGTATTAATTATAACCGATTTATGAATTAAAGTTTTAGAACACAGTTGGCAAGTGAAACACATTTACATCTAGGAATGTCTTTATCAAACCATGCAGTGCCTGGTGTTTTCTTCACTTCTCCTTCCTCATCTCAAGTTTTGAGATATACAAGATAGTTTCAGAAGTGCTATGATTGGTTTGTGAGTGTGGTGCTTTGGTGGCACAAAACGAGCAGAAGTGATAGTTGGGAGAATAATAATCTGGGAAGGTTAATGGCTTTCTGGGGCATACCTCTTGGAGGACATAGCATTCTGGAGGGCTTAAAGATGAAGAAATATGGGGGAAATTAGAAGAATTCTGAAACATGCTTCCTACTCACATCTATTTCAAATGATACAGAGAAAATTGCTGTTTTCAGGAAAAATTCCAGGTGTGCACTGGTGTGATAAGTAATCTTAAAGATTAAAATCAGTTACAACTCTTTTGTTTTCCTATTCCAAATCCACAAAAGGATGAAAGCTAACTGCATATTTTACCAGTAAGATTAACTTGCCTGATTTGGTCGTCCTCCTATAATGTTGAATCCCAAAGTGTCATTTTCTCTTTGTAGGACAATGGTTAGTGGCTTGGACTCTCCTCCCTGGGAAAGCAAAATAATATAATAAAGTAGGTTAGATGTATTAAGCAAAAAGAATGCTACTAAACGGTGTCAAGCTTTAATTATTAAAAATGCAAAACAAAGTCAAAAGGAAAACCTGATTAAAATTACGCTAGGTCATTAAAACAATACAAGGAGAAGAACGAGGGGTGGAGACATGGAGCTTCTGCTTCAGAGGCTCAGTTTTTAACCATAAAAGGAGTCAAGGAGCTTATTATCTATGTATCAATCAACTAGTGGTTTTTAGTGAACACTTACTATGTGCAGAGCAATATAGGAAGGACTTGGGAAAGTGCTATACAATACAGTTGTGACACATGTTTCCTGCCCACAAGGAATTTACAGTCTAGATTAGGAAACAGACATTTAAATAAATTGCCAGTAGTGAAAATGTCAAAGGGTAAGGATATGTACCGATGTGCTGTGGGGCTGCAGCGGGATGAACATCAAGTTTAGTACTAAAAAGTGCCATTCTAAATCTTGACTACATTTTTAGATTCACTCCCTTTTCTGCCTCCAAATATCCCTGGAGACTCCTTCCTGTATAGTTCCTCTCCCTCAGAAAAGTCAAAAAGATGACCATTGACTCATTCCTCTTTGATAGTCAGGGTGGTGATTATGAAAAAATTGTATTATGTTCTGTTCAGCAAGATGAAATGAAATGCCTTTATTATAGGACTACATCAGCAGAAGTTTGGCCTATATATTTCACCTCACAGTTTAAAAGATATCTCTGCAAAATGAATGTAACATATTAAAGTGGACATTATATAGGCGAATAATTATTTAAGTCAGAGTTCGTTACCTCTCAAAAACACTGAAGAACACTTTAAATATAAAATGAAATCCTACAAGATTGGAAAGGGAGAACACGTTTATATATTTGAACACACTCCAAAACAATAGAAGGTTATATAGTGGTGAATTCAAAAGGAACTTTTTCCTTATTTGTATTGCTTTCAGAATATTTAATTACTCGTTTCTTAATACCACCCCGCGGCTTCCATACAAATTTCTCTCAGGCAGTGCACAGAGCATCCCCTACTGGTAAAGAGAAAAACGACTAAGTGTACTCCCGGGTCAAGAGGAATCATCTGATACCAATTCTAACTAATTAGGATAGCTTCCTTCCTTTGGATCCAATTTCTTCTTCCTAAACATCCCTGCAACTCTACAAAAGCGCCCAACTGTCTAAGGATAGTAATTCCCTCACCTCCCACTCTCTCTCTCCTCTTCCTACTGCAACCCAGGAGTTTGGGAAAAACGTGTTTCTTGGACAGATAATCCTCCCATTCCGTAAAAGCAATGAAATTTCTGTGAATATACACACATACACACGGGCAAATGCATGCATGTTGTGTATACACGACACACAATTCCGTGAGCATATATACAGGCAAATGTCTGTATATAGTGTATACACTACACACACACACACACACACACACACAGTCTTCGTGCTGGAAGTTGACTGTGAGTAGCATATTCCTAAAGTACACAGTAATATTGCCAAGTGTACCAATCACACCAAGTCCTCTGTTTTTGAAAATAATCCACTAGTGGGGTTTAGAAAGCATCATACACTACGGAGCTTCTTCAGAAGACAACACCTTAGTCTGCTTGAGAAGAAACATTCAGGCAATGGTTTTAGTAGCACCTATGCTGCCACCTATTCTGCAAGAGAACTCAGTTCATAGGAGACAAAACGGTTCATAGTTTCGGATTCCTTTTTCCTAGAAGTCGTTAAGGACCTATGAACAACAACAAAAATGTTTCTTGGGAGGAATGTGAATTCCAACTAAATCACTGCTCACCAGGGCTGAGACTCCGGCCCCAAATGGTCCAGCGGAGGATTAATGTTAACGTTTCTGCAAACAACCCTTTTCCCTAGCTAAAACCCTTCCCTACTAAAGGGGACTTGTTTATTCGTTGCAAATTAGGATCGTAGACAATTTACAAATCAAGAGGGCTTTATGAGGTAAACACCTAAATTCTGTTTGCCAATCAAGGTCTCCTACAGCCTGGCCTCCGGGGTTCCTTATCATGATAAAAATGACGGTAGTAGTTAAGCGCTTACTGAGTGCCAGGCACTGTACTAAGCGCTGGGGTGAATACAAGCAAATCGAGTTGGTCACGGTGCTGTTCTCGTCCCATCGACGCCAACCAGTCCGAAGATTGGTGGGGTACGGGGGTGGCAAAGGGTCTTCCCAGCCCCGCAAGCACCCGCTGGAAACAATCTCCTCTCCCCAGCTTCTGGGAAAAGGCATCGATCCGTGGTACTTTATTGAGCGTTTACCCTGTGCTCTGTACTAAGCGCTCGAAGTAGCATGGCTTAGTGGAAAGAGCAAGGGTTTGGGAGTCAGAAGTTGTGGGTTCTAATCCCAGCTCTGCCAGTTGTCAGCTGTGTGACTTTGGGCAAATCACTTAATTTCTCTGTGCCTCAATTACCTCATCTGTAAAATGGGGATTAAGACTATCAGCCCCACCTGGGACAAACTGATAACCTTGTATCTCCCCACCTTGTATTTCTCCCAACGCTTAGAATAGTGCTTGGCACATAGCAAGCACTTAACAAATACTATCATTATTGTTATTTGAGAAGCAGCGTGGTTTACTGGGAGAAGCACGGGTTTGGGAGTCAGAGGTCGTGGGTTCTAATCTCACTCTGCCACCTGTCAGCTGTGGGATTTTGGGCAAGTCACTTAACTTTTCTGTGCCTCAGCTAACTCCTCTGTAAAATGGGAATGAATACTGTGAGCCCCACGTGGGACAACCTGATTACCTCGTATTTACCCCAGCGCTTAGAACAGGGTTTGACATCTAGTAAGAGCTTAACAAATACCATCATTATTATTATTACACTATGACAGGACTGATCGACACAGTCCCTGCCCACAACGAGTCTCTCTGTTGCTGAATTGTACTTCACAAGCGCTTAGTACTGTGCTCTGAAAAACAGTAAGCGCTCAATAAATACGATTGAATGGATGGATGAATGTAGGGTATTTATTGGGTGCTTTTTGCAGGCGGAGAAATTCATTCAATCGTATTTATTGAGCGCTTCCCATGTGCAGAGCACTGTACTAGGCGCTTGGAAAGTACAATTCAGCAACAAAGAGAGACAATCACTACCCAATACCGGGCTCATAGTATAGAAGAGGGGAGGCAGACATCAAAACATGGCAATGACCCTCAGTCTCCCCGCTCTAGGCCACCTCCACCCCCTAAAAAAAAGAAAATCAAGAGGCAACAAGATCTCGTGCGAGGCTCCTGGACTTGAGCTGCCCAGCACCAGACAAGGGGTGTCGAAGGTGCAGTTGGTAGGTCCAACGTTGGACCCAACAAAGGTTCAAAACCTTTCCCCGTGGCCCTTCTCCCTCCCCTCTGCTGGCTCAAGTGCTGGCCCAAAGCCGGGGGGCGGCGAGATGGGAGGCGAGAAGGGATGGAGATGAGGAGTCCTTAACAAGCATTTAGGGTTGGGCTCTGCAGAGAGGAAGAGCCCACGCCCAAGTGTCACTGCTGAACGAGCAAATCAGACGGAGCTACGGTGGAGGATCCGGAGGAAAGGGGTTGTGGTCGCCTCCTGGATGGGTGTTAGGTGTGATAAACTGTCCTCTCCCCCAGACCACTCCTTGAAAAAGTTGGGGCTGTGCTGAGGCCGGCCAACTCCTACTATAGGAAACTGAGGGGAAGGTGCCGCCCCTCCTCTGGGGCCCCTCAAATAGGCAGGAGAGGTTCCACGCTGGGGGCAAGGGAAGGATGGATGGGAGGCAAGTCAAAGGATGGATGGAGCAAGTCAACAATTCACTCACTCATTCAATCGTATTTATTGAGCGCTTACTGTGTGCAGAAGCAAGTCAAGGATGGATGGGGGCAAGGGAAGGATGGATGGGGCAAGTCAAAGGATGGATAAGGGCATAGCAAAGGATTGATGGGGGCAAGTCAAAGGGTGGATAAGGGGGGCAAGTCCAAAGATAGATGGGGGAAAGTCAAGGATTCATTCGTTCTTTCAATCGTATTTAATTGAGTGCTTACTGTGTGCAGGGTCAAGTCAATGATGGATGGGGGCAAGAGAAGGATGGATGGGGCAAGTCAAAGGATGGATGGGGGCAAGTAAGTCAAAGGATGGATGGAGCAAGTCAAAAGATGTATGGGGCAAGTCAAAGGATGGATGGGGTGGGTAAGTCAAGGATGGATGGGGACAAGTCAAAGGATGGATGGGGCAAGTCAGAGGATGGATGGGGCAAGTCAAAGGATGGATGGGGCAATTCAAAGGATGGATGGGGCAAGTCAGAGGATGGATGGGGCAAGTCAAAGGACGGAAGGGGGCAAGTCAAAGGATGGATGGGGTGGGTAAGTCAAAGGATGGATGGGGGCCAGTCAAAGGATAGATGGGGCAAGTCAAAGGATAGATGGGGGCGAGTCAAAGGATGCACAGGGGCGGGTAACTCAAAGGCTGGATGAGGAGCCCCTCTCCGTCGCCCCCGGCCCGCTCGGCCCCGCCCCAGGGTTCCGGGCCCCCCGGCTCACCCTCGCCTGGGCAGCGGCCAGGTTCCTGGTGATGTTTCCGATGTGGGCCATGGACCGGTTGAACCTCTTCTGGTAGGTGAGCGCCGTGAGCCGCACCTCGCTCTGCAGCGCCCACAGCTGCGCCAGCAACCACTGCTCCCGCTTGCTCCACTTGAGGGGCTCCCCGCCCCGCCCGCCGCCGCCGCCTCCGGGAAGCCCTCCGGCCTCCGCGCCTCCCTCCCTCTCCTCCTCCTCCTCCTCCTGCTGCTGCTGCTGTCCGTCCTCCCGGCCTTGGGCATCCCGGTCTGGGCGGTGCGGGCAGTGGCGGACGTGCTTTGCCAGCTCTCGCAGAGGGACGGCCCGGCCGCAGCCCCGCTGGCTGTAGTCGCACTTGACCTCCAGCTTCCGGACGAGGCTGCGGAGGGGCAGCACCCGGTGCAGCTCCCCGGCCGAGATGGGCTGGCACCGCAGCGGGCACCGGCGCTCCCGCGCCGCCCAGGGCACCAGGCAGCCGGCGCAGAAGACGTGTCCGCACGGGGTGGACAGCGGCTCCTCCAGGACCTGGCCGCACAGCTTGCACTTCAGGTCCGGGTCCACGGCTTCGGGGAAGCGGGCCAGGTCGAAGCCCATGGCCGGGGCCAACTGGCCGGAGCCTCTCCCCGTCCAGCTGCCGCCGCCGCCGCCGCCGCTATTGCTCCTGCGGCGGCTCGGGGGAGGAGGAAGAGGGGAGTGAGCGCAGAGTTTGTTGGGCTTCAAGTTTTCAGCCGCTTACTCAGTTCTCCGCCCGCGCACACACCCCTGGCGCTAAGAAGCACGGCCTCCTCTCCAGGCTCCTCCTCCTCTTCCTCCTTCTCCTCCTCCTCCTCCTCCTCCTCCACTTTCTCCTCCTCCTCCCCCTCCACCTTCTTCTCCTCCTCCTCTACTTCTTCCCCCTCCTCCTTCTTCTCCTTCTTCCTCTCCTTCTCCTCCTCCTTCTCCCCTCCTTCTCCTCCTCCTCCTCCTTCTCCCTCTCCTGCTCCTTCTTCTCCTCCTCTTCCTCCTTCTCCTCCTCCCTCTTTTTCTCCCTCTCCTGCTCCTCCTCCTCCTCCTTCTCCCTCTCCTCCTCCTCCCTCTCCTGCTCCTTCTTCTCCTCCTCTTCCTCCTTCTCCTCCTCCCTCTTTTTCTCCCTCTCCTGCTCCTCCTCCTCCTTCTTCTCCTTCTCCCTCTCCTGCTCCTCCTCCTCTCCTCTTCCGCCTCCTTCTCCTCCTCCTAGTCCTTCTCCTCCTCCTTCTCCTCTTCCTCCTCCTCGGCGCCGCCCCCCCTCCCCCCGGCCTTTCCTTCCTCCCAAGGCCGCCTCCAGGGGACAGGATCGGCCACACAAAAAAAATAGCCAAAAAGAGGAAAGGAGCCTGGACTTTACATTGACCCCACCACTGAAAACAGGGGATGAGTCGAGCCGAAAACCGGGCTCGGCCCCATTCCATCTCCCCCTGCCTTTATTTATTCAGTTATGTGGTTTGCTTAAAAGCTTTAGTTCCTTTGGGAAGTTTGGCATTGGGTGAGGGGAGGTGGTCTGATCAAGGAGGTGGTTGCCCCTTCTTGAAAGCCCTCCACTAATTTGTAAAGCCCGTACCTACTCTCCTATCCTATCATGTCCTCTCCTCTCCTACCCAGGAGCTTGATGACAAAAACACCAGGAGGTTCAGGTGTGAGGGCCAAGAGAGGCAGAACAAGGCACTGGATCCTTCTCCAGAGGAAGGAGTTGTAGTATTTGCCAAGTATTTACTCTGTGCCAAACACTGGGCTAAGCCCTGGGAGAGATGTGATACAATCAAATCAGTCCCAGCTCCCATCCCAACTGGTTCTCTCAGCCTGAAGGGGAGGAAGAACAGGTATTTCATCTCCAATTTACCGAGAAGTTAAATGATTTGCCCAAGGTCACACAACAGGCAAATAGCAGAGCAGAACTAGTACCCGAGTCTGCTTGTCAACCAGACCTCATTTCTCTGGTTTCTGGGATCCATCCTCAAAGGTCCAGGGCCATCAGGGTGGAGAGATGAGTATAAGCTGATCTGCTTATATCCCCCCCACCCCCACCCCCCGTGAGAGTGTCACCTTCTTTTCTGACTCTTGCTTCAGCTGTCTCTGTGCTTTTCAAATAGGTTCATCTTTCCCAAAGAGGGATGTTAGTGAATTTTCCAAAGGCTGGGCTGCTCCTGGCACTTGAGGGCCCTAAAATGAGAGTTCAAAGTGTCATCCTTCCCTGACCAACGATGCAACATGTAACAGAATGATTTTATCAAAGGACACGATGTGACCAAGTGGCTCAACAGTGATTTCCAATACCAGTTCTAAAATCTACAATCCTGTCCCTTCTCCTCTGTCCCCAACCTCCCTTTGTATCAGCTCGCAAGGGGCTGAACCTTGCATCTCTCCTCAGGTAAAGACTGAGGATGGAGAAGGCTAGAGGAGGGGGTGGGGAGGGAAGGAGTGGGGGAGAAAGACAATTCCCTTCCACTATGGGCTGGGTCTCAGGTGGGACAGATTGGTAAATAGCAACTCCAAACTGGTGCCCTATGGCTCCAGTCCATTCTTCCTCTATTTCATCCCTGTCCTCTGCTCAGACCCAAATCCCTGCTGCAGCCTCAGCCTGCTCTTAGCTCCTTCTTCCTTTTGTTCTCTGCTAAGCACCAATGCTCCCTTCCCCACACCTCCTGGAGAGGACCCCAAGGCTAACTCTGGCCATGTGGACACATGCTGGGGTTGCTGACTTTCCGTCCTTCCCTACCACAAGAACACTTGCAAAGTGTCAGAATCGGTGGTTCCACCATCACTCTGGCACCAGAGATATTTATTCAGTTCTGTATATGGAGCCAGCTTCTCCAACCTCCTCCAGCCTCTCCCCTTATTTGTCATCCCTCTCTCCACCCAGTAGGAAGGGATGGGTTTGACTGGAGGAAAAACTGGTGAATGAATAAAGAAAAACAAACACGAAATCTTACCAGAAAAATGTGTATATCAGAAGACAGCAAGGCTGGGAGCACTTAAGGGAAATAGCAATTGTGGTATTGTGTTTACTATATGGCAAGCACTGTTCTAAGCGCTGGGCTGGATACAAGGTAAGCAGGTTGGACACCGTCCCTGACCCACATGGGGCTCACGGTCTTAATCCCCATTTTACAGGTGAGATAACTGAGGCACAGAGAAGTGAAATGACTTGCCCAAGGTCACACCACAGATACGCAGCAGAGCTGGGATTAGAACACACATCTTCTGACTCCTAGGCCTGTGCTCTTTCCACTAGGCAATGTTGCCTCTCAGTGGGCAGTAGAGAAGGTTAAGAACCATCTAAAAATAAAAATAAAGATGGCTGTTCCCCCCAGTAGGCAGTATGGGGAGCAGTGAGGAGTCTCTGTGCATGTTTGGGGGCCATCATGATAAGATCCCTTATAGGGGCACCATGATGAATGGGTCAGGAGGCATGGGTCACCCCTGCTTATAATAATAATAATAATGGCATTTATTAGGTGCTTACTATGTGCAAAGTACTGTTCTAAGCACTGGGGAGGTTACAAGGTGATCAGGTTGTCCCTTAGGGGGCTCACAATCTTAATCCCCATTTTACAGATGAGGTAACTGAGGCACAGAGAAGTTAAGTGACTTGCCCGAAGTCACACAGCTGACAATTGGCGGAGCCAGGTTTTGAGCCCATGACTTCTGACTCCAAAGCCTGGGCTCTTTTCACTGAGCCACGCTGCTTCTCTTCCTTGCCATCTGACTCTTGGGCAAGGAATGCATCCATTCATTCATTCAATTGTATTTATTGAACCAACTCAGGTGTATTGTATTCTCCCCAGTGCTTAGTGGCACGGGTCTGGGAGTCAGAAGGTCATGGGTTTGAATTCCTGCTCCACCACTTGTCTGCTGTGCGACCTTGGGCAAGTCGCTTTACTTCTCTGTGCCTCAGTTACCTCATCTGTAAAATGTGGATAGAGACTGAACCCCACATGGGAGAGGGGTTGTGTACAACCTGATTTGCTTGTATGAACCCAGGTGCTTAGTAAAGTGCTTAGCACATAGTAAGCACTTAACAAATTCCATAATTATTATTATTGTCATTATTATTACAGTGTTCTGCACATAGTAAGTGCTCAGTAAGTATCATTAATAATGACAGTGATGATGATCTGAAGCCAGCCCTCCCCATAGTGGACCAGTGACATCACAAGGGTTTATTTTTCTTCAGAGAAAATGACCACGGAAACAAGTTTTTAAGAGTTCTGTGGAGAACCTCCCAAACTGCTTTCTGACTGGACATGAACTGTCCTCTTTTGCTGTCCCCACCATCAATAGGAACTACAGCTGCAACAGATATGGTGGCAAGAGAGCTCTCTCCCTCAAGCATGGAAAGTTGTCAATCACCAGAAAACTTCATATTCCATTCCTGGAAAATGCCATCTCTTGAGTCTTCTAAGTTTCTGAAATTCCAAATAGAACAAGGATCTGCAGACAAAATAAGCTACTCAACATGATTCCTGTGTTTTAAAACTGTTGGCTGAGACATCCCAGCTAAACTGGGGAAATTGTCCATGTAATTCAAGGGAAAAATACTTCTATTATTTTCCTCTGCTTTGGCCACAGAGACCTGACCTTTATTATATTATGACAGGTGAGAATAATTGAAAAACATAAAAAAATGGGGAAATTAGAAAGAGTCAAAGGTAACTGGAGGGATTTTTTAAAAAAATAAAGGTTCATCGTGATTGTTAAAATAAGAAGAATTTAATGCAGTTTGGTCCACATGTGCAATTCCTTTGATTGAAGACCCAGAGCAGGTTATGGTATAGGCAACTTCAGGATGGATAAAATTCTGATTTATATAGAGAGGCTGGATGTCAAAATCCCAGCCCATAGAGAATAATAGGCTCAACAACAAGAATCTGTGAAGTCAAGCCAAGAAAGGAACTGGGCCTAAAGGGAGCTTAGAAAAATATTCTTTTGCATTAGAAAATGCATGCATGAGCATTTTCCAGAAGGAATCAGGCAACTCGGGAGGAAAACATTACAAGATTCAAATAATAAGTTGATGAACCCACCTACTAGACTCTCCTGGCTTCTTCCCATTCCCAAACTTTGCTCCACGAGAAATGCTTTGAAAACACTAGACTAGACAAAATCATCCACTAATCAATAATCTACTAAACTTTAAGTGAGTGGGCATTTTGAGACACTGTAAGAGTGTTATAGTGAAGGGAAAATAAAGAAAATCCTCGTGCTTATTTACCAGCATGAGGAGAAAGTAGGAGCCTTTTGCCTTACCAGACAAGACTACTTAGAACAGTGCTTTGCACATAATAAGCGCTTAACAAACACCATCATTATTATTATTATTATTATTACTATATCCTGAAATCAGTGATCCTTAGGGTTGGGTGAATTAGGCTCAAGACATTTTGAGAATTGTTTTAGACTAATTTGAAAGTGCATTTTGTATCATTCTACAATTAGGAACAATTCATTAAGAAAATGCCTTCTTGGTATTATCAGTGATGTTTATTGAGCACTTACTCTGTCCTGAGTACTCTGCTAGAGAGGGTACAAAGAGTATGAAGGTATGTACATAAGCACTATGTAGGTGAGGGAGTTCCTAAGTGGTCCAGAACTTAGTGCAGTACCTGGCACATTGTAAGCTCTCAACAAATACCTTAATTGTTGGGTGAGTAAGTGCTGAAATGGCAGGACTGGGGAAATAGGATGGGGAGATGAGATATTATTCAGGGAAGGATTCCAGGATGAGACGTGGTTTAAGAAGAACCTTGAGAAGAACAGTGGTTTGTTGAATGTGAAAAAGGGAGGGTGGATGAAAAGGTCTGCAGCAAGAGTCAAGAACAAGGTCCTTTGAGTAATTTGGCTTGATAGGCCAAAGAGCCAAAGCCAAGAGAAGCAGCATGGCTCAGTGGAAAGAGCATGGGCTTTGAAGTCAGAGGGTTCAAATCCCGGCTTTGCCAATTGTTAGCTGTGTGAATTTGGGCAAGTCACTTAACTTCTCTGGGTGGGCCTCAGTTACCTCATCTGTAAAGTGAGGACTAAGACTGTGAGCCCCCCGTGGGACAACCTGATCACCTTGTAACCACCCCAGCGCTTAGACCAGTGCTTTGCACATAGTAAGCGCTTAATAAATGCTATCATTATTATTATAATATGCATATCAAATGGAATTGCAGCCTTGGATCATTAATTGTGGTGTTTGTTAGGCATTTACTATGTGCCAGGCTCTGGGGTGGATACAAGCAAATCGGGGCAGGCACAGTCCCTATCCCACATGGGGCTCCCAGTCTCAATCCCCATTTTACCGATGAGGCAACTGAGGCACAGAGAGGTGAAGTGACTTGCCTAAAGTCACACAGCAGACAAGCAGTGGAGCCGGGATTAGAACCCATGACTTTCTGACTCTCAGGCCACAACTTTAGGTTCTCCGGTATTTATTCGTACTGATGTCTGTTTCCCTCACTCCAGACTGTGAGCTCGTTGTGGGCAGGGAATGTGTCTGTTTATTGTTGTATTGTACTCTCCCAAGAGCTTAGTATGGTGCTCTGCACACAGTAAGCACTCAATAAATATGACTGACTGACTGAATGAATAAATGCAGGATGTCTGATATGCCCACCCAGTAAAAGCTCCAGGTCTGAGCTGCTTTTGTTGGAACAGAGGGAGAGGTATACAGCTGCTGTTCCAGATGGACAGAACTAACCTTTGTCCCTACCTGATGGCGGGGGTTCAATCATAATAATAATAATAATAGTATTTTTGTAAGTGCTTACTATGTTCCAGGCACTGTACTAAGAGCTGCAGTAGATATAAGCAAGTCAGATTGGACACAGTCTCTGTCCCATGTGGAGCTCACAATTTCAATCCCCATTTTACAGATGAGTTAACTGGAGTGCAGAGAAGTAAATTGACTTGCCCAAGGTCACACAATAATGATTCATCATCTCTTTGCTGGGCTTTTGTTCATTCATTCATTTATTGAGAGCTTACTGAAATCCAATCTGACCGTGGATCTGTTATGGCTCCCTGCTAGTTGGTTCTAGAATCACAGGAGAGAGCCATCACCCAGTCTTTGGTCTGCTCACTGCCAGAAAAATGTTCCAAAACTTATTTAAGTGAAGCTGTGCACGTCTTGGCTCAGCACGTCTGCTCGGCAATGACCTCCCTCACTGTGCCCTGAAGCTGAGTCCTGTCCCAGCCCAAGTTAGGCAATGTCCATAATGTGCTCGGTCCCTGACTTCTAATCACCACACCCCTCCGCCCTGAGTACAACAGTCCCTGGTGAGTACACCCCCCTTTTCCACCTGCATCACCTTAGGTTTCATTTCCAAACCTAATTCTGCTAGGTTTGTTCCTCTCTTCCCATCAAGGAATCTTTGTTTTCTTTCCCACGGTCGTAATGTCAGTACTGAATGTGATTGTAAGAGAACAGTTTGCTCCTGTGATGCATTTAGCATAGTATGCTGCACTGAAGAGAGGCTTAATAAATGCCATTACTACTATAATTATGGCATTTATTAGGTGCTTACTATGTGGTAAGTACTAGGCTACATACGAAGTTAGGAAATGGGACATAGTCTCTGCCCCACAGGGGGCTCACAGTCTGTTTTATCCTTATTTTACAGATGATGATATGGAGGTTCAGAGAGGTTAAGTGACTTGTCCAAGGTCACACAGTAGGCCAGAAACAGAGATGAGACTGGAGTCCATTTCTCCTGACTCCCAGTGTTATGGTTCTCTAGTACAGTGCTAAGCACTTAATACAGTGCTTTGCCCACATAAGCACTCAATAAATATGATTGAATGAACTAGCGGACCCTGCCCCTGTGAAAATTTAGCACTCACTCTGTGCTAAGCATTAGGGTAGAAACAGCAGCGTGGCTCAGTGGAAAGGGCACGGGCTTTGAAGTCAGAGGTCATGGGTTCAAATCCCGGCTCTGCCAGTTGTCAGCTGTGTGACTCTGGGCAAGTCACTTAACTTCTCTGGGCCTCAGTTCCCTCATCTGTAAAATGGGGATTAAGACTGAGAGCCCCCCGTGGGACAACCTGATCACCTTGTAATTTCCCCAGCGCTAAGAACAGTGCTTTGCACATAGTAAGCGCTTAATAAATGCTATTATTATTATTAGTAGTAGTAGTAGTAAACAGGATGTTCAGATAAATGTCTCTGCCCCACACAAGGCTCTTGGTATAAGAGGGAGGGAGAGCTGGTATTTTATCCCCATTTTGTAGATTAGGAATCTGAGACCCAGAGAGATTAGGACTTGTCCAAAGTCAAAATCAGCATTCAGAACAGTGCTTAGCACATATACTGAGCAATAAAAAATCATACTACAGTCCAGATCTCAATCCCATGCTCTTTCCAGTAGGCCACATCGTCTAATACTGTATTCCTGTCTTATTCCAATTTTATTTTCATTCTGTTTTTGAATCCAACACACATCCTTCAACAAAGGTGAGCTTTCTTTGAGAAGCCTCCCATTAAATTACAGCCCAGTTAGGCAATGAAATACAAAGCAATCATTAAGGTTGTATTTATTTAGCCATGCTATAAAACCAAGGCCATTCATTCAGTGTGCAATTTATTGAGTGCTTACTGTGTGCAGACCACTAGACCAGTAAGTGATTTGATAAGAAATGGATTGAGATGGGCAGGGAATGCCCATTGTACTCCACCAAGAGCTTAGTACAGTGCTTTGCATGCAGTAAGTGCTCAATAAGTACGACTGACTGAATGAATTCTTTCCCCTCTGGACTGTAAGGTCCCTCTACACCAAACTCCCACTAGACTGTGTAAACTCCCTTGAGACTATAAGCCTGCTGTGGGCAGGGAATATGTTTGTTATATTGTGTTGTGCTCTCCCAAACACTTAATACAGTGCTCTGCACATAGTAAGCACTCAATAAATATGACTGATTTTGATTGATTGGCATTGAAATTCCTTTTTCTCCATTTTATGATTTACGAATTTAGGATTGAGAAATAGTTACTACAGTCAATCAGAACACTGGGATATATTGAGTTTAATTTCAGCAAAGAGGCCTAGAAATATATTTTTTCAACGTGTACGTTTGTGACTCTACTATAATGCTGAATATGGCTGTGCTTTTTGATCTTCTGTTTCGAAGATGTTCAGTCACTTTCTAAAACAATAATTTTCTGTTTACACTTTCCACTCTTTTTTCAAGATATATTTTTCCAGGTGTTTTCCAACTTTTTTTAATGGTACTTTTTAAGTGCTTACTAGGTGCCAGGCAATGTACTAAGTGTTGCAGTAGATACAAGCTAATCAGGTTGGACAAGCTAATAATCAGGTTTGTAGAAGCAGCATAGCCTAGTTGAATGAGCAAGGGTCTGAGAGTCAGAGGACCTGGGTTCAAATCCTGCTCCATCACTCGTCTGCTGTGCGACCTTGGGCAAGTCGCTTAACTTTTCTCTGCCTCAGTTTCCTCATCTGTGAAACAGGCATTAAGACTGCGAGCCCCATTTGGAACAGGGACTATGTCCAACTTGATTATCTTGTATCTACTCAGGTGTTTAGTACAGTGCATGGCACGTAGAAAACACTTAACAAATACTGCAATTATTATTATTGGACACAGTCCATATCCCCTAGACTGTGAGCACAATGTGTCAGACAATGTGTCTGTTTTTGTATTGTAATGTACCAAGTGCTTAGTAACCCAGTCTGCGCACTTCACTCCTCTGGTGCTAACCTTTTCACTGTGCCTCTATCTCTCCTGTCTCCCCGCTGACTCCTGGCCCATGTCCTGCCTCTGTCTTGGAATGCCCTTCCTCCTCAAATCTGCCAGACAATTACTCTTCCCCCTTTCAAAGCCTTACTAAAGGCACATCTTCTCCAAGAGACTTTCCTAGACTAAGCTCCACTTTTCCTCATCTCCCACTCCCTTCTGCATCACCCTGACTTGCTCCCTTTGCTTTTCTCCTCCACTCTGCCCCACAGCACTTATGTATATATATGTCATTTTATTCATTTATATTGATGTCTGTTTACTTGTACTGATGTCTGTCTCCCCACCTCTAGACTCTGAGCTCGTTGTGGGCAGGGATTGTCTCCCTTTACTGCTGTATTGTACTTTCCCAAGCACTTAGTACGGTGCTCTGCACACAGTTAGTGCTCCATAAATATGACTGAATGAATGAATGAATATCCCAGCTGGGGCTCATATATCTTAATCCTCATTTTATAGATAAGGTAACTGAGGCCCAGAGAATTTAAATGCCTTTCCATAGGTCACACAGTAGACAAGCAGCAGAACTGGAATTACAACCCAGATCCTTCTGGTTCCCAGGCCTGTGCCCTATCCACTAGGCAACACTTCTTCTCTTCAAAATTTCATTAAAAAAATTATTTTCTATTGTTACTCAGTTTAACCAAGACTTTTCCCAGTCTCTTGGGAAAAAACTGATTAGTTGTGGCTTCCAGCCTATTTGTAAACTGAGGACATGGCTATAATAATAATATTGATTGCTTTTGTTAAGGGCTTACTATGTGCCAAGCACTGTTCAAAACGCTGGAGGGATACAAAGTCATCAGGTTGTCCCACATGAGGCTCACAGTCTTAATCCCCATTTTACAGATGAGGTAACTGAAGCCCAGAGAAGTTAAGTGACTTGCCCAAAGTCACACAGCTGACAAGTGACGCAGCCGGGATTAAAACCCATGATCTCTGACTCCCAAACCCCCGCTCTTTCCACTGAGCCACACTGTTAGTCTCTGAGATGTGAGGAGCCTTAAACTCTACTCCAAAATCCACAGCATTTTATCTCACTAGTTTGTATCATTGTTTTTGACTTTTCATTGTTCTTGTGTTTTTATTGTTTACTCACTTGTTCTCCCTCCCCACAAGGCAATGAGCCCCATGAGAGACAGGGACTGTGTCCAACACAATTAACTTGTATCTACCACAGTGTTCAGAACACATAATAAGTGCTGAAAAAAGAATAGAAACTCTTTACAGGTAGGGAACACATCTACCCACTCTATTGTATTCTCCCAACTAGTTAGTACACTGCTCTGCACACAGTAAGTGCTCAATAAATACCACTGAGGATGATGTTGATGGTATTATTCATCCTTCCGGTTACCTGTCCCTTCTCTTCTTACTTATTCTTAGATTATGAGCTCCTTGAGAGCTAGGGGCTATGTCTAATTTTCATCTGTGTATATTTTCCCAGTTCTTAGTACAATGCCCCCTTCTAGACTGTGAGCCTGTTGTTGCATAGGGACCATCTCTGTATGTTGCCTATTTGTACTTCCCAAGCGCTTAGTACAGTGCTCTGCACACAGTAAGCACTCAATAAATACGAATGAATGAATGAATGCTCTGCACATAGAAGCACTTAATAAATACCATTACTGCCACTAGACTGATTTTACATCCCCAAGGTAACAGAGAAATACAAGTCCCTAAAATTGATGGGATAAGAAGGTCACCTTGACACCATCACCACATTCAGGAAAAGTGCCAAATGAGAAATTACACTTGGAAGCAGAGTTATTTTTTTTCATTAGAGGGGAGAGTTTGGAATGCTATGCCAAAGGTGGGCTAAACCTTGTATTTTGATATTATACATTCTCAAATTCAGAATCCCTCTGATCATGTAGATGAAAATTAATTATTATGGTCATTCTAGCTTGACCAGTCATTCATTTTCAATTCTCTGTCATTCTGTACCTTTCCTGCTGTTTGGGGGAAACTACTGAGCTCTAGAAGTTATTTTTAATCAGTGCAGAATGGTACTACCGAGGAGTAGACTGGAATACAAATATGTCCTCTGTGAGGAAGGAGAATTCTCAAATATAAGTGTTTAATACAGAGCTCTGTATTCTAGAAAAATGTTCAGGCCATGTATCTCCACTCCTCAAGAACCTCCTATCTACCTCTGCAACAAACAGAAACTCCTCAGCATTGGCTTTAAAGCACTCAGTCACCTTGCCCCTCCTACCTCACCTCACTACTCTCTTTCTACAACCCAGCAGCCCTCACAATTCACTCCTCTAATGCTAATCTTCTCACTGTACCTCAATCTTATGTATCTTGATGCTGACCTCTTACCTGCCTCTGGCCTGGAACGCTCTCCCTCTTCATATCGGACAATCACTCTCACCTGCTTCAAAGAATCATTGAAGGCACATCTCTCCAACAGGCCTTCCCTGACTAAATCTTCTTTTCCTCTTCTTCCACTCCCTTCTGGGCCACCTTGGCTCATTCCCTTTATTTAACCCCACTCCCAGCTCCAGAACACTTTTGTACATAACTGTTACTTTATATTAATGTCTGTCTCCCTCTCTAGACTATAAACTAGTTTTAGGCAGGGAATGTGTCTGATACACTGTTATATTACACTCTCACCAGTGCTTAGTACAGTGCTCTGCACACAATAAATACGCAATAGATACAATTGAGTGATTGACTGACTCAGTAAATATTGATTTATTGAATGTAACCTCCCATTGGAGTGTAAACTGCTTGTTCTCAGGGAATGCTAAATTACTTGCTACTTACCAAGCACCTAGAAAAAGCACACTGCATAAGGAACTACTTGAAAACAAAAAAAAATAGTGTTTCTAGTGGCCTGATTGAACATCTGAATGAAAAGCCCCCAGAGTTAAGGCAGAAATCCTTTCCAAGAATGAATAAATACCTTTTAGATTTAGAATTGTACAGGCAGTTCTAGGACTTCTACATTTTGAGGGATAACCAAAAACACTTTCAATGTTTCTAAATCTAATCCCTGTTTCAACTTTATGACCTATTAAGTTCAATTTTCCAACATGGGGATTAAGATGTGAGCCCCACGTGGGACAACCTGGTCGTCTTATATCCCCCACCAGCGCTTAGAACAGTGCTTTGCACATAGTAAGTGCTTAACAAATGTCATCATCATTATTATTATTACTTATGGCACTAGTTCCATTTTATGGTACTGTCCTTCATGGGAGGTGAGGGGAAATAGGGATATCATTTTAGAAGTCATGATGTGTAGGGGGCAAAGAAAGGGAAATTTAAAAATGATGGAGGGCAAGGTGGAAATGACATTACTTAATCACCAGGCACTCTCACTAGTCATGCTTCTGTGTGGAAACCTTCAGTAGTGGCTCTATGAGAATCATGTTACTTTGAGTGAGGTAATTATCTTAGATAAATGAGAAACCTGCTAGCATCTGGCCCATAGGGAGCAATCACTAAAGAATAAGTGGTGGGATTCGGTGTTTAATGCCTGTTTATTCTGTGAAGAAAGGAGATGGGTCCCCACAGAAACCCTGTAATTGTGTAAGATAATGTGCACACTACAAGCTGTCATGAGAAAGGAGTGATCTCACTTTTAACCTCTTCTAATCCATTGAAATAAATGCAGGGTTCTGTTGATGTCTTCTCCATGGCAAGGGATTTTTCCATGACTGAACCTCCTATTATTAAGAATATCAATTCTAATCTTTTCTCCTTACAGCATCAAAAGTTTCTCATAATACTTCATCTCCAGTAGTTGGGGGTCAATCAAACCTACATGGCAAACAAGAAAGATTAGCTGTAATTTGACTTGGGCACACAAGAAAAATGGCTCTGGCTAAAGTACTAAGGAATAAGACCCTTCTTTGACTGTTTTCCACTAGTTGAAAGGACTACCTCATGAGGGCTCATGCTCTGATTTGTTCCCACAAACAGAAGCAGCATAATGTAGTGGATCGAGCATGAGCTGGAAAGTCAGAAAGTCATGGGTTCTAATTCCTGCTCTGCCACTCTTCTGCTGTATGACCTTGGGCAAATCACTTGGCTTCTCTGTTACCTCAGTTATCTCATCTGTAAAATGGGGATTGAGACTGTGAACCCCACATGGGGCAGGAACTGTCCAACTAGATTTGCTTGTATCTATCCCAGGGCTTAATACAGTGCCTGGAACATAGTAAGTGCTTCACAAATACCATAACTGTTATTATTATTATAATTATTAATTGGTGAAAACATCTGACAGTTGTTTCCCACTGATGGGATGTGTGTGCGCATGTGTGTGGTGGAGGGAAAGGGGGTGCAATGGCTGTAACATCTAACCTGCAAGGTTGCACTCCTCTCCTGTCTCCCCCAACACTCAGTGGAAAAGAGCACGGGCTCTGGAGTCAGAGGTCATGGGTTCAAATCCCGGCTCTGCCAATTACTGTGTGACTTTGGGCAAGTCACTTAACTTCTCTGTGCCTCAGTTACCTCATCTGTAAAATGGGTATTAAGACTGTGAGCCCCCCGGGGACAAACTGATCACCTTGTAACCTCCCCAGTGCTTAGAACAGTGCTTTGCACATAGTAAGCGCTTAATAAATGCCATTATTATTGTTATTACCTCCCCTCCACCCATGAGGTGCAGCCTTTCTCAGGCCTTCCTGTGGTTCCTCAATCCCTCAAAAGACCCCAGGACCAAGGCCCAACCTTCCACAGTGGGCAATGGGAAGCGGGACATCACCTTCCCTTACTGGGGACCAGTTAGACCCCTGTGGGCTCAGCTTTGCCTGGCAGAGGCTGTTCCAGAAAACCACAATATCAGCTGGAGATTCAGATGGGCACTGCTGGAGGTCCCTGAGGAGGTCTTTCACACCAACAACCAGAAAACGTCCTGCAAAAAGGTAGGTGGCCTGGTGCCTATCTCGTATGTAGCTCTAGCCGGAAGTCAAGGAGTGGCCTGACCCAAAATGTTCCTAGTGATCTTTGACTGGAAACAGCCTGCTGTGTTCTGCACTGACCCAGGGAGCTGTCCAGGAGAAGGTGGGGAGGCTAAAACATTAGCCACAAGCCGCAGTGGGGGCCCGGGCCTTTCCTGCAGAGCTCCTAGGACTTTATTGTAGAACTCAGCTCCGTAGCGAGGAGCCAGGGCCTTTCCTGTGGAGCTCATCCCTGTGGTGGTGGGCAGTAATGGAGGCACAGCCACCCTACGTCCTCCTCGGGCAGGCCTGGGGGTCAGGAGGATCTAGGCATACCACAGGGTGGGCATAAGTGAGAAAATAAATACCACAGTCATTATTATCATTATTCATCATATTTTCAGTCAGTGATTTACAGTTTGCCTTTGCTAAAGCTTTATTAAAATCCACATAAAAGAAGTTAAAAGAGCAAGCACAGGGCTTGTTTTAAAACCTGTTGATTTTTCTGATTATAGTGGGATCATGGTGGAACACCCAGAGACCAAGATAGAGACCGAGAAAGTGTTTCTGAAAAATCCAACTTAGTGTCCCTCCCCAGCCTCGGCACCCTGCCACTCATCTCCTCCCAGCTGGGTGTGGAGAGAGGAAATGGGTCCACTCCAGCCACTAGGCCTGCAGTATTATTATCAGTCCCCAAATCCGGCTCCCGACTGATAATAATAATGATGATGATAATAGTAATACTTGTTAATCACTTACTATATAATAATAATTATTATTATTCTGGTACTTGTTAAGTGCTTACTCTGTGTCACGTACTATTCTAAGCACCAGGGTAGATGCAAGTTAAGCAGGTTGGACACAGTCCTGGTCCCACATGAGGCTCACACCATTAATCCCCATTTTAGAAATGAGGTAACTGAGGTCCTGAGCGGCTAAGTGACTTTCCCAAGGTCAGGTCATACAGCAGACATTTGGCAGAGCTGGGATTAGAACCCATGTTCTCCTGTCTCCTAGGCCTGTGCTCTATCCACTAACTCACGCTGCTTCGCTGTCAAGTATTATTAGATACAAGTTAAGCAGGTTGGACATGGTTCCTGTCACACACAGGGTTCACAATTTAAGTAGGAAGGAGTAGGATTTAATCCCCATTTCACAGATGAGGAAGCTGAATCACAGAGAATTTATTTGCCCAAGGTCATACAACAAGCAAGTAGCAGATTTGTGATTGGAATCCAGGTCCTCTGATTCCCAGGACATGCTCTTTCCATTAGGCTGCACCACTTCTTAGCATAAAGCACATCCTCCAGACTGAAACTTGCTGTGTGCAGGGAATGTCTGTTATAATGTGAATGTCTGTTATAATGTTCTCTCCCAAGTACTTAGTACAGTGCTCAGCAAGTGCTCACTAAATACAATTGATCAATTGGTTGATTGATAAACCATAAACCCTGGCCCTTTGGCCACTGGCTCATGCATGGATTTCCAGTTTCAGCTCCAAGGAGCATGGAAGCAGGTAACTGGGTGAGTGGCTAGGTGGGGGAGTTCAGCCCTGGAAGCCCAACAGCCTCGTTCCCCAACTCACCCTCCCTTCGATAAACCCGCCAAACTGGAGCAAGAGCAGATTGGAGAAGTGGATATAATCAGATTACCTCAGAGGAATTTACCTGATAGGAGGATCTGTGTCCATAATGACACACTTCCTTTGGGGAACCAAAGAGTTCACAGTGTGCATTAGATGTGGTCTCTGGCTCCTGGAGGCAGACAATCTAAGTGTAAAGGAAGGGAGAGGTGATGGGCCATACTTCATGCTGCTGCCCGGATTATCTTTGTCCAGAAACGCTCTGGGCATATCACTCCCCTCCTCAAAAATCTCCAGTGGCTACCAATCAATCTGCGCATCAGGCAGAAACTCCTCACCCTGGACTTCAAGGCTCTCCATCACCTCGCCCCCTCCTACCTCACCTCCCTTCTCTCCTTCTACAGCCCAGTCCGCACCCTCCGCTCCTCCACCGCTGATCTCCTCACCGTACCTCGCTCTCGCCTGTCCCGCCATCGACCCCCGGCCCACGTCATCCCCCGGGCCTGGAATGCCCTCCCTCTGCCCATCCGCCAAGCTAGCTCTCTTCCTCCCTTCAAGGCCCTGCTGAGAGCTCACCTCCTCCAGGAGGCCTTCCCAGACTGAGCCCCTTCCTTCCTCTCCCCCTTGTCCCCCTCTCCATCCCCCCATCTTACCTCCTTCCCTTCCCCACAGCACCTGTATATATGTATATATGTTTGTACATATTTTTTACTCTATTTATTTATTTATTTATTTTATTTGTACATATCTATTCTATTTATTTTATTTTGTTAGTATGTTTGGTTTTGTTCTCTGTCTCCCCCTTTTAGACTGTGAGCCCACTGTTGGGTAGGGACTGTCTCTATATGTTGCCAATTTGTACTTCCCAAGCGCTTAGTACAGTGCTCTGCACATAGTAAGCACTCAATAAATACAATTGATGATGATGATGATGGGCCACAGACACCATTGTTTCTTGACATGTGAATCCAGGCCCCTGACACAGCCTTCTCCACTAAACTCAACTCCCTCCCTTCCCTATCCCTCTTTCAATCTCATACCACTAGCCCATAAGCCTGGATCACCTCCACAGATAGTAATAATGAAATAATTATGGTATTTGTTAAATGTTTACTATGTATCAGGCACTATACTAAGGGCTGAGGTGGATATAAGCAAATCGGGTTTGACACAGTCCCTGTCCCAGGTGGGACTCACAGTCTCGATTCCCATTTTACAGATGAGGTAACTGAGGTACAGGGAACTGCAGTAGCTTGCCCAAGGTCACAAGGCAGACAAGTGGCTCAAGCCACAGAGCATTATTAGCAGAAATCCAGACACCAGGATGACCTCATCCTTTTCAAACTCATCTTTGCCGTTTTAACTCTGACCTCTCCTCCCACCCAGTAACAATAATTCTCCACCATTATCAACTCCCATGCCCATGACAGCTGTTGCTGTCTTTTAACCTCCTCCTCAAAACCCTGTTCCCCACCCTGTCCAGCTCTTGCCCCTAAGGACTAACCATGTAATTCACTGATAAAACGAAACTATCAGGCTTGATCTCCCTAAAATCTCCCCAACTCCTCTCCATTCCCCACCACCTGATCCCCTCTCTTCAACTCTCCCATCCTTCCCAGCAAGAGGAGATCTCCCAGCATGGCATTGTGGATAGAGCACCAGCCTGGAAGATCATGGATTCTAATGCCGGCTCCACCACTTTTCTGTTGTGGGACCTTGGGCAAGTCACTCAACTTCTCTGTAACCTTCTCAACTTCTAGACTGTGAGCCCATTGTTGGGTAGGGGCCGTTTCTATATGTTGCCAGTTTGTACTTCCCAAGCACTTAGTACAGTGATCTGCACACAGTAAGTACTCAATAAATATGATTGAATGAATTAATGAAAATGGGGATTGAGACAGTGAGCCCCACATGGGAGAAGGACTATGTCCAACCTGATTTCCTTTAACCACCCCATCCCTTAGTATAGTGCCTGGCACATTGTTAAATGCTCAACAACTGTCATAATTATTATTATCTCCCAGCCTCCCCTCAAAATCTACCCCATCCAGCTGGGCTTTCAACCCATCCCTTTGGACCTTATCAAAATACTTTGCCCCATTCCTTCTTCCCTCCCTAATTGCCATCTTCAACCATTCACTTTCCAATAGCTTCTTCCCCATTGCTTTCAAATATATGCATGTATCCCCTGTCCTTAAAAAACAGATTTTGACACCAAAGCACCTCCAGTTATCTCCCCATCTTTTCCTCTCATTCCTCTCCAAACTGTTCGAGCATTCATTTAGTCATATTTATTGAACACTTACTGTGCTTTTTTATTTGCTGTGTGTATTTATTGAGCACTGTACTATGTGCTTATTAAGCCTGCTGTCTGTACTGTTATACTTCTCCCATTTTCCCATCTGTAATTATTATCATTATTATTAATGATAATTATTATAATAGTATTTGTTAAGTGTTTACTATGTGTCAAGCCCTGAGCTAAGTATCAGGGTAGGTAAAAGATAATCAGGTTCCACATAGGACTTAAAGTCCAAGTAGGAGAGAGAACAAGTTTTGAATCCTCATCTGTAAAATCAGGCAAGTAAAAGTTGAGTGACTTGCCTAAGGTCACTCTGTGTTCAGGTGGCAGAGCTGGAACTACAACCCAGGTCCTCTGAGTCCCTGGCCTGGGGCCTATCCATTAAGCCAAGTGGGCAGGGAGCATGTCTACCTACCCTATTGTACTGTACCCTCAGAAAAAATACAGTGCTCTTCAAACAGTAAACACTCAATAAAAACCATTGGTAGACAAACAATAAAATACTCAAGTAACATTATACAAGGACAAATGCACCCTAAGTCAAATCTAACAATCAAAATAAAAGTAGTTAAAGAGTTTCCCTTTGGAAAATTGCCTAAAGATGAATCACGAACTAAGAAAAATTGAACCAGATCTGGATTTTGACTATGCAGAGAATTCTTTGAATCTGGATTGTCTATACTGTGGCAATTTCTTGAGTAGTATTATCAAAGGTGTGTTGTGCATGGTTGTGGGGGAGGGGGGTGTTAAATTAAAGTGACATATATGGATTAAAACAAGCATCCATTTCCAGGTATAGATTAGGGCCAGATCAATCCTACCTGAAGCCAAAAGCCACTCCCAAATGACTTCTCATAAGGGTGAGTCACCTCCGGCTTTAGAGTCAAAGGTCATGGGTTCAAATCCAACTCCTCCAATTGTCAGCTGTGTGACTTTGGGCAAGTCACTTAACTTCTCTGTGCCTCAGTTACTTCATCTGTAAAATGGGGATTAAGACTGTTATCCCCCTGTGGGACAACCTGATCACCTTGTAAACTACCCAGTGCTTAGAAGAGTGCTTTGCACATAGTAAGTGCTTAATAAATGCCATTATTATTATTATTATATTAAGCGGATTTTATCTCTCCTTAGTCTTATTTAGACTGTCAAACCCTTGGCTGTGTAATTGCTTTCTTCAAGTTCATTCACTCAGTTGTATTTATTAAGCACTTACTAAGTGCAGAACACTATACTAAGCACTTGGAAAATATGTTGGGGCACTGTTAGCATTAATATAAAATGCTAAATTATAACATATCTGAAGAAATCTCCATGGAGAGGTACGTCCAATTAAGTTATCAGAGTGTTAAATAAAATGTGCATTGCATCAAAATAGCATTAGTTATTTCAAATAAAGAAAACCATATTTGCCTAGTTTTTGTCACTCTACATAGATGTCCTTCTTTGAAGAAGAAACAACTTGTGGTGAGGTTCATCTAAGAGCAGAAGTGTGGCTGAGAAGGCCAATGTGGGACTCTAATGCTGGCCTCCTTGGCCACACTAAACGGTTGTCCCTTGCTGTGATGTTTTCTTTAATGTCTAGAGTGCCTTGCATTGTTTTCTCTTCTGCTTCTTTGACTCTCGTCATGAAAATATTTATGAAATTATTCTTGTTACAGAAGAAAGGCATAGCAGTTGGAAACATTGGCTAGAGGTTATGGCAAGTAAGGCTCTGTTATTGTCACACTACAGACTTGAAGACATCTAGAAATTTCTTGCCTCAGTTTCACCAGTTTACTCGGATGTGAAGTAGGGGTGATTAATATAGTAGGCATTAGAATGATTGAGAAGCAGCATGGCTCAGTGGAAAGAGCACGGGCTTTGGAGTCAGAGGTCATGGGTTCAAATCCTGACTCTGCCAATTGTCAGTTGTGTGACTTTGGGCAAGTCACTTAACTTCTCTGTACCTCAGTTACCTTATCTGTAGAATGGAGATTAAGACTGTAAGCCCCCCGTGGGACAACCTGATCACCTTGTAACCTCCCCAGCACTTAGAACAGTGCTTTGCACATAGTAAGCACTTAATAAATGCCGTTATTATTATTATTATTAAATAATAATTATAAAGTCCTTTGAGTTCTCTGGGCAAGGACCTTTGTAATGATAATGATTTTTTTGGTGTTTGTCAAGTATTTCCTATGAATCAAGCACTGTACTGAACACTGAGGCAGATGTATAAACACATTTTGCATTTTAAATTACAATAGTATAGAACCATGATTGCAGTATTCAGGGGTCTCCATTCATACAGATGAGGTTTTCTAATATTGGGGCTTTGTTCTTTAAATAAAGTTAAAATATTTCTTAGTATTTCAAAGGAATGCAATTTGGTATTCTCTGCACACCCCTAGGTTGATGAGAAAAGCACTTACATTTAAATTTGACACAGATATTTCCATAATTTGCAGTATTTCTAAAGTAGATATATGGCTAGATAATAACTGTCATAAAAATAATTGCTTTAAGAGATGTGAAGAATCTATAATGCTATGCTTCTGATTTCTCCCCCTAATTGGCAGACTCAGTCTCCCCTTAAAGTTATTCCAACCTCCAGATGTAGCATAAGGAAGTTTCCATCAGAGAAAACAGAGCATAACTGATAACAAAAATATTGCCTTTTCTTACCAATGTTGATGTAATAGAATATTATCAATATTCAATATCAATTATCAATATTATCAATAGAATATTATCAATTAATTAAGGATATTCATTAATCAGTTGTGTACCACTCTCTCTCAAATATTTTATGATGTCTTTGTGATACATTGTGTCATGTTTATTTGCTAAATCCTACTATATTTGAATATGTCAGATCATGTTGAGTGTGTTGACAAGATCACAAAATAACTAAATCACTACAATGTGCATCACCTTAGAATGCAAATGATAAAGTTGAGTAGCTAAACTAAACTTTTATGCAATAAATTTGAAAGTAAAATTGCTATGATTATTTGCTTAATGACTTGATTTTTAAAGACTGGTATTTTGGCTAAATCCAACTAACACTTTAACAGTCTTGGAAATTGGCAGTGTCTGTATGTCTGGGTAATTGAAAATTTTGGCTAGGATCATAAGTATTTAGACAATAACCTGATTTTTAAAATGTTCATTTTAACTGTCTTCTATATAAGTCTCAGGTTGTGAGGCTAGGTTCTGAGAGTAGGACAGTTGATACATTACATACAGAAAGCCAGAGAGAGACTGGTGAAAAAGGCATATAATAATAATAATAATAATGGCATTTATTAAGTGCTTACTAGGTGCAAAGCACTGTTCTAAACACTGGGGAAGTTACAAGGTGATGAGGTTGTCCTACGGGGGGCTCACAGTCTTCATCCCCACTTTCCAGATGAGGGAACTGAGGCCCAGAGAAGTGAAGTGACTTGCCCAAAGTCACAAAGCTGACAAATTGGCAGAGCCGGGATTTGAACCCATGACCTCTGACTCCAAAGCCCCGGGCTCTTTCCACTGGGCCACGCTGCTTCTCAATATAGGTACATTTCAAGAGATTGGAGAAAGATAGATTAAAATGATCCAAAATTACATAAAGATTCATGTCTATCATGAATGGATAAAAATTCAGGAAGATGGTTTCACCTTTTGAAGGAATCCAAGCAAGCAGAAAAATGCTCCAAAATGTAGTTTCCAATTTAGGATTTTGAAGTAAGTGTATGTATTGAGAAAGAGATCTCTTTTTGTGACTGGTGTTCATTGTCATACAAAGAAAGTAAAAGGGCTCAAACCCAGCCATTGCATAATTACTGCACAGGCAAATGTTAGTCAACTAAGGACATGTGAGATTACCTGGATAATAATCATCTCAAGGACTACAATAAGTACACTCCCTATTCTCAAACTGAAAATAACATCTGAGATTTCATTCAAGGGTTGCATAAGCCTAGCACTGAAGAAGCCATTTTACAGGCTGGATAACAAGAAGCACATGGGTGTGCTGGATTCTCAGGTTGTGGAGACAACCACAGGCACTTGTCCTTTTGGTCTTCCGCCCTAGCTCTGCCATCCTAGACTTGTTCAACTGTTGGCCGAACTACAATGACTCAGCCTTCGAGTTGTTTTAACTTTCCTCTAGAAGCTCAACATCAAGGTTTGAGTGATCCACATTTTTTGTTTTCCTCCCCTTGTAGGATTTAAGCAGGGAACATAGCACTTTTTTATTCTGTTCTTCACCAGTGCCTAGCACAATGCAATACACTAAGTGAGCACTCAATAAATGCTGCTACTAATAATAAAGATATTTGTTAAGTACTTGTTAATTGCCCAGCACTCCGGTAGATACAAGGTAATTGAATTGGACACAGGCCCTGTCCCAAATCAGGCTTACAAGTTTAATGCCCCTTTTACAGATGAGGTAATTGAAGCACAGAGAACTTAACTTGCCTGAGTTCACACAGCAGACAAGTGTGGAGCTGGAATTAGAACCCAGGTACTTCTGATTCCCAGGCCTATGCTCTATCCAATAGGCCAGGCTGTGTCTCTGCTACTACAACTCTGCTGCTCCTAATACTATTACTACTAATAGTATTACTATCATCATAGTCTGACACATAATATTGTAAGTTTCTTGTGGGCAAGAATCACATCTCCTTTATCAACTGTACTCTCCCAAGCATTTACTGCAATGCTCTGCCCGGCCGGTGCTCAATAATACCATTCATTGATGAACAGACATCTTATTTATCTTAGCATTCCTTCCAATCATTATTCCATTCATATCACTTTAAGATATCCTACGATTTCATGTTCCATAATAGTGCAGCATAGCTCAGTGGAAAGACTACGGGCTTTGGAGTCAGAGGGCATGGGTTCGAATCCCGAGTCCGCCACATGTCTGCTGTGTGACCTTGGGCAAGTCACTTAACTTCTCTGAGCCTCAGTTACCTCATCTGTAAAATGGGGATTAAGACTGTGAACCCCACATGGGACAACCTGATCACTTTGTATCCCCCCCAGCGCTTAGAACAGTGCTTTGCACATAGTAAGCGCTTAACAAATGCCAACATTATTATTATTATTATTCAGTAGTGCATTTATTTTAGAGCACAAAATATCATTTAATTTATAATAATTTCATACCACCCAGCTCTGGAATTTATTAGCAAAACAACACAAAAGACCTAAGGGGGTGTTCCTTTCTTCAGAAACTTCATTTTCTCCTAGGTACCACACAGATCAATACCCTAAAGGGTAACTCTTTTTTTCTTGCGAAGCATTAGCTGAAACTTTCAACAGCCAACTGACTAATATTCCTTTGGATGAATGGAAAAAGCCCACCACTCTGGCCTTTCAACCTGGCACAAGTATTGGAAAATCTGAGCTACATCTTAAAAGGGCAGTAGCCAACCTAGAAAAGTACAGCTGTGCCCTTAGGGTTGGCATTGTCCTTCTTATCGATGCTCTACACTTGGCTTTGAAAAAAAAAAAACAACAACGTGTGCATTTAAAGTGCTTGTAGCAGTTTCTAAGTGGCCTTTTACTAATGCTTTGGATATTCTGGAAAAAGTAAGGGAACCACAATTTTAAGGATTAGAATGGCCTTCATGCTTTTGATGGTACTTTCCTATTATTTTTCTTTTTGCCTGGTAACAACTTCAATGTCTGCTAGACACTAGATTGTAAATCCTGGGGAGAGAGGGTGTGTCTACCAACTCCTAAGCATTTACTACAGAGATCTATGCACAATAAGAGCTCAATAAATAACCACTGATTGCTTGATTGATTAAACTGAAATCTACCTCATTGCCCAGGCATTTCATTTTCTACATTTTTGTCAGTATTTCTTTTTCCAACAGGACAAATTCTAACTAGATTTCTCCTGTCAATTTAACTTTAATAGGCTCACTTCTTATGAGGAAGGAGGATAAACAAAGATATATCAAGGAGTAGTACAAAAGTAATACTGGAGGCACTTCATGACAAATACACCAAGAATATTTCCATCTTTTCTGACCCACATCTATGGCTGGTATCAGACTACACCTTGGAGTTCAGGAAGACCCAAGCTAAAGGTGAAGGAGGATTTTACCAGGACATAGGAGACACACAAATAGAACAACCACAAACTCGGGTCCAAAAGGGACAGTATAATGTGGATTTGAGCTACAGCACTCCTTCTCAATAACAATCATTGAAAATAATATAAAAGTTAACGGAGTACGAGACAGAGATAGAGAACAGTGAGTTCATAGGGAATAACAGATGGGCTCTAAATAACCCCAAAGCAACAGGGAGAGGAAATCCAAAATACAGTACTCATACCGAACCAATCTGTTCAAAGTGCAAGATGACAGCTAGTACACTGAAAGTCCTGGAATAAAGTGGCTTTGCTGTTTGGGAGGTTGAAGGCATGGGAAGGTTTGGGGTGACCTAGAATAGATCATGAAATTCATTGTCAATGTCTCCTTTTTATGAGATAAATTGTGAGTCTAAAATGCTTGTATGGGACTGTGGCATGCACAGTTCCTGATAATGATATGAAAGAGTCCAGTGTAGCCTGTTGTTGGGTAGGGATTGTCTCTGTTGCTGAATTGTACTTACCAATCAGTACAGTGCTCTGCACATAATACGTGCCAGTAAATACGATTGAATGAATGAATGAATGAACATTTATGCTAATTCAGTTATCTTGTATTTGGTGCAGTGCTCTGCACATAATAAGAGCTCAATAAGGACGTAGAGAAGCAGGATGGCCAAACGGATAGGGAACCAGGCCTCAGAGTCAAAAGTACCTGAGTTCTAATCATCAATCGTATTTACTGAGTGCTTACTGTGTGCACAGCACTGTACTAAGCGCTTGGGAACTACCCAGCTCTGCCACCTGTCTGCTGTGTGACCTTGAGCAAGTCTCTTCATTTCTCTGGTCCTCAGTTACCTCATCTGTAAAATGGGGATTTAATACTGTGAGCCTTATGTGGGACAGGGACTGTCTCCGACCTTAGCTTGTATCCACCCCAGCACTTAGAACGGTACCTGGCATATATTCCTTCATTCAATTGTATTTATTGAGTGTGTACTGTGTGCAGAGCACTGTACTAAGCGCTTGGGAACTACAAGTTGGCAGCATATAGAGACGGTCCTCCTCGGCTTCAAGGCTGTCCATCACCTAGCTCCCTCCTACCTCACCTCCCTTCTCTCCTTCTACAGCCCAGCCCGCACCCTCCACTCCTCTGCCACTAATCTCCTCACCGTGCCTCATTCTCGCCTGTCCCGCCGTCGACCCCCGGCCCACGTCATCTCCCTGGCCTTGAATGCCCTCCCTCTGCCCATTCGCCAAGCTAACTCTCTTCCTCCCTTCAAGGCCCTACTGAGAGCTCACTTTCTCCAGGAGGCCTTCCCAGACTGAGCCCCCTCCTTCCTTTCCCCCTCGTCTCCCTCTCCATCTCCCTGTCTTACCTCCTTCCCTTCCCCACAGCACCTGTATATATGTATATAGCTTGTACATATTGATTACTCATTTATTTATTTATTTTACTTGTACATATCTATTCTATTTATTTTATTTTGTTAATATGTTTGGTTTTGTTCTCTGTCTCCCCCTTCTAGACTGTGAGCCCACTGTTGGGTAGGGACTGTCTCTATATGTTGCCAACTTGTACTTCCCAAGCGCTTAGTACAGTGCTCTGCACACAGTAAGCACTCAATAAATATGATTGATAGAAGGGAGAGACAGAGAACAAAACAAAACATAACAAAATAAAATAAATAGAATAAATATAGCAAGCTCAACAAATATCTCAATTATCATTACTGATTGATTATAGAAGAGAAGGGATTATTCGGTATCTATTCATGGTGATGCTGAATAAAGCAAAATGAGGTGCCAATCATAATGCAGCCCATGGCTTCCCTCTTTCTCTGCTGAAGAGTAAAATGAAAAAAAAAACTATTATTCTTGTTTGTGATTGCCTTTCTATTGCTGTTGCTAATGAGGTTGTCATAGTCCAGAACAATAATAAATAAATCATGCTCAGTAGGTTCTTTCAATGTGGGAAGCACTAGGCAGTGAGGATTAATAATTAAGCCATGTTTTCTAACCCACAAGGGACTCAGTGTCTAAGTGTGGGAAAACAGACTCAAATATCACAAAATATTACGATAGGCTAAATATAACCATTCAAATGCACCTATATGTAAGACTGTTATAGTTACTTTGTCCTAAAAACACCCCGCAGCACTTATGTCAGCCCCACATACAGTCAATCATATTTACTGTGTGCTTACTGTGTGTGGAGCACTATACCAAGTGCTGAGGAGTACATATTCCCTGCCCACAACAAGCACAGCACCTTTGTAGAGAAGCAGTGTGGCTTAGTGGCAAGAGCACAGGCTTGGGAGTTAGAGGTCGTGGGTTCTTATCCCAGCTCCACCACTTATCAGCTGTGTGACTTGGGGCAAGTCACTTAACTTCTCTATGCCTCGGTTACTTCATCTATAAAATGGGGATTGACTGTGAGCGCCATGTGGGACAATCTGATTACCTTATATCTACCCCAGTACTTAGAACAGTGCTTGGCACATAGTAAGCACTTAACAAATACCATTATTATTATTATCCATAATTTATGTAATTTATACAAATGTCTGTCTCCTTTTCTAGACTGTAAGCTCTTTTCAAGCAGGGAACCTATATACCAACTCTGTTGTATTGTATTCTACCAAGTATTTAATAAAGTGCCCTGCAAACAGCAAGCACTCAATAAATTCCATCAACTGGTTGACTGAGTGAAAAAAAATGGCCCTCAAGTTCTTGGCCCCCCGAGTCAGGTGTGTTTGAGAAACTATCGTATCCTTTCCAATGTTCCAAATTTGCAGAATTGGACAGGAGGGAGAAGAGCTTTTCCACTCACCATGGAGTTCCAATGGGATGGTGTCACCCATCATCCGGGGACAGGTTCGTTCAGTAATCGGTGAGGCGAGAAAGAGAGAGAGGCTGGGGACAGAAAGCCTGAGTTTTGTATAAAATTTATTCTGTGAGGCGAATTGAATTATTTAGTTGTTTAGATGCAATGGATTGAGCTTCCCTTTCGGGAGGAGTGTAATCGATTAGCAATATTCGAGCTTTCCTAACGGGAGGAACACAATCATCCATTAATCACACGTGGGTGGGGCAGCTAGCTCTCACCCATGTGCACTTCCCACTCGGGAAGAATCCACTTACTTTCCCACATGGAAGGAATTCACTCCATTACTCATGCATGTCGTGGGCAGCTACCATGTGCCCTCCCTATGTGGGAGGAATCCACTTATGATTCCCATCAGCAGTGGGGCACCTGGGTCCCACCCACGAGACACTCACCCATCCCACGGCCCTTGCCTCAGTGTGTTGGTTCTGGTTGCAGAGTGGGCATCTGGCCTTCTGAGCAGAGAGAGACATGTGGGCCGCTGCTGCGTGTCTCAGTGTTCTGACCCCGAAGGTCAGAGGCCACAGGTATTTATCACCTGTGCTCCTAGGCCATTCCAGCTTCCAGCCTCAGTCTATCCAATTACTGCCCTCCCCCCTCCTCCATACCTAATTTGATTGGCACCGGGGCAAGGGATACCTTCTGTATTCCTGACTTGGGCTGTCAATCTAGCAGATTTGGTCGTGGGGGCTGTATCCCACCCTCACTTCTGAGTTCCACCTCCTGGCTCAGGTGGTCACAAGATAGCTTTTGACCTTGAGATGGCCGGTACCCCAGGGTCATCTTGGGACAGTTGGGAGCACAGAGATTCCTGGTGAAGAGTTTCAGACCATCCGCTGCTCCTGAGGAAGGACAGAGCTCTTCTGCCACAGGATTAAACAGAAGGGAAGAGGTCATCCATTTATCAGCCAAGTGGTGCATTAGATAAATAATTTGGTCCAACCCTTAAAGGATTCTGGAAGCATTACAATAACTCAATCAAAGGTATTTATTAATAATTATGGTAGTTATTAAGCACTTACTATGTGCCCAGTACTGTTCTAAGCCCTGGGGAAGATACAAGCTGATCAGAGTGTCCCACATGGACCTCACAATCTCAATCCCCATTTTACAAATGAGGTAACTGAGGCACAGAGAAGCTAAGTGACTTGCCCAAGGTCACACAGCAGACAAGTGGCAGAGGCAGGATTAGAACCTATGACCTCTGACTCCCAAGCCCATGCTCTTGCCACTAGGTCATGCTGCTTCTCTACTAGGCTATGCAAACTTACTTTGTGCAGAGCACTGTACCATGCGCTCAGGAGAGTACAATACAATAGAAATGGCAGTTATGCTCCCTCTCCACCAGAAGCTTATAGTTTACAGGGGAGACAGACATTAAAATAGATTAGGGATATGGAGAAATAGTAGGGTATACCAGGTATGCGTGATAATGTTGATAGTTCTTGGAATAAAATTAAGCAATCAGCCAATTAGTAGTATTTATTGAGGGTCTATGGTGTGCAGAGCACTGTAGTAAATACTTGGGAGATAATACTTGGCTGAAGGAATGGAGCATGGGCCTGAGCCTCTGAACACTTCAAGAAGATAGGTCTCAATGCACATCAATCTAACTGCTAAAGACTAGTTAACATTCACCCATTCACTGTTTGGCTCCTTTCTCTTGAAGAACCTGCATTTGACCCTAGGTGCTCCAGATTAATAATAATGATGACAATAATAACAATAATTATGGTATTTATTAAGCACTTACTATGTGCCAAGCACTATACTAAACCCTGGGGTGGATACAAGCAAATCGAGTTGGACACAGGCCTTGTCCCCCATGGGGCTCACAGTCTCAATCCCAATTTTACATATGAGATAACTGAGGCATGGAGAAGTGAAGTGACTTGCCCAAGGTCACCCAGCAGACAAGTGGTGGAACCGCGTTTGGAATCCATGCCCTTCTGATTCCCAGGGCTGTGCTCTATTTACCTCCATGTAAGCCCCACCTCCAACTTTCTGATCCACTGTGATACCGTTCTCCTTTTCCTTCTCTCCTTCCCTACACTGATCCTCAGAGACTTCAACATCCACGTGAATGTTCCTGATGACATTTCTGTTACCCATTTCCCCTCACATTTCAATTCCATGAACCTCATGTTCTTCCTTACCTCATTCACTTACCAACTGGGAAATTCCTCTATCAGACCCCAGCCTCCTCAGCTGTTCCCTTTCCCAAACACCCACTCCCTGCAAATCTGCCCTGTTGCCCCACAGAGACTTCAAATCTATTGATTCCATCCAATATTTTAAAGCTATCTTATTCCATTTCATGTTCATACCCAAACTACCTTCTCTCAACACACATATTGACAAACTCGATATTGCCTTCTTCACTGAACTCAACTGCCCCTCTCCCCTATTCCTCCACCAATCTCATACCAATAATCTAACAACCCTGGATCACCTCCTGAAAGTGTTGTTGGCAGAAATCAAGGCAGCTGTCTGATCTCATCCCCCTTATTAAATTCATTCTCACCTGTTTTATTTCTGCCCTCTTCTCCACCCAACGATACTTCTCCTTCCTAGTAGAATCCCAGACCTATTGCCCCTGCCGGTTGTTCCAGATATTTAACTACCTCCTCAAACCTCCTGTCCTCCCTTCACTGACATCTCTTTCCTCTATTGACCTTGCCACACAATTTAGTAACAAAATTGAAACCAAGTGCAATCTCCCTAAAATCCCTCTACTCCTCTCCAGTTCTCCCCTCCCTCTCCCTCTTTGACTTTCCTAATACTCCCAGCAGTATCTCAAGAAGCAAACTCTCATCTTCTCTCAAAATCTATCCCTGCCACTTGCACTTCTGACCCCATCCCTTCATACCTTATTAATACACTTGCCCCCTTCCTTGACTCCCATCTTCAACCATTCACTTTCCAATGACTTCTTCCCCACTGCTTTCAGGCATGCCTAGGTAACCCCATCCTTGAAAAAAAATCATCTCTTGACTGTATTGCTCCATCCATTTATCACCCCATCTCCCCCCTACCATTCTTCTCCAAATGCCTTTGAGCAAGTTATCTACACCCTCGGTCTCCACTTCTTCTCCTAAAGTAACCAATGACCTTCTCACCAAATCTAACGTCCTCTATACAGTCCTAATCCTACTACACCTCTCATCTGCCCTTAATACTATAGACCAGCCCAGAAACATTATCCAACTGCAGCTTCACTGATACTTGTTTACTTGCTTTGATATGTATATATCTATAATTCCATTTATTTATATCGATGCCTGTTTATTTGTCTTAATGTCTGTCTCCCCCACTTCTGGACTGTAAGCCCGGTGTGGGCAGGGCTTGTCTCTCTTTAGAATTGTACTTTCCAAGAGCTTAGTACAGCGCTCTGCATACAGTAAGGGCTCAATAAATACGATTGAATGAATGAATAAATGAATGAATGAATGAGTGGCACTGTTCTCTCTCGGTTCTCCTTCAATCTCTCTGGCTGCTCATTCTCAATCTCTTTCACGGGCTCCTCCTCTGCCTCCCACCCCCTAACTGTGGGAGTCCCTCAAGACTGCTTCTAGGTCCCTTCTCTATTCTCCATCTACACAGACTCCCTTGGAGAACTCATTTGCTCCTCTAATAAAAAAAATACCATCTCTAAGCAGTTGATTCCCATAAATATATCTCCAGCCCTGACTTCTCTCCTTCTCTGAAGTCTCACGTTTCCTCTGGCTTTCAGGTCATTTCGATGTCCCACTGACATGGCAAACTAAACATGTCCAAAATGAATTCTTCATCTTCACATCCAAATCCTGTCCCCCCCCCCCCGAGCCTTTCCCATAATTGTAAGCAATAGACAGTAAGCTCATTGTGGGCAGGGGATGTGTCTGTTTATTTTTCATTCATTCATTCATTCATTCAATCATATTTATTGAGCGCTTACTGTGTGCAGAGCACTGTACTAAGCACTTGGGATGTACAAGTTGGCACCATATAGAGGCAGTCCCTACCCAACAACAGGCTCACAGTCTAGAAGGGGGAGACAGACAACAAAACAAAATGTATTAACACAATAAAATAAATAGAATAGTCTTATATTATACTCTTCCAAGCTCTTCACACAGTGAATTCTAAACAAATACGATTGAATGAATCAATATTACTATCCTCCCCATCTCAAAAGCATAAAACCTTAGCGCTGTCCTCGACTCATCTTTCTCATACAACCCACATATTCAAATTGTTACTAAATTTTGTTGGTTCTACCTTCACAACATCTCTAAAACTCACCGTTATCTCTCCATCCAAACTGCTACTTATCCTATACTGCCTTAACTAATAATAATAATAATAATAATAATAATGGTATTTGTTAAGCACTTATATGTGCCAAGCACTGTTCTAAGCACTGGGGGAAATACAAGGTGATCAGGTTGTCCCACGTGGGGCTCACAGTCTTTAGCCCCATTTTACAGATGAGGGAACTGAGGCACAGAGAAGTTAAGTGACTTGCCCAAAGTCACACAGCTGAGAATTGGTACAGCTGGGATTAGAACCCATGACCTCTGACTCCCAAGCCCAGGCTCTTTCCATTGATACCATAGTGCTTCTCATCTGCCTCCTTCCTGACCTCCCTGACTCTTATGTTTCTCCAGTCCAGTCCAGTCCATATTTCACTCTGCTGCCAGGATCATTTTTCAAAAAAACCCTTTCAGTCCATATCTTGCCACTCCTCAAGAACCACCAGTGGTTGCCTCATCCACCTCTGCATTAAACTAAAACCCCTTTCCATCAGCTTTTAAGCCCTCAATCACCTTGGCCCTTCCTATTTTGCTTCACTCATCTCCTACTACAGCCTAGCTCACACAATTTGCTCCTGTATCACCAACATGTTCACTGTGCCCTGATCCTGTCATTCTCACCACTGACCCCTATACCACATTCTTCTTCTGCCCTGGAACTCCCACACCCTCCATATATGCCAGACCACCACTCTCCCCACCTTTAAAGACTTAATAAGGCCATGTCTCCTCCAAGAGGCCTTCCCTGAATAAGCCCTTTTTCCCCCAACTCTCTCTCTCTCCTGTGTCATCTATGCACTTGGCTCTGTATAGTGAGAAGCAGCATGGTGCAGTGGATAGAGCACAGGCTTGGGACTCAGAAGGTTGTGGGTTCTAATTGTGGCACCACCGCTTATCTGCTGTGTGACTTTGGGCAAGTCATTTCAATTCTCTGTGCCTCAGTTACCTCATCTGTGAAATGGAGATCGAGATTGGGAGCCCCATGTGGGACAGGGGACTGTGTCAAACTCGATTTGCTCATATCCACCCGAGTCCTTAGTACAATGCCTGGCACACAGTAAGCGCTTAACAAATACCACAATTATTATTATTTTTCACTCCACCCTCAGTCCCGCAGCACTTACCTAGGAAGTGGTATGGCATAGTAGAAAGAGGCATGGCGTAGTGGATAAAGCACAAGCCCGGGAGTCAGGTGATGGGTTCTAATCCCAGCTCTGCTGCTTGTCTGCTGTGTGGCCTTGGGCAAGTCACATCACTTCTCTGTGCCTCAGTTACCTCATCTGTAAAATGGGGATTAAGACTGTGAGCCCCATGGGACTGTGTTCAACCCGATTTGCTTGTATCTGCCCCAGTACTTAGTACAGTGACAGGTACATAGTAAACCCTTAAAAAATATCACAATCATTATTAGGTAGCAGTATGGGCTAGTGGATAGAGCATGGGCTGGGAGTACGAAGGACCTGAGTTATAATCCCATCTCTGCCACTTCTCTGCTATATAATCTTGAGCAAATCACTTCACTTAGAGAAGCAGCATGGCTCCGTGGAAAGAATATGGGCTTTGGAGTCAGAGGTCATGGGTTCAAATCCCGCTCTGCCACTTGTCAGCTGTGTGACTTTGGGCAAGTCACTTCACTTCTCTGGGCCTCAGTTACCTCATCTGTAAAATGGGGACTGTGAGCCCCCCGCCCCCCCATGGGACAACCTGATTACCTTGTAACCTCCCCAGCACTTAGAACAGTGCTTTGCACATTGTAAGTGCTTAATAAATGCCATCATTATTATTATCATTCTCTATGCCTAAATTGCCTTGTCTGTAGAGGTTGAATTAAGACTGTGAGCCTCTTGTGGGAGAGGGATTGTGTCCAACCTGATTAACTTGTACCTACCCCAGGTCTTAGAACAGTGCTTGACATATAGTAAGCACTTAAGAAATATCATTATTGTTATTATTATTATTGCATGTCTCAGCTGTTTCAGACTTCGGGCTCCCTCCTCAAACTCCCTCTTCCCCTCTCCCCCACATCTCTTTCCCTTAGGGACTTGGCAACATAATTCATTGATAAAATAGAATAGAATAGAATCTCCAGTGGCTACCAATCAATCTGCGCATCAGGCAGAAACTCCTCAACCTCGGCTTCAAGACTCTCCATCACCTCACCCCCTCCTACCTCATCTCCTTTCTCTCCTTCTACAGCCCAGCCCGCACCCTCTGCTCCTCTGCCGCTAATCTCCTCACCATGCCTCGTTCTCGCCTGCCCCACCATCGACCCCCAGCCCACATCATCCCCCTGGCCTGGAATGCCCTCCCTCTGCCCATCCGCCAAGTTAGCTCTCTTCCTCCCTTCAAGGCCCTATTGAGAGCTCACCTCCTCCAGGAGGCCTTCCCAGACTGATCCCCCTCCTTCCTCTCCCCCTCGTTCCCCTCTCCATCCCCCCGTCTTACCTCCTTCCCTTCCCCACAGCACCTGTATATATGTATATATGTTTGTACATATTTATTACTCTATTTATTTATTTATTTATTTTATTTGTACATATCTATTCTATTTATTTTATTTTGTTAATATGTTTGGTTTTGTTCTCTGTCTCCCCCTTCTAGACTGTGAGCCCACTGTTGGGTAGGGACTGTCTCTATATGTTGCCAACTTGTACTTCCCAAGTGCTTAGTACAGTGCTCTGCACACAGTAAGCGCTCAATAAATACGATTGATTGATTGATTGATTGATTAGGCACGGTCTCCTTAAAGTCTTCCTAGCTACTCTTGAGTCCCTTCCACCACCAGCTCCCTCTTCAACACTCACATCCTTTCTAGCAGTATCTCAAGAGGAGATCTCCCCCCCTACTCAAATTCTAGCCTCTTTACCAGTGCTTATGACCCCATTCCTTCTCACATTATCTAAGCAACTGCCCCTCCCTTCTTCCCCTCCCTGACTGCTATCTTCAACTGTTCTCTTTCCAGTGGCTCCTTCTCCACTGCTTTCAAGCATTCTCACGTATCCCACAACCTAAAAACCCCTCCCTTGGCCACACAACTCCCTCCAGTTATCTCTCCATCTCACTCATTCTCCAAACTCACGGCCTCCATTTCCTCTCCTCCAAATCTCCTCTCGACATACTGTGATCTTGGTCCTTTCCCCTCCACGCCGTGAAAGTGGCTTTCTTTAAGGTCACCAGTAACCTCCGTCTTGTCAAATCCAATGGCCACTTCTCATGTTAATCCTCCTTGAACTTTCTGCTCCCTTTGAAACTGTGGACCTCCCTTCTCCTGGAAACAGTATCCAACCTTGGCTTTCCTGACACTGTCCTCTCCTGCTTCTCCTCCTATCTCTCTGACCAGTCCTCAGTCTCCTTGGCAGACTCTTCCTCTTCCTCCCACCCACTAACTGTGGGAGTCCTTCAAGGTTCAGGTCTTGTTCCCCTTCTATTCTCCATCTACACCCACTACCTTGAAGAACTTATTTGCTCCCAAGGCTTCGATTGTCATTTGTATGTGGATGATTCCCAAAACTACGTCTCCAGGCAAGACCTCGCTCTTCTGCAGTCTCACATTTCCTCCTGTCTTCAAGACATCTCTTCCTGATTGTCCTGCTAATGCCTCAAACCTAACATATCCAAAAAGAACTCTTCATCTTCCCCACCAAAACCCTTTCCTCATAATACATATCACAAGCCCATAACCTTGACATTACCCTTGACTCATCTGTCTCACTCAGTCCACACCTTCAATCTGTGGTGTCCACTCCACCTCACAACATTTCTATCAATTAATGATATTTGAGTGCTTACTCTGTGCAGGTCACTGTACTAGGTACTTATCTCCACCCTTTTCTCTCCATTCAAACTGCTATCACACTGATCCAAACACCCATTTCCTTCCTTGATAAATGCTCAATAACTACAACTGATGGAATCATTGATCGACTATTTTATCAGCCTCCTCACTGATCTCCATTGCATCCTATCTAGACTGTAAGCTCATTGTTGGCAGGGAAAATGTCTACCAACTCTGTTCTATTGTTATACTGTCCTCTCCCAAGCAGTTAATACAGCCCTACTGAGAGCTTACCTCCTCCAGGAGGCCTTCCCAGACTGAGCCCCCTCCTTCCTCTCCCCCTCCTCCCCCTCCCCATCCCCCTGCCTTACCTCCTTCCCCTCCCCACAGCACCTGTATACATGTATATATGTTTGTACATATTTATTACTCTATTTATTTCTTTTATTTGTACATATTTATTCCATTTATTTTATTTTGTTAATATGTTTTGTTTTGTTGTCTGTCTCCCCCTTCTAGACTGTGAGCCCGCTGTTGGGTAGGGACTGTCTCTATATGTTGCCAACCTGTACTTCCCAAGTGCTTAGTACAGTGCTCTGCACACAGTAAGTGCTCAATAAATACGATTGAATGAATGAATGAATGCTCTACACATAGTAAGTGCTCAGGAACTATGACTGATACTACCTCTCCTTTCTCCATTTCATACTTCACTCAGCTGCTGGGATCATTTTTGTGAAAAAAAAAAAGCGAACAGTTAATATTTCCCCACTTCTTAAAAGATTGCAGTGTTTCCCCATCTACCTCTACATCATATAGAAACCGCTTACCATTTGATTTAAGGTGCTAAATAAGCTCTCTCCCCTCTACCCAACTTCGCAGTTCTCCTATTACAAGGAACCTGCACATTCCACTTCTCTACCACCAATCTACTCTCTCTTCCTCGATTTTGTCTAACTCACCGCCAAGCCCATGGCTGCATTCTCTCTTGGGCCTGGAATTCCTACCCCCATCATATTCAACAGTTAACCACTCTCTTTACCTTCTAAACCCTCCTAAAATCACATCTCCTCGAAGAAACCTTCCCAGGCAAAGTCCTTTATTTTCTCTATCTGCCCTGCCCTTTGTGTTAATTATGAAGTTGGCTGTATACCCCTTAAGTCATCTCAGCTCCACAATACTTAGGTAAATATTATTATTATTATTAGTAGTAGTAGTAGTAATAATGACATTTGTTAAGTGCTTACTATGTGCCAAGAACCATTCCAATAACAATAATAATAATGGCATTTATTAAGCACTTACTATGTTAAAAGCACTGTTCTAAGCACTGGGGAGGTTACAAGGTGATCGGTTTGTCCCGGGGTGGCTCACAGTCTTAATCCCCATTTTACAGATGAGATAACTGAGGTTCAGAGAAGTGAAGTGACTTGCCTAAAGTCACACTGCTGACAATTCACAGAGCCGGGATTTGAACCCACGATCTCTGACTCCAAAGCCCCGGCTCTTTCCACTGAGCCACGTTGCTTCTCTACTATATCCCCTAATCTATTTTAATGCCTGTTTCTCCCTGTACAGTGTTCTGCACACAGTAAGCACTCAATAAATACGATTGAATGAATGAATGTAGAATATAAGCTTCTTGTGGTCGGGGATGACATCCAACAATTCTGGTGTATTGTACTTTCTCAAGCACTTAGTACAGTGCTCTGCACGGTAAGCACTCAATAAATACCATTGTTAATTGATCGTTGGAAGTGTGTAGAGCAGTGGATTGTTTAAATGTAAGTGAGCATTTATGTACTTGACAGGAAAATTACCCAAACCTGATCATTTTCCTGCTACGGAAGAAAGGAAGGTAAAATATGGTAGAAATCACTGGGCTAAGCCAGCCTGAAATATGAAGAAATAACAAAGGTGGGGAGAACTTTAATGTGTGTGGCAGGATTTGCAGGCCTCTTACTTAAATCCTTGGATTTATGCCTTTGAAATGAAATTTAAATGCCACTGCCACTAAAATACAGTTGGTTCAGCACTAAGCCAAATATTCAGCCTGAAGAATGTGCGAAGAGAATTATGACTACATTATGCTTAACAACTTGACACTGACACAAAATATCCTCCCCAGAGACAGAGAACATTATTAAAAGTAGGAAGAAGTCTTCTAAAAAGTAAAATGAGTATGGTGAGATATATTCATCAGACACTTTTTTATTGTTTTTCTCCTACAGATTAATGGTAAATTTGGAAGCAAGACATGAGGAGGAAACAAAAGAAATTGTAAAATGAACAGATTTCCAATATGATACTTTCCAACACTGTCGAACAAAGGAGGCATTTAGTTGTCAGTTGATTATGATTTTTATTTTCTGGTAGTTGAGTGTCATTCATTCATTCATTCATTCATTCATTCAATCATATTTATTGAGCTCTTACTGTGTACAGAGCACTGTACTAAGCGCTTGGGAAGTACAAGTTGGCAACATATAGAGGCAGTCCCTACCCAACAACAGGCTCACAGTCTAGAAGGGGGAGACAGACAACAAAACAAAACATATTAACAAAATAAAATAAATAGAATAGATATGTACAAATAAAATGAATAAATAAATAGAGTAATAAATACGTACAAACATATATACATATATACAGGTGCTGTGGGGAGTGGAAGGAGGTAAGGCAGGGGGAATGGGGAGGGAGAGGAGGGGGAGAGGAAGGAGGGGGCTCAATCTGGGAAGGCCTCCTGGAGGAGGTGAGCTCTCAGTAGGGCTTTGAAGGGAGGAAGAGAGCTAGCTTGGCGGATGTGCAGAGGGAGGGCATTCCAGGCCAGGGAGATGATGTGGTCCAGGGGTCGACAGCAGGACAGGCGAGAACAAGGCACAGTGAGGAGATTAGTGGCAGAGGAGCGGAGGGTGTGGGCTGAGCTGTAGAAGGAGAGAAGGGAGGTGAGGTAGGAGGGGGCGAGGTGATGGACAGCCTTGAAGCCGAGGGTGAGGAGTTTTTGCCTGATGCGTAGGTTGATTGGTAGCCACTGGAGATTTTTGAGGAGGGGAGTAACCTGCCCAGAGCGTTTCTGCACAAATACAATCCGGGCAGCGGCGTGAAGAATGGATTGAAGTGGGGAGAGACAGGGGGATGGGAGATCAGAGAGGAGGCTGATGCAGTAATCCAGTTGGGATAGTATGAGTGATTGAACGGGCAGGGTAGCGGTTTGGATGGAGAGGAAAGGGCAGATCTTGACAATGTTGCGGAGGTGAGACCTGCAGGTTTTGGTGACAGATTGGAAGTGAGGGGTGAAGGAGAGAGCGGAGTCGAGGATGACACCTGTGAGACGGGAAGGATGGAAGTGCCATCAACAGTGATGAGAAAGTGAGGGAGAGGGCAGGATTTGGGAGGGAAGATAAGGAGTTCAGTCTTGGACACGTTAAGTTTTAGATGGCGGACAGACATCCAGATGGAGATGTCCTGAAGGCAGGAGGAGATGAGAGCCTGGAGGGAGGGAGAGAGAGCAGGGGCAGAGATGTAGATTTGGGCGTCATCAATGTAGAGATGATAGTTAAAGCTGTGGGAGCGAATGAGTTCACCAAGGGAGTGAGTGTAGATAGAGAACATAAGGGGACCAAGAACTGACCCTTGAGGAACCCCTACAGTAAGGGGATGGGAGGTGGAGGAGAAGCATGCAAAAGAGACTGAGAATGAACGGCCGGAGAGATAAGAGGAGAACCAGGAGAGGACAGAGTCTGTGAAGCCAAGGTTGGATAGCGTATTGAGAAGAAGGGGGTGGAGTGTCCGAAACAACTGGAATTATCTACATCATACTTGGTATCAAATGCCAAGACGTGATCATGAACACTGCAGCTCTAGAATGTAGTCGATTGCCTAGTGTTTGAGTTAGGCTCACCTTAAAACAGATATGCTGCATGGAACATAAATGGAGAATGAAAGAGCTGGATACCGGATCTTTACTCTCTGGAGAGCTGAAGTTGGGAAACCCCAAAGCAAGGAAGGTGGAAGAAGTGTTTTAAGATATGGTAAAACAAAGCCTCAGGCAATATTGTCTCCCAGCAGGAAAGTGGGAGTCAACTGCTGGAGTTAGACCTACATGACAGTCTGCTACTTCAAAAGAAGCAAAAACTTCATAAATAATGAGAGACAAGAAAGAAAAACAGAAAACATAACCTGGAACTGCAAAGTTAAGCATAACAAAACAACCAGGCACAGTTTTTGTGTGCACAATTTGGTTGGGGCTGTGGGTCCCGTAATGGCTGTTTCGACCATCCATGCACTCAGAAGGAAATTTCACTGACATCGCTGTCTTCTTTACCTGAACGAATTGCACTTAAATTCCTTGACGTTTGTATTGTCTTTTCCCAAACTAACTTCATCTGCAAGTACAATGACTTCTTTCGTTCTCTGCCCAGGGTCTCTTCAACAACTTGAAAATCTGACACGAATAGTGGATTCATTCATTGTTGAAGGATGGGATTGGAGACTAGAAGGGATTTATTTACCTATAGTTCTCAGCCAAAACTATGGGGCTTGTTGGGAAAACGTACAGGTTAAGGCATCAAACAGTATAGGTTGTATCCCAGGGCTACCACCCACCTGGACTATCATCTAATGCGTTCATTATAAATCATAAATGAATAATAATAGTATTTGTTAAACGCTTACCCTCTGCCAGGCACCGTAGTAAATGCTGGGGTTGATACAAGGTAATCTGATCCCACATGAAGCTCACATTCCAAGTAGGAGAGAGACCATATATTGAATCCTCATTTTGCAGATGAGGGACCTGAGGCATGGAGAAGTGAGTTGCTTAAGGTCACACAGCAGGTAAGTGTCAAAGCAGAGATTAGAACCCAGATCGTTTGAATTCCAGGCCCATCCTTTTTCCACTAGGCCATGTTGCTTGTACTAGGCCACATGTGTGGTCCGTCTGACTGTCTGTGGCTTTACACGACCTTCATATTCCAAGATGATGCCAGTTGTTGGGTAGGGATTGTCTCTATTTGTCATCGAATTGTACTTTCCAAGAGCTTAGTACAGTGTTCTGCAGGCAGTAAGTGCTCAATAAATACGAGTGAATGAATGAATGATACTACTGATGGTGAAGGATTTATAATCCATTAATGGGAAACTGGCTAAATGGGTGATGTGGTCTTTCTACACACACACACACACACACACACACACACACACACACACACACACATATATGCATGTGTAATTCTTTGATTACATACTGGACAGTTTGAGTCGTTTAGCTGGTAACCCTCCCACACTTCCCGTCAGTCAGTCATATTTATTGAGCACATACTCTGTGCAGAGCACTGTACTAAGCACTTGGGAGAGTACAGTATAACGGTAAACAAACATATTCCTTGCCCACAATGAATTTACAGTCCAGAGGGGGATCCTGGAGGCCCTTTCCCAACAAGCCTTGCTCCATCTCAGTGGGAAAAACAAACTGAAGCATTACACATTCATTCATTCAATTGTATTTATTGCACGCTTACTGTGTGCAGAGCACTGTACTAAGCGCTTGGGAAGTACAAGTTGGCAACCTATAGAGATGGTCCCTACACAACAACGGGCTCACAGTCTAGAAGGGGGAGACAGACAACAAAACAAAACATGTGGACAGGTCTCAAGTCATCAGAACAAATAGAATCAAAGCTAAATGCACATAATTAACAAAATAAATAGAATGGTAAGAATGTACAAGTAAAATAAATAGAGTAATAAATCTGTACAAACATATATACAGGTGCTGTGGGGAGGTGAAGGAGGTAGGGCAGGGGGATGAGGAGGAGGAGAGGAAAAGGGGGCTCAGTCTGGGCTCCCAACCACCGGATAATCAAGGCACTCGCCAGGAACATGCTCCACCTCGCGCTGGCTCCCACTTGGTTTTCCCGTTTTCTCTTTTCCAACGTGGCTCAGTGGAAAGAGCCCGGGCTTTGGAGTCAGAGGTCATGGGTTCAAATCCTAGCTCCACCAGTTGTCGCTGTGTGACTTTGGGTAAGTCACTTCACTTCTCTGTGCCTCAGTTACTTCATCTGTAATATGGGAATTAAGACTGTGAGCCCCCCGTGGGACACCCTGATTACTTTGTAACCTCCCCAGTGCTTAGAACAGTGCTTTGCACATAGTAAGCACTTAATAAATGCCATTATTATTATTATTATCTCTTCAGGAGGGACAGAAGGAGCAGCAGCAGCAGCAGCAGCCACAGAACATGCTGCTGCCCCAGAATCTAAAATTCTGAGAGGGATGCAGTGGTGGTCGTTTCTGTGGCTCAGGCAACTATCCTCTGAGCCACCAGAAACCTGAAATCTGTTCTTCTAGTCACAGTACCTTCTGGCTTTTTAAAATTTTGCATAGTTATCCCTGTCCTCACATCTTAGGTTGATATGGCATTTTTACTGTGTTATTTTCACCTTATGTGGTCATCACCACTCGCCCCGCTCTGCTCCAAATCCCCACTCTCCCAATTGTCAGCTGTGTGACTTTGGGAAAGTCACTTGACTTCTCTGGGCCTCAGTTACCTCATCTGGAAAATGGGGATGAAGACTGTGAGCCCCCCCATGGGACGACCTGATCACCTTGTAACCTCCCCAGCACTTAGAACAGTGCTTTGCACATAGTAAGTGCTTAATAAATGCCATCATTATTATTATTATCGCCAGCCCATGACCCCACTCATTCCAAGAGTGTGGGTACTTTAAGGGCCAAGAATGCTGCTTAAATCTCCCATGTATTCTTTCCAGTGCTTAGTACAGGGCTTTGCACACAATACATGATAAATACTACTGCTGCTATTATTACTGTTACTATTACTACTATTACTCCTACTCCAACTACCATTACTACTAATACTATAACATATTTTTGTTTATATGATTTGGATATTATACTCTCCAAAATGCTTATACAGTCCTCTTTACACATAATCACTCAATCAATACCATTGGAGAGAAATAAGTCAGTAGAAGAATGGCTTAGTGGAAAGAGCACGAGCTTGGGAGTCTGAGGTGTGGATTCTAATCCGGCTCTGCCACTTGTCAGCTGTGTGACTTTGGGCAAGTCACTTAACTTCTCTCTGCCTCATTGACCTCATCTGTAAAAGGGGGATGAAGACTGTGAACCCCACGTGGGACAACCTGAATACCTTTTATCTACCCCAGTGGTTAGAAAAAGTACTTGGCACATAGTAAGTGCTTAACAAATACCATTAATATTATTATTATTATTAAATAGACCTCTTCCGACACTACAAGTCTGTTTTGGCACAACACAATCAACTAGTTGACACAGACATATGTGATGAAGGAAAAAATGTTTGTAGCATGAACATATCAGTCATTGCTGTGGATCTAATAATAATAAAAATTAATATAATCCTCATCAGCCTTTGTAAAATGGGGATGAAGACTGGGAGCCCTATATGGGACAGGGACCGTGTCCGAATTACCCCAGTGCTTAGTATAGTGCCTGGAACATAATAAGTGCTTAATAAATACCACAGTTATTATTAATTGTTAAGTGCTCACTTCACTTCTCTGTGCCTCAGTTACCTCATCTGTAAAATGAGGATTAAGACTGTGAGCCCCCCGTAGGACAACCTGATCACCTTGTAACCTCCCCAGTACTTAGAACAGTGCTTTGCACATAGTAAGCACTTCATAAATGCCATTATTATTATTATTATTATGATACAAGTTAATCAGATCAGACAGAATCCTTGTCCCACATGGGGCTCAAAGTCTTAGTATGAGGGAAAACAGGTATTACATGCCTATTTTACAGATGAGGATATCGAGGCACAGATGAGCTAAATGACTTGCCCAAGATCACATTCAGGCCAGTAGTGAAGCAAGTATTAGAACCCCTACCCGCTGACTCCCAAGCCCATGATCTTTCTTATCTGCCTTTGATATTGAGTAGGTTCACAAATGACACTCGTGAAACAACTCAAAAACCTGGATAGTCCTCTGTGGAAGCTCCAGATCTTACATATAACATGTAAGATCTCTAGCTTTATAGGTAGACCCTCAATTAGGTATAATGTTTAATTGACAGCAGGGATCATGTCTATTAATTCCACTATATTTTACTCTCCCATATGCTTATTATAGTGTCCCTCACACAGTAAGCCCTCAATGAATACCATTGACTGGTTAACTGATTGATTGACATATTTTTGGACTTTCAATATTGCTCTTAAGTCATGTGGTCCTTCTTAACTGGTTTTAATATTACATCTACTTGGGCATTATTCATTCATTCACTCACATCTATTGAGGGCTTAATGTGTGCAGAGCACTGTCCTACATGCTTGGAAGAGTACAATGTAACAATAAATGGACACATTCCCTGCCCACAGTGAGCTGTGATGTTCTGCCTAAGTAGAGGAATTCAGTGACAATTTTAAATTCTGTTTGTCAATAGACAGGTACCTAATCTCTGTTTTAATCTGGTATGCTGTCAGTTAAAAAACCGCCACATGACTTCAGGAAATTATTCATAATCATCTACTTGTCACATCCATCAGTTCTTCTTGAATGACTGCCTCAAGGGTTTTTGACTATGCTCAAGTATGAAGAGTTGCTCTGCACACAGTAAGCACTCAATAAATACAATTGATTGATTGATTGATTGGCAGTGTATTCCTGACAACGGCTTTTAAGTCCTTCATCACATCATCACAGTTAGAAGAGATTGAACAGGATAGGACAGACCGCACAACCCTACTTTCATCATCCTTCTAGCATTTAAGAATATATATATTGACTTGCTCACTGGTACTCTCTACCATAGGCAACCAAAACAACTGGAAACTGCATCTTTGCCTCATTGCATGTTCCCTGTCCTTCTGCATGGTGGCCTAGCAAACTGCATTTCTTCCATGTCACCAAGCACCCCTACTCTTGACATGGTCTCTGTAGATCAAATCATGGGGAGGAAGCTGCTGCTAGAGAAGCAGTGTGGCTTAGTGGAAAGAGCATGGGCTTGGGAGTCAGAGGTTGTGGGTTCTAATCAGCTCTGCCACTTATCAGCTTTGTGACTTTGGGCAAGTCACTTAACTTCTCTGGGCCTCAGTTAATAATAATAATAATAATAATAATGGCATTTATTAAATGCTTACTCTGTGCAAAGCACTGTTCTCTGTAAAATGGGGATCAAGATTGTGAGTCTCAAGTGGGGCAACCTAATAACCTTGTATCTATCCCAGTGCTTAGAACAGTGCTTGGCACATAGTAAGCGCTTAACAAATACCAACATTAATTAATTAATTAATCAGCCTCTCCCTCAATGGAACAGCCATCTAGATATAATAATAATTATAATAATAGTATTTATTAAGCACTTACTGTGTCAAACACTGTTCTAAGTGCTGGGATTGATATAAGCTCATCAGGTTGGACACAGTCCCTGTCCTACATTGGGCTCACGGTCTTAATCCCCATTTTAATATGAGGTTACTGAAGCTCAGAGAAGTGAAGTGACTTGCTCAAGGTCACACCGCAGACAAGTGACAGGGTTAGGATTTGAAGCAGCATGGCCTCGTGGATAGAGCGCAGAGGCAGAAGGTCATGGGTTCTAACACAATTCTGCCACATCTGCTGAGTGACCTTGGGCAAGTAACTTTACTTCTCTGGGCCTCAGTTACCTCATCTGTAAAATGGGGATTGAGACAGTGAGCTCCATGTGGGACAGTGACTGTGTCCAACAATATTTGCTTGTATCTACCCCAGTGCTTAGTACAGTGCCTTGCACATAGTAAGTGCTTAGCAAATACCATAATTATTATTATTATTAGAACTCAGGCCGTGCTCTAGCCACTAGACCACACTGCTTGGGCCGCAAACCAGCTGTCCCCTGCAGCATCGAGGAGACTCCACTCCTTCCTGCCTTCACAATCCCAACATTAGGCCTCCATAAAACCTTGGAAAGGCTGGTAGCTGCTGGAACTGTGGTGGTGGCTGTCAGTGGGCCTTGGACTCTGAGAAATAAAAAGTCTGGAACTTTGCTCCTCAAGCCAAGAACCCTACTGTTTTTATTTTTAATTTGTGTATTTATATTATCTTTAATATTGCTTTAGTGTTTTACTGTTTCATTACTCCTGATGTGTCTGTCTCCAATCCCCCTCCCTGGCTTATATTCTTAGATTGAGAGCCCCTTAATAATAATAATAATAATAATAATAATAATGGCATTTATTAAGCACTTACTATGTGCAAAGCACTGTACTAAGCGCTGAGGAGGTTACAAGGTGATAAGGTTGTCCCACAGGGGGCTCACAGTCTTAATCCCCATTTTACAGATGAGGTAGCTGAGGCACAGAGAAGTTCAGTGACTTGCCCAAAGTCACACAGCTGACAATTGGTGGATTCGGGATTTGAATCTATGACCTCTGACTCCAAAGCCTGTGCTCTTTCCACTGAGCCACGCTGCTTCTCTGAGGGCCTTTAGGGCCAGGGGCCATGTTGAATTCTCTCCCGCATATTATTTCCCAGCACTTATTCCGTAGGTGCTTAAATACTACTAATGTTACTACTATTCATTCAGTAATTCAATCAATCATATTTATTAATTAATAATAATAATAATAATGATGGTGTTTATTAAGCACTTAGTATGTTCCAAGCACTGCTCTAAGCATTGGGGTAGATACAAGGTGATCAGGTTTACCCACGCAGGGCTCACAGTCTTAATCCCCATTTTACAGATGAGTTAACTGAGGCAAAGAGAAGTTAAGTAACTTGCCCAAGGTCACACAGCTGATAAGTGGTGGAGTCGGGATTAGAACCCACAGTCTCTGACCTCCAAGCCCATGCTCTTTCCACTGAGCCACGCTGCTTGACAAACTTATACCTACCACACGATTGAATGAATGAATCAATGAACAGTGTCTGACATGTGGTAAGTGCTTAGCAAATGCCATAAAGAAAGATTACCATTATCTAATGCTAAATAAAGAACAAATAGCTGTTCACATTGATTTTAAAACTCTCTATTTCAAGTCAAACTACTTTGTAATAATAATAATAATAATAATAATAATGACGTTTATTAAGCCCTTACTATGTGCAAAGCACTGTTCTAAGTGCTGGGGAGGTTACAAGGTGATCAGGTTGTCCCACGGGGGGCTCACAGTCTTCATCCCCATTTTACAGATGAGGTAACTGAGGCACAGAGAAGTTAAGTGATTTGCCCAAAGTCACACAGCTGACAAGTGATGGAGCCGGGATTTGAACTCATGACCTCTGACTCCAAAGGCTGTGTTCTTTCCACTGAGCCACGAGAAAGGGTGGATATATAGATAGCTTATGAAAGGAGATTTGTCTACCCAAGGTAAACTTTGAATCCATGGCAAAACCAGAATTTTTTATTCTATAAGGGCTGAGAGAGCCCTGTAAGGAATAACATCACCATCGCCCCCTGGCTCCACCTCCTTCCCCTCCCCACAGCACTTGAATATATTTGTACATATTTATTAGTCTATTTATTTGAGTTGTACACATTTACTACTCTATTTTATTAATGATGTGCATATAGCTATAATTCTATTTATTCTGATGGTTTTCACACCTGTCCGCATGTTTTGTTTTGTTGTCTGTCTCCCCCTTCTAGAATGTGAGCCTATTGTTGGGTAGGGACTGTCTCTATATGTTGCCGACTTGTACTTCCCAAGTGCTTAGTACAGTGCTCTGCACAAAGTAAGCACTCAATAAATATGAATGAATGAATGAATGAATGAATGAATGAACAACATTAAAAGACAATAGCATGATCATGAAAGAATGCCAAATGAAGACTCTTAACGACGGGAAATCACTGTACCCATTGGCCTAATGATAATGTAGACTCGTGAGTTATCACAAGAGCTGCACCAACTGAAAGATTCCAATAATATTAGGGCTAATATTATGACAATATTAGAATGGAATTCTCATACCTCTATTAAAGATGAGGGAAAACATTCTGTAAGCCCTCAATAACTGTCACTGGCTGAAGAGCACAACTATAAGCTCACAAAAGGTGAGAGGAGGTTTGATCTTTACAAAAGATCTGATATGTCTTCCCTGAACAGTAGTTTAGGCAGGTATTTCAGGGAATACCATTTCTTATTCTTTTTCTACTTTTCATCTCATTATCTTCCTTCTCTTCCTCTCCTGACCTTCCCTCCCAATTCGTCCCTCTAAATAAACAGTTCCAAGACCATTTTTAATGAGTAGGAAAAAATATCTGTGTTAGGTAAAGACTTCAGTAATTTATCAGGAGTGTATGAGTGAATTAATTTGTTATGTGCTTACATATGCCCAGTAATATACTAAGGGATGAGGTAGATTCGATATACACAGATCAGACACAGCACTTTTTCACATAGGGCTCACAATCTAAGAGGGAGGGAGAACAGTTATTAAATCTATTTAATGGTTAAGTGGAAAGAGCATGGGCTTGGGAGTCAGAGGACGTGGGTTCTAATGCTGACTCTGCCATTTGTCAGCTATGTGACTTTGGGAAAGTCACTTAACTTCTCTGGGCCTCAGTTACCTCATCTGTAAAATGGGGATTAAGACTTTGATCCCCATGTGGGACAACCTAATTACCCTGTATCCCCCCCCACCCCCCGCCCCCACAGCACTTACTGTGCTAGGCACATAGTAAGTGCTTAACAAATGCCATCATTATTATTATTATTAATATTATTAACCCCCATTTCATAGATGAGAAACCTGAGGCCCAGAGAAGTTAAATTACTTGACCAAGGTCATGCTACAAGTAAGTGGCAGAACCAGGATTAAAACCCACTTCTCCTAATTTCCAGGCCCATGCTCTTCCCACAAAGACAATACCTGTCTTTGCAATCAATCAGTAAAATATTTTGGTGGAATAAATCCAATTTTACCAACCCTAACATAATCATCACATCATCATCACATCTGATAACTCATTGAAACCCAGAGTAGTCTGAGCCCTGAGCAGAGTAATCTGAGATTATGGTCCTGATATTTCAAACCCATAATTTAATGGCTCTGTGCATTATAAAAGTGTCTGAAATCCTGTTAAAATCGTTAGATTATAGCCTACCATTAGACGTGCAAAGCTGCTTGATCCATGAGGAAAATGAAAAAGTTTTTAATGAAGTTGGGAGCTCCATCTCCATTCTGATGTTACTGAACAGCGCCACTGGAATCACTTGTCACCTGACTTGGAAAGAGATACCTGGGATATGTTGAATTAGCAATATTTGACATTTCTTGCTCTTAACTCATTAATACTGTTTAGAGGGCACTACAGCTCAGCAGCAGTAAGTGCATTCTTGAAGCAAAATGTGAAGACAAAAGTCAGGGAACATTGCCTCTCAGAAAAACAAGCACAGAGACGGATGGACATTTTGGAAATTTTTGAAAATACCAATCGTTTCAGGTATTCTTGGCTATTATTAAAGATTCTTTTAAAAGTTATTCTCACAGATTTTTACTTCAAGAAATTAAAATTCACTGGATGTTATTCTAATTTTACTACATATCGAGTCTTAGATGTATTTTTTTAATGGCATTTATTAAGTACTTATTATGTGCAAAGTTTTTCTACTATCTATATATCCCCTTTCTCTCTTTCCTCCTAGCTGTTATTTATTTTCCTGTTTGCCTCCCCTCTCCTACTGCAAACTCTTGAGGGTAAGCCTCATATCAATTAATTTCATTCTATAGTAGTAGAAAATATAGTGTTCAATATACAATACACTATATTGCATATTATTACTTCTATAATGTACTACTACTACAACTACAACCCAGTCTGCACATTTTGCACCTCTAATGCTAACCTTCTCACTATGCCTCAGTCTCATCTATGTTGTCACTGACTCCTCGCCCATATCCTGCCTCTGGCCTGGAAGGGTACTGGGATACTGCAGGAGGTTTTATGTTAATAATTGTTGTAATAAAATTGATTGCTCCCAAAATAGACCCTCTCTCCTCAAATCCGACCGACATTTACTCTCCTCTACTTTGAGGCCTTCCCTGACTAAGCGTCCCTTTCCTTTTCTCTCACTCCCTTTTGCATCACCCTGACTCGCTCCCTTTGTTCATCCCCCCTCCCAGTCCAACAGCACTTATGTACATACCTGTAATTTATTTATTTATATTAATGTCTGTCACCCCCTCTTTAGACTGTAATCTCATTGTGGGCAGGACACATGTCTGTTTATTGTTGTATTGTACTCTCCCAAGCGCTTAGTACAGTGCTCTGCACACAGTGAGCACTCAGTAAATACTATTGAATGAATGAACTACTATGTATTGTATACCGTTTACTGGGATAGTGCTGTGCACACAGAGGAATCAAGCAAAAACTCCTCCCTCTCAGCTTCAAGACTCTCCATCACCTCTGCCCCTCCTACCGCACCTCCCTTCTCTCCTTCTACAGCCCAGCCCACACCCTCCGCTCCTCTGCCACTAACCTCCTCACTGTGCCTCATTCTCGCCTGTCCCTCTGTCAACCCCCAGCCCATGTCCGTCCCCTGGCCTGGAATGCCCTCCCTCCACACTTCTGCCAAACTAGCTCTCTTCCTCCCTTCAAAGACGTACTGAGAGCTCACCTCCTCCAGGAGGTCTTCCCAGACTGAGCCCCCCTTCTTCCTCTCCTACTCCTCCTACCCTCCCCATCACCCCCCTGCCTTATCTCCTTCCCCTCCCCACAGCACTTGAATATATTTGTACATATTTATTACTCTATTTTATTTGTACAGATTTATTACTTGATTTATTTTATTAATGATGTGTACATAGCTATAATTCTATTTATTCTGATGGTTTTGACACCTACTTGTTTTGTTTTGCTGTCTGTCTCCCCCTTCTAGACTGTGGAGCCTGTTGTTGGGTAGGGACCATCTCTATATGTTGCCACATGTACTTCCCAAGTGCTTAGTACAGTGCTATGTACATAGTAAGCTCTCAATAACTACTATTATTGAATGATTGAATGAATCTAGAAATACAGAGTAAGTCTTGGAGGGTAGTGGACTATATTATTAGGAGCTAAAGCAGATGGTAAAGGGTAATGATGTGAACTTTAAATAATGACAAAGTGAATGACAGAGAAAGTGGCATGGTGTGAAAGAGGAATTGAGCAGTGAATAGCAGGCTAACCTTCCTCTTCCCTTGAGTCAGAGGGAGAGAAGAAAAACTATCCTCTTCAGGAGGCAGCAGCAGAGTATGTGTTATTTTCAGTGAGAGCTTGCTTTCAGTGATGGCAAAACAATGTCATGATCACATTAAGAGCAATCCTAGACTTAATTCAATTGAACCCCCTTCTTATCTGACAGACTACCACTCTCCCCACTTTCAAAGTCTTATTAAAACCAATTCTCCTCCAAGAGGACTTCCCCAACTAAACCCTCATCTCAGCCACTCCCTCTACCTTCTGCATCAGCCTCACACCTGGAGGTGTATCCTTTATTCACCCCATCTTCAGCCCTGAAGCTCTTATGTACATATCCGCCATTTATTTTAATGTCTGTCTTCCTCACTAGACTGTAAGTTCCTGTGGGCAGGGAACACGTCTACCAATTCTGTTATATTGTACTCTCCCAAGCACTTAGTATGGTGCTCTTCAACATTTAAGGCTCAATAAATACAATTGCTTGATTTTTTATCTGCATCATAGTTCATCATTGTTGTCTTGTCTTATGTCGTTGAGTTGCCTCCGACCCACAGTGACTCCATGGACACATCTCTCCCAGAACGCCGCACCTCCGTCTGCAATTGTTCTGGTAGTGGATCCAGAGAGTTTTGTTGGTAAAAATTTGGAAGTGGCTTACCGTTGCCTCCTTCTGCACAGTAAGCTTGAGGCTCCACAGTCGACTCTCTCCTGTGCCTCTGCTGCCCAGCATAGGTGAGTTTTGACTTGTAGCCGATTGCCTTCCGCCTTCTAGCCACTGCCCAAGCTAGGAATGGGTAGGCATCTGCTTGACTCGCCCTCCCATAGTCAAGACTGGTAGAGTACTGGAAACTCCCCAGGTGAGACCCTGAGAGGGATCACCATTGTTGGGGTATGCTTATTAATTAATCAGTCAATCATTTGGGGGCATAAATTCTTATGATTATGATGGTAGTGAAATGCTCATTGTGTGCAGGAATGAGTCTACCAGCTCTATTCCACTGTACTCTCCTCAGAACTTAGTACGATGCCCTACAAACACTGAGTGTTCAATAAATACAAGTGATTGATTTTGTTTTAGGGGAAGACATAGAATCATTAGGCAATCCTTTATGCCACTGGGCACATTGGGTTGTCTGATAATAGGGATTTTCTGATAGGGAATTCCATTCTTGTCAAGTGTTCTGAAGAGGGAAGACCACTCCAAAGCAAGGTTTATACTGAACCCAGTAAGCTACATCTGTGACCTATGTTTCATCAGGTAGCCTAGTTGCACTTAGTGCTGTAATATCAACTATCCAGATATGGTCAGTTCGTGGACTATCTGAGCCATTCTTCTTATAGGCTGATGACTATTTTCATTATCCCACAGCACCCTGAAGTCCCACAATGGTATTATTAGTTTTCTTTCCACAAATTGTTTTTTGATTTGCATTGGCAGATATATAACTTGCTGGTCATGGATTACTGATGAGTTGGGTTTGGGTGAGGTGGCCAGTTTTCAGGCACCCCTTTTCTAGTCCCTTTCCCCATTAGGATTAACTCCAAAATAAACATAGCCATTCAGGATCCTGTTGACTGCTGCTTTTTTAGCAAGGGAGCAAATCAGTGTTCTGAATCGCCTACTCACATAGTACTACTTCGAGTGCAGGTTGAGGCATCCTAAGGCACTTCACTGCTAGTAAGACTTGCATTTGAATTGTCTTTCATTAGTGGTGATGGTTCGCACTAAGCCATCACCACTTCTTCCTCAGTTCCCCTGGAAGCCAGAGACATGCCTTGCAAGACAGCTGGTTTCAGGTACAGGCCCAGTCTGTGGCCATTGGACAGAAAATCTCTGTGTGCCCTTCCAACAGCAGACCCTGTTATGACTTCCTCCAGCTTGTTCACCTCTGTTGAGTGAGACAGTAATATCTTCTGTAACAATTGTTGGGATCTTCCTCCGTAAATCCAAATATAATCCATGGTAATTGAACAAAATTACTCCCTTTTAGTGTATGACCTGCACATTGAAAACTTTTTGAATGGAAAAAAGTGATATTTCAGGTGTCACTCCTTTCCATTAAGCACTCTGAGCTCTCTTTTGACCAGGAGGCTTTTTTTTAATGGTGTTTATTAAGTGCTTACTATGTGCAAATCACTGTTCTAAGTGCTGGGGAGGTTACAAGGTGACTGGATAACTGCAATCAGCCTTCTCTCTGAAATCCCATCCTCCTGTCTCTCCCCACTTCAATCCATGCTTCACGCCGCTGCCCGGATCGTCTTTGTGCAGAAACGCTCTGGGCATGTTACTCCCCTCCTCAAAAATCTCCAGTGGCTACCAATCAACCTACGCATCAGGCAAAAACTCCTCACCCTCAGCTTCAAGTCTCTCCATTTCCTCGCCCCCTCCTACCTCACCTCACTTCTCTCCTTCTACAGCCCAGCCCACACCCTCCGCTCCTCTGCCACTAATCTCCTCACTGTGCCTCGTTCTTGCCTGTCCCGCCGTCGACCCCCGGTCCACATCATCCCCCTGGCCTGGAATGCCCTCCCTCCGCACATCCGCCAAGCTAGCTCTCTTCCTCCCTTCAAAGCCCTACTGAGAGCTCATCTCCTCCAGGAGGCCTTCCCAGAATGAGCCCCCTCCTTCCTTGCCCCCTCCTCCCCCTCCCCAACCCCCCCCACCTCACCTCTTTCCCCTCCCCACAGCACCTGTATATATGTATATATGTTTGTACATATTTATTACTCTATTTATTTTATTTGTACATATTCATTCTATTTATTTTATTTTGTTACTATGTTTTGTTTTGTTGTCTGTCTCCCCCTTGTAGACTGTGAGCCCACTGTTGGGTAGGGACAATCTCTATATGTTGCCAACTTGTACTTTCCAAGTGCTTGGTACAGTGCTCTGTACACAGTAAGCGCTCAATAAATACGATTGAATGAATCAGGTTGTCCCAGAGGGGACTCACAGTCTTAATCCCCATTTTACAGGTGAGGTAACTGAGGCATAGAGAAGTTAAGTGACTTGCCCAAAGTCACACAGCTGACAATTGGCGAAGCAGGGATTTGAACCCATGACCTCTGACTCCAAAGGCCATGCTCTTTTCACTCTCCCCCATCCGGAGCCAGAGAGAGAGCAGTCAGTCAGTCAGTCAGTCAGTCAATCATATTTATTGAGAGTTTACTGTGTGCAGAGCACTGTACTAAGATTTTGGGAGAGTACAATGTAACAATGAACAGACACATTTCCTGCCCACAGTGAGCTTGCAGTCTAGAGGACCAGAAAGACCCTGAGAAATAATCATGTACCCTAAGAGTCAAAAATATCTTACCTCTTATATTGCTCTCCTTCTGCCTCTGGCTCCAAAAGAGGACCTCCATTGTTCTTACGAAGCTAGGCTCAGTCCTCGGGACCCTTCCCTTACCCTTCAGGACCCCATCTCTTAAGGAAGAAGTTGCCATTGACTCCTCCCAACAATCATTTGGCACTTAATACGTTGCTTGGGACATAGTAAACTCTTAACAAATACCACATTTAAGTATTCTGAGTGCATCAGTCCTAGGGAGAAAGAACAACAATTTTCCAAAGTACTCTAATTCAATGAATCAATCACTAGTATTTACTGAGCACTTACTGTGTGTAGAACTTGGGAGGCTAAAATAACACATTTTTATGGTATTTGTTAAGCGCTCACTATGTGCCAGGCACTTCAGTAAGTTCTGGGGTAGATACAAACTAATCAGGTTGGACAGAGGGGACGTCCAGTCTTAGTCCCCCTTTGCCAGTGAGGAAACTAAGACCCAGAGAAGTGAAGTGACTTGCCTAAGGTCACATACAGACAAGTGGCAAAGGCAGGATTAGAAACCAGGTCCTTCTGACTCCCAGGCCTTGCTCTATCCACTAGGCTACCTTGCTTCTCAGCAGCATGTTAGGAGACAAGATCTCAAAGTTACAAGGCGAGATCCCTACCATCAAGTAGTTAGCAAGATAATTTCCAAGTTAAAAGTTCCACAGACGTGAAGGTCATCCAAAAATAGTTTAGAAGTGCTTTGATCCCAAATTTGACAATTTTAGCCACCAAATTTTCATCATTGGTATTCAGTTTTGTTCTTACTGCTATAATCTTCATTTAATACCACAGGGCAACTATTGGAAAAAGCAACGGATGAAACAGAGCAATTGAATGTTCAGATATAGTCATTCTCGTGAAATCCTATGGAGTTCAGATTAAAAATTGAAAGTGAAAATGGATTATCAACAAGTAAAGCATTCTGTTTGTAGAAAAAAAAGTCACTTAGAAAAAAAATTCAAGTCCAAAGGTCAGCATTCCTTTTTAGCTATTAAGAATTCTACTTTATTGATTTGTGTCCTGCAATCTTGTGGAAAGTTCAATTTACAGCTAAAATCCTACTCCTTTGGAGGAACATTGTTTTCTTTTGAATGTAATGCTGCCCTCTGGTAAAATATTGCCTCTTGAGCCCATTAATATTGTTTTATTGAAAAACAGAAAAAAACTGAGTTATGACCTGTCCCAAAATACATATTTTTAAGGTTTTCCTGAAGTCTGACTACCGGACAAAAAAGTAGTGTTACAAAGCTACAAAAACTGGGGAGAATTATTCCAATCAAAACTCTGGATCAAAAAAATATTTTCTGTGTGTGTTGACTTCCCTTCAGTTCAGGAATGATTTGAAATGAGTCCCGGATTAATCACATTTTACAAGTCCTTTTGATAGTGGCATTGTGTATACTTTATGTTTCCTTCTTTGCTACTGCTAAAACTACCTTCCAGAGGAAGCTGCATATGCATATTTTAACTGGGAAAACCCAACTAAGTTTACCTTCTCATCCAATAACCCTGTCTGAAATAGATTTACAACAGTGGACCTTCTGAAGTGAAGATTTAGTGTTCTTTCTTCTTGAGATAAGAGCAGTCTGAAATGCCTGCTGATCAACAGCATATTGAGACTCTACATTATTTTAAAACTTCTGTTTCTTTAACTCTGATGGCAATACTGAAACAAATGCTAATTTCCCAAATTATAGAATTATGCAAATGAATCTTTCTGCACCATATTAAAATCGGAGCATTGTTTATCTTCCAAATTACAGATGGATTTTGCCTCCCCCCTTATCTTTCTTTGCACTTTATGCCTGACTGCACTTATGCCCTCTTTTAACATTTTATAAATAAACCTTCTCTTTAAAAACGAGGTCATTACTTCATTCATTTCAGTAATGGCATCTCCCCCTTGAACAAAGAGACAGATCTACCTCCCTCATGGCATGAACTATATGTTAAAGGGTCTTTGGCCATCCTACCCCTTCTCCCACAAAAGTATTTCAGTCAGCTCAAAATACTGTGGGATTCTTTTTTCTTCCAAAGCCTGAGGATTGATGAAGTAATGCTTTTCTCAGTTATCTCAGAAGACAGGTACTACAAATAAGAGGAATAAAGTCCTAAAGTACAAGATTTCGTTTTCCATCTCTTTCCCCTGCTCTAAACCTACATATATGCCAGTAAGAATATATACATATTCCTTCTATAAATGTGAGAACCACGATGTGAACTAAAATTAAAGCATCTCTTGCAGGCAGTTTAGTTTACAGATTTGTACCCTGCACAAAAATGGAAATAGAGCACCACCCTGTTAGTCTTTCAGCACAATTCTGTGCATATGGTCACAGAATCATTCTATTTCATCTCTGCTCTGCCAGAGGAATTTAACTGTGATTTTTCTAGTCAAACTGCTTACAAAAATAAACAAGTCACCTGAAGCATCGAGAAGAACTTGTAAGATGTATTTTAAAGGAGGAGGCCTCACATGGAAAAATAAACACAAGGTCAAGACATGTCTTGAAACAGGAAATATAATGAACAAATATCTGCCACATTTGAATGGTGAAGTGGTGGGAGAAGGATGTGTTTGTGGTAGAGTTTTACTAAGGTAAAAAAGAAAAACACTTTTCAGATAGAAATGAGAAACTATCATTTCATTTAGTTATTTAAAACCACTTCTTTCCAAATTGAATTTGCATATGAAACATGTAATTTTCCCAAATTAACATTTAGAATTTATTGGATTGTGCTGAACTACAATTTCTGATAAGGATCAGGTTAAATATCCTGACAGCATTCTCTTGTTCTACCTAGTTTATCTAAAATGTTTTCCTCTGAAGAAACCAACCAGCACAGGAATATTTAGCTTTTGGGGGTTTAATGTTGGAAAAGATCTGTTGGTAATAAATGATGAATTGAGATGAAAATCGTAGATGGACTTTTTTGGAGGTAGGACATGGAATTAGTTCTAGTGGGTTTGGCAATTAGGTTTTTGTTTCAGCAACTCTGAAAGTTTGCTCATCTCTTCTCAATTGCAAAGCTTGTGCTAGACTTATGGAGAAACGTCCAGTAATTTATTTGGAGACATTCAAAGGCTGAGTTCAAAAGTCGGGCTTTTGCTCACATCATAGTGTTTCTGAAATGTGCCATGGTGTAGCTGACCTTTGTCACCCACAAATCTCTCACTAGATTGTACACCTTTTAAGCTGTGTTTTCTGAAGTGTCAGGAGATACTGTTATCTACCATCACAGTTGATTTATGCAATCTTAGTTTTCTTTCCCCTACAGCCCAACTCTTTGTTGTCTTCGTGGATTCAACATCACCATTTATTTTGAACCATTTGCTTTGAGAAGCAGTGTGGCCTAATGGAAAGAGCAAGGGTCTGGGAGTGAGAGGACGTGGGTTCGAATTCTAGCTCTACCACCTGTCTGCTGTGTGATCTTGAGCAAATCACTTAACTTCTCTGTGCCCTCATCTGTCTTCTGGAAAATGGAGATTTTATACCTGTTTTAGCTTCTCCTTATGCTGTGAGCACCATGTGGGACCTGATTACCTTGTACTGCCCCAGCGCTTAGTAGATTGCTTGACACCTAGTATGAGCTTAACAAATACCACAAATGCCCCCTCCTTCCTCTCCCCCTTGTCCCCCTCTCCATCCCCCCGTCTTACCTCCTTCCCTTCCCCACAGCACCTGTATATATGTATATATGTTTGTACATATTTATTACTCTATTTATTTATTTATTTTACTTGTACATATCTATTCTATTTATTTTATTTTGTTACTATGTTTGGTTTTGTTCTCTGTCTCCCCCTTCTAGACTGTGAGCCCACTGTTGGGTAGGGACTGTCTCTATATGTTGCCAACTTGTACTTCCCAAGCGCTTAGTACAGTGCTCTGCATACAGTAAGCGCTCAATAAATACGATTGATGAATAAATATGATTGATTGATTGATTATTATTCGTTATTATTATTTGGTTTTAATTTTCCTCCTTCTCCCGGAGATGGGAAGTACCAAGCTAGTCCTCTGAGTGGTCTCCTTTACACCAAGCATCAACAGAATGGTCTGGTTTCACCAGCTCTAAGTACATTGTCTGCCACATCATAAGCACTTATCAAATGTGGAAAGAGCACGGGCTTGGGAGTCAGAGGTCATGAGTTTTGATCCCCACTCTGCCACTTGTCTGCTGTGTCACCTTGGGCAAGTCACTTAACTTCTCTGTGCCTCAGTTCCCTCACCTGTAAAATGGGGATTAAGACTGTGAGGGACAACCTGATTACCTTGTATCTACCCCAGTGCTTAGAACAGTGCTTGGCACATAGTAAGTGCTTAACAAATACCAACGTTATTATTATTAAATGCTATCATCATCAAATCAGAGGATGAGGGGGAGCTCCAGTTATGCCCAAAGAGGGCAGCAAGGCCCACCACTCATGCAAGTGGATTTTTTTCTTTACACCACTTCCTTTTCTCCCCCTACATTTTAGTTTCCTTTCTGAGATCTGAAATAGCTCCAGTGGGATGATTTTTTGGTAAAGGAAAAATGTGTGTGGCTTGAAACTGAGCTTATTAGCATGACTGAGGCATGGTGGACATTAGCTTCAGCCTACAACTCTGCCCAAGGAGAAGCTGTCACACAACAATGCCCACGATAACTTTTCAATAACTGTTCATTAAATACCCCTGATCGATTGACACAACAGAGTAAATCAACTCAGACTTTACATATATCCACATAGGCACGTACACCCTAAAGGAAACTCAGAAAACCTATCAAAGCACTTTAACATAGCTATTCTGAATTCAGACTTGTGGCACCAAGAAAGTATCATTTTCTTCCTTCCCCCTGCTAGCTCTTATGGAAAAATGAATTGCTTGCTGGACAAAATAGAGGTTATCAGAAATATCACTAATTAATGTCCTAGCTGCCAAATAAAAAGTCACATTCCAACAAAGAATATGACCTAATGTTGCAGGAACATGCCTCATTAATCACAATATTGAAAACACAAGTCAGTATTTTCTTTGGACTTGCAATGCCACATTATAGTGGTCATTAGCATAATGAAAGCCCGGGTGAAATAGTCTTGGATGGATTTTTTAAAAATAGGATTGTTATTAAATAATACTTTGAAATGAATACGAGATACAGAAGAAAAATAAACAATTAAGAATCTTCTGGAACCAACTCAAAAAATAACCCTCTCCTGGTTGCTATTATGAGCTATTTGACATTGTCTATGCAAGTAATACAGTAGACCTTTATAACTAGAATCAGTTATATCATAATCTGCTCTGCACATAAGCAAACACTCAATAAATAGCATTGATCGATTTATATTCCACATGGCATGTGACTAGAATGTAATGTAGAGAAGCAGTGTGGCTTAGTGGAAAGAGCACGGGCTTGGGAGTCAGAGGACACGGGTTCTAATCCAGGCTCTGCTACTTGTCTGATGTGTGACTTGGGCAAGCCACAGAACATCTCTGTGCTTCAGTTACCTCATTTGCAAAATGTGCTTGGCACATAGTAGCGTGGCTTAATGGAAAGAGCATGGTCTTGGGAGTCAGAGGTCATGGGTTCTAATCCCAGCTCTGTCATTTGTCTGCTGTGTGACCTAGAGCAAGTCACTTCACTTCTCTGGGCCTCAGTTCCCTCATCTGTAAATTGGGGATGAAGACCGTGAGTAAAATGGGGATGAAGACTGTGAGCCCCATGTGCGATAACCTGATAACCTTGTGTCTCCCACAACACTTAGAACAGTACTTGGCACATAGTAAATGCTTAACAAATACCACCATTATTATTATTAATAATTCATGTTTAAAAAATACTACCATTATTATTATTAAGAATAATAACTAATTCTTAACAAATACCATCATTATTATTTATTATTATTAATTAGGGAGGAACATTCGTCCTCCAACCCAATGAATCCATTGGGTTTCACTAGACTGTGGGACTCCTGGAGGGTAGGGATCATGTTTACCTACTCTGTTGTACTCTCCAAGGGCTCAGTGCACTGTTCTGCAAACAGCATATGCTCAATAAATGCCACTAATTAATCGATTGGCTTGTTGTATCACAGAAGAACCTACTCTTGCACACACACACACACACAGCCCTGGAATGGGTTGAATCTAAATGGCAAGTTTTCCTTAATGGAAGATTTTACAAGAAATGTGTGCATGAGGATTTTTCTCTCAATTAAAAACCCAAATTAAATGCTTACGGTGAGCAAGTTGAGCTCATATTCAGCAGTAGCGACGACAAGATCACCGTTCATTTGCTGCTAAGACCGCAGAATAATTAATGCAATCTATTAGAATAGAAAGGTTTATCAGCTTTTAAAAAAGGCTACTCGATTATGAGTTTGTTTTGCTGTCCTATTCATTTAAGCAGGCTAAACATTAATCACTGTAGAACTCTACTACTCACTATCATTAGGTATTCATCACCCAGCTTTGTTTTTTGAGGTATTTATTAAGTGTGTGGTGTTGATCCAGTGTTGCAGTGGCAAGGAACGTTTCATTAGGTTTGGAACCCAGGGACTCAAGCAACAGTTAGACAAGCGGCCCTCCTCCATCTTGAAGAAAAACTCCCCCCTGAGCAAGTGCAGCTTCTCACCTGGCTCATACTCGCCAAACATTACAGCATTCATAGTCAACACAGCCATTCCACACTCTCCTTTTTCTTCTAACCCAGTCCCAATTCACTTGGGTTGACTCCCTTTTCCTCCCACCTCTCAGTCCCTTTCTTTCATCCCCCTCTATTAGAGCTTACACCTGCTGGACAACGGGCCCATCATGCCTTATTTATCACCCCAAAACAAAACAATTCACTCATCATGAATCTATTATTCAGATGCTTTAGTAAGATACTGGGAGTAGGAGAGAGCTGGGTTCAGTAGCAGCCTGAGAGGACACAATTTAGGTACCCCCCACCTGCCCGATAAACCAAACATTGCAAAGCTCCTTTCCACTTCTCCTTTCCCATCTAAATAATAATAATGATGGTGTTTGTTAAGTGCTTACTATGTGTCAAGCACTGTTCTAAATGAAGCGGTAGATATAAATTAATCATGCTGGACTCGGTTTAGTCCTATATGGGGTTCACAGTCTTAATCCCCATTTAACAGATGAGGTAATTGAGGAACAGAGAAGTGAAGTGACTTGCCCATGGTAACACAGCAGACATGTGGCAGAGCCGGGATTAGAACACAGGCCCTATTGACTCCCAGGCCTGTGGTCTGTCCACTAGGCCATGCTGCTTTCCATAGCCTAGTGGCCTACTCACCTTATTCCCTCCTACCTTCTTCATTCTACCACTATTATTGAAACATGTTTATTTTTCTCTTTCTTCTGGTCTGTATCCCCTACTGTAATATGCTGCTCTCCTGTTCTCCCCAGTCCAATCTTTTTCCTGTCATCCAATATCAGAGTGCCAAGTCTCTCCTGCCTTCCTCTAACAGTTTTAAGGAGGAGGATCCTGATAATCCCTGTGACTCACCACAATGAGATTGGACAGTCCGAAGACCTACAGGCACAGGAAATTAGGGGCTTTGCAACTCTGGAATACTGGAAGACATTCATGAATTTGTACAAAATCGAAAATAAGTTATCTAAGCTGACCCTGGAACATAATAATTCTGATAATGGAACACAGACATTGTGTGAAAATCATTTTTACTTAATTGAAATTGGGTTAGTTGGCCAGTGTTTATTCTCGGAAAAGTCAAAATAACTTTACTCATATATATCAGTGACTGTTTAAAATTCCCTGCTACTGTTGTTCGTGGTGACTATTTAAAGTTCAAGGTTGGCAAAAGTTCCCTACAGTAATGGCACAAAGCGCAGTAGAATCAGACTTCCAGATGTTGCCAACTTGGAAAGATGGGGAGTGTGAGAACAGTGCTTCTCACATAGTAAGTGCTTAACAAATACCATCATTATTATGTGCAGCCGTGGAAAACTGGTTTTTCAAAACTACACAGCGGGAGTCAAAATAATAATAATAATGGCATTTATTAAGTGCTTACTATGTGCAAAGCACTGTTCTAAGCGCTGGGGTGGTTACAAGGTGATCAGGTTGTCCCACGGGGGGCTCACAGTCTTAACCCCCATTTTACAGATGAGGTCACTGAGGCCCAGAGAAGTTAAGTGACTTGCCCAAAGTCACACAGCTGACAAGTGGCGGAGCCGGGTTTTGAACTTGTGGCCTCTGACTCCAAAGCCCAGGCTCTTTCCACTGAGCCACGCTGCTTCCAGAACAATAAATGTGGATAGGCATAGCAGTAGTTGGAAAACCCATGGTTGGTATGGGAAATTGGAATTAATAAGTTAGCGTTAATGAGATTTCCCTCTTCTTATAATGGGGATTGATTAACAGTAAGCAAGCTCTAGTCAATTGCTGAGCTCCTTTTTACAATTTTTACAATTTTATGGGCCACTACTTAAGAAGGAATGACATTTTGGCTCCTGCTAGATTTTATAATGTCCTTTACACTTGAGAAATGAGAAACTTTATACCATTTAAATGTCCCAAGGACCATTTAAATTACTAACTTACTTCCCCTTAATGATTAGAAGTCAGCCTGTTGCTAAGGCACACATTAAGATTTACTTTAGGAGCCATCAATAACAGTTTGACACATAAAATCCCAATTCATATGAGTCACAGCGAGAATTCCCTTTAGGAGGATGACAAATTTTATTATAGTTAAATGGGGTCAGGTCAAAATGATGTGTATACCACATCAGAGCCTTAATGGGCAACATTAAAAACCACCTACTGCAGTAGACCGCAAATTAGATGACTACCTTTATACTTTTAAAAGTTTTTATAGGGCAACAGCCTCAACCAATCAAAAACCGTTTCCATTCGGATTATGTCATCATTACTACTTTGTCAGGCTACATTTTGTGAACCTTAGGGTAATAAATAAATTAGTAAATAGGGTAATAAATACTATTGTACCAAGGATGCCAGTTTCACCTGCTCTTCTACAGCCAACCAATTGTTTTCTCAGCAACTTAAATTGACGTTCTAAGCCACACTCCTACCCCTTCCCTGCCCCTTTATTTGACTCAGGCTGGAGAGCTGGGTCCATCCCTCGACATACCAACTCCATGGCTCCTGCCTCTGCTCTAGACTGGTTAAGATACCCTGATGATGCCTTGTTTCCAGCTCCCTTAGCATTCTGCTTGTGCTCTGGGCTGACCAGGACTGGGTTTTATGGGCTGGGTGTGGATGGGCTGGGACTTGGTCTGCCCTTATCCCCGAATGTCCCCTGCCTCTGTCCTCCACCCTGTCCTTATTTGTTTATTTATTATTTATTTATTTGCTATTTATTTATTTATTTATTTACTCAAAGTTAAGTCTGTCTCTCCCTCTAGACTGTGATTCATGTGGGCAGGAATGTGTCTGTTATTATATTGTACTCTCCCAACTGCTTAGTATAGTGCTTTGCACACTGTAAGCGCTCAATAAATACAATTGAATGAATTAATGAATGAGGTAATAGTAAGTACCAAGCTTCATTGTGCTGAGAAAATTTGGCCTTAATCTTTTCCTCTTCACCCTAGTTGAACACACACACACACACCCCACTCATGATTGCACATACATACACATCAATCAATCATTTATATTTATTGAATGCTTACTGTATGCAGAGCACTGTAGTAAGTGCTTGGGACAGTACAATATAATGGAGTTGGTAGGCATGTTCCCTGCCCACAGTGAGCTTAAATCTATCTATCTATAGTTATAAATATCAATATAGATGTATCTATAGATATAAATTCCCTCCATCACCAAGTCAGTCATTTGTTTTATATTCCTGCCAGGATCATTAGTTAATGTTTTGGACCAAAGATTAAGCTTGTTTTCCTTGGCAACTCTAGAAGATTGGAAAGTGGTCTGTATTCTTTTTTATTTCTTTTCTTTCATTTAAATTTCAGAATAACCTGCGTGTCTCCTTCACGTGACAGACCATGTGGACTCAAATATTCCACTGGAGAATGAGAGAAACCAGCTGAGAAATGAAACACTAAACTGATAGAAGAATTCCAAAGTAAAGTGTTACTGAATTTTTTCATCTATATTTGGTAGGTAACATTTCAAACATCCTTTCCTCCTATATAATGTGTCCATATCATCAAAGAATGCCAGCTCCTTTTCTTTTCATCAGGCTACTAGAAGTTTAATCTTATGATGAGAAGATTCTATGGGGACCTGGGAACTATTACGCTCCAGATTCTAGGCAATGTTAATTATAACAATAATAATAATAATAATAACAAAACTTGTATTCACTGAAGAAAGCAAGTATTCTTTTGCTTTTTTTTTTTCACTAACTTAGGTGTCTTCCCAAGGTCAGAAGTGGAGAGGAATCAGGAATGAAAGATGTTTCCAAACAAATCAATAAATCAGTCGGTGGTATTTATTAAACACTTACAATGTGCACAGCGTAGTTCTAAGTACATGGGAGAGTATAATGAAAGAGAATTTACAGATACGTTCCCTGCCCATAATGAGATTATGGCCTAGATGGGTATGGATAGGATATTAATTTCTGGGATTAATATGAATAAACAAGTAATTTATAATTAATAAAGATATGTATATAAGGGTTGTGGAGTTGGGGGTGGGGTGAATATCAAATGCCCAAAAGTCACTTATCCAAATCAAATATATTCTCTCATATTGTATTATTTGGTATTTATTTGCATTAAACACTGTCTTGGGACTCTGTCACCATCAGAGTTCACGTCAGCAAGGTGGTGATCAGGGAATGGTAGAAAGTTGATTCCCAGCTCCCTGGACATCGGTGCTACCATTGAACATATGGGCCAGTGGGGGGGGGACTATACATTTAAAGGAAACTAAACTGACTGGAGGTTGGCATGAGCAGCCCCCATCACTTGGGCCAGGAAAGTTCCAGTCCTGGTATTTCCATCCATTTTTCTAAATTTCCTAGGACAACCTAAAAATGCACTATCTAAGCTACTTCTTTTAAATATTTATTTTGTACTTGTGCAATGTATGCTGTCAAACATATATTCACACATATATAAATATTTATAGATACAGAACTGTCCTTCATTTACAAGGATAATGGTTCCCATAGTGAGGACCTTTCCATGTAAGTGTGGCTTGAATAAAACCCTGCTTAATACACCCACCACAAGACTAAAGTTCACCACACACAATCGTCTAATAATAATAAAGGTATTCATTAAGCACTGACTGTGTGCTGACCACTGTACTAAGCACTGGGATAGAACAGTGCTCTGCACAGAGTAAGCGCTCAATAAATACAATTGAATGCATACAAGATAATCAGGTCCCTCATGGGCTCATAGTCTAAGTAGAAAGGAGAAGAGGTATTGAATCCCCATTTTGCAGATGAGGTAACAGGCACAAGAAGAGTGACTTGTCCAAGGCCACACAGCCAACAGATGATAGATCTAGGATTAGAACCCAGTCTCCCAGGCCTGTGACCTTTCCACTAGGCCACGTTTCTTCCCTCGTCGACCAGTTTTAAGTTTGGTGAGGCTGGCAATTATGAAAACACATTTCCTAGCCATTTCTATTTGAGGTTAGTATTCTGCATCACCTACATGATTACATTTGTGCCCACAACCACTTTGATGTTCACTCCCAGCCTAACAGAATTCAAGTATATATCCTTATACACTATATATGCTTCCCCTATCTGAAATGCATTTTATTGTCTGTCTCCTCCAGTAGACTGTAAGGTCCTTGTTGACAGGAGTCATGTCTGTGAAATGTATTATACTCTCCCAAGTTTTTACTTCAGTGCTCTGAATACTGTAAACTCATTCTCTCTCTCTCTCTCTCTCTCTCTCTCTCTCTCTCTCTCTCACTCTCTCTCTCTCTCTCTCCTCTCTCTCCATAATAATAATAATTATGGTATTTGTTAAGCACTTTCTATATGACAAGCACTGTTGTAACTGCTGGGGTAGATACAGGGTAATCAGGTTGTCCCACGTGGGGCTCACACTTTTAATCCTCATTTTACAGACGAGATAACTGAGGCACAGAGAAGCTAAGTGACTTGCCCAAGGTCACACAGCAGACAAGTGGTGGAGGTGGGATTAGAACCAATGTCATCTAACTCCCAAGCCCGTGCTCTTTCCACTAAGCCACTGATGATCATGATGATGATGGTATTTGCTAAGCACTTACTATGTGCCAAACACTGTTCTAAGCACCGGGGTAGATACAAGTTAATCAAGTTGTCCCATGTGGGGCTCACAGACTTAATCCCCATTTTACAGATGAGGACACACAGAAGTTAAGTGACTTGCCCAAAGGCACTCAGCTGACAAAGAGGTGGATGCGGGATTAGAACTCACAACTTCTGACTCTCAAGACCGGGCTCTTGCCATTAAATACATATGTACCATTGATTATGATTATCTAGATGGAGGGCCATTCCTCCACCTATACTAAGGATGCACTTGACTTCCTTTTCCAGTAGTGATAAGCAATTGCACTGAGCAAGCCACACTTTCTTGCCCCTGTGACCAGCAGCAGGTATTGAGAAATGGCCAATCAGAGTTGGCAGCGGAGTCTGGGATTGTGGGACAGTAGACACTATAATGTCCTCATCCATTTTTAATATTATTGTTGAGAGGAATGCTCACTTATGCCCCCAAAGTCCTTTTTCTACTTATATGCATACATACACATTCATGTATACACATAAAATTGGGTAGCCTTATTCTTCTCTTGACTATAAGCTCATCTCTAATGATAATAATAATAATGGTACTTGTTAAGTGCTTATTATGTGTCAAGCACTGTTCTAAGCGCTGGGGAGATACAAGATCATCAAGTTGCCCAAATTCACATAGCTGACAAGCAGCAGAACCGGGATTAGAACCCATGAACTCTGACTCCCAAACCTGTGATCTTTCCACTGAGCCATGCTGCTTCTTAACCATAGAGTCTCTAGACTGTAAGCTTGTTATGTGCAGGGAACGTCTGCTAATTCTTCTGTACTGTACTCTCCCAAGCTCTTGGGACAATACTCTGCACATAGTAAATGCTTAATAAATAGGGTTGATTGATTGATTCATCTGACATAAATTGACCTGTAGTGACTTGAGAAAATGTTTTTTTTTAAATCATAATGAATTATGGAAGGTAAATAGGTGCTAGAGAAAGAGGAAGGAAAGCAAACACTTAGATATTGACTGGGAGGTTGCAGAATCTCTTTAGAGTCACAAGCGATCTTTGCTGGGATCCCTTCAGAATTTTTTCAGATCAATTTGACCCACTCAGTTTAGAGCATCCACATTTCAACCCACTCAAAAATGTGAATTCAGAAAATAATACTGTGCCCAATTTTTCTTGCTAAGATTACGTTCTTAGAGGAACAGCGTGGCCTAGTGGATAGAACATGGGCCTGGGATTCTAAAGAGCTTGTGTTCTAATCCTGACTCTACCACTTGTCCACTGTGTGACCTTGAGCAAGTCACATAACTTCTCTGAACCTCAGTTATCTCATCTATAAATGGGGATTAAAACTGTGAACCCCATGTGTCCAATCTGCCTGGTAGGTAGTAAGAGCTTAAAAAATACCAGCAAAAAAAAATTACATCACTGTAGTACAGATTTTTTTTGTTGAATAAAGGTTCCATTGTTTAATAAAACAGTCAATTAATTGGCTCTATTGTGACCTTGAACAAGTCACATAACTTCTCTGTACCTCAGTTATCTCATCTGTAAATGGGGATTAATACTTTGAGCCCCCTAGTACCTGGCAGGTAGTAAGAGCTTAAAAAATACCAGTAAAAAAAATTACATCATTGTAGTATAGATTTTTTTTGTTTAATAAAACAGTCAATTGTCTCTATTTTATCTCTGGTCATAAATACTATATAGACCCCTAGATGTCTCTCAAGGTGCCAGGAAACTATCTTGGGCTCTGAAAGAATTGGACTCAGTACATTGGCAGTAAAATTATTAAATCCTGAAAATGCTCAGGCCTAAATTTCTAACTACTATGTCCTGGGTAAAACACCATCCTGATATCTCAATGCAAAAGGGAATTTGAATGCCCCTGTACAGTGCTTTCTGTATATTTGTGGCTTAAGTGTTACACAAGTAAAAACAATGTTAATTTCTCTTAATAATTTCTAACTTATTTCAAAGGACTCTTTCCATCATTTCAGTCTCTATGACAACTGAGTCTCTAATGTTCTGATTTCTTTTAAGGTGACAATATCAATGCATTTCACTAAGTCTTCCCAGACAGTGAAGATCAGTTTCAACAATGTTTGAGCTAGAAAGTTCTTAAGTCACTCTCAGTTCTTTAATGAGGATGATGATGATGATGGTATTTATTGAGTGCTTACTATGTACCAAACACTGTTCTAAGCTCTGGGGTAGATACAAGGTAGTCAGGTTGCCCCACGTGGTGCTCACAGTCTTAATCCCCGTTTTATAAATGAGGTAACTGAGGCACAGAGAAGTAAAATGGTTTGCCCAAAGTCACAGAGCTGGTAAATGGTAGAGCCGGGATTAGAATCTATGATCTCTGACTCTCAAGCCCATGCTCTTTCCATTAAGCCATGCTTTAATGTAGTTATGTGAAGAGTAACACATCGTACTTTTCTAATTTTTCCTACTACACCCCAGCTCCCTTTCCTCTTTCTTCTGAAGCCAACAAACTCATTTTGCCTCATTCTCATCTCTTTCCCCACCAACCATTTGCTAATTCACAGTACTCTGCACACAGTAAGCACTCAGTAAATATAATTGAATGAATGAATTAAATGAATACTTACTGTGGACAGAGTAATGTATTCAGTGCTTGAGAAAGTACAGAAAGTGGTATAGACATGATCTGTGTCCTCAAGGAACTTACCCTCCCTCTTGCCTGGAACTCCCAGCCTCTTCTGAACTGGAAGACCATTGTTCTCTTCATCTTCAAAATCTTTCCCAAATCGTCTCCTTCAAGAAGCCTTCCCCAATTATTCTCTCATTCCCCCAACCCATTCATCCTCCATCTTCCACTTCAGCATTTCCATAATAATAATAATAATAACAATAATAATGATAGCATTTCTTAAGCGCTTACTATGTGCAAAGCACTTTTCTAAGCACTGGGGAGATTACAAGGTAATCAGGTTGTCCCACAGGGGGCTCACAGTCTTCATCCCTATTTTACAAATGAGGTAACTGAGGCCCAGAGAAGTGAAGTGACTTGCCCAAAGTCACACAGCTGGCAATTGGCAAAGCAGGGATTTGAACCCATGATCTCTGACTCCAATGCCCGTGCTCTTTCCACTGAGCCATGTTATCTAAACACTTGCGTAGACACCACCCTACCCCACTAACACTTTTACATATCATACATACACACATACCATATACATAGAAAAGATAACATAACTTTTACACAATTTACTTCCTCCTTTCTATAGTTTATTTTTGTATCTGCCTTCCTGACTGAACTGTAAACTTGTTGAGGGCAGAATCAAGTCTTCTAATTCTAGGGTACTCACTCCAATGCTTAGCCTAGTTCTCTGTGCACTTTGTAAATTGTAGCAACTAGGTGAACTTAAATTATCTCATAGTAAGCCCTTAATAAATACTATTATTATTTTTAATAAAATTAGCTATTAAAAATTTCAGTTCTAAGGATAATCTGTCCAAAAAACAGCAAAATGAATTTAAAACAGTCCATCTTGGTCTTCCAGCTAGAAAATGTTTGGAGATACTTGAGAAAGATGGATGCAGGCACTAAAGTAAAAGAAAGATTGAAGTTTATTGTGTGCTCTTTGTGCCATTTCATTATTTAGAGATGCCTCTTTTCTAAATGCACAAAAAGACAAATCTCAAGTTAAACCTAGCCAAGTTTGAGGTTTCCTTCCAGCTGAAAAGAGCAAAGAGAAAAATTGTTTGTGGCAAATGCATTTGGTTTAAGCCCTGCACACAGAAATGGTTAACAATGATGCAGATGAAGATATTTTCTGTTTTACAGCTATGCAAAAGCAACTTTATGGAATTCGGTATGACTCACCCCCAGTGCTGACAACAACTATTTCCTGAAGCACATTTCATATCACAAACACTCAAGATAACAGAATGATAAAGGAAAATTAATGGGCCTGAGGCCCCCTTCTGTAACTGCATTTACAGTTACTCTCCTTAGTAAAAACATGTTTTATTGAAGAGGGAAAAAGGGCAGTTCTCTCAGGGTCAAAATAAGGTGGGAATTCTGCCTTTAATGAATTTCATTGTTATCTGCTTACTCCAAGGCAATTTCCCAATTTTCGAAGTTGAGGCTTAGAATCTCACAGGGGAAATACTATTTTCTTCAACATTCATGTTTGTGCTGCCCAGATTTCTTATCTTTTCTGTATGTGTGTCAACAGAGTCACTGGTACTCTGGTCACATTGGCCTTCTCAAAACCACATATGCACTCTCAGGTAAATTTCTCCATGACTGCTGCCTTCTTCAAAGATAAAGGACAACAACATATATGTATATGTTTGAGTGTGTCTGTTCGTGTGTTATATTTATTTTCAATTTATGCATGTTCATGTTTTAGTGTCATTTAGTTCAGAATGGCTTTTTGAAGAGAAGAGTTAGAGGTTGTTTGTAAGCTCAAAGAGAGTTTAGGTAGATTAATATAGATTAGTAAATTCATAGAATACAGGAGGGAAATGTTAGGTATGTTAGATGGTACATCCTTACCATAAAGTGGTAGTACTAGTACTTATAGAGTGCCTACTCAGTACAATGGAAAACTGGGAACACTGGGATTCTTTTTGACCAGAGATAATAATAATTATTATTATGGTATTTGCTGTTTACTATGTGCCAGGCACTGTGCTAAGCACTGGGGTGGATACAAGCAAATCGGGTTGGACACAGTCCCTGTCCCACTTGGGGCCCACAGTCTCAATCCAAGTGAAGCAACTTGCACAAGATCACACAGCAGACAAGTGACAGAGTCAGGATTAGAACACATGTCCTTCTGACTCTCAGGCCCGTGCTCTATCCACTATGCCATGCTGCTTCTCAGAATGAACCTGATTGTTGCACTAAGACAGAGACTTTATTTTTCCCCCAACCGGTAATGTACAGCTATTTGTAACAACCTGAAGGTGGAGAAGTACATCAGGGAGGCAGCCTGAACTCTGGGAGAGAGTGGAAGTCACCAGAGCCAAAGATTAGAAAGGTGAACAGTCATGGAACTAAATGGTGGTTGGAGAGCTGAGAGAAACCTAGTTTATTAAATTTATCTGAATGAGGAGGAAAAGAAGGAGAAGAATATGGCCCTAGGGAGTTGTTCAGAAGCTACCCTAGCCCAGACTAGCCAGCCCAGCAGAGTGGATGGACAGGTAGTAACAGATGTGGAACCCAAGGCTGATTGGAGCAAGATGAGTGAAAGACAGAAGTCCAGAGGTCACATTGATAGTTAGTGGGTTATAGAGGTGGGGGAAACCAGTCTTTGCTGGCAGATGATGAGAAGAAAGGAAGTTCTGGACATTCTGGCAGTGTGAGCAGGCAACACGCTTTCACTTCCATGACTTCAGCTATCCTCTCTAGGCAGATGTTTCCCAAATCTACATCTTCAGGCTTGATCTCTCTCCTTCTCTGCAGTTTAGCACTTTTTCCGCCCTTCAGGACATCTCTACTTGAATGTCCTGCCAACACCTCAAACTTATTATGCCCAAAGAGAACTCCTTATCTTGCCACCCAAACCCTGTCCTCCCCTTGATTTTCCTGTCACTGTAGGACAGCACTACCATACTGCCTGTCTCATGAGACCATAATCTTGGGGTCATCCTCAACTCATTATTCTCACTCAATCCGCATATTCAATATTTCACCAAATCTTGCTGGCTCAATGTCCACAGCATTGTTGAAAGCTGGCCTTTCCCCTGCATCCAAACTACTATTGCATTAATCCAAGCACTTATCCTCTCCTACCTTGTTCATGGCATTAGTCTCCTTTGCTGACCTCCCTGTCTCCTAGCTCTCCACACTCCAGTCCATACTTCGCTCTGCTGCCCAGATAATTTTTCTAGAAAAATATTCAGTCCATATTCCCCACTCTTCAAGAATCTCCAATGGTTGCTCATCCACTCCGCATGACACAAAAACTCCTTACCATCGGCTTAAAAGTACTCAATCACCTTGACCCCTCCTATCTCACCTTGCTACTCGCCTACTATAACCCAAACCACACACTTCACTCCTCTAATAGCAACCTACTCACTGTACCTTGATCTAGTCTATCTTGCCAATGACCCCATCATCCACAACCTTCCTCTGGTCTGGAACACCCTCCCACTTCATATCTGACAGATGATCATTCTCCCCGCTTCATAATTTAGTCATTAATTTTACAGGGCTTCCCCCTCTAGATTATAAGCTTGCTGTGGCAGGGAACATATCTACTAACTCTTATATTGTTATAGAGTACTCTCCAAAATCTTTAGTATAGTATTCTGCAAAGAGTAAGTGCTCAATAAATACAATTGATTGATTTATTGGTGGCTCTTCCAGAGTAGCATTTCCCTTATCTTACCCTTCTCCTCCACCGAGACTGTCACTACACTTACTTGTTCAAGAAAATGCCACATTGTGATTAGATCACTGTATTAGCCCTTACTGGCCTCTTTACCTTCAGTCTCTTCCTTCTTCTGTATATACTCCGCTTTGCCACCCAGATGAATCTTCCTAAACCATAACTCAGCACTCATCTCTCCATTCCTCGAAAACTTCTAATGGCTGTTCATTTCCCTCACTGTAAGCAAAAACACCTTCCGTTGGCTTCAAGGCAACTCCTTTCCCCTCAGAACTAATATACATCCAATTGTGCATTCAATTACTTATTCTGTTTTATTTTATCCTGCATTTTAATTCTACTTCCTATTGAGTCCTAGTCTGTCTGCTGTTACCAGTATCTGAAATATTCTGCATGTCTCAGTCCCACTAAACTGTGAGCTTTGTTGTGGACTGGGACAATACGTGAAGTTTCTGTTGTGTTTTCAAGTGCTGAGTACAGGGTATTACACTCGGTGTTCAATGAATACCATTACTATTACCAACACTACTACTATTTAAAATAATATATTTTGAGTGATATATTTTGAGCCATATTATGCAAATGGTGAGCTACTTCCTGGAGGAAGGTTAGTACTTATGTATTTTTGACTGCAGTCTTGTGTGCAGGGAACGTGTCTTCCAGCTTTGTTGTATTGTACTCTTCCAAGTGCTTAGACCAGTGTTCTGTACAAAGAAATTACTCGATAAATGCCACTGATTGATTAAGTGTCAAACAGTGCAAAGTGCTACATCAGGAGACACAGTATCATTTTCAGGATACTAGAGGATTATTCAATTAATATTTCTTATGCTTAATGATTGTCTCAATGAAATTGCTGCTCTTTAGGTTAACACTATAATAATAATAATGGCTTTTATTAAGCACTTACTATATGCAAAACACTGTTCTAAGCACAGAGGAGGTTACAAAGTGATCAGGTTGTCCCGCGGGGGGGCTCACAGTCTTCATCCCCATTTTACAGTTGAGGTAACTGAGGCACAGAGAAGTTAAATGACTTGCCCAAAGGCACACAGCTGACAAGTGCCAGAGCTGAGATTTGAACCCATGACCTCTGACTCCAAAGCCCATGCTCTTTCCATTGAGCCACGCCGCTTCTGTAATAAAGCATAGATTTTTATGGTCTATGGTTTTGCTCAATTCCAGCCAATTCATATACCCCAAAATCATTTTCTAAGAATTAGGGTAAAATAGTTCTTGTTCCATTTTTATATTTTTACTGCAAAATGGACTTAAATCATTTTACAAATTCATTCTTTCCTAAAGTTCACTAGTAAATTAAGCACATGCATATGATAAATTGTAAATATCTCTACATCATATGTTTTGGAATGTTAACTTCAAACATTTTTAATAGTAGGGTTTTCCTTCCATTTGAAAATGATGTTTCTGATTGAGAGACTAAACTTTCTCATTCTGTTCACAAAAATACAGTTATAAACCTATCTGGTCCCTTCAGTCAATCAGTCAATCAATCAATCAATCGTATTTATTGATCATTTACTCTGTGCCAGACATGGTACTAAGCATTCAGGAGAATACAACACAACAATATAACAGACACACCGGCTTAGTGGAAAGAGCATGGGCCTGGGAGTCAAAGGACGTAGGTTTTAATCCTGCCACTTGTCTAGTGTGTGACCTTGGGCAAGCCACTTAACTTCTCTGTGCCTCAGTTACAGTATCTGTAAAATGGGGATTAAGATGATGAGCTCCACTTGGGACAGTCTAATTACCTTTTATCTACCCCAGCACTTATTACAGTGCTTGGTATGTAGTAAGTGCTTAACAAATGCCATAATCGTTATTATTATTATTACTACATTCTCTTCAGCTAGGCATTGTTCACACTTCTGGAGGTTGGGAGAAGGGAAAGAGAAGATAATATTTGTAATTTATTTATTATATCTGTAGTTTAATTATTTATCTAGATGTCTGTCTCCCCCCCTCTAGACTCATTCCCTGCTCATTTTGGGCAGGGAATGTGTCTGTTTATTGTTGTATCTTACTCTCCCAAGCACTTAATACAGTTCTCTGCACACAGCAAACATTCAATAAATACAATTAAATGAATGAATGAGGAGAAAGAGAAAAAAAAGAACATGTATGAATGTAATTGTGTACAGTTATGTGTGTGTCCCCACTCCAATCCATATTTCATTCTGCTGCCAGATAATTTTTATAAACGCAGTTCGGTTTACTTCTCCCCACTCCTTACAAACCTCCAGTGGTTGCCCATCAACCTACACATCAAGCAGAAACTCCTTACCATCAGCTTTAAAGCAGTCAGTCAGCTTGTCCCCTCCTACCTTGCCTCACTGCACTTCTACTCCAGCCTAGCCCACACACTTTGCTCCTCTAGCTCCAGCTTACTCACTGTGCCCTGATATCAACTACATAACCACTGACCTCTGTCCCACATCCTCCCACTGGTCTGGAAATCCTTCTATCTCCATATATCCTTGACCACCACACTCCTCACCTTCAAAGCACTATTAAGCTTACATATCCTCCAAGTGGCCTACCCCAATTAAGCCCTTATTTTCCCTGGCTCCCTTTTCCTTTGGTGTTTTCTACGTAGTTGGAGTTGTACCCTTTGCATATTTGATATTGACCCCACACTCAGTCCCAAAGAACTTATGATGTCATACCCATAACTTATTTAACTCTGTCTCCCTCTAAGCTCGTTGTAGGCAGGGAATGTATCTACCAACTCTTGTATTGTACTCTCCCAAGTGCAGTACACGGCACACAGTAAATGCTCAGTGAATATCATTGCTTGATTGAGAGTGTGTGTTTGTGCATGCATGCGTGTGTGTGTGTGTGCGTTAATTGGGACTTGGGGATGTAAGAGTTGGTTAGAAAGGGAGTTCTGAAACACTAATAAGTACTATAGAGCATTAAGTATCTACTGCAATAATCAATAATACCTTGCGACAGTTCATAATTCAGAGTTTAGAAACAGAGATAGAAGATTGCTATTTAAATGCTTCTGGATATCATCCAATACAATGAATGCCATGTTGTGTTCACCTAAAGTCATAAATCATAGCTATTAGTGTCATTTTAAAAAAGAGGCATGATCATCATGTGGTTATGGAGAATGATATGTGGCTTGGAAAAATGAACGTGAACATTACATTTTTTATGAGACTAACTGAAAATAAACATAGTGGAATAATAGTCATAAACACCACATGATAATAAATATTATGCTATGTGATTGGCTTACCTGAGTGCTGAATTTGACCTCCATGACTCCATTAGACAATAATACAATCCTAGCTTTTAATGAAAGTAAAATGGATTTACAGACCAATCCTGAAATTTAAGACACCATCCAGGTGCAGCTCTTATAACAACAGTAATTACTTCTGAGTTTTTATTACATCTACAGGTGGATTAGACTATCACAGAGTTATAACTGCTACTGTTAAGAACTATCCATCTCATTCAGTGAGTTTCCCTATCACAAGTCAACTAAAACTATTTTGAGTGAATATTATGAAGCGAGGTATGAGTAATGAAAGGTACATGGATATTGTTGTATTTTTCTTCCTTTCTCCAAGATGGTTGGAAATTTTAAATAATTTTAAGGAAGAACTTCTGCATCACCAGATACAGCCTGAGCCCCCTTTGGTACAGGGACAGTCAGAGCTCATTGTATTACATCTACCCAATCAATCAGTCGATTTATTGACTGATTTATTGACTGGCATTTTTTGAGCAGTTACTGTATGCAGAGGACTGTACTAACTGCTTGGGAAAGTAGAAAGAGTTGGCGGACATAATCCCTGCCCCACAAGGAGTTTACAGTGTCCTGAAGAAGATAGGCATTAAAATACATTATGGATAGAGGAAATAGAAGAATATTTCCCTAAGTAATGTGGAGCTGGGGTGAATATCAAAGTGCTTAGGGAATAAGCAGCCAAGTGCATTGTTGACACAGAGAAGAGAGTGGATAAGGGAAATGCAGAGCTTAGTTCAGAAGGCCACTTGGAAGACATATGATTTGAATACAGTTTTGAAGGTGAAGAGAATAGTGGATTGTTGGGTATAAAGAGGGAGGGAGTGCCAGGTCTGAAGAAGAATGTGGGCAAAGGATCAGTGAGGGGATAGAAGAAATTGAGGTACAATGAGTAGGTTGACACTGGAAGATCAGAGTGTGCAGGTTGGGTTGGAGTACTGTACTCTCCCAAGCACTTAGTAAAGTGCTGTGCACACAGTAAGAGCTCAATAAATACAACTGAATGAATCAGCAAGGTAAGGTAGGAGGCAGATAGTTGACTGTCAATGCAGATGTTAAGGTGTTTCCATTTGCTGCGGGGATTTTTTTAATGGTATTTGTTAGATGCATACTATGTGCTATGCCTGTAGTTAACACTGGGGTAGATACAATCTAGTCAGTTTGGATCAGTCTATATCCCATGAGGAGCTCACAGTTGTGATCCCCATTTTACCTCAGATGAGTTACCTGAGGCACACAGAAGTGAAATGACTTGTCCAAGGTCATAGAGAAGGCGTACAGTGGAGTCAGGTTTAGAATTCAGGTCCACTGACTCCCAGGCCTGTGGTCTTTCCACTTGGCCACTCTGCTTCTCAAGCAACCAAACTCATACTGCCAGATCACAAAAATATGGAACACCTCTCAAATTTGTATGTCATCCTTGAACAGGGGACATGTTATAATCTTCTCTGTATCATCCCAATTTTAGTTGCCCAACTGGAAGGGCAACTACTGTAGGTTCTTGAGGAATGGGGAGATGTAGACAGAATGGTGTTTCAGAAAAATGATCTCTGCAGCAGGGTGAAGTATGGACTTAGGAGAGATGGGATGCAGAGAGGTTAGTGAGGAGAATGATACAGTGATTAAGGCAGGAAATGATGACCACTTGGGTCAGCCTGGCAGAGTTTGGATTGTTTCTAGACTGTGAGCCAGTTGTTGGGTAGGGACCATCTCTATACGTTGTTGATTTGCACATTCCAAGTACATAGTACAGTGCTCTGCACACAGTAACCGCTCAATAAATACAATGAATGAATGAGTGAATGGAGAGGTAACTGACAAGATTTCATGACAGATTGAATGTGAGGGTGGAATGAGAGAAGAGTTGAGAATAATGTCAAGGTTACAGGTTTGTGAGAGAAGAACGATGGTGGTGCTGTCTACAGTGATAGAAAAGCTTGGGAAAGGCAAAGTTTGGGCAGGAAGCTGAGGAGTTCTGTTTTGGACATGCTAAGTTTGAGATGTCAATAAGATATCCAAGTAGAGCTATCCTAAATCAGGAGGAAATGAAGAACTGTAGAAGGGGAATGTGGTCAGATCTGGAGAGGAAAATTTGGGAATCATCCATGTAGAGATGGTAGTTGATGCCAAGGGAGTGAACGAGTTCTCCAAGGGGGTGGGTGTAGATGGAGAATAGAAGGGGATCCAGAACTGAGCATTGTGGCAAGCACATCCACAGCTGGGGGACAGAAGGTGGAGGAGGACCCAGCTAAAAAGACTGAGAAGAAGCAAAGAGTCAGAGAGAGAGGAGAAGAACCTGGAGAGGACAGTGACAGTGAACCCAAGATTAGATTAGGTTCCCAGAAGAAGAATGTAGTCTTAACATGCCCAAAATTACTTATCTTCCCATCCCATCTTTTCCCATCTTATTTTCTGGCATCCCCCTATCTTTCCCATCCCTGTAGACCTCACCATTTTCCTCCCTGTCTCACAAGCCATTTAGCCTGTTATGGTCAGGGATTGCCTCTCTTTATTGCTAAACTGTACTTTCCAAGGACATAGTACAGTACTCTGCACAAAGTAAGTGCTCAATAAATATGACTGAATGAATGTAACTTTGGTATTATCCTCGACTCATTTCTCTCATTCAACCCTCGGTCTGTCACCAAATCCTATCAGTTCTATCTTGACAACACTGCTAAAATCCATCCAAACGACTATTGCACTGATTCAAGCACTTGTCATATCCTGCCTTGACTCCTGCATTAGCCTCCTCACTGAACTCCCTGCCTCCTGCCTCTCCCCACTCAAGTCTTTACTTCATTCTGCTGAATGGAACATTTTTCTAAAATAAAAAAAAGGTTCAGTTCATGGCTTAGTGTAAAGAAGCCTGGTTTGGGAGTCAGAGGTCATGGGTTCTAATCCCAACTCTGCCACTTATCTGCTGTGTGACCTTGGGCAAGTCACTTCACTTCTCTGTGCCTCAGTTATCTCATCTGTAAAATGGGGATGAAGACTGTGAGCCACACATGGGACAACCTGATGACCTTGTATCTACCCCAGCGCTTAGAACAATGCTTGTTGCATAGTAAGTGCTTAACAAATACCAACATTATCTCCTCACTCCTCAGAAAGACCCAGAGGTTGACCTTAGATTCAAACACAAACTCCTTACCATCTTTTGTAGGGCAATCAATTAGCTCACCCCTTCATTAACCCCAACTCACATCTTTTGATATTCTAATACCAACCTACTCACTGTACCTTGATTTGATCAATCTTGCCACCGATGACTTGTCTATGTCCTCCCTTTTCATCCCTACATTCGATATCCCTCACAGTGGAATCAGAAATAACATTAACCATTTTTAGAGGAAATTAGACACAGATAGAGATGGCTATTTTGCACCATTCTCCTGGGTCCCTTTCATCCTTTTTGAGCATAGAATATGCTTACCACTCTAAAATAGTCAATGGTATTCAAGGGAGAGATCACAAAACTTTATGAGGAGCATATTATCATTCCCCAAAACTCTCTCAACCAGTTAATTATATTGATCCAGTGCTTATAGTGTAGAGATCACTGTACTAAGTGCTTGGGAGAGTACATTATAACAGAGTTGGTAGACATGTTTCCTTCCCACATGGAATTTTCAGTGGAGTCTAGTCTCATTTTCTTCCTTGGTGATCAAGTCCTTTGGGCTCCACCAAATGTCTAATAATCACTAAATTTGTTTTGAAAAAGGTGCCCAACTCTTGTAGAATTTAACTCTTCAGATTAAAATGCTTATAGTTGTAGATGAAACAAATCAAGATTTCTATCCCATTTTTCAAATTAATCTCTTTACATTGGCATATTTTAAATAATACCATCATTACCACCATGGTATTTTCTGAGCAACTATTATGTGCAGACACTGAACTAGGCACTTGGGAACAGACAATGGAAATTACAGCTCATGTACCAGCCTTAGAGAGACTTAGAATGTAATAGGGGAGGGAGAAAACACAAATTGCCAGTTGGAAAAGAGGTGAAGGAGTAAGGGATATGATAAAAAGTGAGCTAGTGAGTAAATAGTAAATTAAACATAAATAAATAAATATATAGGCCTAGGAATTCTAAAGGGGCAGATAAAATGGCATGACCAGGAACATAGGGGTAGTTGGAGAACGTCCCTGAGCAGAGATGGCTACCTCATGAAGATTTTCAGGTTGGGGAAGTAGATTGTTTGGCAGATCTGAGATAATAATAATGATGGCATTTGTTAAGCACTTACTATTTGCAAAGCACTGTTCTAAGTGCTGGGGCGGATATAAGGTGATCAGGTTGTCCCACGAGGGGCTCACAGTCTAAAATCCCCATTTTACAGATGAGGGAACCGAGGCCCAGAGAAGTTAAGTGACTTGCCCAAAGTCACACAGTTGACAACTGGTGGAGCTGGGATTCGAACCCATGACCTCTGACTCCCAAGCCCGTGCTCTTTCCACTGAGCCATGCTGCTTCTTTCTCAGGGAAAAGACCTGAGAAATGGGACAGAGAGGGGAGATTGCACACAACATGCAATAGAGAAGTTGCGTGGCTTAGTGAAAAGAGCACAGCCCTGGAAGTCAGAGGACCTGGGTTGTAGTCCCGGCTCCTCTACGTTTCTGCTGTGTGACCCTGAGCAAGTCACTTAACTTCTCTTGCCTCAGTTACCTCATCTGTAAAATGGGGATTAAGATTAGGAGCCCCAGGTGGGACATGAGCTGTATCTAACCTACTTCCTTGTATCCACCCCAGAGCTTTGTACAGTGCCTGGCACATAGTAAGCACAGAACAAATACCATTAAAAAAAGAAAGCTTGCCTGGATGACTGAAAGCCCAAACTGAGTGTAGTGGGAGAACAGAGTAAGTAGGCAACTGCAAGATAGCTAAGGAAAGACAAAACCCTGCTACCCTCATCTATTTTCAAATTCATAAATGAGTCAAACCTTAAAAGCAACATTTTCACCTTAGTGGTTAATCTACAAGAGTTGTGGATGTTCTATCCTTAGCTTTATCTTCAGAATAGATATGAAAACATTCACCTGGTTTCAGAGTAGTCGCACATTCAGTAACCAAGTAACTCATAACATACTGAGGATTTTTACATGCTGCTTGACAAAATTAATCATTTTGTAACTATGGATACACTTCAGATCAAAAATAGAATCAGGGAACAGGCTTCCCCTTGAATGTTTTATTCATCTTTGACACCATTTGGTAGGGGGGTAAGACTCTACTTTTAACGCCAAATTTAAAAATTCCAGAAATAGGTGCATTTCGAGATACCTGGATGTACTTGAACATCCATCATTGAAATTGATGAAAATACAAAGGTTCTCAGAGACTAATTCTGTTATGTGAACAGGCATTTACTAGCACTAATAGGTTAAATAATGTCATAGTTCTCTGAGGATATCTCCAGACTCTTTCTACGGAAACTAAAAAACTCCTCATTCATGCAAATAAATCACCAATAGGCCAAACTGGAAGGTAAAATGATCAAATAAATATGCTGAAGTGGCCGAGCCATTACATATCATCGGTCTTGAGTATCAAACTCTTAAGAAGATCCAATAATAAGATTTACAGAGAAGAGGAGAAAGAGACAGACAGACAGACAGACAGAGATTGAGAGAGAGAGAGACGAAAAAGTAACTGAAGTAGTGAAACTTCAAGGATGCATTCCCCTAAGATGTTTTCTGTTTGGGGATCATTTCTAATTCCATGAACACAGATGATGTTGGAGCCTTTCCCACTGCAAGCTGAGTTTAGAAGCAAGAATTTGGAAATGGAGAACATTAAAATAATGTGAAATCTTGAGTTAGAGCAGTACTTAACTGTACTCATTAGGCTTCAGAATTTCAGACAGTTTAGAGTAAGAATTCCCAGGAATGAAAGAAATGTATTATAAGAGGCCTTCTCTGGTTTAAACCTTATTTCCTCTTCTCCCACTCCCTTCTGCATCTCTCTTGCACTTGGATTTAAACCCTTTATTCATCTCTCCCTCAGCCCCACAGTACTTATTTATTTATTTATATTAATTTCTGTTTCTTCCTCTAGACTGTGAGCTCACTGTGGGCAGAGAATGTGCCTACGAACTCTGTTATATTGTTCTCTCCCAAATGCTAAGTGCTTAGTACAATGCTCTGCAAACAGTAAGCACTCAATAAATACCATTGACTTACTGATTAAGATCATGTTTCGATGGATTGAGTAATTTCTGAATAATGACAGGGCTTTGAAATGTTAGGGTTACCACTTGCTTTCTCCCAAATAGCTGGATTTCTTGTAATTATCATGGATTTCTACTCTGCATTTTCTCACAGAATTGGTTGGAAGGGAACTGGAAATGCCAACCTCTCAATTCTCATGTTCAGGGAGGGATGGAAGGAAGGGAGGGAGAGGTTCCCACCCCAGGCTGCCCCCACCCCCGCCCTACCTCCTTCCCCTCCCTGCAGCACTTGTATATATTTGTACATATTTATTACTCTATTTTACTTGTACATATTTACTACCATATTTATTTTATTAATGATATGCATTAGGCTATAATTATATTTATTCTGATGGTTTTGACACCCATCTACATGCTTTGTTTTGTTGTCTGTCTCTCCCTTCTAGACTGTGAGCCCGTTGTTGGGTAGGGACTGTCTCTATATGTTGCCGACTTGTACTTCCCAAGCGCTTAGTACAGTGCTCTGCAAACAGTAAGTGCTCAATAAATATGATTGAATGACTGAAAGCAAAAAGGAATAATAATAATGGCATTTATTAAGTGCTTACTCTGCACAAAGCACTGTTCTAAGCGCTGGGGAGGTTACAAGGTGATCAGCTTGTCCCACGGGGGGCTCACAGTCTTAATCTCCATTTTACAGATGAGGTAACTGAGGCACAGAGAAGGGAAGTGACTTGCCCAAAGTCACACAGCTGACAATTGGCGGAGCCGGAATTTGAACCCATGACCTCTGACTCCAAGGCCCATGCTCTTTTCCACTGAGCCATGCTGCTTCTGTAAAGAAAAAAGGAAGAGAGAAAGGGAAAAGGGAGGAAAGGAGGAAGGGAAGGGAAAATGGGAGGAGGGAGGGAGGGAGAGAGAAGAGGAAAAAAAGAAGAAAGGGGAAGGAAAAAGGCCACTGCTCCAGGCCCTCCCAAATGTGACCACCGCTTTGAGACCAAAGTAATAGCATGGTGCCAGACAGACTCTCCGCAAGGAACAACTTTAATCACTTGGCTGAGGTGAAGCCAGCAAGACAATGAAGAGAGCCTGTGGGGATCACTCTCCTCGGCTCTGTCTGAGAGGCATGTGGGAGTCTAGGACTCACACTCCAAGATGCCCAGTCCTGTTCCACATTGCAGGAGACCAAGCCACCCCCTGTGTCTGCACCTGCATATTCCTAGTGCTTCTCTGAGCCCCTGGGCTGTGATGAAGGAGATAAATTCATCCAATCATATATATTGAGTGTTTACTGTGTGCAGAGCACTGTACTATGCGCTTAGGAGAGTGCAGTACAACTAGGCCCCATTTTTCCTCTACTCCTACTCCCTTCTGCATCGCCCTGACTTTCTCCCTACGCTCTTCCCCCTTCCCAGTCCCACACTACTTATGTCCATATATGTAACTTTATTTATTTGTATTGATGTCTTTCTCCTCCACTCTGGACTGTAAGCTCATTGTGGGCAGGGAATGTGACTGTCTTCTGTTGTACTGTACTCTCCCAAGTGCTTAGTACAGTATTCTGGACACAGTGAGCACTTAATAAATGGGAATGAATGAATGAATAAACAGACACATTCCCTGCCCATATCAGTACACAATTACTCCACCTTCTCTCTTCAGACATGTGGTCTTTGGCCCAGATATACATGGTCATAAATTCATCTTTAGCCTTCCAGGAAGCTACAGTTTTGGAAGCAATTCCTTTGGGCAGGGATTGTGCCTGTCAACTCAGTTGTACTCTCCCAAGTGTTTAATGCAGTGTTGTGCGCACATTAAGGGCTCAATAGAGCAGTGTAGTCTAATGGATAGAGCACCAGCCTGAGGGTCAGAAGGACCCAGGTTCTAGTTCTTGCTCTGCCACTGTCAGTGAGACAATTATATTTATTTGCAGTCTACAGAGCACCGTACTAAGCACTTAGGAGCGCTCAATGTGGAGAAGCAGCAAGGCTTAGTGGAAAGAGCACAGGTTTGGGAGTCAGAGGATTTGTGTTCTAATCCCGGCTCCTCCACTTGTCTGCTGTGTGACCTTTGGCAAGCCACTTAACTTCTCTGTGCCTCAGTTACCTCATCTGTAAAAACGGAATTAAAAGTGTGAGCCCCATGTGGGACAACCTGATTACCCTATATCTGCCCCAGTGCTTAGAACAGTTCTTGACACATAGTAAGCACTTAACAAATACCATAAAAATAATAACAATATAACATGTCTTCTGTGTGACCTTGGGAAAATCACAACTTCTCTAGGCCTCAGCTATCTCATCTGTAAAATGGGGATTATGTCTGTGAGCCCCCTCTGGGAGATGGACTGTGTCCAACCTGATTACTGTGTAACTACCTCAACACTTAGAACGGTCCTTGGCACATAGTAAGGGCTTAACAAATAACATAAAACAATACAAAACAAAACAAAACAATATGGGGTAGATTTTTCTCTGCCTCAAGTCTGCCAAAAGTCTGAACCTGGCCGTTAAATCTGATTATCTTGTACCTACCCAACATTTAACCAATAATAATAATAATGTTGGTATTTGTTAAGTTCTTGCTATGTGCCAAGCACTGTTCTAAACACTGGGGGAGATACAAGGTAATCAGTGTGTTCCACATGGGGCTTCATCTTCATCCCTATTTTACAGATGAGGTAACTGAGGCCCAGAGAAGTTAAGTGACTTGCCCAACACAGCTGACAAGTGGCAGAGGAGGGATTAGAACCCACAACCTCTGACTCCCAAGCCCGGGCTCTTTCCCCTAAGCCATGCTGCTTGTTTGTAATAATAACTGTGGTATGTGTCAAGCGCTGTACTAAGCATTGGAATGGATACAAGCAAATCATGTTGGGCACAGTCCCTGTCCCACATGGGGCTCACACTCTTAGTCCCCATTTCACAGATGCAATAACTGAGGCACAGAGAAGTCAAGTGATTTGCCCAAGGTCTGCGCTGGGATTAGAACCCAGGTCCCTGTGACTCCCGGGCTTGTGCTCTACTCATGAGGCCATGCTGCTTCTATGTGCCTGTGCTTGGCACTTAGTAAGTACTTAATGCATACATAAGGACTAAATCAATAAAACAATTAATTAATTGCTCCAAACTGACTGTGTTAGTCATTGTTTGTGTTCCTGTACTGCCAGTTGATGCTAAATGTAGCACATAGGAGGAGTGAGGAGTGAGGAGTTTTTAAATATTTAGTGAGGAGTATTGCAACTGCTCAGAAAGTCCTACCTGGCCTCTTTTGGTAAATCTTGGTCTGACATCCATTTAGACATTAATTTTAATGTTAGAGAAGCAGTGTGTTCTACTGGATAGAGCACAGTCCTGGGAGTCAGAAGGACCTAAATTATAATCCCAGTTCCACCTGATGTCTGCATTGTGACCACAGGCAAATCATTTAACTTCTCTGTGCCTCAGTTAACTCATCTGTAAAATGGGGTTTGTGAGCCAGGATTGTGTCCAACCTGATTAGCTTGTATATACCCTAGTGCTCAGAATAGTACCTGGCACATAGTAAGTGTGGTCTGAAGTGGGAAACCAAATTAGTACCGAACGCTACATCTCCCAAAGAATTTGCTGTGCTCTTGATTCGACTATGTTTTTATTGAATGAATGAATAAATAACTCAATGAAACAAACTCGATGTGGGCAGGGAACATGTCTACCAACTCTACTATACTTTACCCTCTCAAGCACTTACTACAGTATTCTGTACTGCAAGGGTTTAGTCTGTGGAGAGAATCATCATTCTCATCACCATCAGTAGTATTTATTGTACCCTTACTGTGTACAGGGCACTGTCACGAGCTTGCAGTCTAGAGGGTCAGATAGACATTAATATTAATCAATTAATCATATTCATTGAGTACTTACTGTGATTCGAGTATTTACTGTGGATAACTCCCTCCAGTTATCACCCCATCTCCCTCCTACTGTTCCTCTCCAAATGCCTTGAGCAAACGTTCTACACCCAGTATCTCAAGTTCATCTCCTTCAATCCTCTCCTTAACCCCTTCAAATCTGGCTTCCAACCCCTTCAATCCACAGAAACCTCCCTCTCAAAGGTCACAAATGATCTCCTTCTTGCCAAATCCAACGGCCTCTACTTTACCATAATCCTCCTCCATGTCTCAGCTGCCTTTGATACCGGAATAATTATCCAAACTTGGTTTCACTGTTGCTGTCCTCCCCTGTTTCTCCTCCTGCCTCTCTGGCCACTCATTCTCAATCATTTATGGGCTCCTCCTATGCCTCACACCCCCTTAAGTCCTTAAAGGTTCAGTTTTGGGTCCTCTTCTATTCTCCATCTACACCTACTCTACTTCTATGCCTTTAACTATCACCTCTATGTGGATGATTCCCAAATGTACATCTCCAGCCTCTTCTTCTCTGCAGTTTGATCTTTCTTCCTATCTTCAAGACATCTCTACTCGGATACCCTGCCAACATCTCAAACTTAACATGTCTGAAACAGAACTCCTAATTTTCCCACCTAAACCAGTCCTCCCCACTATTTTCCCACCACTGTATACAGCACCACTATCCTTCCTGTCTCACAAGTCACCTTGGCGTTATCCCTGAATTATCTCTCTCATTCAATGCACTTATTCAATCTGTCCCTAAATCAAGTCAGTTAAACCTGCTTCACAATATTACTAAAATCCTCTCCATCCAAATTCTACCATGTTAATCTAAGCACCTATTTTATCCTGCCTTGGTAACTGTATCAGCCTCCTTGCTGACCTCCCAGCCACCTGTCTCTCCCCGCTCTCCAGTCCATACTTCACTTGTTTCCTAGATCATTTTTCTAGAAAAACATTCAGTCCATGTTTCCCCACTCCTCAAGAACCTCCAGTGGTTGCCAATCCATTTGATCAATGCGTCAAACAGAAATTCTACCGTGGGCTTGAAAGCATTTGATTACTTTGACCCTTCTACCTTACCTCTCTGCTCTATCACTACAACCTAGCTCATACACTTCACTCCTCCAATACCAACCTACTCTCTATACCTCATTCTCATCTGTCTCACTGCTGATCTCTCACTTCTTTCTCTGCCCTGGAATGCCTTCCCTCTTCATATCTGACATAAAATTAATGACTCTCTCTACTTTCAAAGCCTTATTGAAGGTGTGTCTCCTCCAAAAGGCCTTCCCTGACTAAGCCTTCATTTCCTCCTCTCTAACTCTCCTCTGCATCACCTGTGCTCTTGGATTTGTTCCTTTATGCTGGAAGGGAGCTCTTCTGAATGGCTTTATGTGAGGGATAAAAGGAGGAGGAATTGAGGACAGTGTAAATTTGGCTTAACTGTCCCTGCTTTCATTCAGCTGTTTTCCTGGGCCAAGAGCCCAGTGTGGTTTAATTTCTGTTTATTATTTGTATATCATCCCAAATTCTCTTCTGATGGGTGCTTTGTAAATCATCATCCATTTTGGCTTCCAAATAGGAACAGTGTCTTTTTAAACGGTGGAATAGGTCTGCCCTGGAAAGAGACTGTCATTTGTAAGCTCGAACCAGTTTCTGTGTGCAATTCATTTGTAAAGTGGAACATTTTCCACACATTGTTGTATCAAGTCAAAGGATAGCAGGGCCTCTTCAAGGGAAGCAGCCCTTCAGGGATTCAGTCTCACACATTCCCTGGCAAAAGCCTTGGAACAACATAAATGAAAAAATAAATGTGTGCAAGGGCAAAGAAAACACATCAGTTGTTTATAGTATTTTAGTTAAAAGGAAAAACAGCACTCTTACTTAAAACAAAGGGTGTGTTGATTGCAGTATTTTGGCTTTATGATCTCCTTCACAGTCTGCATATCACCAACAAGAAGGATGAAATGTTTGCAGGCGAACAAAAGTGTGGGGAGGGTCTACAGGCTGTAACACATCTGATTCTTTGATGGAACAAAAGGTGTCTGAAGGAACCTACCTGGGATTGTGTGGGAGTAAAAAACCAGAAGTTAGTTGAAATTAGCTTGGTATTCTGTGGTACACACAAGACTTAACAATGAACGGATCTTCTCTTCCTTCTAACAGCAATGTTGTGCAGCCTTAAAAGGGTACACGGCCAACTCCCTTAAAGGTGTGACATTATCTCCAATGATGTTTGGAAGATTCTTGAGAGTGTCTACCCCAGCACCCCTTTCCACCCTCACAGAACCTTCTCCTGCCATTGGAGAGACGGTCTCAGGATGAGCCAGTTCCTGCGCATTAACTGGGGCTCCAAGAGAGTGACTGGACTGGACAAGAAAAGAGGCCGTCAATCAGTCAGTAAGAAAATCATTGGCATTTACTGAATGCTTACTGTGTGCAGAGCACTGCAATAAGTGCTTGAGAGAATATTATACTACAGAGTGGGTAGACATGTTCCCTGCCCACAGAGAGCTTACAGTCTAGAGAGGCCACTTCAGGTCTGGGTTCATTTTGGGGGTGGCAGGCTTGCAAAGCAGAACTACATGGCAATGGGGAAGTTCTACTATTTGAATGGTATAGAAGAAGAACCGTTCTTCTGCTAGAACCAAGCCCATAGGGGTTAGTTCTAGGAGTCCTGCATTAGCCCATTTCCCTTTAACCATAAAATTGTCAACTGCCAGGAAATGCCTGGTTTGCCCATCCATAAAACGGACACACACACACACACACACACACACACACACACACACACACACACACACACACACACACACACACACACACACCTTCCTTGATTTGCCCATCCGCATGGGCTTGGGAGTCAGAGGTCGTGGGTTCTATTCTCAGCTCCGCCACTTGTCTGTTGTGTGATTTTGGGCAAGGCACTTAACTTCTCTGTGCCTTAGTTACCTCATCTGTTAAATGGGGATTAATAATAATAATAACAATAATAATAATGTTGGCATTTGTTAAGTGCTTAATGTGTGCCAAGCACTATTCTAAGTGCTGGGGGAGATACAAGGTAATCATGTTGTCCCACATGGGGCTCACAATCTTAATCCCCATTTTACAGATGAGGTAACTGAGGCACAGAGAAGTTAAGTGACTTGCCCAAAGTCACACAGCTGACAAGTGGCAAAGCTGGGATTAGAATCCACAACCTCTGACTCCCAAGCCTGTGATCTGTCAACTAAGCCACACTACTTCTTTAATCAATCAATCAATCAATCAATCATATTTATTGAGCGCTTACTATGTGCAGAGCACTGTACTAAGCGCTTGGGAAGTACAAATTGGCATCACATGGAGACAGTCCCTACCCAACAGTGGGCTCACAGTCTAAAAGGGGGAGACAGAGAACAGAACCAAACATACCAACAAAGTAAAATAAGTAGGATAGAAATGTACAAGTAAAATAAATAAATAAATAAATAAACAGAGTAATAAATATGTACAACCATATATACATATATACAGGTGCTGTGGGGAAGGGAAGGAGGTAAGACGGGGATGGAGAGGGGGACGAGGGGGAGAGGAAAGAAGGGGCTCAGTCTGGGAAGGCCTCCTGGAGGAGGTGAGCTCTCAGCAGGGCCTTGAAGGGAGGAAGAGAGCTAGCTTGGCGGATGGGCAGAGGGAGGGTATTCCAGACCAGGTGGAGGATGTGGGTCCACTTTAAGACTGTGAGCCCCACGTGGGACAACCTGATTACCTTGTATCTACCCCAGCACTTTGAACAGTGCTTAGCATATAGTAAGCTCTTAACAAATACTATCATCATCATCATTATTATTATTATTACTAGCACTGTATTAAGTAATTGGAAGAACACAGAGACCAATTCTTATTGATTGATTATTTCATAAAAGAATCAATTCCTATTCTGAAGGAGTTTACAATTCAAAAAGGGAGATAGGCAGAAAATGATTTACATATAGGGGAACATGACAAATGGAAAGATGATGAGTAAATAAATAACTGAAATGGCAGAGAACATAAAATGAGAGGAGCAGAAGTGCTACTGTGGTTGTGTGTTCATCAGGATGAGTTGTAGTGAAGGAAATTCATTCAATCATATTTATTGAGCACTTTCTGTGTGCAGAGCACTGTACTAAGCGCTTAGGAGAAGAAGCTTTAGAGGAAGTGGGACTTGAGTAGTATAAAGCACTTAGCATATGTTTGACAACACAGGGTCCTTTTTTAAGGAAAAGAGATTCATATTTTTACCTCATGGAAACCTCAAGAAACTGCTGTCTTGGTGATCTTGACTCCATTCCAAGGGGGAAACAGCATGGCCTACTGGAAATCAATAAATCAATCAATTGCTTTTACTGAGTGCTTATTCTGTGCTGTGCACTGTACTTAGCGGGTTGGAGAGTACAATATAACAGAGTTCAAGTGCAAGGATGACACAGAAGGGAGTGGGAGAAGAAGAAATGAGGGCTTAATCAGGGAAGACATCTTGAAGGAGATGAGCCTTCAATAAGGCTTTGAAGATGGGGAGGGTGATTGTCTAACAGATATTCATTCATTCATTCATACGATTGTATTTATTGAGCGCTTACTGTGTGCAGAGCACTGTATCAAGCGCTTGGGAAGTACGAGTTGGCAACATATAGAGACAGTCCCTACCCAACAGTGGGCTCACAGTCTAGAAGGGGGAGACAGACAACAAAACAAAATATATTAACAAAATAAAATAAATAGAATAGTAAATATATACAAGTAATATAAATAGAGTAATAAATATGTATAAACATATATACAGGTGCTGTGGGGAGGGAAAGGAGGTAGGGTGGGGGGATGGGGAGAGGAAGGAGGGGGAGAGGAAGCAGGGGGCTCAGTCTGGGAAGGCCTCCTGGAGAAGGTGAGCTCTCAGTAGGGCTTTGAAGGGAGGAAGAGAGCTAACTTGGCAGATGTTCGGAGGGAGGGTATTCCAGGCCAGGGGGAGGATGTGGGCTGGGGGTCGATGGCAGGACAGGCAAGAACGAGGCACAGTGAGGAGGTTAGCGGCAGAGAAGCGGAGGGTGCGGGCTGGGGTGTAGAAGGAAAGAAGGGAGGCGAGGTAGGAGGGGGCGAGGTGATGGAGAGCCTTGAAGCCGAGAGTGAGGAGATATGAAAAGGGAGGATATGACCATGAGGTCCTCAGGGTCACATAACTAATCACAGGACTGAGAGTAAGGAGACCTGGATTCTAATCTTGTTTCTGTTACTTGCTTGCTGTGTGACCATATGCAAATCATTTAATTTATTCGTTCAGTTTTCTCATCAATAATGGGACTTAAAGATCTGTTCTTCTCCCACCCTCCATACCGAGAGCCTACAAGGGCAGGAAAGTGATCAGATCTGATTCTACCATATTCAACCCAGTTCTTAGCAAAGTGCTTGGCACAGAGTAAACCTTTAACAAATTCCCAAAATGAAAGTCATAACAGTTCCTGAAATTAGAGAATAGAGTCGTCACCTACTATAATCTCAGGAACCACCCTTGGCTTCCTTTTTCCTCCAGGGATCATTTTTCCTGGCTGCATTTCAGTGGTGTCCACAGTTCACCTGGCCTTGTTTTCTCCTGTTTGCTTGTCATGAGGGACACCCCTGATTCAAGTAAAAGGAATTGGAGCCTATAACTTTCCTGAGGGCCTCTTTGTGGCATAATTGCAGACAGTGTAGGCCCTATTCATTCATTCATTTAATCGTATTTATTGAGTACTTACTGTGTGCAGAGCACTGTACTAAGCGCTTGGGAAGTACAAGTTGTCAACACCACCTTCATTCTTGTCCTCTCAAGGTTTTAGCCAATGGAGGATGATATATAGATTGGTGGATGGAGAGAGTGTGTGCCGTGAGCTTCTTCTGGCATTTTTCCACTTGATTTTATCCATTATTACCACAGAAAGGTTAAAAAAGCACATCCATAAAAATGTAAGTCAAGAGGGTTATGGGAATAAGTTCACTATTGTGCAGCAAGGGTTAAGAGAGAAACTACAGAGACCCCAATAAAAGTTTGGCATATTTATTAAAATACAAGGAAACCATGAATAATCTAGGCCTCCTTCCACCCCCTTAGCTACTTTTATGAGAACTGTAGGAAATTCCCTTCAAAGGCAGAAAATGCTCATGGAAATAGGCTGTCTGTTAGGCTTCCTCTCTCCTCAAAAATCCTACTGGCTTTCTCTCAGAACCCAATTTGCAAAACCTTACAACTTTTTATTTTAGGAATGCATTGTTCATATACCATATTATTTCATATATATGCATAGATATACATTAATTAAAACAAAACCCTATTACCTCTTGCAGGGATACTATATTTGAGCACTTCTTTCTCTTTCCTTTGTGGATTTCACATTCAGCCCCTGTATGTCCTGCATAAAAGGTTTCCAGTCATTTGGAATATCCTTTAGAGAAGCAGCGTGGTTCAGTGGAAAGCGCATGGGCTTGGGAGTCAGAGGTCATGGGTTCAAATCCTGGCTCCATCAATTGTCAGCTGTGTGACTTTGGGCAAGTCACTTGATTTCTCTGTGCCTCAGTTACCTCTTCTGTAACGTGGGGGTTAAGACTGTGAACCCCACATGGGACAACCTGATCACCTTGTAACCTCCCCAGCGCTTAGAACCGTGCTTTGCACATAGTAAGAGCTTAACAAATGCCATCATTATAATAAAATATTAATGACAACTGTCGTATTTTTAAAGCATTCATTCACTCATTCAATCATATTTATTAAGTGCTTACTGTGTGCAGAGCACTGTACTAAGCTCTTGGGAAAGTACAGTGGAACAATCAACAGTGACATTCCCTGTCCACAGTGAGCTCCTACTTTCTATGTGCTAAGCACTGTACTAAACACCAGGGAGATATTAGATAATCAGGTGGGACATAGACTGTGAGCCCCATGTGGGACAAGGACCAAGTAGAAGGTAGAACAGGTATTAAATCCCCATTTTACAGAGGAGGAAACTGAGGTACAGCAAACTTATATGACTTGGCCAAAGTTACACAGCAGACAAATGGTAGAGCAGGAATTAGAACACAGGTCATCTGAATCCCAGTCCCATGCTCTTTTCACTAAGCCACATATAATACTTGACTAACTTCGGTCAGATTTTTAAGAGCCTAATGAGTGTCAAACACTGCACTGACATTGTTCTGTACATACCTCCACAGTCCTCAAAAGCAAGATACCCATTCCTCTCTTCTCTTATCCACTCTCTTCTCCCTCTCACCTCCAGCTTGCAATCTTTGTCCCTCTCAAGTTAACTTATTGGGCCTCATTCTGATCTCATCCATTTTGAATATCTTTTTCACCCCTTTTCCCTTATCTGGAACTCTCTCCCCTTTCAAATCCACCAAACCACAGCTCTCCCCATCTTCACAGAAATTCTAAATTATCTTCTCCAGGAGATCTTCCCCTATTGTTTTTTTCTCCCTAGGTAATAATGGTTATCATAATAATTATGATATTTGTTCAGTGTTACCATGTGCCAAGCGCCATGCTAAGCACTGAGATAAGTGTAATATAATCAGATTAGTCACCATGCAGGTCCCAAAGTCTCACAGACTAAGGGGAACAGAGAATAGGTATTTAATCTCCATTTCAATTATGGAGAAACTCAGGCACAGGGGATTTAAGTGACCTGCCCAGTGTCATAAAGCCGACAAGGAATGGGGCTGGAATTCAGAGAAGTAATATGGCATAGAGGATAAAGCATGGGCCTGGGCATTAGAAGGACCTGAGTTCTAATTCTGCCTCCAGCACTTCTCTATTGTGTGACCTTGGGCAAGTCACTTCACTTCTCTTTGTCTCAGTTACCTCATCTGTAAAATGATGATTAAGACCATGAGCCCTATGTGGGACAGGGACTGTGTCCAACCTGATGAAGTTGTCTCTAACTCAGCACTTAGTACAGTTCCTGGCACAGCGTAAGTGCTTTAACAAATACCATAAAAAAATATGGGAACAAGTATGTTTTGATTCCCAGCCCTGTCCTTTTACATTCATTCATTCAATTGTATTTATTGAGCACTTACTGTATGCAGAGCAGTGTACTAAACACTTGGAAAGTACAACACATTCATTCATTCATTCAATCGTATTTATTGAGTGCTTACTGTGTGCAGAGCACTGTACTAAGTGCTTGGGAAGCACAAGTTGGCAACACATAGAGATGGGCCCTACCCAACAGCAGGCTCACAGTCTAAAAATACAGCAATAGAGACATTCGCTGATTTACTCTGTCCATGATCCGGTCGAGTTCACTACATGAACTATAATAATGTGACTGAAAGTGGAGAGAGAAAAGGGCAGTTATAAAATATCTCCCTTCCTTTACAGAGGGAGAAGCAGCACAGATCCTGGATAATCGACAAACTGGACAACACGTCCCTATGTAAAGGACAGTGGGTAAGAGCAGTGCAAGAGTGAAAGGAACATGGAAATTACAACTGAAAAATGGTTTTCTTCATGTGTCCCTAGTCCTTAAAATCTTCCAGTTGTTGCCCCTTTAGGGTCTTCACGGTCTTGGCAGGGAGAGAGTAATGAGAATATGTTCTTATGGACCCCATGAAATGATGGATGCTGGCTTCATGCCACTTGCCCAAGATGTGAGCCTGCGTTTGGGTCTTCATGGCCCAGCTGCCGGGGGAAGTGATAAAAGAAATGGGGGCTGGGCAACGGGCGATGTGGCTTCATGCCACAGAGCCCAGATTTGAGACTTCCCATCTGGGCCATCTCATCCTATCCCGACTGGATTACTGCATCAGCCTCCTCTCTGATCTCCCATCTTCCTGTCTCTCCCCACTTCAATCTACACTTCACGCTGCTGCCCAGATCGTCTTTGTGCAGAAACGCTCTGGGCATGTTACTCCCCTCCTCAAAAATCTCCAGTGGCTACCAATCAACCTATGCATCAGGCAAAAACTCCTCACTCTCGGCTTGAAGGCTCTCCATCACCTCGCCCCCTCCTACCTCACCTCCCTTCTTTCCTTCTACAGCCCAGCCCGTACCCTCCGCTCCTCTACCGCTAACCTCCTCACTATGCCTCATTCTCGCCTGTCCCACTGTCGACCCCCGGCCCATGCCATCCCCCTGGCCTGGAATGCCCTCCCTCCTCACATCCACCAAGCTAGCTCTCTTCCTCCCTTCAAAGCCCTACAGAGAGCTCACCTCCTCCAGGAAGCCTTCCCAGACTGAGCCCCCTCCTCCATCTCTCCCTACTCCCCCTCCCCATCCCCCTGCCTTACCTCCTTCCCCTCCCCACAGCACCTGTATATATGTATATATGTTTGTACATATTTATTGTGCTATTCATTTATTTTACTTGTACATATTTATTCTATTTATTTTATTTTTGTTAATATGTTTTGTTTTGTTGTCTGTCTCCCCCTTCTAGACTGTGAGCCCACTGTTGGGTAGGGACCGTCTCTATATGTTGCCAATTTGTACTTCCCAAGTGCTTAGTACAGTGCTCTGCACACAGTAAGCGCTCAATAAATGATTGAAGGAATGCCCATTCCTCTGTGCATACATAAAACGTTCTGACCATTGTTTTTAAAACACTCAGACAGCTCTCTACCCAATACTTAGCCTTACTTCTCTCCTACTATAACCCAGCTTGCAAGCTTCATTCCTCTCAGGCTAACCTACTCACTGCACCTCATTCTTGTCTCTCTCACCATCAACCTCCTGGTTGGAACTTTCGCCCCTTTCACATTTGGCAGGTCAATATTTTCCCCATCTTTTTCTTCTTTTTTTTCTAAAAATGTTATTTGTTAAATGCTTACTATCCCAGCTCTGTCACTTGTCTGTTGCGTGGCCTTGGGCAAGTCACTTCACTTCTCTGGATCTCAGTTACCTCAGTGGTAAAAGGAGGATTGAGACTATTAGCCCCGTGTGGGAGAGGGACTGTATCCAACCTGATTTGCTTGAATCCACCTTAGTGCTCAATATAGTGCCCGGCACAAAGTAAAGGCTTAACACGATTGATTGATTAACAAATACCACTATTATTATCATGTGTCAAGCACTGTCTAAGCTATAGGGTAGATACAAATTGATCAGGTTGGATACAGTCCCCGTCCCACATGGAGCTCACAGTCTAAATTGGAAAGAGGAAGATTTAATCCCCATTTCATAGACGAGGTAGATGAGGTAACTGAGGTACAGAGAAGTTAAATGACTTGCCCAAGGCCACACAGCAAGCAATTGGCAGAGCTGGGATTAGTACCCAGGTCCTCTGACTCCCAGGTTTATACTTTTTCTCCTAGGCCATGCTGCTTCTCAAAACCCTGAAATCACACCTCCTCCAGGAAGCCTTCTCTGATTCATTTTTTATCTCACACCTTATTTCCTCTACCTACTATCAATCAATCGTATTTATTGAGCACTTACTGTGTGTAGAGCACTGTACTAAGTGCTTGGGAAGTACAAGTTGGCAACATATAGAGACGGTCCCTACCCAACAGTGGGCTCACAGTCTAGAAGTCTACTAACACTCCACAACCTCCATGTTTCCTAAGCATTTGAGAAAGCCAGTCCAGCTTCCCTAACCCAACTCCCATCCTTACATAGATACATTTACATAGATACATTTAAAATCTGTTACTTCCTGCTACCTATAGTTTTTTTGAAGTGTGCCTCCTCCACTAGATTGTAAATTTCTTGGCAGTCCGATAATCTTATTGTTCTCTCTCAGAGTGCTTAGTACAGTGCTCTGTGACCAAACCATCGTTTCCTTTTCTTCAACTCCCTTCTGCATCATCCTGACTTGCTCTCTTTATTCATGCCCCTTCCTAGCCCCACAGCACTTCTGTACATATCTGTAATTTATTTATTCATGTTAATATCTCTCTCCCCCTCTAGACAATAAGCTTGTTGTGGGCAAGGAATGTGCCTGTCATATGGTTATACTGTACTCTTCCAAGCCTTAGAACAGTAAGAGTTCAATAAATACAATTGATTGACTGTGAAGAGTTAGTGTTCAATAAATACTACTGATTGATAACTGAAAAAATACAAGTACACATCATCTTCTATTTTTCCATGAAGCATTGCATTTAAATGTAATAATGATTACTGAATGTCCTTGGACAGGTTAGAACTCATTTCAGAGGTTCTGGCTTCACTTTGGTATTTCTAGTAATTGGAAAAGCACCTGGTGGAAATGTGTATTAGGGACCATAGGGAATATGGCATTTTCCTTGAGCTAATGTTCTCCACCTGCACTCCAAACTCTGAGCTAATAATGGCAGGTAGCCAGACAACCTTCTGGATTTGTTTAAATATCTCTCCCTGACTAAGCAAAATGCACAGACCCTGGACCCTTAGATTGACTTTATATACTCCCCTCTGCCTGAGATAATCAACACCTCATGTTATAATGGGTAAGAGTATTTAAGTTAATTAGTCACTCTCTTGGCACCTTATTTATTACTACACGCTGCCAAGTTACATTCATGAATAACTTTATTTTATAGAATTTGAGATTTCTGGTAGCCACCCACAAAACATAATGACCAACATTCCAAGCAGCTGATTGTACAAACTTGGAAGTACTCTCTATATAATGCTCCATAGATCAGTAATACAACTAATGTTCTATCTATTCAGTGGCTATTCCTTTTGTGCATTACTTACCTTCTACGATATAAGAGCACAGCAAGCAAAGCATCCTCAGTACCATGCAGATTTTCAAGGTTCTGGAAAAAGAGATACTTAGCAAATCTCAGATGGTGGAATGTAGACATTGATTCATTCATTTGTATTTATTGAGCACTTACTGTGTGCAAAACACTGTACTAAGCATTTAGGAGGGACAGTGTAACAATAAACACATTCCCTGGACATGCTAAGGAACATGTCCAATAACGATATATGTAAAATTGCCCTCCATTTTTGTCAATGGCATTACTGATAGTGAATTTTTTATTTGGGTGTTAGAGGGGCTGAAAAATCCAATGTGGGATTCATGGGCTCAATTGCAGTGAGTACATACAAATACTGTCCCTTGGGCCAAAAGGTTTGCTGTTTGTAGCATCTGACAATGTCTTTGTCTGTTTCACGATCTTGTCAGAAGTTCTGCCTCTTATAGTGAGGTCTTTCTTGTGCTGTGCTGGTAGCTCATCAGCCCACTGCAGTTTATTCATTCATTCAGTCACATTTATTGAGTGCTTACTGTATGCAGAGCACTGAACAATTCGGCAACAGAGACAATCCCTACCCAACAGTGGGCTCACAGTCAAGAAGGGGGAGACAGATAACAAAACAAAACAAGTAGACAAGTGTCAAAACCATCAAAATAGATACATAGAATTATAGCTATACACACATCATTGATAAAATAGAGTAATAAATATGTACAAATATACACCAGTGCAGTGGGGACGGGAAGGAGGTAGGGCAAAGGGAGGGAGTGGGGGCGATGGGGAGGGGAGGAGGAGCAAAGGATAAAGGGGGGGCTCAGTCTGGGAAGGCCTAGTGGAGGAGGTGAGCTCTCATCAGGGCTTTGAGGGAAGGAAGAGACATATTTTGGCAGATGTGTGGAGGGAGGGCATTCCAGGCCAGAGGTAGGACATGGGCCAGGGGTCGATGGTGGGACAGGTGAGAACAAGGCACAGTGAGGAGGTTAGCAGCAGAGGAGCGGAGTGTACACCTGGGCTGTAGAAGGAGAGAAGGGAGATAAGGTAGGAGGAGGTGAGATGATGGAGACGGAGAGTTGTCTCCTAGCTTTCAGCTGTGATGCTCCATTGCCCAACACCCTGAACTGCAACATACTCAAAGCTTTTCCTCTGTTCTTTTGGTGTGTGATCATCCCTATTCAGCTAATCATATCCAATAGCTATTTGGGTATCTTACTGTCAGCTTTTCTTTTCAAATTTCCAATCCAGCGAAGGTGAACACAACTTCACCGATTGTAGCCTTGCTCTTCCTTTCTAGTTCGGCCCTTCCTGTTCAATCAGTGGTATTGATTTATTCATTCATTCATTCATTCAATCGTATTTATTGAGCGCTTACTGTGTGCAGAGCACTGTACTAAGCGCTTGGGAAGTACAAGTTGGCAACATATAGAGATGGTCCCTACCCAACAACGGGCTCACAGTCTAGAAGGGGGAGACAGACAACAAAACAAAACATGTGGACAGGTGTCAAGTCATCAGAACAAATAGAATTAAAGCTAAATGCACATCATTAACAAAATAAATAGAATAGTAAATATGTACAAGTAAAACAAACAGAGTAATAGATCTTTACAAACATATATACAGGTGCTGTGAAGAGGGGAAGGAGGTAGGGCAAGGGGATGGGGAGGGTGAGAAGAAAAAGGGGGCTCAGTCTGAGAAGACCTCTTGGAGGAGGTGTGTGCACAGCACTGTACAATGTGCGTGGGAGAGTATGATACAATAGAGCTGGTTGATGTGATTCCTGCCCTTAAGAAAGACCTCCATTTTTGAACTTTTCCCAAAGAAGAGGACTTGAGAGAAGAGAGGTCTCTGCTACCCCTTCCTCGCCGCAGCTTCTGCCCCCTACTCTCCATTCATCCTGATCTGGTCAAGCGAGGAGGAATCTCCAATCAACAATCAATTGATCATATTCACTGAATGCTTAGTGTGTGCAGAGCACTGTACTACGTGCTTGGAAAGTACAATTCGGCAACAAATAGAGACAATCCCTACCCAGCAACATGCTCACAGTCTAGAAGACGGGCTCAAAGTCTAGAAGGAGGCACAGAGAAGTGAAATGACTTGCCCAAGCTCACACAGCAGACAAGGGGCAGAGTCAGGATTAGAACCCAGGTCCTTCTGACTTGCAGGCCTATGCTCTTTCACTGCTTCATTCATTCATTCATTCAATCGTATTTATTGAGTGCTTAATGTGTGCAGAGCACTGTACTAAGCACTTGTGAGACTACAATACAACGACAAACAGACACCTTCCCTCACCACTACAAGTTTCCTACTTCTCTGGGTTTATTCCTGGGTGTCCCCCAAACTATTCTATAATGTGTGATGTTCTTTCATGGTGAGCAACAACTGATAAAAATGATTCTTTTCTGCTTTTGAAGATTGATTGTTGCAGATTCAGAACGTATGAAGAGGGTGGCCTAGGAAAGCCCCTATCTAGGGTGCTAACTTTCTGGGGAAGCCCACCGGGTACTGGGGGTGCCAAGCCAGGCTTAGAACACCTGCTTAGTGCCATTCCACCCACAAAAGCCACAGTCAGCTCTTTGACCACCAGGAAGGATTTAGTGCCCTGAAGACTCCCTTACCCCCTTCCCACCTCGCTTCCTAGGAGTTGTGAGCACAGGAGAGTTAGGTGTGTTGTGAAAAAGAACCTACCCAACATGTTACTTTAAAGAGTCACCTCCAGGGACAACATTATGAAATCAGTTAAAAGCAGAAACCTAGCAAATAAGCCTACTATAAGAGAAATTAGAGCACTTGGAAATTTCTCCCCCTTCGGATTGAGTTGCTGAAGAAAGCGGCTCTTGTGCAGGTTGTTGGAAGGCTTCAGGCTCTGTTCCTGGATCCAGAAGGCTTGCTTGTCCCCGGCCAATGGAGTAACACATTCTCATTAACAAGGGCGCCCCAGGCAATTTGGGTTTCTCATCATCTGCTTTGGGGGAAAAAGTTATAAAAGAATAGAATGATGAAAAGACTATTATGAAAAAGTAGTGTATCGCCCTTGTTTCTTAAACAATTGGCGCACAAGGGAGGATTGTTTCCTGGTAGAATACTATCTGGCACTGAATCAAGAGTATCGCAGCTGGTCTCTGCACTACACAGAGGGCAGAGGTGTCACCAATGCTCATTAACAATTTGCTGGTATGAAGTTCGGAGGAAGAAGTAAGAAAAGAGAGAAAATCCTTGAATTTCAAAAAAGAATTAGCATGTTTCAGGTGTCATCTGGTAAGAAACTTTAAAAATGATGGCATTTGTTAAGCACTTACTATGTGCCTAACACTGTCCTAAGTACTGGGGTAGATACAAGGTAATCAAGTTGTCTCATGTGGGGCTCGCAGTCTTAATCCCATTTTACAGATGAAGTAACTGAGGCACAGATAAATGAAGTGGCTTGCCCAAGGTCACCCAACTTTCCATTATGGTCCAGTTTATCCTTATCATCAAACAACCATTCTCCCAGTGGATAAGTGGTAGTACTAGTAACAGCATTTATAATAATAATAATAATAATGGCATTTATTAAGCGCTTACTATGTGCAAAGCACTGTTCTAAGCACTGGCACTGTTTTAAGCGCTTGGCACTGTTCTAAGCCCTGCGCACTGTTCTAAGTGCTGGACTCACTATGTGCAAAGCACTGTACTAAGCTTGGGGGACATATGCACAGGTGAGAATTAGAAGGGTCCCTGGTCCTCAGGTCTCACGGAAGCATGCTTCTTCTGGGGTCTAACAGGGTAAGAGGTAGGGAGACCATGCATCTCATTCCCACTTGAGGGACACAGAGAGATTGTCACAAAATTAAATCACTTAGAGAAGTTAAACCCAAAGCCCTAAGCCACGGCAGACCAGGCAGAGCTAGGACTAATCAATCAATCAATCATATTTATTGAGCGCTTACAGGTGCAGAGCACTGTACTAAGCGCTTGGGAAGTACAGGATGGCAACATATAGAGACAGTCCCTACCCAACAGTGGGCTCACAGTTTAGAAGGGGGAGACAGAGAACAAAACCAAACATATTAACAAAATAAAATAAATAGAATAGACATGTACAAGTAAAATAAATAAATAAATAAATAGAGTAATAAATATGTACAAACATATATACATATATACAGGTGCTGTGGGGAAGGGAAGGAGGTAAGACGGTGGGGATGGAGAGGGGGACGAGGGGGAGAGGAAAGAGGGGGCTCAGCCTGGGAAGGCCTCCTGGAGGAGGTGAGTTTTCAGTAGGGCCTTGAAGGGAGGAAGACAGCTAGCTTGGCGGATGTGGGGAGGGAGGGCATTCCAGGCCAGGGGAATAACGTGGGCCGGGGGTCGACGGCGGGACAGGCGAAAACGAGGCACGGTGAGGAGATTAGCGGCGGAGGAGCAGAGGGTGTGGGCTGGGCTATAGAAGGAGAGAAGGGAGGTGAGGTAGGAGGGGGTGAGGTGATGGACAGCCTTGAAGCCCAGGGTGAGGAGTTTCTGCCTGATGCATAGGTTGATTGGTAGCCACTGGAGATTTTTGAGGAGAGGAGTAACCTGCCCAGAGCGTTTCTGGACAAAGACAATCCAGGCAGCAGTGTGAAGTATGAATTGAAGTGGGGAGAGACAAGAGGATGGGAAATCGGAGAGGAGGCTGATACAGTAGTCCAGACGGGATAAGATGAGAGCTTGAACGAGCAGGGTAGCGGTTTGGATGGTTTGGATGGACAGGAAAGGGCGGATCTTGGCAATGTTGCGGAGCTGAGACCGGCAGGTTTTGGTGACGGCTTGGATGTGAGGGGTGAATGAGAGAGCGGAGTCGAGGATGACACCAAGGTTGTGGAGTAGAACCAGATCATGTGATTGCCCCTTGAATTATTTTTTATACCTTCCTCTTCCAACTTTCCAGAACCTCCTTTACCCACAAGGCCAATAACCAAACACGACTGTTGGTCCTTAGTTTACCACCCTCATTAATAAATGGCCCTTCTGTTTCTGTAGAAGTGATGCCATTGAAATGCTCTGGTATTGAATTGCTTTGTAGAAGGGGGAATTTCAGTCTGTTTTATGTATGACAAAAACTCCTAAAAATTTGTGCCATAGACCCACACGCCCGCATGGTCATCATATTATAAAGGGGTCCAACTTTGTGTTGGCAAAGGACTCAGTGGACAATACCGTGCTTAGACTGAATTTGGCTTTTTATTATGGGATCGCTCATTCTTCTGCAGGATATTTCTACCGTGTAAAGAAACGTTCTTGTAATTGAATTTTCCATAACCGTGATTACCGGACAGATATTTTAATCAGACCATCCATGTGAGTAAGATCGATTGCCAATCTTTGTGACAGGCCTAGCTTTACCCGGCCCCAGCCCAGTTCAGGAGTTAATTAGGACCTGGGGCTCAGGTTCGGACAGCTTAGAGAGCTGCCTGAGTCCCAAGTGAGCTCAGATGTCTGAGTGGCACAAGCATCCTGGAGGATAGCCCTTCCCCAGCCCATTCACTAGAATTTTGAGTCTTTGAGTAGGGGCAGTGAGGCTTAGATGACCTAAATCAGTTACAGTGCAACAAATCTGGCCCACCTGAAAATGACTTTATGCAAGATGATCCACATCACTGAGAACAATATTATGAAAATGATAACAGCATTTGTTAAGCACTTACTATGTGTCAAGCACTGTTGCAAGCATTGGGGTAGTTACAAGCTAATCAGGTTGGATCCAGTCCATGTCTCACATTGGGCTCACAGTCTTAATCCCTATTTTACAGATGAGGTAACTGAGGCATAGAAAAGTGAAGTGACTTGCCCAAGGTCACACAGCAGACATGTGGAGTAGCTGGGATTAAAATCCAGGCCATTCTGACTCCAGGCATGTACTCTATCCACTAGGTCATGCTGCTTCTCTTCAGTTGATTGATGATATTGATTGAGCTTTTCTTCTGTGCAGAGCACCGTAGTAAGCACTTGACAATAATCATCATCAGCATCATAATAATAATGATGGTATTTGTTAAGCACTTACTATGTGCCAAGCACCTTTCTAAGCACCAGGGTAGATACAAGGAAATCAGCTTGTTCCACGTAGGGCTCCCAGTCTTAATCCCCATTTTACAGATGAGGTAACTGAGGCACAGAGAAGTTAAGTGGCTTGCCTAAGGTCACACAGCAGACGAGTAGCGGAGGCAGGATTAGAACCCATGTTTTCTGACTCCCTAACTCGTGCTCTTTCCATTAAGCCCCGCTGCCCGCTGCTTCTCAATCAACCCATCACTGAAAATCACTGACTGAAAAATCGAAAGAACAAGGGTGCTCTGGCCTCTCTATAACCATCTTTAAGTACTAGGTCAATCAGAGTGGCATAACAAGGCTAGATTTAGAGAAAAAGTTAAAAATTAAGTCCTTCCCATTTACTAGAAAGCAGTATTAAGTTTGGGAAAATGCAAAGAAAAATTGGTTTATGCATGTATACTCTAATATGTCATATATATTATAGCATACATATTATATAAAACTATATAATGTATACTCTGATATACTCATACTCTAATAGTCACTTGATTTCAAAAGACCACAATCAATCAATCATATTTATTGAGCACTTACAGAGCACTGTAATAATAATAATAACTTCGGTATTTGTTAAGCACTTACTATGATAATAATGGCATTTGTTAAGTGCTCACTATGAGCAAAGCACTATTCTAAGTACTGGGGGAGAAGGTAATCAGGTTGTCCCACTTGGGGCTCATAGTCTTAATCCCCATTTTCCAAATGAAGTAACTGAGGCACAGAGTTGTTTGTTAAGTGACTTGCCCAAAGTCACACAGCTAATAAGTGGCAGAGCTGGGATCGTCATCATCATCAATCGCATTTATTGAGCGCTTACTATGTGCAGAGCACTGTACTAAGCACTTGGGAAGTACAAATTGGCAACACATAGAGACAGTCCCTGCCCAACAGTGGGCTCACAGTCTAAAAGTGGGCTCACAGTCTAAAACTGTGATTAGAACCCATGACCTCTGGCTCCTAAGCCCACACTCTTTCCACTGAGCAAGGCTGCTTCTCTTCTCTATTGTACTAAACACTTGGGAGAGCCCAATAAAACAGTTGTAGTAAATACATTCCTTTCCCAGAATGAGTTTACAGTCTACAGTGGGAGACAGAAATTAATATGAATAAATAAATCATTAATAACATGTAATTTAAAGATATGTACGTAAGTGCTGTGGAGTTGAGCATGGGGAGAATATTGTGTCCAAAGGTCACAGAATGAAGTGTATAGACAATGCAGAAGGGAATGTGTTTGTTTCTTGTTGTATTGTACTCTCCCCAGTGCTTATTACAATGCTTTGCACAAAGTAAGCACTCAGGCTAGGCCAGAGAATTCATATGCTTTAGCAGATTTTTTGAGGCCATCATAGCCATTTGGGCCAACTATAAGAGTACTAAGGTCAAGGATCATTCCACCTTAAGCCCTCCCCCCACCATCAGATCTTGAGGAAGTTATCTGGTTTAAAAACATGCAAATTTAAGCTTTCGTTAATTAATTAATTAATGATGGCATTTGTTAAGCACTTACTATGTGCAAAGCACTGTTCTAAGCGCTGGGGAGAATACAAGGTGATCAGGTTGTCCCATGTGGGGCTCACAATCTTAATCCCCATTTTACAGATGAGGTAACTGAGGCACAGAGTAGTTCAGTGGCTTGCCCAAAGTCACACAGCTGACAAGTGGCAGAGCTGGGATTTGAACCCATGACCTCTGACTCCAAAGCCCGTGCTCTTTCCACTGAGCCACGCTCAGTGGAATGACTTTTGAGTCATTACAAAAGACCCGGAAAGCTGTGGGGCAGCTGACCACAACTAGCAGTTGAAGTGGATGATAGAAGTGGTGTTATGGGCTTCAAAGGAAGGAAAGGAAGGGGGGTGGGGGGTGGGGTGTGTGTGTTTGTGTGTGTGTGTGCATTAGAAACGAGGCTAATGCAGCAATCCAGTCGGGATAGGATGAGAGTTTCTACATGTAGGGGCTTACCAGGTTGGGGAGAATGCCTTGATTTGGACTCTCCATCTGAGGGTCGTCTTCTGTGAAGAACAGGAGAATCTTCTGGAGAAACTGAAGCTAGAACAAAACTGTCATTAGTGTTCAGACAGGATGGAGTCAGGATCAGTGAGCCAACATGATAGCATTGGAAGGGCCTGGAAGACCAGAGTGAAATGACAGATGGAAGTACTTTTTCAGAACAGAAGTTTTGCACCTAATTTAAGGAAAATTATACTTGAACAGGAATTTATGTCTTGAATGAAAAAAACACTACATCATAAATTAAAGTGTCAATTGTATAGATTAGACTTTTGGCATTAAAATATACTCTTGTTTTAAGACAAACAACTGTTTCACATTCAGGCTAATGGAAGTAGCATAGACTAGTGGAGAGACAAGGGTCTGGAATTCAGAAGCTTTAGGTTTTAATCTCGGCCCTACCAATCCATTAAGCAACCAGTGATATTTGTGGAACACTGGCTGTATGCGAAGCCCTGTCCTAAGCATTTGGGAGAGCACAATCGAATTGGTAGACACAATTCCTGCCTTCAAAGAGCTTGCAATCTAATGGGGAAGATAGACACCAGTTGGACGATGTGTGACCTTGGCAAAGTCATTTAAATTGTATGTGCGTTAATTTCCTCATTTGTGAAATGGTAATTAAATATTTCCCCCCCGTACTTGGACTGTGTCTGATCTGATCATCCTGTATCTACTCCGGAGCTTAATATGGTGCTTGGCATATGCTAAGTGCTTAACAAATACCGCAGTTATTTATTATAACCCTTTTGAGGAAGTATTCCCCAGTCAAATAACCTGCCCAGGTCTTCCTAACCATACAGCCGTTCTTATCACTTATGTCTAGATTGACCTATATACTTTATTTATTTATTAATCTTATTCCTGCTATCATCTATTAATAATGGCATTTATTAAGCACTTGTTAGGTGGCAAGCACTGTACTAAGTGTCTATGGTAGATAAAGGATAATCAAGTCTGACACAGTTCCTGTCCCACATGCTGTTCACAGCCTAAGGAGGAGGGAGAACAGATATTAAATGTCCATTTTGCAGATGAGGAAACTGATTTACAGAAAAATTAAGTGATTTGCCCAGGGTTTCATGTCAGGCAAGCGACATAGTTGGGATTAGAACCTGGACCTTTTGACATTCAGTCATTTATTCAATCATATTTATTGAGCACTTACTGTGTGCAGAGCACTGTACTATGCACTTGGGAAGTACAAGTCTTGTGCCCCAGGCCCATGTTCTTTCTACTGGGGCACACCATCGTTCCTCTTCCTCCCACTATTGGTAAATTAATTCGTGTCTGCTTGTATTCTCCATTGATTTTCAACTTTATATAATAATTTGTCAAATTTAGATTGAACAACAGCCTTCTTCAGTTCAGAAAACACTTTGAATGGGCTAACTCTGCAACACCTCTGTGTGCCTGTGAAATGTTCCCTCCATTAGGGTTTTCTTCAGTCAAATTTTTAAATTCATCTGCTTTCTAGAAAACGTATGGAACATATTTTCATCTCAAAGATCTTCAACAGTTTCAGCATCTGGCAATGATACAATGGGTTGTTGAAGATGAACGAGTCCCCTATTGAACAATGATTCCTCTGAATAAGATGCATTAGCACATCACTACCTTCATTTTCCAATTCTAACTTAGATTTGCTACTCATTTATAATATTAATGATATGTATAATAAAAACAATGATAATAATGTTAAGTGCTTATTATTTGCCATGCTGCTGTTCTAAGCACTGGAGTAAGAACAAGATAATCAGGCCAGAAACAGTCTCTGTCCCACACTGGGTACACAGTCAAAATTGGAAGGAGAACAGTATTGAATCCCCATTTTACAGATTAGGACACTGAGGCACAAAGGAGTTAAGATATTTGCACAAGTTCACACTGCAGGAAAGTGGTGGAAAATCAGAATTAGAACCCAGGTCCCTAGACACCCGGACAAGCCCTTCTCTTCCCACTAGAGTATGCTGCTTCTCTTCAGTTGAACAACTACTTTGTCATGTCAGGGTATCTTCACATCCAGGGCAGTTTCCAATATAGATCGGATAAGACACCAAACAATACAGAGTGTTATGTTGCGGATGGCTATAACCATGTCGTCTTAGAGCGAGAAAACATCTGCTTGATGCTCCAGCTGCTATATTTTTGCAGCTGAATTGGAAAAAAACTTTCTTGTCCTAAAGGAATAGCAGTTTTTCAGCTGTGATGCTACAGAACGTTTCAGGAGAAGACCTTGACAGAAGACTAACAGAATGTCCAGATTCAGGCAGATAAAGGTTTCATCAGGACTAGATTACACAAGTTGGCTTTCCTTTCAATTAGGGGCTGCTTTCATCCTCTGAACCAAACCTCTCAGTTGCTAAAAACTATAGATGCCTTCTCCTTCCTGGAATTTATTTTAGCATCAATATTCCCTGCTAGATTGTAAATTCCTTGAGGATAGAAACTCCTTGAGGATAGGGATCATGTGTACTAATTCTAGCATACTTTCCCAAGGGTTTATGTGCCTATTCTGTGGAGAACACTGCAAAAAGCATTTGAGAGAGTAAAACAGAATCAGTAGGCATGATCCCCGCTTACTATTATTAGTATTAGTATTATTCTTACTATTATTATTATTATTATGGTTCTTGTTAAGCACTTACTCTGTGCCAAGCACTATTCAAAGCAAATCAGGTAGGACACAGTCCCTGTTCCACATGGGGTGCACAGTATAAATCCCCATTTTACAGATGAGGTAACTGGGGTCCAGAGAAGTGAAGTGACTCATCCAAGGTCACACGGGAGACAAGTGGTGGAGGAAGGATTAGAACCCATGACCTCCTGACTCTCAGGCCGTGCTCTATCCACTACACCATCAGGTGAGCAGAAAAGAGGACATGACAACTTGTTGGGACAAAATTTTGGGATTTTCTTCAGAAATACTGCTAGTTCACAGCAGCATTGTGCCAAATTTGCAGTGAGATTTGTATTTCTTCATTTGCATATCTGCATGCCTTAAGACTACTGTCAACTCTAGGTAACAGTCAATCAATCAGTCAAATTGTATTTATTGAGCACTTACTATATGCAGAGCACTGAACTAAGCATTTGGGAGAGTACAACAGAATTAGCAGTTCAAGAACCAATCAACCGATCAATGGTATTTATTGAGCGCTTACTGCATGTGGAGCACTGCACTTAGCAGTTGGGAGAGTACAATATGACAGAGTTGGTAGATATGTTTCCTATTCACAAGGAGTTTACCACAATCTCAGAGGCTTAGGATAATGCTTGTATAACTTGTTAAGCTGGAAGAGTTTCTTAACGGAACCGAAGCCTATTCCTACTCCAGCTTCTGGATCCCTGGTTGCATCCTCAAGTATGGTGGCCTAGAATAGGGTGAACAGAACTTGATTTACCACAAAAATCTGCATCATTTCAACAGTGATGGAGGCTCAAATAAGCCACCTTCACCTCTGACTCGATTATTAGGCCGGTTGAGAAGCATTGTGGCTTAGTGGGGCAAGCATGGACTTGGGAGTCAGAGGACCTGTGTCCTAATCCTGACACCTCCACTAGTCTGCTGTGGAACCTACACATCAGGCAAAAACTCCTCACCCTGGGCTTCAAGGCTGTCCATCACCTTGCCCCCCTCCTACGTCACCTCCCTTCTCTCCTTCTACAGCCCAGCCCGCACCATCCGCTCCTCTGCCACTAATCTCCTCACTGTGCCTCGTTCTCGCCTGTACTGCCATCGACCCCCGGCCCATGTCCTTCCCCTGGCCTGGAATGCCCTCCCTCCCAACATCTGCCAAGATAGCTCTCTTCCTCCCTTCAAGGCCCTACTGAGAGCTCACCTCCTCCAGGAGGCCTTCCCAGACTGATCCCCCTCCTCTCTCTTCCCCTACTCCCCCTCCCCATCCCCCTGCCTTACTTCCTTCCCCTCTCCACAGCACCTGTATATATGTAAATATGTTTGTACATATTTATTACTCTATTTTACTTGTACATATTTATTCTATTTATTTCATTTGGTTTATATGTTTTGTTTTGTTGTCTGTCTCCCCCTTCTAGAGTGTGAGCCCGCTGTTTGGTAGGGACCGTCTCTATATGTTGCCAACTTGTAGTTCCCAAGCACTTAGTACAGTGTTCTGCACACAGTAAGCGCTCAATAAATACGATTGAATGAATGAAATGAATGAATGAACCTTGGGCAAATCACTTAACCTCTCTTAGTCCAAGTTACCTCATCTGTAAAATGGGGACTAAGACTGTGAACCCCATGCGGGACATGGACTTTTTCCAACCTGATTCGCTCATATCTACCCCAGTGCTTAGTATATTGCCTGGCACATAGTAAGTACTTAAAAATATCACAAAAAATACAAAACAAAACAAAAAACCAACTGTACCTTCACTACCAGGGAGTAGCCGAATATCTCGGGGCAGCCAATTCTCTTTAGTAATTGCTAGAGCCCTGGTTTGTTGGTAGTGTCAATTGCTGTTGTAAAATCAATGAAAATAATATAGAGGTCTCAGTGTTGCTTTCTGCACTTTTTCAGCATCTGCCATGCTGCCAAGATCATACCTAAAGTATTGCATTTTATACTGGACACATTTCAATTCAGATAGTGCACAATTGACAATGTTAGTCAGTAGATTGTTGGGGAGGATCCTCGGTAGAATCATTCCAACAATCAAAACAAACTGACTGAGGACAAGACACCTAGCTTCTCTACTGTACTCCCCCATGGGCTTAATAATAATAATAATAATTTTGGTATTTGTTAAGCGCTTACTATGTGCAAAGCACTAAGAACTGGGGAGGATACAAGGTGATCAGGTTGTCCCTTGTGGGGCTCACAATCTTAATCCCCATTTTACAGATGAGGTCACTGAGGCCCAGAGAAGTTAAGTGACTTGCCCAAAGTCACACAAATGACAAGCGGTGGAGCCAGGATTAGAACCCATGACCTCTGACTCCCAAGCCCGTGCTCTTTCCACTGAGCCATGCTGCTCTGTCACATGTAACTGCTCATACCATTGATTGAAAAAATATGAACATGGCCTTATTCAACTCTCAGAACTAAGAGTATTAAAGCAAAGACAACATACATTATATGCAACCCAGATTCCCAGATGGGAACAATAATTTGTTAATTGAAAACAGAAAACACAGAGAGGAGAGATATGTAACTAGATTTTTAAGACAAGCTTTTATGAAAAGATCTAGTGATAATAAAATAATAAAAGAAGATAAGGACCTAATCCAGCAGTAAAATATGGGTAATAAAGGATTACTTGGCTTTAGCTATCATACGGTACCCCGGAAGTTGTAAAATCTCAAAGGCGACCCTTTCATTAAAGAGTTAATTTCCTTACCCATAGCTCAGCATCTTTACTCCCCTGGATCATCTTACTCTGCATAGTTCACTACAAGATCAAATTCCAAATGTGGAAGATTATAAACTGCTTTGTCAAGTTTGATGGGGGAGATGGAATCCCAAATGGCTGTTCGAATTGCTACTACAAGAGTAGCCTTATCTTTTCCTCCATCTAAAATGTCTTTCAGCTTACTGTGATTGACATATTTTGGTTTTTGTTTCTTTTGGGCTCTTTTCTTTCAGCAGCTCTCAGGCCAGATTTATTTCATTTTCCATGGTTTTGCCATCCTGATGCCTGAGGAGATGGGATAAAGGGAGTCCAGCCAATCCACTGCTCAGGTTTCTGAGGGTGGCAGTTCAAGATCTCAACAGCAGAGAGAAGAGCGGCATTCGGGGGAGTGTGGGAGAATTTGCATCACTTAGGTATCTGAGTGTGCTCTTCAGGTTGAGCAGAGGTCTTCCATGCACCACCTGCTCTTTGCAAACAACCTTGGAAATAGCCAGGTGTTACTTCCTATGGAAAGTAACACACGCTGAGTAGTTAATTGGTGTTGACTAAATCCTTGTTCTGAAATATTATTGGGCCATGAAGGTGTGGAGACTAGAACAGCTGAAGTATTTCATCACTGGTGAGATTGATGATTTGTTGGACTTTGGAAAGTGTCAGTGAGGGCAAAACAGAGTTTTATTGCTTCCCAAATAAATCTCACCTGTTCCCTTGGCAAAACACATCCACCTATGAACCAGCCCAAAGGTTAATGCTTCCAGGAGGCTGACTGTGCTTAAAATTAAAGGTTTGGCCTGAAAGAAAGTACTGAACCATTGCTAAGCTGCTGTTAACGTGACATTATAGTAAACACACTTAATCTGACTAATCCATTAATCGCAGATGCTTGTTTTTATGTTGAATCACACATACCTAGACAGAGGGAAAGATTCATTTTGATCTATTTCATTTCTCAGCTGAACACAGAGATGCTGCCAGCACACTCTAATTTCAAACAACCTAATCAATCAACTGTATTTCTTAAAGATCTACAGGGTGTGGAGTACCTTACTGCTTGGGAGAGTACAATAGAGTTGCATAGGATTCAAACACTGCATTTGGAAGTTTAAATTCATGTTTTATTGTTTTAATTATTGACATCCAGGAGCTCATTTTTGGGGTCTCCATCTTCCAGATGCTGAGTTGGTAAACTGCCTTGAGGGTCAGAGTCATGCTTTGTAAGATGTTGTTGGGAGCCCCATTTACCTCACAGTTTGTTCACGGAAAGAACACTGGTTCAGGACTCAACAGGTAATAATAATAATAGTAACTCCCCTCCTCAAAAATCTCCAGTGGCTACCAGTCAACCTAAGCATCAAGCAAAAACTCCTCACTCTCGGCTTCAAGGCTCTCCATCACCTCACTCCCTCCTACCTCACCTCCCTTCTCTCCTTCTACGGCCCAGCCCACACCCTCCATTCCTCTGCTGCCACAAACCTCCTCACTGTGCCTCGTTCTCACCTGTCCCGTCGACCCCCAGCCCATGCCCTCCCCCTGGCCTGGAATACCCTCCCTCCGCACATCCACCAAGCTAGATCTCTTCCTCCCTTCAAAGCCCTACTGAAAGCTCACCTCCTCCAGGTGGCCTTCCCAGATTGAGCTCCCTTTTCCTCTCCCCCTCCCCATCCCCCTTGCCCTACCTCCTTCCTCTCCCCACAGGACCTGTATATATGTTTGTACAGATTTATTACTCTATTTTACTTGTACATATTTACTATTTATTCTGTCAATGATGTGCTTCTAGCTTTACTTCTATTTATTCTGATGACTTGACACCTGACCACATGTTTTGTTTTGTTGTCTGTCTCCCCCTTCTAGCCTGTGAGCCCAGTGTTGGGTAGGGACCGTCTCTATCTATATGTTGCCAACTTGTACTTCCCAAGCGTTTAGTATAGTGCTCTGCACACAGTAAGTGCTCAATAAATACAACTGAATGAATGAATGAATAATAATGGCATTTGTTAAGTGCTTACTATGTGCCAAACACTGTTCTAAGCACTGTGGTAGATTCAAGGTAATCAGGTTGTCCTACGTGGGGCTCACAGTCTTTCTTCATTCATTCAAACATATTTATTGAGCACTTACTTTGTCAGATGAGGTAACTGAGGCATAGAGCAATTACGTGACTTGCCCAAAGTCACACAGCTGATCAGTGGCGGAGCTGGGATTAGAACCCACAACCTCTGACTCTCAAGCCCGTGCTCTTTCCACTAAGCCAGGCTGTTTCAGATCTGAGTTCTGGTCCAGGATGTGCTTTAGGTGGTGAACACAGACAAAGACTGAACATCACGGCCTAGTCAAAAGAGCATGGGCTTGGGAGTCAGAGCACCTGGCTGCTCTGCCACTTGTCTGCTGTGTGACCTTGGGCAAGTCACTTCATTTCTCTGGGCCTCAGCTAACCTATTCTGTAAAATGGGGACTAAATCTTTCTTCCTCGTGCTTACCTTGTGAGCCCCATGTGGGATTAGAACTGTGTCTGACCTGATTAACTTGTATCTATCCCAGAGTTTAGAGCAGTGCTTGACACATAGTAAATGCTTAACAAATACTCTAATTATTATTTCATTTTAATTATTGTTATTTTGTTACCCCCTTCCCAATTACTTGTTGGACCTTCGGCCTTTCTGGGACCATAACAGGCAAGGAAGAGACAATCCAAGTGGCACGGCACAAGGCTCAGGCACTATAAATCATTTCCTTAAGGAGGTTCTCGATCCAGAAGTCTTGGGCCTGAGGCTCATCTGTGACTCCATCCCAATCTGGGAGTGCTTGTCAACTCCTCACTTTGCTGCTTGCTAATTGCATGCTAGGAGGACTATAATTAAAAATCCCGTGGTTCATGAGCTGATAATAATAATAATAAGTACTTGTTAAGTGCTTGCCATATGCCAAGCACTGGGGTAGATGCAAATAAATCAGGTTGGACACAACCTGAAGTATGGCAGCGGAATCTAAGCCCCCCTTTTCCTTTGCTTCCCCCCCTCTCTCCATCACCCCAACTTGTTCCCTTTACTCTACCCCCCTCCCCACCGCACTTGGGTATATATGTACATATTTATTATTCCTTTTGTTTATATTAATGATGTGTACATATCTATAATTCTATTTATTTATAACGATGCTACCAATGCCAGTTTACTTGTTTTGATGTCTGTCTCCCCACTTCTAGCCTGTGAGCCCGTTGTGGGCAAGGATTGTCTCTATTTGTTGCTGGATTGTGCTTTCCAAGAGCTTAGTTCAGTGCCCTGCACACAGTGAGCACTCAATAAATATGATTGAATGAATGAATAATAATAATGATAATGAAGGTATTTGTTAAGCACTATGTGCAAAGCACTGTTCTAAGCGCTGGGGAGGTTACAAAGTGATCAGGTTGTACCACGGGGGGCTCACAGTCTTAATCCCCATTTTGCAGATGAGATAACCGAGGCCCAGAGAAGTTAAGTGACTTGCCCAAAGTCACAGCTGACAAGTGGCAGAGCTGGGATTTGAACCCATGGCCTCTGACTCCAAAGCCTGTGCTCTTTCCAATGAGCCACACTGCTTCTCATGAACATGGAATGGAGATGGAAGAGACAGGAGGCAGGGAGATCAGTGAGGAGGCTCAGAGAGTAATCAAGGAAAGATAGGATAAGTATTAGAATCAGCATAGTAGCAGTTTAGATGGAGAAGAAAGGGTGGATTCTAGCTATGTTGAATGTTGAACTGACAGGATTTGGTGACAGATTGAATATGTTGGTTGAATGAGAGAACTGCTTCAAAGGTAACAACAACATTGCTGGCTTGTGAGACAGGGAGGATGGTGGTGCTGTCTACAGTGACAGGAAAGTCAGGGGGAGTACTGGGTTTGGTTGGAAAGATAAGGAGATCTGTTTTGGATATGTTAAGTGTGAGGTGGACATCTGAGTGGAGATATCCTAAAAGCAGGAGGAAATGTGAGACTGCAGAGAAGAAGAGAGATTGGGGCTGGAGATGTAAATTTGGGAATCATCCACATACAGAAGAAGTGTGGCGAGCCCACAATAAGCTGCCTTATTATTGACTATTAGTGATCCCACAAACAGCGCTTAGTACATAGTAAGTGCTTAACAAATACAATAATAATAATGATAATAATAATAACAACAAGGAAGAGTGTGGTGAAGGCACTGATGGGCTCCACTTGAGATAATAATAATAATAATAATAATAATAATAATAATGGCATTTGTTAAGTGCTTACTATCAATCAGTCGTATTTATTGAGCGCTTACTGTGTGCAGAGCACTGTACTAAGCGCTTGGGAAGTACAAGTTGGCAACATATAGAGACAGTCCCTACCCAACAGTGGGCTCACAGTCTAAAAGAATGTGCAAAGCACTGTTCTAAGTGCTGGGGGGGATAAAAGGTGACCAGTTGTCCCACATGGGGCTCACAGTCTTAATCTCTATTTTACAGATGAGGGAACTGAGGCTCAGAGAAGTTAAGTGATTTGCCCAAGGTCTCACAGCAGACATGTGGCAGAGCTGAGATTAGAACCCATGATCTCTGGCTCCCAAGCCCATGCTCTTTCCACTGAGCCATGCTGCTTTTCTAGGTGATTGCTGGCCTGTTGGGGTGGAGCATAGAGGGAGGCATGGATTTCTCTCCCTGTGATGTCTAAGGCACTTAAAATGCCATCGCTTTGAATCAAGAGGAAGCACGCAGGAAGCACCTGAGGTAGAAACACGCAGAGGAGAAGCAGGAAGGAGAAGCACACAGAGAGAGGCAAGCATTCAGGAAAGAAGAACATGGAGCAAGGATTGACAGAATGGGCTCCTTTGACCAGCAGATTGGTTTTGGGCCCCTGGTGGAATAAGTGTGTCACTCCCTTGCACATTGGTAAATCTAAGTAAAAAACTTTCCACAGTAACCTTGGTTGTCGGTGGTGTGGTTTGACTCTGTTACTTGTCACGGAGGCTCCCCAAGTCTAGGAAGGTCCCAGTTGGTAAGAGCTGGGGGCTCGCGACAAGAGGGCAGTAAAAGCCTTGGGAACAAATGCATTTTCCAAGAAAGTGGGTGTAAATGAAGAATAGAATGGGACCCAAACTGATCCTTGAAGGACTTCCACATGTAGTTTGTGGGAGGCAGAGGAGGAGCATGTGAAAGAGACCCAGAAGGATTGGCTGGAGAAATAGGAGGAGAGCCAGGAGAGGATGGTGTTAGTGAAGTCAAGGTTGGAGAATGTTTCCAGCATAATGGTGTGGTTCACACTGTCAAAGGCAGCTGAGAGGTCGAGGAGGATCAGGTGGAGTAGAGGCCATTGGATTTAGCAAGAAGGAAATCATCCATGACCTTTGAGAGGGTAGTTTATGTGGAGTGAAGGGGGCAGAAGTCTGATTGGAGGGGGCCAAGGAGAGAATTGAAGGAGAGGAACTTGAGACCGTAGGTGAAGACAACTGGCTCGAGGAGTTTGGAGAAGAATGGTAGGAGAGAGATAGGGTGATAACTGGAGGGAGCCATGGGGTAAAGGGAGGGTTCTTTTGGGACAGGGGAGATATGAGTATGTTTCAAAGTAGAGGGGAAAAAGCCATTGGAGAGTGAATGGTCGAAGTTGGTGGTCAGAGAAGGAAGAAGGGAGGGGGCAAGTGCTTTCATAAGATTTGTGAAGGGATGGGGTCGGAGGTGCAGGTGGAGGGCGTGGAGTTTGAGAGGAGGCAGAGAAGCACCTCTTGAGAATCTGTTTGGAAAGATGGGAGAGTTGAAGTAGGGACAGGAGGAGGGAGGGACTGAAGAGGAGCAGGGGAGACTTTAGGGAGATCACACCTGATGGTTTCAGTTTTCTCAATGAAGTGGCCAGATCATTAGGAAAAATGAATGAGGGAGGCAGGGGTGGGGTGGGCAGGGAATATGAGGAGGTAGTTAATCTTCTGAAACAACTGGCAAGGGCATCAATAAGGATGGAGAAACAATGTTGCCAGGTAGAGAAAAGTGCAGAGTTAAAGCAGGCAAGGATGACATTCAAAGCCCTACAGAGAGCTCACCTCCTCCAGAAGGCCTTCCCAGACTGAGCCCCCCTCCTTCCTCTCCCCCTCCCCATCCCTCCCACCTTACCTCCTTCCCCTCCCCAAAGCACCTGTATATATGTTTGTACAGATTTATTACTCTATTTATTTTACTTGTACATATTAACTATTCTATTTATTTTGTTAATATATTTTGTTTCGTTGTCTGTCTCCCCCTTCTAGACTGTGAGCCCATTCTTGGGTAGGCACCATCTCTATATGTTGCCAACTTGTACTTCCCAAGCGCTTAGTACAGTGCTCTGCACACAGTAAGCGCTCAATAAATATGATTGAATGAATGAATGACCTTGAGGTGGACAAAGTTGGGCTGATATTTCAAACAATCAATCAGTGGTATTTATTGAGAGATTAACTATATGCAGAACACTGTTCAAAGTGCTTGGGAGAGTATAATAGAAGTAGCAGAAATGTTCCCCGCCCATAATGAATTTACAGATATTCCTAACGGCTTCAAAGCCCAGGCCTTGCACTCTGTTCCTCTGGCACCAGCTTCCTCACTGTGCCCTGATCTAATCCATTTCATTGCTGACAGCTTTCCCACATCCTCCCCGTAGCCTGGAGCTGCCCCCTCTCCACCTTCAAAACACAATTAAGCAAGGTCACCTCTTCATGAGGCCTTCCCGGATTAAGGCCTCTTTCTCCCTGCTCACTGTCCCTTCTGGTTTGTCTATGCACTTGGTATACCCTTTGAACATCTGATATTCACCCTACCCCCTAACCCTGCAGCCCTTATATACATATCCTTAAATTATTTATTATAATTTTTTTATTCATATTGATGTCTGTCTCCCCTTATAGAGTGGAAATTCATTATGGGCAGGGAACATGTCTTCTAATTCTGTTGTATTGTACCCTCCCAACCACTTAGAACAGTGCTCTGCATATAGATGCCATTGATTGACTGATTGATTGATTTGGATTTCCACCAGCAGTGGTCTGTAACTCATGCACAGGAACAGAGGAAGTGGACTGTGGAGGTAACCCAGGGCTGTGGGTTAGTGGTCTGATATAAGTGAAGGAATAGCAGAGGGAGTGATTTGGGAGAACCTGGTGTTAGGGGCATCAATTCAATTGTCAAGGAAAGGTGTTTTGGGTATGAATATTGGGTATGGATAGAGTCAAAAGATAGGACTTCCTTGTAGGGGAAAAGAACAGATCTGTGGGGAGAGGAAGTGTGGAAGAGAAGCCAAATGAGGAAGTGTGGCTGCAGAGAGAGTTTTCAAAGTTAGTGAGGGTAGTAGTAATTGGACAGTGACTAGAGATGATGAGATCAAGTGTGTGTCCAGGTTGGTGAATGGATGAGCTGGGGTGGAGGAGGAGGTCAGTGGAGTTGAAGAGTGATAGAAAGCTGGCAGTAGAAGTGTTGTCAGAAAAATCGATATGGATATTGAAGTCCCTGAGTATCAGTGCAGGCATGGAGAAAGGGAGGAGGAATGTGAGAAAAGGGTCAAAATAGTTCAAAAAGTTGGAATTGGGGCCTGGGGAGTCACAGATGACTGCGACTAGTTTCCGGATTGGATGCTAGAGGCAGATGATATGGGTTTCAAACGAAGGGAGTGAGAGGAATGGGCACAGTGTAATGGTGTGAAAGTGTCATTGGGGAGTGAGAAGGAAGGCAAAACTTCCCCCTTTCCCAGTGAGCCTGGGGGAGTGGGTAAAGATGAAGTGCCCTCTAGAGAGAGAAGCCAGGGAGACAGTGTCATCTGGGAAGAGCCGGGTTTCAGTGATTGCAAGGAGAAGCAGTGGTCAAGAACAGGTCAAAGATGAAGGAAGCTTTCCCATGATAGAATGGGGGTTCTACAGGCTCCACCTGGCTGAGGCTGGGTGTTAGGGGAAGGTGGGGAGAGGATGGTGCAAGGGGTGGGGAGGTGTTGGATAGGAGTGAGTTGATAGGGTCTGGCGGAGGGTGAGATGCTCTGATAGTAGGAGGAACTACAAGACTGCAGTAAGAGAGAAGTCAGGGCTGGAGATTGCAGGTTTGGGAATCATCTGCATAGAGATGGTAGTTGAAGCCATGTAGGAAGAGAAGACAACAGAAAAAACAGTACTCAGTTCTACAAGCATAAAGTACAATAAAACAAAAAAGGCACAAGCTTTTTTTGTTTCAGACTGTGTTTCTGGCTTTGTTTCAGGGACACCCACTCACAGAGAACTTCACTGCCACCGGTGTCTTCTTATATATGCTGTTCAGTGCGAAAAGCAAAGCAATTATGAAGATCAGTGTTCCCTGAAGGAATATTCTAGTTTTGGGTCAATTCAGGCCGAATTGGGCAGACTGGGCAGACTGTAAACTTGTTGTGAGCAGAGAACATGTCTACCAACTCTGTAAGCAGAACAGCATAGTGGATAGAGCCTGAGCCTGGGAGTCAGAAGGTTGTGGGTTCGAATCTCGGCTCCGCCACTTGTCTGCTGTGTGTCCTTGAGCAAGTTACTTCACTTCTTCTTCTGTAAAATGGGGATTGAGATTTGCTTGCATGTACCCCAGCACTTAAGTGCCTGACAAACAGTAAGCGCTTAAATACCAGAATTATTATTATTATTGTTGTTATTATTATTACTCTCTCAAGTGCTTAGTACAGTGCTATGCACACCTCTGTAAGAGATCAATAAAAACGACTGATTGATTGATTTTCTACAAAATGGTGGCCATATGATATCAGCACCTCCTGCTATCTGCTGTCGTGCATGTGCCACACGTTTCTTGGGGTCTGGTGTCTGTGAGGACTCTCAGTGGCTATTCCCTCGACAGCTGGAGGTTCTCATGGCCCTTTGATTCCAAATTCACCCTGCTTTCAGTCTGTCTGGAACTTCACCCTGAGGTCACCTGGGGACGAAAAGAAAGAAAGTTAAAGAACAATTTTGGGGAGTAGAAGTGGGAGAGTTAGAAAAGTTGCTCCGCTCAAATTTGTGGGTCAAACAGTTCAACCGAAAGCATAGCCTTGCTCAAAAGTAAATGTGGATAATCAAATATCAAATTCTGTTAAAAGATATGTTAGCTGTATTAAAAGCTAACATATTAACGTATTAAAAAAAGAAGCAGTGTGGCTCAGTGGAAGGAGCACGGGCTTTGGAGTCAGTGGTCGTGGGTTCAAATTCTGGCTCCGCCAATTGTCAGCTGTGTGACCTTGGGCAAGTCACTTAACTCTCTGGGCCTCAGTTACCTCATCTGTAAAATGGGGGTTGACTGTGAGCCCTCCGTGGGACAACCTGATCACCTTGTATCCCCCCAGGGCTTAGAACAGTGCTTTGCACATAGTAAGCGCTTAATAAATGCCATTAAAAAAAGCTCATATCCTCCAAGAGACCTTCCCAGATTAATAACTGTGGTATTTGTTAAGTGATTACTATGTGCCAAGCACTGTACTAAGCGCTGGGGTGGGTACAAACAAATCAGGTTGGACACAGTCCCTGTTCCACATGGGGCTCACAGTCTCAATCCCCACTTTACAAAAGAGGTAACTGAGGCTCAGAGAAGTGAAATGACTTGCCCAAGGTCATGCAGCAGACATGAGGTGGAGGCGGGATTAGAATTCATGACCTTCTGACTTCCAGGCCCATGTTCTATCCGTTACACCATGTCCTCAGTTCCTCTTCTCCCAGTCCCTTTTGCATCACCCTTGCATTTTGAATTTGCACCCTTTATTCAACACTCCCTCTGTCCCACAGTACTTATGTACACATCTGTAATTTATTTATAGTAATGTCTGTCTCCCCCTACTAGACTGTAAACTCACTGGAGGCAGGGAATATGTCTAACAACTCTGTTATAGTCTCCCAAGTGTTTAGTACAATGCTCTGCACACAGTAAGCACTCAATAAATATGATTGTTGGGGAAAAAAATTCAAGACACTCTTGGGCTGGCAAGAAGGAACTCGTGACTCTGGTATTGATGCTTAATTACCTATGTGAGGGGTAGAGGTGGAGGATTGGGGATTGATCTAGGAGGTGATTTTTCCAAGTTATGAATCCCCATTCTTTATCCTTAGAGAAACTCTAATTACCTCATATGATCTGCACATAGTAAGCGCTCAATAAATACGATTGATTGATTGATTGATCTGCATCTTTGCAGTGGATGTACTCGCCTGTTGGTTCAGGTAAATTGTGGGTGTGAGGATCTCCAACCCAGAACTCACGTTTACCATCATTAAAGTTTTAATGAAAATGGATATTAAAAGTGTTAAACTTTCACCAAATTCAAAGGACAGTTATTAGTTCTTGGGTAACAGTTATACATTTATTCATTATAATTTATTTTCATTCATAAAAAGGACAAAGCACAGTCCTAGTCTACTCCATTGAAAAAAAACTCATAAAAATAACTAAGAAAATCAATCCAAATTTCATCAGTATCAAATAAAACTACTAATATCACCTTTTCTGAAATACAAAGAAACAACAAATGTGTCTATCTCTATATAAACTTTAATTAAGAACCTTGCATCTTAAGCAATGTTACATTAGTCTTTTGACATCAGTTTGAAACTGAAGGTTCTGGTCAAAATCGTACAATTTAATGAAGCAATGAGCAGCTGGTTACACGATCAATCTATGAAATTCTGTAACCTAGGTCATCTATGCCACAGATTAAAAAAAAAACAAAAAACAAACACAAAACAAAACAAAAAACCCTACACACAATACCCCTGCCCCCCAACCCACAAAAACAAAGAAACAAACAAAACAACAGAACCACCGAAAAAATTCTTAGTTTTCCCTTTCGGGAATCATCTCATGCAGAAACTAACCAGTTTTGACCCTTATTACCATGTATTAGAAAAGTAAAAGACATGCATGCATTTGGCAGACAGTTAATTAGTAGTTGATTATATAAAAATTCCCAACATGGGTCACACTGCAAAAAGAAACCCCAAAGTAAAACAAATCCAAAAAAAACTTTTGTACAGAAGGCTCTCAGAGTATTAGTGTCTCTAAGTATGAACTTATTTTGTTTCTTTTCCAAGTAATTATACATTTTATGAAATTCAACAGTGATTTTAAGACCTTGGCCATTCCTCCATTGGGAAATTACTCATTTCATTTATTTAAAAAAGTTTTTTTAATAACAAGTTAAAATTAAATGAATGGTATTATTGGGGTTTATCATACTGCTGACTCTAAACATTTATATGTAAATATACAGTACAAAAATGATACAAATGAAAGAAAATGGTGCAAACTAGTAATATATTCTTGCTTCCTGTAAATATCATGGACTTCTACAGTATCCATTCTAGAAAGATAAATTCTATCTTTAATTAGCTAGGAAGGTTGTGCTAATAAAATGATTCAAAGCTTATAGTTCTTGAAGCATCAGACATTGCACTATTACTTGAGCTGGATGATTCCTCATTGTATTTCTTCCACATCCACACTAAATCCTGAGCACGCATGGAGAATGAAGGAATGAATGGGGTTTGATCTCGTTTTGTTTATAATTAAGAGGAAAAGAAAAAAAATAACCTAAAAAGCTGAATCCTGCCAGATACAGTCAAGGCACAAACATTATTAATTTCCTACTAGATTTTCCGTTTTGCATACTCTTCAAAACACAATTGTTGGCATGTTGAAATGTTGATCCCTCCTTAGTCTTCAGTATTGCTTTGAGATGATAAATGGTTTTAATGGTTTCATTAGTGAATGAGGACTTCCGCAGTTCTGTCAAACCTTCAGATCATTTCCTGAACTTCCTGCCTTGACTAAAGAAAGGCCTATACTTTGTGTAGGAATCATGAAAAGGAACTACTAAAATACTATCAGGTTAGTCTGATATCACTGCATTTTCCTTTTGATTTGTTAAATCCTCATTTGTCTCCCAATGTCACATCTACAGAATGAATGGAAGCACACTACTATTCAGAATTTATTATTTCTAAAGTCTGAATGAAAAAATCATGTGACATCTCTTCAGGTAAAAGTTGGAATCTGTTAAGTTTAAAATTGGTGATAGATACAATTCTATCATAAAAACAACTTCTGAGTAGAATAAAATAGATGAAACATTTGTATGCTATATGTTGACAGTAGTATGACAAAATGTCACTCTGACCAAAATGTACTTGCAATTGAGAAAAAAGAAATCTTGATAGAACACGCTGTTGGAAATTAGAGCCCATTTTAGCATGTTCTAATTACATTCACCTTGAAATTCACCGTCATTCAAATTTGATTTTAAATACAAAAACCCAAAACTATGGCAGTCCCCATAGCTGAACTTGACTTGAATGAGCCAAATATTCATTTGCTGTTTCAAATAAAGCTCTAAAAAAACTCAAGTGAAAGTTTTTGCTTTGACTGTACCTCTAAAATCCAGAAGTCTCACGAATGACAGGGGTCATTCAGAAGTATGCAGGACACAAAACGTATAGGATAGTACAGACGAACGGAGTTACTCTTACATTTATCACTTACAATCAACGTTTCAATCTCTAGTATATTTCACAATTTGTTATTAAAGGTAAAGCACCTATGTATGGTGAATTTACTCTCACTGTACAGCCTATATTATTGGATTTTAACACTGTAACTTGCCCCATTGGATCGAATCATGCAACCATCAAAGATCAGCATAAGTGTTTTATAAGGCATACTGGAACAAGTTAAAAATCATTTTGTCTATGTTCCAAAGATGATTCATTCAATGAAGGGGTTCCTGGATGCCTCAATCCTCTTAAGAGTTCATTGTAAATCAGTTGGATAGCTAGTTTAAAGGGTAATTTTTTTGGCTTAGGATGGTGCCATAGGAGTCAGAAAAGAATCGCGGTCCTCAGCTTTGAAGAGAGTTCTTTGCACTGGGCTGAGAATAATCCAACTACATTCAGAATTCCAAGTAGACAAGGATGCCAAAGGCAGGCAGCAATAAGCCAAGAAGACTAGGTGATATTCCGGTTGCACCTACAAATTAAACAGATAGTTGGTTATTTCTCTTATTGAGTAATAGTCACTGTAATTAAGGTAATCTACTTCTGGGAAATGTCACATGTGTGGTCCTGAATACCAAAGGGTCTTTCAAGCCAACTTCTGCCTGTCGTGAGTTTTGGAGGAGAAAAGAAAATAATCACAACAATGATCAAGGACTCAATTTCTTACGTTCTTCATGAGCTATTTATTCAATTTGTTTATATAAGCAGTTAGGCTAATAAGATCATACTTGTGTATATTTTTCCCAAAGGTCCTGCAGAAACAAAATTCTTCCACGAGGCAAAAGGTCAAGATGAGTCTTTTAAAAAGCAAAAACAACTCAGTTTTGAAAAATATAATGAAGCATTGTGTCTTGAATATCTGAACATTGTTAGGATCAATACGAATTTGACAGCACTTACAGATATGTGACTCTTTGTTTACTCACCATGCTTATAAGGTCCAGATGCCCAGTATTTGTGGTGAAATTTGCAGGCTCTTGTCTTTAGAAACCCTTGAAAGATGACTATTGCTGAATTCTTCTATGTAAATATTTTAAGATACCATAGCACTCATTAAAAAAAAAACCATGGAAACAACAGTCGTATCATGTTATTTGGGGTTTATCCAAAGAAATCAGAGGTTTTCTGAGCAGAACTGGGCAAGTACAGCCTGCTGCACGTGGATTTTGAGGCTCTGAAAAGTCAAGGGATTGGAGAATAAAAATCTCAAGGCTCTGGGAATCTCTCAGGTCTCTGTCGTCCAGGTAGATTTCTCACCTTAGCCATGCTTTCCTTGGCCCCTTACCAATGGTCACCCAAATTGCTGGTTGGGAAGATGGAGAACTGAGTTGCAGAGACTCATGAGTGTCAGAGTTTTATTGATGACTTTGTGGAAAGAAATGAGATTAGAACTTGAAATAATAGAAATCCTTTTGCAGGCTGTAAGCTTCCTGAGGGCAGGGATCATGTTCATTCATTCAATTGCACTTATTGAGTGTTGTGTGCAGAGCACTGTACTAAGTGCTTGGAAAGTACAGTTCAGCAACAGAGACAATCCCTACCCAACAACGGGCTCAACCAACTCTTTTGTACTCTTCTAAGCACTTAGTATAGTGCACTACACACTGCAAGTGCCCAATAACAACCATTGATTGTTATACGGCTTCAGCACATAGGACACTCATTTGAACAGGAATAAACATCACTGAGTGTAAAGTGCTGATTTCACTTACTAAATAGAAGTATTCTTCATAAGACACAGTAGTGCGGAGCTGAACAATCCCAAATCATCCAACATTTGTGTTGTCAACTATTATTTCAATGAGAAATAAGGGGTTAAAGGGAACATAGTTTGTGAACCACTGAAACACAGCTTCTGTCATACCTGGTAGAATTCAAGTAGGCACTTTACATTTCAAACTTACAAAGAAAGTTTGTTTCATCCATTGCCTTGACACTTTCCCAGTAGCCTCTCTACAGTTCATTAGCTAGGCACTAGGAGCCAATTTACAACAGTTCAAAGTTCAGTTTACAGAAGAGTGCTAGCATTGTGGCAATCGGTTCCCTAAGCAATATTCATGAGTTGATATAGTTGCCAAGGTGACCTTTTGCTGGTGCTTGAAACAATGTTTTGAAACAAATACTCGTGAAGAGTTAAATATCCTCACTCCTTTCCCACTAAAACCAGTCTGCACTGCAACCCAGTCTTCTAACACCAAGCTAACATCACTGTGCCTCAGTGTCATCTCTTTCATCAATGATCCTTAGTCCATGCCTTTCCTTCTGCCTTGAATTCCCTCTCCCTGCCACCTGGCAGACCACTACTCTCGCCACCTCCAAAGTCTACCACAATTATATACTCTCCAAGAAGTCTGCCTTGGGGACATGTGATATTTGCCCCACCCCCAACCCCACAAGACTTATGTACATATGTTTAAATTATATACTGCAAATTACTTATTTATTCATATCAATATTCTGTTTCCCACTCTAGACAGTAAGTTCATTATGGGCAGGGAACCTGACTGCTAATTTTGTTGTAAACTCCCAAGTGCTTAGTACAGTGCTCTATATATAGTATGCACTCAAGAAATACCACTGATTGATTGACTGATTGACTAAATTTGCATTTCCCCAGACTTCAGCTTCACTCCCTTCTGTGTCACCTGTGCACTTAATTCCCTACCTCCTAGGCCATTAGGCACTCAGCCCAGCTCCTCTCCCCTAGCGTGGTATTTGTTTAACACTTACTCTGTGCCAGGCACTGTTCTAAGTGCTGGGGTAGATACAACATTATAGGGTTGGACACAGTCCCTGCCCCACATAGGGCTCACAGTCTTAATCCCCATTTTACAGATGAAGGAACTGTGACATACCCAAGGTCACACAACAGACAAGTGGCAGAACTGGGATTAGAACTGACATCCTTCTGTCTTCCAGGCATGTTCTCTTTCCACTAAGACACACTGTTTGCATAACATGTTTTATATTCTGTTACCTCCCCTACCTGTAATTTATTTTAATGCCTGTCTCTCCCACTAGATGAAAAGCTCCTTGAGGGCAGAGATCAGGCTACTAATTCTATTTTATTCAACCAAGTGTTAACTACAGTGGTCTGCGTAGAGTAAATACACAAATTACGACCGATTGATTGATAACCAATTCACGGATATAAGGCACTGCATTTTCTTATTCTTCATTCATGTCCTGTGCATATCAGGCTCGGCAATGTCACATTCTTACAGGAATGTTAGTACTTAAAAATAAACAGTGTCTGGAATAAAATGGAATTTTGTATTTTACTTCCATTTGGAAAGAAGTTTCTCCTAAAACAGAACTTGTGGAGTATCAAAACTATGGCAACATTCTATACAGAATCTTTAATAGTTTGTTAGTTTCACCCAAATTAGTATTTTCTGATTAAGAATAAAAATTGATTACCCTCAAATATACTGAAAGTTAGAACTTTGCTTTGATTTTTAGGTCATAAAACAATCCGCAAGACCATCATAAAATGAAGAAGGCCATGAATCTCAAATTCACTTCCCCACTTATTGGTTCACCAATTTAGCCCAACTCCAATTGGCTGGGAAATAAGAAGTTCATGAATGGGGAAGATCTGACCCTGAATGATCAGAGACCATCTCCCTCCTGCTAGTCCTCTACAAACTCCTTGAGAAAGTTGTCTACACCTGCTGTCCCAAATTCCTCTCCTCCAATTCTCTCCTTGACCCTCTCCATTCTGGCTTCCATCCCCTTCACTCCACAAAAATTGCCCTTTCAAATGGCCACATCCAATGGCCTCTACTCCATCTTAATCCTCCTTGTCCTCTCAGCTGCCTTTGACACTGTGGATCATCCCCTGCTTCGGGAAACATTATCCAACCTTGGCTTCACTGACACTGTCCCCTCCTGGTTGTCCTCTTATCTTTCTGGCCATTCATTCTCAGTCTTTTTTGCAGGCTCCTCCTCTGGCTCCCACCCCTTAACTGTGGGGGTCCCTCAAGGTTCAGTTCTGGATCCCCTTCTATTCTCCATCTGCTCCCATTTCATTGGAGAACTCATTCACTCCCATGACTTCAGTTACCATCTCTATGTGGATGATACCCAAATAATAATAATAATAATGGCATTTGTTAAGCACGTACTATGTGCCAAGTACTGTTCTAAGCACTGAGGGGAATACAAGGTGATCAGATTGTCCCACGTTGGGCTCACAGTCTTCATTCCCATTTTACAGATGAGGTAACTGAGGCACAGAGAAGTTAAGTGACTTGCCCTAAGTCACACAGCTGACAAGCGGTGGAGCTGGGATTAGAACCCAGGACCTCTGACTCCCAAGACCATGCTCTTTCCACTGAGCCACACTGCTTCTCTAAATAATAATGATGGTATCTGCTAAGCGCTTACTATTTGCCAAGCACTGTTCTAAGCACTGGCATGGATATAAGGTAATCAGGTTGTCCCCATGTAGGGTTTACAGTATTAATCCCCATTATACAGAAGAGGTAATTGAGGCACAGAGAAGTTAAGTGACTTGCCCAAAGTCACACAGCTGACAAGTGGAGGAGGTGGAACTATAACCCATGACCTCTGACTCCCAAGCCTGTGCTCTTTCCACTAAGCCATGTTGCTTCTCAACCAGATCTCCCTCCATCTCTACAGTCTCATTAATTAATTCAGTCATTCACTCATATAGGTGCTTACTGTGTGCAGAGCACTGTAATAAGCACTTGGGAAAGTACAATACAACAGCAAACTCACAGTCTGGCGGGGGAGGCAGACACTAATACAAGTATACAGACATCAATATAAATAAATAAACTGCGACAAACACTCAACCTATCCTGCCTGGATTACTGCATCAGCCTCCTTGCTGACCACCCAGCCTCCTGCATCTCCCCACTGCAGTCCATACTTCACTCTGGATCATCTTTCTACAGAAACATTCAGGACATTTCACCACCCTCCTCAAAAATCTCCTGTGGTTTCCTATCCACCTCTGTATCAAACAAAAACTCCACCATTGGTCACCATTGCCTTTAAAGTACTCCATCATCTTGCCCTTCCAACCTCACCTCACTTCTCTCCTTCTACAACCCAGCCCGCACAATTCACTCCTCTGGAAAGGGTGGATACTAGTGATGTTGTGAAGGTGGGACGGACAGGATTTGGTGACAGACTGAATATGTGGGATGAATGGGAGAAAGGAGTCAAGGATAACACCAAGGTTATGGGCTTGTGAGAGTGAAAGGATGGTAATGCCTTCTAGAGTGATGGGAAAGTCTGGGTGAGGCCAGGGTTTGGGTGGCAAGATAAGGAACTCTGTTTTGGACAAGTTAAGTTTGAGGTGATGGGAGGACATCCAAGTAGAGATGTCTTGAAGGCTGGAGGAGATGCGAGCCTGGAGAGGGGGAGAGATAAGGGGAGGAGATAATAATAATAATGATGGCATTTGTTAAGTGCTTACTGTGTGTAAAGCACTGTTCTAAGCGCTGGGGGGATACAAGGTGATCAGGTTGTCCCATGTGGGGCTCACAGTCTTAATCCCCATTTTACAGATGAGGTAACTGAGGCTCAGAGAAGTTAAATGACTTGCCCAGTGTCACAGTCACATAGCAGACATGTGTCAGATCTGGGATTCAAACCCATAACCTCTGACTCCAAAGCCCGTGCTCTTTCCACAATGAACTGCATAGAGATGGTAGTTGAAACTTTGGGAGTGAGTTCTTCAAGGGAATGAGTGTAGATGGGGAATGGAAGGATGGCGAACTGAACCTTGAAGGACACCCCACAGTTAGGAGGTGGGAGGCAGAAGAAGAGCCCACGAAGGAGACTGAGAATGAACGGCCAGAGAGATGAGGGGAACCAGGAGAGGACAGAGTCAGTGAAACCAAGGTTTGATAACAGTTCTAAGAGAAGGGAGTGGTCCACATTGTCAAAAGCAGCTGAGATGTCAAGGATGATTAGGATGGAGTGGGCAAGAAGGAGATCATTGGTGACCTTTGAGAGGGTGGTTTCAATGGAGTTAAGGGGACAGAAACTGGATTGGAAGGGGTCCAGGAGAAAACTGGAGGAGAGGAATTTGAGACAGCGGGTGTAGACGACTTGCTCCAGGAGTTTGGAGAGGGAAGGTAGGAGGGAGATGGGGTGATAATTGGAGGAAGCTATGTGGTAAAGGAAGAGTTTTTTTAGGACGGGGTAGACATGGGCATGTTTGAAGGCAGTGGGGAAGAAGTCATTGGAGAGTGAACGGTTGAAGATTGCTATTAGGAAGGGAAGGAGGGAGGGGGTGAGAGTTTTTATAAGATGCAAAGGAATGGGGTCCAGTGTGCATGAGTAGAGGGTGGCATTTGAGAGGAGGCAGGAGATCTCCTCTGGAGATACTTCTGGGAAGGATGGGAAAGTTGAAGAGGAGGCTGGGAGGGGGAGGGACTGAGGAGGGGAAAGGGTGATTTTAGGGAGCTCACACCTCACGGTGTTAGTTTTCTTAATAAAGTAAATGGCCATGTCACTGGGGACAAAATATGGGGAAGGCGGGGGACAGGAGGCCTGAGCAGGGAGTTAAATGTCTGAAACAACTGGCAAGAGTGATAGGCATAGGTGTCAATAAGGGAAGAGAAATAGTTTTGCCAGGCAGAGGAGAGGGCAGAGTTAAAGCAAAGAAGGATAAACTTGAAGTGGACAAAGTCAGGCTGATATATATATTTTGGCTAGTAGCGGTCTGCAGCTCGAGCACAAGAGCGAAGGAGGTGGACCGTGCAGGTGATCCAGGGCTGTGGGTTAGAGGTACGAGAGTGACTAAGGGATAGGGGAGTAGGTGAGTAGAGTTCAGTAGAGAGGGTGGTGTTGAGAACATCTATCTGGTCATGAAGAGTGGGCAGATTGGGTATGGACGCTACATGAGGCCTGATGAGTTGACAGAGTTGGATGGGGTTGAGAGACCAGAGATCTTTGTGGGGGAATAGCACACATTTATGCAGAGGAGGAGTGTGGGAGAGGAGGTGGTTGAGAAGGTTGTAGTCAGAGAGAGGGATTTCAGAGTTGGTGAGGATAGAGATATACAGTGGCTAGAGATGATGAGATCAAGTGTAAGTCCAAGTTGGTGAACGGGGTGGTGGGGTGGAGCAAGAGGTCGGCAGGGTTTAGGAGGGATAGAAGGAGGGTGCAGAGGAGTCAACTCCAATGGTTTCTCATCCTCCTCTGCATCAAACTAGAACCCCCCACCATTAAAGCACTCAATCACCTTGCTCCCTCCTACCTCACCTTGCTACTAACCTACTACAACCCAGCCCACACACTTCATTCCTCTAATGCTAATCTATTTTCTGTGCCTCAACCTTGTCTATCTCCCTCACCCATGTCCTGTTGACAATTACTTTCCCCCACTTCAAAGCCTTATTGAAGGCACATATCCTCCAGAAGGCCTTCCCTGACCTAGCCCCCCTTTCCTCTTTTCCAACTCCCTTCTGCTCCCCCTGATTTGTTCCCAATGTTCATCTTCCCTCTCAGCCCCACAGCACTTATGTACATTTCTTTAATTGATTAATTCATTTATATTAATGTCTGTTTACCCCCATCTAGACTGTAAGCTTGTTGTCGGAAGGGAATGTGAATGTGTCTGTTTATTGTTGTACTGTACTCTCCCAAGCTCTTTGTAGAGTGCTCTGCACACAGTAAGCACTCAATAAATACAACTGAATGAATAAGTGAATAAATGACTGACAACTGAGGGCTGCTGACAATAGCAGGAGAAGGTTGGGGCAGGTAAACCTCCTGAATCAGAATCTGTCAATTATTCCGAGGTCCTAAGGACAGAGTTCCTGGGAAAGTCTCAAAGGTGAGCCTAATAATACTTTACTCCAAGATTTTCAATCCCATTGCCAATGCAATTGTGCGCTCTAATCAAGCCAGCCTACCTAATATGTTTTGCTTTCATTACTCCTGCTACTGATCTGTGGCTCACACCCTCCCCTTTGCCCAGAAATTTCCTTCCCCTTCACATCAGGCAGATCTTTGCTCACCCTATCCTCAAAGCTCTTCTGAATTCATATCTCCTCCCAGTGGCCTTCTTTGATTTATCTCATATCTTCCCTCCTACTGCTGAAACTTCCCATCATCTCAGCCCTTGGCACACTGACAACCCAGAATACCATCTATCTATCAACTATCTCTCTCTCGCTCACTCTCTCTATATATGTATATCTTTATACTATGGTACTTCTAACTGCATTATATTTTAGTATTGGTCTGTCTCACACTAGGTTGTAAACTCCAACCCTTTAACACAATGTGCTGAACAGGGTAGGGGGTGTGTGTGTGTGTGTGTGTGTGTGTGTGTGTGTGTGTGTGTGTGTGTGTGTGTGTGTGTGTGTGTGTGTGTGTGTGTGTGTGTGTGTGTGTGTGTGTGTGTGTGTGTGTGAGAAGCTCACCTAAGATCATGTGTGTGATTGAAAAGTCAGTCAATCATATATATTATGTGCTTTCTGTGTGCAGAGCACTATACTAAGCACTTGGGAGAGTACAATATAACAATGAACAGACACATTCCCTGCCCACAACAAGCTTTCGGTCTAGAGATCATCTTACAGTCTAGAGAAAAGGCCAGGTGGGATCCCACAATCCAGGCCACACAAAAAGTGTCCCCTGTTGCAATACTGTGCTTAATCAAGGGGGAATACATCATCTAGCACTCCTAACATCTCTCTCCATATCGCTAGTTTTCCTTCTATGAACCCATTATGGACTACATTTTTGGCCCTTTGTTCAAGCAGATATTTCTTCTAACACATGTATAATGAATAATAATATAATATGATGGCATTAGTCAAGTGCTTACTATTCGCCAAGCACTGTTCTATGTGCTGGGGGAGATACAAGATAATTAGGGTGTACCATGTGGGACTCCCAGTCTTAATCCACATTTTACAGATGAGGTAACTGAGGCACAGAAAAGTTAAGTGACTTGCCCAAAGTCACACAGCTGACAAGTGGCAGAGCTGGGACCCACGATCTCTGACTCCCAAGCCCATGCTCTTTCCATAAGCCACACTGCTTCTCATGAAATGAAACGAATTAACATGATATCAAGGTGTCAACCTATTTCAGATTTAGTGAGAGGTCTGTTTCCTTCATCAGCTCAGCTGTTCCTGAACAACAATCCATCCTGTTACCCACAAAACCGTGGATCTTACCAACAATGAGAGAAAATGATGAATGTACAAAATTTTCTCCAAAAATGGATGATGTTGCACCAAAGCAAGAGCAATTTGGAGCCTGCCAGACAGAAGGAAGTCTCTCTGATTAGCTGCAGACCTAGTGTAGAATATAAAGGCTTATAATAATAATAATAATAATGGCATTTATTAAGTGCTTACTATGTGCAAAGCACTGTTCTAAGCACTGGGGAGGTTACAAGGTGATCAGGTTGTCCCACGGGGGGCTCACAGTCTTAATCCCCATTTTACAGATGAGGTAACTGAGGCACAGGGAAGTTAAGTGACTTGCCCAAAGTCACACAGCTGACAATTGGTGGAGCCGGAGTCTGAACCCATGACCTCTGACTCCAAAGCCCGTGCTCTTTCCATTGAGCCACGTTGCTTCTCTTGTAGGCATGGCTGGGAATGTTCTGCTTCCACTACAAAAATGATTTGAAAGAATTAGATCTGGGGAAAACAAATGCTCAAATTCTTTCAAAGTTTCTACTCTTTGGAAATGAACGGCTAACTAAGACACTTTAGTGAGCTTGATTCTAAAATGTCAGGCCATACACAGTTCAAATTGAACTACTATGTAAAATGAGACTACCTTTTGTGTTAACAATAATAATTATATTCATGGTGGTGTTTGTTAAGCACTTACTATTATGTGCCAAACACTGTACCAAATGCTGGGGTAGATAGATACACCTTCATCCAGGAGGGCCTGGTCCCTGCCTGCTCAATGCTCACCATGTAGCGGGAGGGAGAACAGAAATTTAATCCCCATTTTATAGATGAGGAAACAAAGGTACAGAGAAGTCAAGTGACTTGCCCAAGGTCACACAACAGACAGGTGGCCAAGCTGTGTTTGGGACTCAGGTCTTCTAAATTCTAGGCTTTGGCCACTTGGCCATGCTACTTCTAAAATTAAACATAGCTCACTTACCTGCAGTATCTAATTTCAGAGACTTATTTATGTCCAGTTTGTAGAATTACAGTTCTTTGACTCACATCATAGAACATTCACATTGCCTACTGGAAAGAGCCTGGGAGTCAGAAGGACAGGGATTCTAATCCTAGTTCTGCCACTTGTCTGCTGTGTGACCTTGGGCAACTCATTTCACCTCTCTGGGCCTCAGTTACCTCATCAGTAAAATGGGGATTAGGAATGTGAGCCCTATGTGGGACAGGGACTGTGTCAAACTTGATTATATTGTATCTATCCCAGCGCTTAGTGCAGTGCCTGGCACATAGTAACTGCTTAACAAATGCCACTATTATTATCATAATTATTATCTACCACTGTCATCAAAGTCCCTGTGTAGCCAGATATATGGAAATAATAATGATGTCCTTTATGAATCACTTACTATGTGCCCAGTACTGTGGTAAGCACTGGATAAACACAAGATGATAGGACAATCTCTTTCCCATATAGCACCCTCAGTCTACCAACAGGGAGAAAACAGGTAGTTTATTCCCATTTTTCAATGAGGAAACTGGAGCACAGGGAAGGCATGTCACTTGCCCAAGGTCACACAGCAGAAGAGGGGTTCATCTGAGACTAGAACATGGGACTTCTGACTCCGGGTCCCATGCTTCTTCTACTAGAGCACTCTGTCTCTGAATATATAGATATAGTTACTTGGATTACACATTTCATGATTAGGTTGACCAAATGCCTTTTGTTAAAAACTGGGATGCCATCCCCTGCCTATCCCCTATGGACAGAGAACGTGTCTACCAATTCTATTATATTGTACTCTCCCAAGTGCTTAGTACAGTGCTCTGCATACAGTAAGTGCTCAGTAAATAAGATTGATTGACTGACTGATGATGGTGAGAATAGTCGATAGTTGTTTGAAAGGGAAGGACACCCTCTGGGTCATCCATAGTGAAAGTCCCAGAATGCCCCCAGGGCCAAACCTGAAATGTCCCAAACATTTTCCAGTCCAGATACGGAGGTCCAAGCTTTGAAAATGAAAAAATGTGTCTGCCTTGTCAGTGTTGGAGCATGGTAAAGTGGTCAGTTTGGCCAGGAAAGTCCCAATCCACCACTTGTAGACGACTTCTACAAGACCCAAGGCAGCTTTCGTTGAACTGTGATATCTGATCATCTGAAGTTCTGCTTCTAAACACCAACTACTTATCCACTTGACGTTGCCCACGGGATTCCACATGTGCTAACATTTCATTTTCAGCCAGCATGAGATGGGGATTTGAGGTGTGAGGAAGAAAGACCCAACGATAATCTGGCAGGGCACAGAAAGACCCTTCCTCAGACCTGAGCTTACTAGGGCTGTAAAAATCCTCCTCCTGGACCTGTGGATGAGTGAACCCCCAAGGACGGGTCTGGAGCAGAGAGAGATAAAGTCTCTGACCTGACAAAGAGATAATGAATTCCTCTGACTCTAAACTTGGCTCATAGGGCTGCAGACCTGGGACCATAGGCTAATGTGAATGCAATTTCTCTTCCTAGTGATGGCTATTTAGCTAACACTCATAGTTACATCCACATGGAACACATTTTTTTTCCTTCTTTTAAAATATTTTAATCTGACAGGTCTATGTCCTAATAAACCATGAATACATATTCCACTCGGTATCAAGCAGAAACTCCAGGTCATTGAATTTAAGATAATCAACCAGTTCACTCCTTCCCGCTTACCCACTCTGTTTGTCCTACTGCACTCCAGTTTGCACTCTTGGTTCTCGCCTCTCAGACCGCAAACCTATTACCTATGCCCACCCCCATCAATTAATCAATCGATCAATGAGATTTATTGAGCACTACATGCAGAGCACTGTACTAAGCACTTGGGAGAGTACAATACAACACAATTAACAGAAACATTCCCTGCCCATAATGAGCCTGTAATTCCCTCCTCCCTCAAATTGACAAGACACAGCTCTCCACAATTTTAAAGCCCTTCTGAGTCACCTCCATGAGGCCTGCCCTGATCAATTCATAAGGTCCCCTGTCTATAGACACCCTATTGATGATGGTATTTTTTAAGTGCCTACTATGTGTTGGGCACTTTACTAAGCGCTGGACTGCCTCTCCAGCATTTCTTCCCCACCAAAGCATTAAAATGCTCTCAGTCTGCCTTGGCACTTTTGTATATATCTGATGACTTAAGCATTAGTTCTTATGCTTCTCCTTCTTTTATCCTATCTGTAAATTATTTTCATGTCTGCCTCCCCCTCTAGATTGCAAACTTTGAAGTCAGGGATCACATCTACTAACTCTACTGTGTTTTCCCAAATGTTTAATATAATTGTGGTATTTGTTAAGCGCTTACTATGTGCCAGGCACTGTACTAAGTGCTGGACTGGATACAAGCAAATCGAGTTAGACCCAGTCCTGTCCCTTGGGGGCTCACAGTTTCAATCCCCATTTTACAGATGAGGAAACAGAGGCACAGAGAATTTAAGTGACTTGCCCAAGGTCACACAGCGGACAAGTGGCAGAGCCAGGATATATTGTGCTCTGCCCACAGTGGGGTGTGCAAGAACTACTCTTGATTGAACAACTAAATCTCCCTGGGAGAATTTGAGCTCAAATCTACCCCTCCTCTTGTCTTGAAGTTGTTTCTTTGTCTCAGCCATTCTCGAGTCATATTCTCTGCCTCGATTCCGGAAGGTTTAAAAAGTTGTGTGTTAGAGACTATGTGCTCCTCTTAGGACAGAGTTTGTATCCAACTTAATTATCTTGTATCTACCCCAGAGTTTTGTATAGTGCTTGGTGCGTAATTACTAATGACTATTCAATCAGTTAGTTATCATGCAGTTAAGCAATAGGATTTTCAGCAGCTAAAATTGAAATATATCATGTGTCAAGATTTAGCAAACAAAGAGAAGCAGTGTGGTGTAGTGGACAGAGCATGGGACTGGGAGGCAGGGGGTCATGGGTTCTAATACCAGCTCCATCACATGTGTGCTGTGTGACCTTGGGCAAGTCACTTCACTTCTCTGGGCCTCAGTTACCTCATCTGTAAAATGGGGGTTGAGACTGTGAGCCCCTTGTGGGACAGGGACTGAGTTCAACCTGTTTTGCTTATATCCACTCCAGTGCTTAGTACAGTGTCTGGCACATAGTAAGCACTTAACAAATACAATAATAATAAAAGGTGTTAGGTTCATTTTTAAAAATGAAGACGGATCTTTTCATCCTTCAAATCATTTTGAGATGACTCAAATTTAATTAACTTACAGTTGTTTATTTTTTCTTCTCCAAAAGTAGAACAAAGTTAAAAGGGTAAAAAATATGCTTAGAAGATAAGCACAAACACTGAAATTGAGGGTTTAAAATTGCTTTAAGATTTTTTTTTATAGAAATATGTAGACAACTTGTCTTCAATGAATAAAAAGACATCCTCAGGAATTTAGTGATCCCACATTTCAAATTACTTTAAATCATAATTCAACCAGCTTTCTAATGTATCACTGGAATGTGACAGTGGATGCAAATCATAGACCACAATTACATAAGCCCACGGCCATTAAAAATTGAATCCAAAACAGATAAACACAGAGTGTTTATTTCAAATAAATTAGATATCCTGATACTGAGACCACAAATTAAACAAATGAAATTTTGTATGGTTTTCTGTCTAAAAGGGAGACCCCAGATGGCATACACACTTGGCTAAGTTTCTTTTTATGGCTAGCCTTTCTAGTGTGCCACCCCACAGCTTCAGATGAAAATACAGCTGTGTGTTCATAATTGATGTTATTAGTGGTGAGAGGACAGAGCTTCTCAGAAACCATGAAGTGATTCACAGACAAAGATATCCAGTTCACACACATTATTTTAAATTAGATCAAATACTGAGACTACATTTGATAGCTGTTTGAAGACCAACTTTCCTTGCAAGGATGTCAAAACAATCCAGAATCTTGGCATATGAAATATCTACATTTCACAGATAAAGGTAAGTTCTTTAACTTGACTCTTTAAAAGAACTCAGTTACCAGTATCCCTAACATCAAAAACTTTCCCCTCTTATATTGTTCCATTGAATAGTTTGGTGATACACCTTGCTATGAACTGGGCATACTTGTTGCAATGTACCAAATGATCCTTTGGTGATCTAAAAGAGATAGTGCTTTTCACAAAGTGCCAAGTTACTCAACTTCTCTGTGCCTCAGTTACCTCATCTGTAAAATGGGAATCAAGACTGTGAGTCCTATGTGGGACAGGGATTGTGCCTAATCTGATTATCTTGTATCAAACCCCAGTGCTTAATACAGTGCCTGGCACATAGTCAGTGCTTAGCAAATACCATAAAAAAAAAGGAAATGCACAAGGAAAGGTACAAAGTTAAAGGGCCAGCCAGGCTGCCTGCATTAAGTGGGCATGAATGAGCAGGGCAGAGAGTTCCAGAGAGTTGTAAAGTGGTCCTGAGGTTAGAGTTGAAGTTTGAGGTCCAGATTAGGTGAGCAATTTTGAGGATGCACAATCAGTTTGGTCAGAGCAGTGGGGATGGAGTGTGTGTGGGAAGTGGGGACTGGGGCTGTGGAGGGATAGAGGTGGGGAACAGAGAGAGGCAGAAGAATCACAGTGGCCAAACTGGGAATAGTAGTAGTGGTTCGTTGATATTTAGAAAGATGTTTGGAAAGAGCAGAATTTGATACTATCAGCTCTCCACATAATCAAAGGAACATCTTCTTCAGAGCTAGGCCTGGTGTCCAGCCCTAGATTAGTAGCATTTCTGGTACTCATATCTACCACAATCTTTCTTTGCATTGTTCTACATTGTTTATAACAGGTCTGGTACATGCCTTATGCCTCATGAATGTGCCAATATGTTCATTTGTTTCGTAGTTGGGCAAACATATTCATATTTTGTCATACTTCCACTAAATAAATTTGACAATAAACAGTAAAGATAAAAATCCACTAAAAGGTTAGTAGTATGTCTGTTAGAAGCCTTGCTGGTTTCTTTACATCCCACTACAATCCACTCAGCTTCCTAGTCCTCCTTAGTTGGCAATCCTGAACCTATATGCTAAACAAAATATTTTTTTCTTTTGGATGTGGCATCTGGCTTGATGGCAGCTTCTATTGGCAGGGGCATTGATTTCCTCATTGTTGACTCTGGCTCTTTCAAAGCCAGGGAGTGCCAAAATGACAATATGCCTTATACTCTGGGTAAGAGTGAGATAATTTAGAATACTGAGACTATCAATCGTTTGTCAGTAAGCATTTGAACCATCTTCTAGAAACCTGCTAGCCAACACCCATGCAAACGTTGACAAGAGGACATTTCTTTTGATAAAAACTCTTAATAGGCATCATTAACTCTTCTTTCTTTTAGATAAATTCCCTTAAACCAGAAATAGCTGAATTTCCTATATTATGATTTTTAAACTTTTACTGTATTTTATGGGATGCAAATCCTAAAATTCAATGTTCATTTGATTATATAGGAATATGCAATATTGTGAAATGTCTTTTGGGGACCACTTTAGTACTGAAGAAAAGAGAAGTTATCAAAGCCATTTTAAATAATTTAAAATAAAAAAGGTGAAGGCGAATTGAGGAGGTTGTAGACTGTAAGCTAGTTGTGGGCAGAGAATATGTCTGTTTATTGTTATAACGTACTCTTCCAAGCGCTTAGTACACTGCTCTGCACACAGTAAGCACTCAATAAATACAATTGAATGAATGAATGAATAAAGTGTCGTTATCTCTGATGACCCTTTCTTTTCTTTGATGGGGTGATATAGCAACGTAGCTTAGTGGAAAGAGCATAGACCTGGGTGGCAGAGGACATGGGTTCTGATCCTGGCTGTGCCACTTGTCTGCTGTGTGACCTTGGGCAAGCCACTTATCTTCTCTGTGACTCAGAGACCTCATATTTATAATGGGGATTAAGAAGGTTAACCCCATGTGTATCATATCCGGACTGGATTATGCAGCAGCATCCTTTCTGATGTCCCATCCTCCTGTCTCTCCACACTTCCCTCTGCTGCCCAAATTATCTTTCTACTGAAATGTTCTGGGCATGTCACCCCATCCTCAAAAATCTCCAGTGGTTGCCTGTCAACCTCTGTATCAACCAAAAACTCCTCACTATTAGCTTCAAAGCTCTCCATCACCTTGCCCCTTCTTACCTCACCTCCTTTCTCTCCTTCTACATCCCAGACTGCATATGCCACTCCTCTGGTACTAACCTTCTCAATGTGCCTCGTTCTCACCTGTCCCCCCATTTACCACTGGTCCATATCCTACTTCTGGCTTGGAATGCCCTCCCTTCTCAAATCTGCCAAACTAGCACACTTCCCCCCCTTCAAAGCCCTACTGAAAGCTCACCTCCTCCAGGAGGCCTTCCCAGACTAAGCCCCCCTTTTCCTCTGCTCCCCCTCCCCTCCCCATCACCCCGACCTGCTCCCTTTGCTCTACCCCCGCTGCCCCACAGCACTTGTGTATGTACGTATATATTTATAATTGTAATCCTATTTTTTATTAATGACGTATATATCTATAATTCTATTTACTTATAATGATGCTACTGATACCTGTTTACTTATTTTGATGTCTGTCTCCCCCCTTCTAGACTGTGAGCCCATTGTGGGCAGGGATTGTTTCTATTTGTTGCTGAACTGTACTTTCTATGTGCTTAGGACAGTGCTCTGCACAAAGTAAGCGCTCAATAAATACAATTGAATGAATGAATGAATTGAATGAATGACAATCTGATTACCCTGTATCTACCCCAGTGCTTAGAACTTTGCTTGACACATAGTAAGCACTTAACAAATACCATAATTATTATTCTTCAGCCATGCTCTCCTAGTTTGATATATAAAAGTGGAGAAATCCCTAGTAAGGTGGTCACTGGCATTTGTTTGGATTTCTTCGGCATGGCATTTCACAACTAGTAGCATATGAAAGGATGAAAATTTTTTTAATGTGATTTTTTTTCCCTGTTGCATTGGATATTTTAACTTTGGCTTTAGTCAAGCCAGCCTCTGTAGCCTTAATGACCTTGCATAGGGTCTCACTGGCCAGCCGAGAAACAGTCACTCAGGGAATGCCCTGTCACTGCATATATGGGAAAGTAAAGACCAGGTTCTACTCCAATTACCTTGTATCTTCCCCAGCACTTAGTACAGTGCCTGGCACATAATAAGCACTTGAAAAATACCATTATTATTATTATCACTCCAATCAAATAGGTGTGTTTTAATGTTGCTTCAGAACTCCCTACAAGTTCATCATACTCCAGAATCCCAATATTGAACCGTAATAGTGATGTATAGGCAGCCTTTGATTCTTTGGCAGTGCTATTTTGGAGCAATTGAAATGTCCATTCCTCAGCCCTGAGTCTACCAGATCATCATTATCACCACCACTGTGGTATTATGTGCTTACTTTATGCTAAGGACTGAACTATGCAATGGGATAGATACAAAATGATACATGAGAGACTCCCAGGCTAAACAGGAGGGAGAACAGCTATTTAATCCCCATTTTCCAGATGAGGAAACCGAGGAAGAGAGAAGTGAAGTCCCAAGGTTATACTGCAGACAACTAGCACAGCTTACAGTGCAGGTCATTCGATTACTAAGGCAGTGTTCTTTCCACTAGACTGCCTATCTAATCAGCAAATTTGTCATTCTTTAATTATGGGTTAGTTAAGATGGCTTCTATTGGATAAGTTGAAAGTAGTGTTGGTGATTACAAACTGCTGTTTGGCACACTGGTTGTGTATACCATTACCGTTTAATTTACTAATTTCAAGATAGTTGTGTTTTTTTTTTGTCAGCTTCGATACCAATCTGGACAATGGCAGTGTTGGATCTAGACTGAGACTGATGGACAAATTCCCTGGGAGAACATGACATATTTCTTGGTGCCTCTGAAATATGTCCATTCCTAGATATTTCCTTTTTCTTCATTATTGTTCACTATCAGGGAAGCATATAGGCTGATGATAATGGTGGCCAGGGATTTTGTTGAAAAGACAAGGTCACGGGCCATCACTTGTTTTCTCATTCTTCCAGGCAGAGATAAAGTGATCAAGACTAGGATCTTAAATGCCCTGTTTGGTATCTTCTAAGGCATATTATATTACATGTCTTCAAAGGTCTTTCTACATCAAAAGGTTTCTTTGAAGATATTTGCTATTTACTACAATACCTGCAGGTCAATCACATCTTAAACCAAACCAGATTAGCTCTCCTGTCACCTAACTACAAGCTTTCATTTCCTAATCATTTTTTTTGCGATCATCACCATCACGACTGGTGTGTCCCAGGGGATTGGACCCTAGAAAAGTGGAAAGGCAGGAAAGGAATTCCTGTGTCCCCTTCAGATTCGCTTTTCTCTCTTGTACTTCATTTTGCTGGGTGAAGCGGGTGGGTCCCCCAAGATAAAGGGGTCCCCTCCTTTTCCTCATGGGTTATGGGACTGAAATTGAAATCTGATATCCCAAGTTTGAGTTCTTTTTCCTCTCACTGAACATAAAAGTTTCAAATATCTGTTTTATCTCCCTCAGACTGTGAGCCTTGTGTGGGACAGGGACTATATCCTCTCTGTTTATCTGGTATTTACCCCAGCACTTAGCACAGTGCTTGGCATGCAGTTAGCACTGAAAACATACCTCAGTTATTATTATATTTCTTGTCATAACCAGTTGAATCTATTAATCCTCTTGCTCCCGCTATTTGTAAGTACTTTTTATTTGTCCATCTACCTCATTAGTTTGTATGGCTTGTGAGGGGAGGGACTGTATGTTTTACTTCTATTGAACTCTTTCAAGAGAGCAGCATGGCTCAATGGAAAGAGCACGGGCTTGGGAGCCAGAGGTCATGGGTTCTAATCACAGCTCTGCCATTTGCCAGCTGTGTGACTTGGGGTAAGTCACTTAACTTCTCTATGCCTCAGTTCCCTCATCTGTAAAATGGGGATTAAGACTGTGAGCCCCATGTGGGACAACATGATTACCTTGTATCCTTCCCAGCACTTAGAACAGTGCTTGGCACATAGTGAGCACTGAACAAATACCATTATTATTATTATTATTGTTAAGATCTTAGTACAGTGCTCTCAACAAAACAGGCACTCAATTTATATGATTAATCAATTCCCAAATATCTGTTTACTTCAATAGAAACTTAATGCCATTCTTTCTCCCTTCCCTTCACAATGTTTATGAGAAGCTCAGTTAAGTAAAGGTTAAGGCTGACACTACTTTCAGGAATTTTCCTATGCTTTGTCTTAATGGAATTGACATTACTGTTTTGCTTCAGTAAATACGCTTAAAACATTCAACAGAAACTAAATATCTTCTTTCACGCTGCAGAATTTTGCCTTGAGATGTAGGGTTCCTTTTTTCTTTTTAAAGGGTATTTATTAAGTGCTTACTATGTGCCAAGCACTTACTAAGGACTGGCATAGATACAAGATAATCATGTTGGACATACTCCACATCCTACATAGGGCTCACAATCTTAATCCCCTTTCTACAGATGAGATTAATGAGGAATAGACATGTTAAGTGACTTGCCCAAGGTCACACAGCAGACGAGTGGGGGAGTTGGAATTAGAACCCAGGTCTTTCTGACTCCCAGGCCCAAGAGCTATCCACTAGGCCATTTTGTCATACAAAAGTGTGTAACAATCTAGCATTACTTATCAGTGTGATACAGATAAAGACCAGCTTTTCATAACATTGCATTTTCTTTCAGTGCATTTCACAAAAATATCATTTTGGAAGAGGAGAGAGGCAAAAAGAGGTGATATGTGCTCAGTTCTTGAAGGTACTTTGGGTTATATTTAAAATATTGCAACTAAAAGCATACTGTCCAAAAACTAGTCTAGTTCTGGCTTCAAAATTATCACAGACTAATGTAATTTATAATCCTGTTTGCAGATAATAATAATAACACTTGGGATATTTGTTAAGCACTTACTCTGTTCCAGGTACTGTACTAAGTGCTGGGGTAAATGAAGGCAAATAGGGGTGGACATAGTCCCTGTCCCACATGGGGCTCACTGCTTCAATCCCCATTTTACAGATCAATCAATCATATTTATTGAGCGCTTACTGTGTGCAGAGCACTGTACTAAGCACTTGGGAAGTACAAGTTGGCAACATATAGAGATGGTCCCTACCCAACAGTGGGCTCACAGCCTAGAAGGGGGAGACAGAGAACAAAACCAAACATATTAACAAAATAAAATAAATAGAATAGATATGTACAAGTAAAATAAATAGAGTAATAAATATGTACAAACATATATACATATATACAGGTGCTGTGGGGAAGGGAAGGAGGTAAGTCGGAGGGGATGGAGAGGGGAAGGAGGGGGAGAAGAAGGAGGGGGCTCAGTCTGGGAAGGCCTCCTGGAGGAGGTGAGCTCTCAGTAGGGCCTTAAAATGAAGTAATTGAGGCACAGAGAAGTGAAGTGATTTGCCCAAGGTCACACAGCAGACAAGCGGTTGAACAAGAAATAGAACCCATGACCTTCTGACTCCCAGGCCTGTGCTCTATCCACTGTGGCTTGCTGCTTCTCAAGTATCTATGTTTCTCTGGTGACAAGAACAATGTTCTGGAAATCACGACACCTGGGGTATAGTCCTGGATGTGCACGTTAAGGAATACCAGCTGGAGCTGTGCTGTCAATAGTGACGGTGTCCGACAAAACCACTACAGAGGGGGTTCTGTGAAGCGGACGATTATAATGGTAATAATGATAATAACAATAATGGCATTTGTTAAATGCTTACTATGTGCCAGGCACTCCACTATATGTTGTGGTGGATACAAGCAAATCGTGTTGGACACAGTCCCTATCCTCCATGGAGCTCACAGTTTGAATCCCCATTTTACAGATGAGGTAACTGAAGCACAGAGACGTGAAGTGACTTGCCCAAGGTCACACAGCAGACAAGTAGTGGAGCCGGGATTAGGACCCATGATCTTCTGGCTCCCAGGCCCATTCTCTAAACCAAGGAGGAGTCTTTTAAAATAGATGACTATAGTGAGAAGCAGCATGGCTCAGTGGAAAGAGCCCGGGCTTGAGTGACTTAACTTCTCTGAGCCTCAGTGAACTCATCTGTAAAATGGGGATGAATACTGTGAGCCACACGTGGGTCAACCTGATCACCTTGTATCCCCCCAGGGCTTAGAATAGTGCTTCACACATAATAAGCGCTTAACAAATGCCATTATTAATTAATTAATTAATTAAGCCCACTGTGGCTACTCAAGGAAGTGTCCACAGGACACCGACACTATGCTGTATTCACTTTGGCCTCACTTTGCCCCTTGCCTGCCTCCTTCCTCACCGCTCTCCTGCTCCAGTGGGAATACACTGACCGGCAAGTGGCACTGAGAAAACTAATGTCATTACAATTAAGTCTTTTGTACAGATTTTTGGTCCTTAAATTTCAAGATGGAAGCTCTTGCATTTTTTTTGATGAAGACTCCATGATCATCACGATCTTCATTTTGTATAATCTATATTTTTAGGTTGTTGAATTTTATTTATCTCCTCCTTTATTTTTCTAATCAATGGCCTTATAAAATGCACTATGTAATTTCTTAAAGCATCTTTCATTATAATTACTACCCCATATAATTGTCGTTTATACCAAGGGCATGAAGTAATCGCAAGAAAACCCACTGAACATCATGATTGCATTCTAACATGCATTTATTGTCTGCTTTTCTCCTCCACTCCGTTGGCAATCTTACTCTTAATATCCTCAATGAGAAAATAACACCTCAAAATACACACATTCCTGAACAAAGCTCAAAATATCCTCTAAAGCTTTTTTCTTCTAGCTTGAAAAAATGGTTTTTAACAGCTAAAGCCTCTGAAATTTCCTGAAAGTCCTATTTCCCAATGGTACTTTTATTTCACTTTCAAATTCTCTTCTCAGATCTCTCAATATAAATTTTATAAAACTAATGCTTTCATTTCCAAATCAGCGTTTACTAGCTGAGGCAGCATTTTCATTCAAGACTTATTCAAAGTGTTTCCAACTGAGGAGAATCATATCAGCAAAGATAAGACCTGCCATTTGGACTTGATACATGTTTTGCCTTTCTAATCCATTGGTAATGCAACAAATGCTTTCAGTCATTTAAGTTACTTCCAAGTGACATATTTAGATTCCCCTTTCAATTGGAAATTTTGAAAATAAAGCATAAACTCGTTCCTCTAGACTGTAAGCTCATTGTGCGCAGGGGGTGTGTCTGTTATATTGTGCTGGACTCTCCCAGGTGCTTAGTACAATACTCTGCAAACAGTAAATGCTTGATAATACAAATGACTGATTGATTATGATAGAAATGGCTGTCTCCTCTCACCCAATACCACTGCACATTTACAAGTCTGACATCAAACAGAAAAACACTTTAACAGCTGGTGTAGCCCATCACTTTTAACACTATTTTAATCTCTGAGTTGGTTCTCTGATACCTTCTCTAATAACTAGCATAGAGTGATTAGACATATGCTGACACATCAAGTCATATATGTGCTTTGGACATTCAGTGTTAACAAATTAAACATTTCACTCTGTTGTCCGGTTCCTTCACCAACTGAGTTGAGATATTAGTTGTCTTTTCATGTTCCTATTTGAACACTCTTAAGCAGCATAACTTTGACTCCAGCTCCAAACATTTTTCTACCTTTGCAGTCAGTTACAATGATGCTTCCATTAGATTCAATTCTGCTCATCTCCCGATTTGGAAGCCAAGAGCAAACTTACTTTCTCGAATTTCATTGGGGATTTCTTAAAAATCCACTTCTTCCTGTGGTTGTTCCTGTTTGTCCTGCTGGTTATCCTGCAAATCTACATTTCCTGCTGATGAGATGGAAGAAAGAGAAGGATTTGGTAATCATCTTGAGGCTAAGCCTACAAATGGGATTTGTGTGGAAACCAGATCAATCACTGTGGTAAAGTGCCAGAAACTTCTTTTCTCATTTTCCCGGTTCCCTTAACAACTTTCTCCCCACTCCTATTCCGCCTTCATGTTTTGTAGCTTTTATTTTTTGTAAGCAATTTCGAATGAAAATGTTTTTTTGTTCTTTATCCACTGTTTTTGGAGACATTTTCAGCTTGTTCCAACCTAGATGTCTTACTTATTTTCTCAAGACTTTAAAAAATGTATAATCTTAAAGATAAATTGCCAGCTGTAGGTCTCAAAAAGGGACTTAAGTTACTTTAGCTGGGTTTTCCAAAGAACTGAAAGGTTGAGAGGAAATACAAGTGTTTTCAAACATGAGAATATTTTATTGGGGAAAAAAGGGTTGGGCATTTCAATTAGCTAAATTATAAAAAACATCTGTGAAAATGGGCTTGTTTTTTGATGTGGAAACACTTCTCTACACCAAAGACTATGGATCAGTTCATTTAAAAAATCTGGCAGCTGTCCAGCTTGAGTGTCAGCTTCGTTCATGGGATACCTGGAAAATCAATTGGCACTTGTGCCAATCTGGACTGCATTGTGCCTATGAACATCTCCTCACTTGCTTGGAGCTTGGAACCAGCTCACTGCTATTCAGAGCCAGATGTTTGAGTGACAGACAGATGTGGAGGAACTTCTGCTTCTCAAGATCCTTTCCTCTCCTTCCCCTCCCTAAGACTCACAAAGGAGAAGGATGACCTTCTTAGTGATGTTTTCACATCTGGCCCATCCCTGTTCAGTTCTGATATGTTTTTGACTGAAAACATTGCCCTTTGGATTTATCTGGATGCCTCTGAGTAAAACTATGCGTGAAAAGAAACAAATTTGATTTTAAATACATCTGCTTGTGTAGATGTGGCCCTAGGGAACTTCATTATGGCTAAGTGCACACACCGATGGCGATGGAAAGATATGTTTCCAAAGTTCAGTTATGAAATTTTTCAAAGATAAACTAGGGGGAATTCTGTGAGCCCACTGTTGTGTAGGGACCATCTCTATATGTTGCCAACTTGTACTTCCCAAGTGCTTAGTACAGTGCTCTGCACACAGTAAGCGCTCAATAAATACGACTGAATGAATGAACTTTGTGAAGCTCCCATTAGACTGTTAGCTCCTTGAAGGCAAAGATCACGTCTACTAACTCTATTGTATTCTACTTTCTTAAGCGCTTAGTACAGTGCTCTGCACACAGTAATTGCTCCATAAATACAATTGATTGATTCAGTCATTGTCCCAAAGTACCAAGTTACTGTATCCACAATCAGTCAGAAAGGTAAACTAATTGGATAAAATTATTTTGAAGACTTCCAATGTAACATCATATCCTTCCATCACCTCTGTCGGCATCATTAATCTTTGCTATTTCCCAAAATAGGAGTTTCTTTTCTTTAGAAAGAAAATTTGCTCTCTTGATTAGCCCTCAGCCTCCGTAAACAGTTAATGTATGACAGAGTTATAATTGGTGATAACATCAAGAAAAATGAAATGTGTATTAGTATGCTTGGTAAAAACGGTGAGCAATATACACTGTAAAATTGAGGTAAATCTGCATTGTTTGTAAAATTGTTATTCTAGAACTATCTACCAAGCTTGAAAGAAGCAGCATATTAATATATGCTCAGTCATACAGTCGCAACACTCCAACAAACTTCTTCAGTGCAGATTATGTACTTGTTGGTATCATCACATTTTAGTGGTATTGGACACGTATCAAATAACATGCCCATGATGAAATCCCAGATTTAAGAGATGATTTAGTATATCCCTTGTGAGATTTTGTTCCTAGTCCCTTTTGATCTTCAGGTGAAGCTCTCATCAACTTCCAGAAGCTCTGGCCATAAATTCACATGAAATGATAATAATTTATTAATGCTGAGTGGAAAATTTCAGCTTCTGTATTTATTTCTTGAGATTAAGGGATTTCCCATCATTAAGGCAAAATAAATGATTCTGGGACAGAAACAATGTACATTTTCGGCAAGGTGGGATAGAATGGTTCCTAACCATCAACTCTATATACATGAGGAAAAGGACACTTAGAGATCTACAATTCTTCTAAAAGCTTAAAGATGATTAGAACATATCGGCACAGAAGCAGGGGTAATTTTCAGCCATCTAGTGTGACCACTGATATGAAAAGAAGAATTTTTGAAATTTTGTTTTCCAGCTGTGACTCCTTCTTGTTCTCTGACTGCTGCCTCTTCCTGAGACTCTGAATTTTCTCATTTGTTTTCTTTATGGTATTTGTTACGCAGATACTCTGTGCCAGGCACTGTACTAAACGCTGGGGTAGATACATGTTAATGAGGTTGGACACAGGTCCATGTCCCACATGGGGCTTACAGTGTAAATCCCCATTTTACAGATGAGGTAGCTGAGGCCAGAGATGTTAAATGACTTGCCCAAGCAGATAAGTAGTGGATCCAGGATTAGAACCCAGGTCCTCTGACTCTCAGGACTGTGTTCTCTCCATTAGGCCACGCTGCTTCTATGTTGGGGGCTGGGCAGCTCTGTTGTGGCTCTATTGGATATTGGGCCTTCAGCTGGGCATCAACATGGGCTCCTCTGTAGCCAGTTACATTCTTGGGAAGCTACTTCCAAGTTCAGATGTTCACTGTGGGGAATTATTTAGTAGCACAGTTTGAGTCATTCAACACAGCAATTCTTTTCTTTCAGAAAATCACTTCTATGAAAGTATTCACATACATATATATGTATGCACTTATTTTTGAATGAATATCCTTGCTAAAATGCACTCTGAGACTTAAAGTGAACTTGAAATGTGCAAAAAAAAAAACTTTCCTGGAAACATCCTTATGTCCTAAAAAGTAAAAGACTGAACCATGACTGGCACATAAGCAGTGCTTAACAAATACCATAAATATTATTATTATTTAATACAAATTTTTCCTGTGTTGAATTTCATCTAACATATGTGGAGATGCTCTGAAGAAATTTCAGAATTGTTTTCATGAAGGGAAAAGTTAAAGATTACAGAGTGCCACTGATAAGTATCCATTTCTAATGAATACACTTGTGATTTAATACTTGGCCACTGTACCACTCTTTTTGGGTTTTAAGAATCAGAAAGTTTGACAAGGCAGAAAACAACAAACCCTTCTGAATAACTTATGACATGCCATTACTATGTTAGACCAATGGTCTGTCCAGGAACCCACTACTATCTTCCACAAATATTATCAGGATGTTTGGAGAAACCACAAAGTGGTTGATCTCCCTGACTTTCAGTTACTGCGATGGGGAAATGTACAATCTGACATCTGTAACTTTTTTCTCCATATTATTAGTTTTCCCTCTAGTAACCCATTATGGACTATCATCATCATCAGTGTAATTTATTGAGCACTTGCTATGTTCAGAACACTGTACCAAACTCTTGGGAGAGTCCAATACAACAGAATTGGCAGACACATTCCCTGCCCACAGTGGTCTAGAGGGATCATTAGTCCATTAGTTTATCCAAACGCTCTGGACCTAAACGATGCTAAACCCTCACATGAAAATATTATTTGCAGCCTGGGGGTTAAAATTATAATGATCTGATGCTCTGGGACTAAATCGTCTTGCACAATTCTAAAATGTAAATTTCACTTCTGACTGCAAATCTCTTTTAAGGAAAGATATCCATGAGTTAGTCATTCAGCTATGATGAGCAGGTCAAAAATATCTGCAATATCCTTGGTACCAAATTTCACCACTCTGTAATACTTTTGACTCCATTCCCACTAATTCAGACTCTTTGATCATTTGGACTGGAGCTTATACCCCACTTCCACTCTTGGCCCTTTCTGGCTACCAAAGTCAGGAAAATTTTAATATACAGAAGAAAGGATTTCAACGAAGCTAAAGTTAACAAAGCCTCATCTAATATCAAAGCAGCAGCAGCTATATAAAGGCAGCCGCTAGTCAAAAAGAAAAGAGACATTTGAATCCACCCCTGTCACAGGAAGATTTAAAAACCAGGAAAAGAAAGATAAAGAAGGAATAGCACACATAGCAAACCACTGTCGTACACTGAGACACACAAACACACACTCTCCTGAGACACTGGGTAAAAACACTTTTACAATTCAGCTGTTTCAATATTCCTTGAAGACTGAATTACTGAAGCTTTATCTTATTCAGAAATGAGATATTTTCAAGCCACTAAAGTGTAGAAAACTGAATATAATCAAACAAGTGTGCAGTTATAATCTGCAGTATTCACTGAAGGATATGCTACATAGTAGCCTTGTCATGTATTGAAAGGCTAGATAAATTTGAAACACTTAAGTCTTAATATAAGGAAGTGCATGTGTTATGCCTGACACCCACATGTTTGGGACATGCTGAGGAAAATAAAATGAAATTCCAGGTGTTTTCAATGATATAAAAAGCCTTGAAAATTTCATTTGGATGTACTTCAAATGCTTGAAGTTTGAAACAACTGAAATTAAAATGACCACGCTATTAGTAGATCAAAGCTCCACTAACTAAACAGAAGATATTAAATACTGTGTACTCTATTTTCTTGTACAATAATTGCATGTTTTTCTTAAAAGAAATACTGAATTAATTGGAATGATGTTCAGTAAATGACGAGAAAAACTTTAGGGTACAAAAGAACAAAGGGAAAATCACAGAATAAAATATTACTCAAGTTAAAATAATATGTAAATTTGATCTTCAGAACACTAAGTTTTACAACTAAACTTTATTTAGAAATTTGAAAATAGTAACTTCTCTGTGCCTCAGTTCCCTCATCTGTAAAATGAGATTAAGACTGTGAGCCCCACGTGGGACAACCTGATCACCTTGTATCCCCCCAGCACTTAGAACAGTGCTTTGCACATAGTAAGTGCTTAATAGATACCATTATCTTATTATTATTACATAAAACCAAGTTTAGAAGATTAAGAAAATATTTTTACCTACAGGCCTATGAGGCAGAAATAACTTTTGATATTTGTAAAATCAGAAGAATTGAAATAGCCCATTTTGCTTAATGAGGTCAAGTACTAGTATTCATAGCATATATGCATTTGATTTGGATTAAGAGTAGCAGTTGAAATGAATAAAATGATTACATTAATATTTTCCATTATGACAAGATACAGCAGTCTAAAAAGCAGACTAAAAAGATTATATTCAAACATTTTTAAAAGTTAGAAAACTTATTAGCCTTGAGATTAAAATCAGCCATTGCAGCCTGTAATTGACTTGCGGTGTCTCAGTATACAGCAGTGCTTCTCAAATGTTTCATGCGGTAATTCTCACAGTTTATCCTCTAGTCTACAGCCAATATTATCTTTTCATCTTTTGTGAATGATTTACTCCCCCAAAATAATGTTTAGAGCTAGAATTTGGAAGAAAGAGAAGAGAGATGGGAGATGGAAGCCTGGAGAAGGGGGTGGAAGCGGGCAAGTCAGACGGAGATTTACAGTTAAAAGTAGACATCATGGAAAAGCAAAAGGGAAGTAGCTAGTGATTTCCAATTTTGCTACTCACCCTTGGAGTGCAAATCCTATTCCACTTAATTTTTGATTGCACGATCGGAGCTATGGGAGAGAGGTGGGAGGAAGTGAGGCATTCAGCGGAGGATGAAAGAAAGGGCATGGAGTGGTAGATGAAGATAGTGATTATGAGATCCAATGAAAACTGGGTAGAATGCTGGGCAAGATGAGAAAGCAGCCCTTTATTCTTTGTTACTATCACCCTGCTGATCACAGGTACCAACCCTATCAATCAATCAATCGATGGTATTCATTGAGCGCTTACTGTGAGGCGCAGCACTGCACTAAACTCTTGGGAGAGTATAATACCATTGAGTTGGCAGATATGATCCCTAACCACAAAAAACTTACAGTCTAGAGGTGGGGTTAAGCATTGAATAAATAACAGGGAAAATGGCAGAACATAAGGTTATGAAGATAGGGTTTCCAGTCTTACTTAGACTGTGAGCCCCATGTGGTACCTGATTATTTTAGATTAGCAGATTAGATTAGACTAGCTGATTAGAGAAGCAGCGTGGCCTAATGGAAAGAGCACAGGCTCGGGAGTCAGGGGTCATGGATTCTAATCCTGGCTCTGCCACTTATCAACTGTGAGACTTTGGTCAAGTCACTTAACTTCTCTGTGCCTCAGTTACCTCATCTGTAAAATGGGGATTAAGACTGTGAGCCCCACGTGGGATAACCTGATTACCTTGCATCTACCCCAGCGCTTAGAACAGTGCTTGGCACATAGTAACCGCTTAACAAATACCATCATTATTATTATTAATATCTTGTATCTACCTCAATGCTTAGTACAGTGCTTGGCACATAATAAGCGCTTAACAAAAACCTCAGTTATCGTTACTATTATCAGTGTTGTGAGACTAATGGTGAAGTGACTATCAAGGGCTTAAGGGTTAGAGGGCTAAGTACACAGATACCACAGAAAGGAGATAGAGAGAAGGGGAAATCAGGGGTTAGTCAGGGAAAGGCTCTTGAAAAAGATTTGGAGGATGGCTTTGATGTCGGGAAGGGTGCTGGTCTGTGAAATATGAAAGGGGAGAGAGTTCCAGGCCAGAGAGAGGACCTAAACAAGGGATTGGTGGCAAGATAGCGAATTCTTAAATCCAGCGAGTAGGCTGGTGCTGCAAGAGCATAGTTTGCCAGTCGGGTTGTATTAGATCACTGAAATAAGGTAGGAAGGAGAGAGCTGATTGAGTGTCTTAAAGTCAATGGTAAGGAGCTTCTGTTTAATGTGGAGGTGGGTGGGCAGCCATTGAAGGTTTTTGAGGACTGGGGGGAAATGAACTGAACATTATTTTTAGAAAAATGATCCTGGTAGCAGTGGGAAGCAAGGACTGGAGACAAGAGAGGTAGGAGGAAGGGAGGTCAGAGTGAAGGCTGATGCAATAGTCAAGGTGGGATATGATAGGTGCTTGGATCATCCTGGTAGCAATTTGGCTGGAGATGGCAGAAATGGGGTTGATGACCTCCACAGCTCTGAGTTAGACTACAGGCTTTCTCTTCCCAGTTGTCTGACAAGATCTGAGTTTAGAATCAGGACTGAAAAGATCAAGAATAGTGCCTTTCCAATCTACTGGCTCCTGCTCTGCACACAGTAAGAGCTCAATAAATACAACTGAATGAATGAATGAATGAATGGAAAGCCTCTTTCCTTCCATTCCCCATCCCCCACAAATCTCCGCCTCCTTTTCTTGAGAGCAGGGATCACGACTATTCTCCTGTATTCTTCAAAGCACTAAGTACAGTACTCTGCACACATTAAGTGTGCAGAACCTGGGGTCTAATTCCAATTCTGTCCCTTGTCTGCTGTGTGACCTTGGGCAAGTCACTTCAATTCTCTGTGCTGTTACCTCATGTACAAAATGGGGATTAAGTCTGTGAGCCCCATGTATGACATGGACTGTCCCACCTGAGTATCTTGTATCTCCCCAAAAGACAATTACTCTCCCCACTTCAAAGCCTTATTGAAGGCACATCTCATCCAAGAGGCTTTCCCTGACGAAGCCTTCCTTTCCTCTTCTCCCACTCCCATCTGAGTCACCCTGACTTGCTCTCTTTATTCATTTCTTCTCCCACCCCCATGGCTCTTGTGTACATAGCTGCAATTTATTGATTTATTTAGTCATACTGTCTTCTCCTCTAGACTGTAAGCTCATTGTGGGCAGGGAATGTGTCCATTTATTGTTGTATTGTACTCTTCCAAGTACTTAGTACAGTGCTTTGCAGACAGTAAGCACTAAATAATTATGATTAAATTGAATTACCCCAGAAGTTAGTACAGTGTCTGGCACATGGTAAGTGCCTAACAAATTCCACAATGATTTTATCCTACTCTGAAAATGCAAAGTTAGTACATATACTGTTAATAATCTGGGATTTGGGGAACCAGGACTCTGCTTCCTTAATAGTTTCCAATTTCCAGCCAACTGACACTGCTCCAGGAGAAGAGTGGGAGGGCGTAAATGAAGAGAATGTCAGCATGCCGATGTCAAAGCAGCCACCAATCATGCCAAATTAATGAGGAACAATTCCCAGATATCAGTTGTTGTCTTCAAAATATTCCGAGCCACTTCCCCTCCCACATGACTGCCTGTTGCCTGCTTTGTGGGTCATCGTCCTAGTTTGAGAAACACCGGTATAGAAGAGTAAATTGCAAAGCTCATCCATTCATGATATAGTGAAAGGTTGACCAAGTACTAAATGCTGGTTAACAGACAGAAGCAGTGAAAAGAAAATCAAGATTGTATTTAGATTATTGTACACTTTCTAAAACACAGTTTGATCAATAGCTAGTCAGAGACATTAAAGATCCAGGTGCTCGGTGTTAAAGAAGTTTGGCTCGTCTTACCCAGAATAAAAGCTATGTGGAATGAACTTACTTGGCTGTAAAAAAAAACAGTTGTTTTCAAAAATGTCCAATTTAGTTATTAGCAAATGAACATCCATATTTTAATTGAATTTTTAAAAAAATAAAGAGAGAGATGGATAAAAGGAGGGAACATTCAAGCTGTTACATACCTTTATACCTTTAACTCAGTGTGTTCACAGGAGAAATCTGGTCCTCTTTGGCTCATCTCACAATCTAGCCAGACTGATCTGGGCTACCAGGTCACTGTTATCACTGTTATCTCAGTTTTGACCCCAGGTACTTTAGACAATTGTGAAGGGCAGTGGCCTACAATACTCCAGTAGGGCTTTAGGTCCATTAGGACATAATCACTCTAGAACTTTGGAGAAGACCCTTGGAAATCTTAGGGGTCCCTGAAGAACCAACAGTAACCTCATCAAATCTGCTTTGAATGGGGGATCGAGGGTAAGGAAACCAAGAATCCCCCGTGAGTGAGGCCAAGCACAAATTATGCGAGAGAAGTACAGTGCTTCTACAACCAGAGGCAAACCCCATGGCACAGTCCCATCATGATGTAAACTGGAGTGGGGTAAACTAGGAAATGCCAACGTTCTAGTGAGGCACCAAGAGACTATAAATCTAATTGAAAGAATGGATTTGGTCTTCAAATAAATCTATTAGTGTTTATCCTTCTCTCAAAGTTTTGGTTAATTTTTCTTGAATTCGTTCCCTTTTAAGTTTTAAAAATTCTGGCATATATGAAATCAAAGGCCTACCTGAAATCTTAATTTGAGATACCACTCCATCTCCTCCTTCACTGTGTGCTCGAATCTCCACGACATATTGTCCATCCCTGGGGATTGGGACCTCTATTGAATGTGAACCAGTTGAAATCAAGGTGCCATCATGTTGTCCATCGGGTCTGTAGAGTACCTTAGAATGGGCCAAGATATATCACATTAACCAAATGGCATTGTAGTGTGAATCAAAGCTATGATCTATCAACAGGGAAATAACCTCATTTTCCTCATTGAATGAAAATATATTTAAGTATAAAATGTATAAAAGTTATTTGTAGCTGAAAGAAAATGTTGAGTTTCTTTTATTCTTAATGGTCCGGTAATACTGGTTGACAACTCATTTGTATTGTTCTCCCACATGGAAGCACGAATGAGTATATTTCACTAAAGGATACATTCCACAAAGAAAGAAAAAAACAACTTACCATACACCGGAAAAAGTTTAGAAGGTTCCCTATATTACAGTCCAAGTTTTGGTGTGTTAATTTGCCTCTGAGTTGAGGGCTCACAGTAAGTATAACATTAATCTTGGGATATACAGAAATATTTTTTTCCATTTTAATGACTTACAGGAGGAAATTTAATTCATTGAAGACTTCCCAACACAAAGTGGGTAAAACTGTAATTTTATCCCCACCCACCCAAACACTGATGTAAAGTATTGTACTCCCCCAAGCGCTTAGAACAGTGCTCTCACATATTAAGTGCTCAAAAAATACCACTGATTGAGTTTCTCATCCTATTACTACAACACTATTCTTCAGAGCAATTCCCTTACTGATCAAAACTATTGTAACACTCCTTTTTTGTGGTATTTGTTAAGCACTTTCTATGCATCAAGCACTGTTCTAAGTGCTGGGGTAGATATAAGCAAATCGGGTTGGACACAGTCCCTGTCCCACATGGGGCTCACAGTCTTAATCCCCGTTTTAAAGATGAGGTAACTGAAGCTAAGAGAAGGTAAGTGTCTTGCTCAAGGTCACACAGCAGACAAGTGGTGGGACTGGAACCCAGGTCCTACTGACTCCCAGGCCTGTGCTCTTCTATCCACTAATAATAATAATAATAATAATAATGGCATTTATGAAGCGCTTACTATGTGCAAAGCACTGTTCTAAGCGCTGGGGAGGATACAAGGTGAACAGGTTCACATTCAATAATAATAATAACAATAATAGCATGTATTAAGCGTTTACTATGTGCAAAGCACTGTTCTAAGCACTGGGGAGGTTACAAGGTGATCAGGTTGTCCCACGGGGGGCTCACAGTCTTCATCCCCATTTTACAGATGAGGTCACTGAGGCACAGAGAAGTTAAGTGACTTTCCCAAAGTCACACAGCTGACAATTGGTGGAGCTGGGATTTGAACCCATGACCTCTGCCTCCAAAGCCCGTGCTCTTTCCACTGAGCCACACTGCTTCTCTATTTCTCCATTTCACTCTTCCATTGCAGCTGAGTGAAATGCATAGTCTGTGCACCGTAATCACTGCTGCCCCTCCTACTGCAGCTGAGGAACTCTCTGCCTGCCCCTGGAACATTTCGTGTGTGTTGGGCCTGGCACAAGCTAATAATAATAATCATGATGATGGAATATGTTGGGTGCTTACTATGTGCCAAGCACTGTTGTGATCACTGGTGTAGATACAAGCAAACTGGGTTGGACACAGCTCCTGTCGCACATGGGGCTCACATTCTTAATCCCCATTTTACAGAGGAGGTAACTGAAGCATGGAGAATTGAAGTGACTTGCCCAACGGGATTAGAACCCAGGTCCTCTGACTCCCTAGACCATGCTCTTCCCACTAAGCATGATGCCACTGCTCTGCTTGCTTGGCCCCTCTGGATCTCCAGAGTAGAACAAAACAATAGGCTTTTCCAGCCTCGACTGCCTGCCCGCTCTCAGACCCCTTCACCTCAGCCAAGCAAACAACCTTCCCTTCCCACCACCCAAGGCTGGCCCTGACTCCTCTCCACACCACGGAGGAGACTCCATCCCATCCTACTTTTTACCTCCCTGGCACGAAACAGAATGGCACCTGCAGTCTGAGCCCTAAAATAACCTTGGGAAAGCTCCCAAGCGTTTAGTCCAGTCAGTCAACTGTATTTATTGAGTGCTTACTATGCGCAGGGCATTCATTCTATTACTCTATTTATTTATTTATTTTACTTGTACATATCTATTCTATTTATTTTATTTTGTTAATATGTTTTGTTTTTTCTCTGTCTCCCCCTTCCAGACTGTGAGCCCACTGTCGGGTAGGGACCGTGTCTATGTGTTGCCAACTTGTACTTCCCAAGCGCTTAGTACAGTGCTCTGCACACAGTAAGCGCTCAATAAATACGATTGATTGATTCATTCATTCACTCAATTCATTCAATCGTATTTCTTGAGCACTTACTGTGTGCAGAGCACTGGACTTGGCACTTGGGAGAGTACAATATAACAGACACATTCCCTGCCCACAATGAGCTTACAGTCTAGAGGATTCTACATTCAGTGCTCTGTACATAGCAAGCATTCAATAAATACCATTTATCGATTGATTCATATCCAACGGACCATCATTCTTCCCACATTCAAGGCCTTTTAAAAATCATATCTCCAAGAGGACTTCCCCGACTTAGCCCTCATCACCCCTACTCTCTAGACTGTAAGCTCATTACGGATACGGAATGTGTCTGCTAATTCAGTTGTGCTGTACTCTTCCAGTGCTTAGTGTAGTGCTCTGCACCTCATAAGGGCTCCATAAATACCACTGATTGATTGAAAACTAGTGGCTGTGCAGCCACTGGTGTGGGCCCTGAATCACAAGGAGTAATTCTACTTCTCTAGCCATAGCTCCCTATTGAATTATTTGGTATATTACTATTTTAATGTTTTCAGGTTTCATTGCTCTCAATGTGTCTGTCTCCAATCCCCTCCCAAACCTTTTTTCATGGATTTTGAGTCTCTTGTGGGACAGGGTCTGTGTCTAATTCCCAACTGTGTACTTCTTCCCAGTGCTTAATACAGTACTCTGTACACAGTAAGCACTTAATAAATACTGTTACTGCAACTACTACTCTAATTATATACAGAAAGCCTCTTCTATTCAATATTTAATGATGGTTTTTTTTAAGCGCTTACTATGTGTCTCTAGATAGATATTCTCTCTAATTTTATAAGTGAAAGCGTTCTTGGGATCTTTCTCAATAATAATAATTATGAAATTTGCTAAACCCTTATTATGGTTTAGCACTGTATTAACCACTGGGGTAGATAATATATGAACAGATTGGACATAACTCCTATCCCATATGGGGCTTAGAGTTAAACAGAGAGGAAGAACAGATATCCCCGTTTTTACAGATGAGAAAATCTAGGCACAGAGATGCCACTTGACTTGCTCTAGTCACACAGCATGCAAGTGGCCGAGCTGGGATTAGAACCAGGTTTCTTGACTCCCAAATTAGTGTTCTTCCACTAGACTGGAAGCCCATTGTGGGAAGAGAATGTGTTTGTTTATTGCTAGACTGTACTCTCCGAAGTGCTTAGTGCAGTGTTCTGCACACAGTAAGTGCTCAATAAATACTTTTAAATGAATGAAGAAACATTACGTCATTGGGAAATCTCAGTTACTTCATGGTAGACTGAAGATTTTAAATAAAACTAAAGGTAAGACTTGATTTATTCAGGAACACTGTGCATTTCCTCCTAATAGCAGGAATTTAAATGTGAATAACAATAATAATGATAATGATGGTATTTGTTAAGCGCTTACTATGTGCAAAGCACTGTTCTAAGTGCTGGGGGGGATACAAGGTTGTCAGGTTGTCCCTCGTGGGGCTCACAGTCCTTATCCCTATTTTATAGATAAGGGAACTGAGGCCTATATAATAATAATAATAATAGCATTTGTTAAGTGCTTACTATGTGCAAACCACTGTTCTAAGTGTTGGGGGGGATAGAAGGTGATCAGGTTGTCCCACGGTGGGCTCACAGTCTTCATCCAAATTTTACAGATGAGGTCACTATGGCTCAGAGAACTTAAGTGACTTGCCCAAGGTCACACAGCAGACAAGGGGCAGAGCGAGGATTAGAACCCATGACCTCTGACTCCCAAGCCCGGGCTCTTTCCACTGGGCCATGATGAGACAAACAACACACCTAAACTCGAATAATATCTGTAAGTGTACCTTGTATCCTTGTACGGCAGATTCGTTTGACAGAGATATAACATGATCCCAGGTGATGATGTAGCGTGAACCAGACCTTATGGAACTGATAATTCTCGGAGGCTGGCTGGGAGCTGGAAAACCAACAAACAATTTAGTGGCAGAGGAAATTTCATAAACTGTCTTGAAAAATGTGATTTCTGTTCTGAAAGTGGAAGAGGAAGGAAAAAAATTAAATTTTAAGACCGAATCCACAACATGAACAGTGAATTTACCAGTTACTCCTACATAACTAAAAGAAGTGAGATATATGGCCCAAACTATCTAGAATGGAATGTATGACAGTAAATACAATGAGATTTTATTTTTTTAGTTTTTATTTTTCAAACTTCAATTGATAAGCTCACAACAAGGAACACATACAAACATGGTTAATTATTCTTATTCTTATTATTATACTAATCTCCAATTATGCCCACTCCCTTGGAGAACTCATTTGCTCTGTTGCTTTTCAAGTGCCACTTCTCTGTGGATGATTCTCAAATCTACATTCATTCATTCATTCAATCATATTTATTGAGCGCTTACTTTGTGCAGAGCACTGTACTAAGCGCTTGGGAAGTATAAGTCGGCAGCATATAGAGATGGTCCCTAGCCAACAACGGGTTCACAGTCTAGAAAGGGGAGACAGACAACAAACATCTCCATCAAACAATCAATCAACAGTATTTACTGAGTGCTTACTGTGTGCAGAGCACTGAACTAAGCACTTGGAAGAGTATAATACAACAGAGTTAGTAGACACATTCCCTGCCCACGAATTTACATCCCTGACCTCTTTCCTTCTCTGAAGTCTCCCATTTCCTCTTGCCTCCCGGACATCTCTACTTGGGTGTCCTGCCACCACCTCAAACTTAACATGTCCAAAACAGAACTCTTTATCTTCCCACTCAAACCCTGTCCTCCTCATGACTTTCCTATCACTGCACACAGAGCCATCATCCTCCCCGTCTTACAAGTCCGTAAGCTTTATTTTTAAATAAAAAGAATACCTGTGACCACTTCTCCCTGACCAGTCATATCTACTGAAGGAAGATTTCTCTTTTTTTTTTTTGGTATTTGTTAAGTGCTTCCTATGTGCCAGACTCTGTACTAAGCGATGGGGTAGAACACAAGCTAGCCAGATTGGACACAGTCCCTGTCATTCATTCATTCAATCAATCATATTTATTGAGCGCTGTGTGCAGAGCACTGTACTAAGCGCTTGGGAAGTACAAGTCAGCAACATATAGAGATGGTCTCTACCCAACAACGGGCTCACAGTCTAGCGGGGGGAGACAGACAACAAAACAAAACATGTAGACAGGTGTCAAAATCATCAGAACAAATAGAATTATAGCTATATGCAACTCATTAGCAAAATAAATAGAATAGTAAATATGTACAAGTAAAATAGAGTAATAAATCTGGACAAATATATGCAAGTGGTGTGGGGAGGGAAAGGAGGTAGGGCAAGGGTCATGGGAAGAAGGAGAGGAAAATGGGGGCTCAGTCTGGGAAGGCCTCCTGGAGGAGTTGAGCTCTCAGAAGGGCTATGAAGGGAGGAAGAGAGCTAGCTTGGTGGATTTCTGGAGGGAGGGCATTCCAGGCCAGGGGAAGGGCATGGGCCCGGGGTCGATGGCAGGACAGGCGAGAATGAGGCACAGTGAGGAGGTTGGCGGCAGAGGAGCGGATGGTGCAGGCTGGGCTGTAGAAGAGAGAAGGGAGGTGAGGTAGGAGGGGACGAGGTGATGGAGAGCCTTGAAGCCAAGAGTGAGGAGTTTTTGCTTGATTCGTAGGTTGACAGGTAACCACCGGAAAATTTTGAGGAGGGGAGTGACAAGCTCAGAGCGTTTCTGTACAAAGATAATACGGGCAGCAGAGTGAAGTATAGACTGAAGCGGGGAGAGACAGGAGGATGGGAGATCAGAAAAGAGGCTGATGCATTAATCCAGCTGGGATAGGATGGGAGATTGAACCAGCAGGGTGGCAGTTTGGATGGAGAGGAAAGGGTGGATTTTGGCGTTGTTGTGGAGGTGAGACTGGCAGGTTTTGGTGACAGATTGGATGTGTGGGGTGAACGAGAGAGTGGAGTCGAGGATGACACCAAGGTTGCGGGCTTGTGAGACGGGAAGGATGGTAGTGCTGTCTACAGTGACGGGAAAGTCAGGGAGAGGACAGGGTTTGGGAGGGAAGATAAGGAATTCTGTCTTGGACATATTGAGTTTTAGGTGGCAGGCAGGCATCCAGATGGTGATGTCCTGTAGGCAGGAGGAAACGCGAGCCTGGAGGAAGGGAGAGAGAGTAGGGACGGAGATGTAGATTTGGGTGTCATCAGCATAGAGATGATAGTTGAAGCCGTGGGAGCAAATGAGTTCACCAAGGGAGTGAGTGTAGATAGAGAACAGAAGAGGATCAAGAACTGACCCTTGAGGAATCACAGTAAGGGGATGGGAGGGGGAGGAGGAGCCTTCAAAGGAGACTGAGAATGAATGGAGAGATAAGAGGAGAACCAGGAGAGGATGGAGTCTGTGAAACCAAGGTTGGATAGCGTGTTGAGGAGAAGGGGGTGGTCCACAGTGTCGAAGGCAGCTGAGAGGTTGAGGAGGATTAGGATAGAGTAGGAGCCATTGGATTTGGCAAGAAGGAGGTCATTGGTGACCTTTGAGAGGTCAGATTTGGTGGAGCGTAGGGGAGGGAAGCCAGATTGGAGGGAGTTAAGGAGAGAGTTGGCATTGAGGAATTTGAGGCAGCGAGTGTAGTTGACTGGTTCTAGTCCCACATAGGCCTCAGAGTATTAATCCCCATTCTCCAGATGAGGTAACTGAGTCACAGAGAAGTGAAGTGACTTGCCCACGATCAGACAGCATACAAGTGGAGGAACTGTACTTCTGACTCCTGGGCTTGTGCTCTATCTACTAGGCCACGCGACAGCAGCTCTCCGGCTTCCTCCTCTCCCCTGCTGCAGCTCTGAGCATGGCATCAGGGGAGGCCGAAGCAGTAGCTCTCCACAACCAACCCAGAGAACCAGAAGTGCATCGACCTTTCAGACTGTGAGCCCACTGTTGGGTAGGGACTGTCTCTATATGTTGCCAACTTGTACTTCCAAATCGCTTAGTACAGTGCTCTGCACACAGTAAGCGCTCAATAAATACGATTGATTGATTGATTGATCGATTGATTGATTGATCGACCCAGACTGGGGTCCCCTCTGTGGAAGGGATCAGCTCCAGATTCAGCCACATGCTTTGGTTTCAGAGGAAACCACTCTTGCTCCTGCCATCAGTCTGGGTTCCTTCTTCCCCAGCTTCAGGGAAAGTTCCGCCTCCCTCTCCCCTATCGCCTCCCATTTGCTTGCCAGCAGGTAACCTAGAAGCAGCATGGTGTAGTGGATAGAGCATGGGCCTGAGGAGTCAGAAGGTCATGGGTTCTGATCCCGGCTCTGCCTCTTGTCTGCTGTGTGACCTTGGGCAAGTCGCTTCACTTCTCCGTGTCTTAGTTATCTCCTCTGGAAAATGGGGATTAAGACTGTGAGCCCCATGTGGGACAGGGACTGTGTCCAACCTGATTTGCTTGTATTCACACCCAGCGCTTAGTACAGGTCCTGGCACATAGTAAGCACTTTACAAATACCACTATTATTAGTAATAGTAGTAGTAGTAGTAGTAGTAGTAATTTGATACGGAAGACAGATTGTCCCGAAAGCATTTTAAAAAGCCATCTGATATTTCACCTTGAAGGGTTTTACCTGAATAACGGGCCACAGTGAAAAATGAACCACCCTGTCGTGGAATTATAAAAAAATGTTTAATTGATCCTGTCTGAATCCCTTGAAAAAAGATGTCTTTGAAAAGGGATTTTATGTGAAATTTGACTCCTGAAATGGGTATAACAAAATAATGCTTTGACCGGATTCAAGTAGGACAAAAGCCACTCAGTGAACCTCTTGGCATATCAAAGGATTAGAGAATTATCTCAAGAAGGAAACGATGAGAAGACTATAAAGGACAATATAAAGTCTGATTTCAGGAAGTGGAGACTGAAGGAAGGATCTACTTTCCACTTGTGTACTCTTTTCCAACCGCTCAGTACAGTGCTCTGCACCCACTAAGGACTTAGTAAATGCTATTACTGTGATTAACGACTTTTGGCTACAACCAGAAGGAAAACGACTTTACTCACGTGCTTTCTTCGTGACGGCCTCAATCATCTCGCTGGGTGGCCCATAGCCTGCGCTATTGTAGGCACAAACCTCGATGCTGTACTGTGTGTTGGGCAGCAGGTTTTCCAGTTTCGCGGAATAGTCCTGACTTGTGACTTGCACTCTCTGAGCAGCATCCTCTCTGTCTTGACTGGCCCAGTACCGGACCTGAAAACATTCCAGTTAAATGACGCAACGTTGTAATCCATCTTTCAAAAATGAGAATAATTCAATATTTCAACTATACGATGGGAAGTTTGAAGGCAATACGATGAAAACATTCAAGGATTATCATGGTTACCGATTGAGATACCAAACAAGATCTTGTATACAGTGAGACCTATTAATCTTCTGCCTGTTATTCTTTGTTCTGCCTATGAGATGGTGTAAAAGATCAGTCAAAGGCCCATTCAACTGCAGAGCATTCCCCTCTATCAACTGAAATGCACCTTAGAAAGAGCACAGGCCTGGGAGTTAGGTGACCTGGGTTATAATCCAGACTCTGCCATTTGCCCCCAAGGTAATGTTGGGAAAATCATTTAACTTCTCTGTGCCTCAGTTTCCTCATCTATAAAATGGTAATTAAACACCTGCTCTCTCCCCATTGAGCTGTGAGACTCATGCAGGGGCTACATTCAATGGATTATTTATTTAATTATTTAATGGTATTTGTTAAGCACTTACTATGCTCCAGGCACTGTATTAAGCGCTGGGGTAGATACAGGTTAATTAGATTGGGCACAGTCCCTGTTCCACCTGGGGCTCACGATCTTAATCCCCATTTTACAGATGAGGTAACTGAGCACAGAGAAGTTAACTGACTTGCCCAAAGCCACGCAGCAGATAAGTGGCGGAGTTGGGATTAGAACTCAGGTACACTGACTCCCAGGCCTGCCCTCTTTCAATTAGGTCACAATACTTCTTATATGACCTGATAGTTGCATATGTACCCCAGAGCTTAGTTCAGTCTTGTCTTGTCTTATACTGTCGAGTCGCCTCTGACCCATAGTGATGCCATGGACACATTTCTCCCTGAATGCCCCACCTCCATCTGCAATCGTTCTGGTAGTGTATCCATAGAGTTTTCATATCCATAGAGTTTTTTTGGTAAAAATACTGCCTTTTTCCATTCAGTAAATTTGAGTCTCCATCTTTGACTCTCTCCCATGCTGCCACTGCCCAGCACAGGTGAGTTTTCACTTAGCAGACTGCCTTCTACTCACTAGCCACTGCCCTAGCAAGGAATGGAATAGATATTCCTCTGCTTGATATTCCCTCCTGTAGCCGAGACTGGTAGACTACTGGAAACTCTCCAGATGCAACCCTGAGAGGGTTTAGTTCAGTGCTTGGCACATAATATATACTTAACAAATACCATCATTATACCTATTCTCCATAAATAACTAACCATTTCATAGTTTTCAGTCCATCATAATTTTCACATGAAATGTTCTCAGGTCTATCCTGAGACATTTTCTACTACAATTCATTTTTCAATAAGTTGGATTTGATTTTACTGCCCCTATAAGGCTATCATATGCTGCCAGTTCCAATTTGGTTTTAGCTCCATGTATGACATGGATTGGGTCCAAGTTGATTAGTTTGTTTCTACTCCAGAGCTTATAAGTGCTTAACAAATACCATAGAACAGTATCAATTTCAATGTTTCAGTGCATCAGTTATAAAGCAGATTGACAAAGACTGAAAAACAATAGTGATCAATCTACTACCCATTTCATCCATTTCTTGATCATTCCTCTGTGAAACATGTTCTTAAAAATACTTTCTTTGAATTTATCTTGAAGTTAGAGATCAAAGCAATATTACATAATAGCTTGATTAGCTGTCAGAAACCATTTTTCATGCCCTAAACAAATATTCTTGATTTTCAATTTTCCTGTGACAAAGAGCACTTGTGACAAGCTAGGTTTACTACATATTAGTTTACTAAAATAATATATACAATTCTATGTTCTACTGAATGAAAATTTTAGGAAGTTTTAGACAACAGTTGTTCTAAAATAATTTAAAACTTGAATAGAGGATTATAAATTTCATTTTTGCCCATTCACATGAAGGCTGATTCCAAAATCAGCTTATGGTATCTAATGAATTATGGATGGAATGCAGAGTGATTGATAATTCAGATTACATTTGCTATGCTTGAACACGGCATACAAAGTAAATACATTCTAAATATACTGACTGTATTTTCACATTTTTACACAGAACCATGAAAATATTTCAATTAAAAAATCCCATCTCTAATGATCAGTTGTTCTTTAATCAAACATTTAATAGGGTCCCTGAAATAATATCAGTTACAAATTCTATGATATTTTATCTCCCTCTCTATCTCTTGGTTTATTCTCCTTCCCCATACCCCACCCTACCTTTCCCTTTATCATCCCCTCACTCTACTATTTTTATTATTAGTAGTAGTAGTACATTTGTTAAGCATTTACTATGAGTCAAGGACTGTTCTATGCAATGGGGTAGATACAAGTTTTTTGGGTATTTTTAAATGGTATTTGTGAAGTTCTTACTATGTGCTGGGCCCTGTTCTAAGAGGTGGGGTAGATACAAGCTAGTCAGGCTGGACACAGTCCATGTTCTACATCAATCAATCAATCAATCGTATTTATTGAGCACTTACTATGTGCAGAGCACTGTACTAAGCGCTTGGGAAGTACAAATTGGCATCACATAGTCCCTACCCAACAGTGGGCTCACAGTCTAAAAGGGGGAGACAGAGAACAGAACCAAACATACCAACAAAATAAAATAAGTAGGATAGAAATGTACAAGTAAAATAAATAAATGAATAAATAAATAGAGTAATAAATATGTTATACATGGAGCACATAGTTTTAATCCCCATTTTACAGTTCTGGTAATTGAGGCACAGAGAGGTTAAACAACTTGTCAAGGTCACCCAGCAGGCAAGTGGCAGAGCAGGGAATAAAATCCATGTCCATCTCCTTGTAACCTTCCCGGCACTTAGAATAGTGCTTTGCGCATAGTAAGCGCTTAATAAATGCCATTATTATTATTATTATTATTATTATTATTATTATTATTATTACTCTGACTCCCAGGCCTCTTCTTTTATTCAGTTAATCTCATAAATTAATCAATCTCAGTCCCATCTGGGGCTCACAGTCTAAATAGGAGGGAGAACAGGCATTTAATACCTATTTTACAATTGAGGAAACTGAAGTGCAGAGAATAATAATAATGGCATTTATTAAGCGCTTACTATGTGCAAAGCACTGTTCTAAGTGCTGAGCACTGTTCTAAGAAGTTAGGTGACTTGTACAAGGTCACATAGCAAGCAATTGGTAGATCTAGGATTAGAACCCAGGTGATCTGACTTCCAGGCTCATGTTCTTTCCACTGTCAACCTACATTTTTTCACCACCTTTTCTTCCTCGTTTAATGTGGTTACCCAAAATTGATCTATTTGACCTGAACACTGTTTTTTTTTTTCTATGTCTAACAAGACATGGAACAATAAAGAGCTGAGGGTGACAGAGAGGACTGACACAGATTGGTGACGTGCCACCAAAACACACAATGGAGATTCAAGACTGAGGCAAAGTTTAGATGGTCAGTTGGAAGGGAACAAAGAAAGTCAGTTAAGGAATGAGGAGGAGAATAGATAGGTCAGGTGGAGCTAGTTGGTAGAGTGCCTTGAAGCATCTTTTGAGGACGCTGTTTGTTCGATGTAGAAAGATGGGGTGGAGGGTTTGGAAGAGCGGGGAGATGTGTGACAAATGATACTTCAAGAAGAAAACCTGTAAGAGGGGAGGCGGGGAGACCAGAAAAAGGCTGAAACTGCAGTCTAGTCACACTATTACCACAGCTAGTGCCAGGGTGGTAACCTGGTGGAGAAGAAAGGGCTGGGACCCAAATGTTTGTTGCATAAGAAGGCCCAGCCGGATTTGACAGAAGATTGAACTTGAGTTGAAAGAGCAAATAGTCAATCAATTAATCATATTTATTGTTTACTGTGTGCAGACCACTGTAATAAGTACTGTAATAGAGAAGCAGCGTGGCTCAGTGGAAAGAGCCTGGGCTTGGGAGTCAGAGGTCGTGGGTTCGTATCCCAGCTATGCCGCTTGTCAGCTGTGTGACCTTGGGCAAGTCACTTAACTTCTCTGAGCCTCAGTTCCCTCATCAGTAAAATGGGGATTAAGACTGTGAGCACCACGTGGGACAACCTAATCACCTTGTATCCCCCCAGAATTTAGAACAGTGCTTTGCACATAGTAAGCACTTAACAAATACCATAATTATTATTATTATTATTATTTCATTCATTCATTCATTCAACCTTATTTATTGAGTGCTTACTGTGTGCAGAGCACTGTACTAAGCACTTGGGAGAGTACAATACCACAATATCAGACACAATCCCTGACCACAAAAAATTTACAGTCTAGAGGCGGGAGAGTACAATACTTGGGCACAATCCCTGTTGAACATGAGAGTTGTAGTCTAAAAGGTGGGAGAATGGGTATTTAATCCCCATTTTACAAGGAGGAAACTGAGGCACTGAGAAGGCAAATGACTTGCCCAAGATCACACAGGCAAGAGGTGGAGCGGGGATTAGAACTAGATCCTCTGACTCCCAGGCCTGTGTGCTTTCCAGTAGGCCATGTTGCTTCAATTTATTCTATGAAGCAGTTGATTACACTGTTTCAACTTATTCTATGGATTCAGGCTAAAGGATATAAGAAGAGATCTGGATGCAGGGTAAGAATATGCTTCTGCATCTCTGGAAAACTCTTCCAGCTCAACAGATCTCAAAATCATCCAAAAAATCCCAGAAACAGTTGTTCAGGAATCACTGCACTGGGATGACTGTCATCTAGAGGCCCACAAAGGAGAAGGAATGGAAATGGTTGTAAACCATTTCATTGAATCAATGAGGTGCTAAGGTATGACAATGACTCTAAAGAAAACTGAGACTAATCAATCAATGGTATTTTTTTGAGTGCTTACTATGTGCAAAGCACTGTACTAAGCATTTGGGACAGTATGATACAACAGAATTAGCAGATTCATTCCCTGCCCATAACGAGCTTACAATCTAGAGTGATGTATCAGTATTGCATATAGCCATCCACATATATTGGCGTGGCTCAGTGGAAAGAGCACAGACTTTGGAGTCAGAGGTCATGGGTTCAAATCCTGGCTCCAACACTTGTAAGCTGTGTGACTTTGGGCAAGTCACTTCACTTCTCTGGGCCTCAGTTACCTCATCTGTAAAACGGGGATGAAGACTGTGAGCCCCATGTGGGACAACCTGATCACTTTGTAACCTCCCCAGCGCTTAGAACAGTACTTCGTACATAGTAAGCACTTAATAAATGCCATCATCATCATTATTATTATGTAGGTAAACACTTCCATATAATCTCTATGGGCATGGATCATGTCTACCAACTCTGTTGTATTATACTCTCCCAAGTACTTAATTCTGTACCCTGCAAGCAGTAGGCACTCAAAAAATGCCAGTGATTGATTGATCAATGGCACAATGATAAATAACAGAGGAGAAATCCAAATTAAGAAAGCCAACCTATCCTTAGTAAGAGTGTCAGAGTGTGTCCAACTTGTACTTCCCAAGCACTTAGTACAGTGTTCTACACATAGTAAGAGCTCAATAAATACGATTGAATGAATGAATGAATGGCGGAGGTGTGGTATCAAGCTCCAGACAAAAGTAAAGGTCTCCAGAGTCATAATGTCATCCAACCTTCTCTACAGCAGTGAGACCTGGAATCCACTCAAACGCCACCTCCAGCTCCTTAAGCAGTTCCACCAGCAGCACTAACAGGGCCATACTCAAGTGGTAAGATAAGATCTCGAACAATATGGGCAGAGAATATGTCTGTTTATTGTTAGATTGTGCTCTCCCAATCTGTGAATACAGTGCTATGCCCACTGTAAGCACTCAATAAATATGATCGGTTGATGGACTGACAGAAGTTCTAGAGCAAAGTCAGTCTCCTAGCATCAAAACTATGCTCACCTTAACATGGCTACACTAGGTGCGACATGAGAGGAATCAATTGATCAATCGATTGTATGCACTGAGCAGTTATGGTGTAAAGAGCACTGTACTAACAGCTTGACTAAGTACAATATAGCAGATTTGGTGGACAAGGAGCCTACAGTCTGGAGGGAAATGAGTGACAGCAGAATCTCAAACAGCGGCTATATGGAGACTTGAAATGGGATATCAAAAGTAAAAAGTAGAGAGGAAATATTTAAAGGATATAAATTCATTCATTCATTCAATCGTATTTATTGAGTGCTTACTGGGTGCAGAGCACTGTACTAAGCACTTGGGAAGTACAAGTCAGCAACATATAGAGACAGTCCCTACCCAACAACGGGCTCACAGTCTAGAAGGGGGAGACAGACAACAAAACAAAACATGTAGACAGTTGTCAAAACCATCAGAATAAATAGAATTATAGTTATATATTTATATACATATATACATATGTATATTTATTCTGATATAAATGCCACATCTCAGCTGGAAACAGGGAGTCGACTCCAGAGGACTGCGCAGCATGAGGTAACTACTATCAAGAAAATACTAACTCCATTCAAACAAAGCTTTGGAAGATATGAGAAGGCAAAACAGAATACAATGCCAGACACTGCAAACATGACAAAAAAGCAAGAAGCAGCCTTTTTATAAGGCCAGGACTGTGGGTTCTGCATTGTCTTTTTCAGGGGCATACACACATGGGTGAATTTTGAGAGCAAAGGACAAGCCAGACTTTGGGCAAATCACTTCTCTGTGCCTCAGTCACCTCCTCTATAAAAATGGGGATTTAGACGTGAGTCTCACATGGAACAGAGACTGTGTCCAACACATTTGCTTGTATCCACCCGTGCTTAGTAGAGTGCCTGGTGCATAATAAGCTCTTAACAAATACCATAACTATTATTATTATTATAGCAAAAAAAATTGCCAGAAGGGAACACGAAGGCAAAGGCACAGCGATTTTTTCAGTCAGCTCCGTTATAGACTGATAAAGAATTGATATCTCTTAGAATTGCCAATGGGAGAGGGATTGAGGAGAGGAGATGAAATAAAGAAAAGATACCAGGAAGAAAAATTTGAGAAGGGCAAAAGAGAAGGGCAAAATGAGGTAACAAGAAAGAGACAGAACAATCAAAAGGAAGAAGCAGGACAAGGAAAGGAGACGAGGAAAAAGGAACCAAACAAAAACAATTCTTAAGTGATCAAATTGCAAAAAGGAGAAAAATACATATTATGTAAAAGTCTAGATTATATACAGTACAAGGATTGGGAAATAGTGTAGAAGAGTAAGGTCTTTGTTACAAAATTGTTTTGTTAAACTGGCAATTCTATTTAGCAATTCTGCTTTATTAAAGGTGCTTATTTTCTCAATTTAGTGCTCAAAACATACAGTTAAACTCCCTTCACATGAGAATTTCCAGTGGACTGAAGGAAAGCCAATGAATTGCTCTTATTCACCCATTTTCTGGTGAGGTTTTGATAAGAAGACTCAGAAGACAGATTGTGAAATGACTATAGTTTTGAGTTGGAGACAGAAATAATTTGGTTTTCAAATCTTTATGTCTACCCTTTGTACTGGAGCTGAGAATCTTGTTCCCATGCCTATTCTTTAATCATTTCAGCCTTCTGGATAAATAAGAAAAGGTCAAATGCTTCACATTTATTAACCATTCAGCTTCAAAGGAATACATGAACACTGACTAATGCTTCATATTTAAAATGGAAGTGTTTTTATTACCCATTTTTTCCATGGGAAACTCAGGGCGGTTTGCAAAGTGGCTAAAACTGGAGTCTTAACTAAGGAAAGGGGTGTTTGCGTGGGAGGCTTAACAGAATTCACGGACTTCTAGCAAGGGTATCCCAGAGTCCCTAGGACTTTGCATCCATACTAACCTACCTTCCCCTTCCTGCACACACATTTTATTATGGTATTTGTTAAGCACATACTATGTGCCATGCATTGTTCTAACCGTTGGGGTAGATACAAGCTAATCATACTTAGAGAAGCAGCCATGGCTCAGGGGAGCCTGGCTTGGGAGTCAGAGGTCATGGGTTCTAATCCCAGCTCCGCCCATTTGTCAGCTGTGTGACCTTGGGCAAGTCACTTCACATCTCCATGCCTCAGTTGTCATCTGTAAAATGGGGATTAAGAATGTCAGCCCCACGTGGGACAACCTGATCGCCTTGTATCCCCCCCCCACCCCCAGTGCTTAGAACAGTGCTGGGCACATAGTAAGTACTTAACAAATGCCATTATTGTTATTATTACTATTATGATATTGGGCACAGTCCATGTGCCACATGGGGCTCACACTCTTAATCCCCATTTTACAGATGACAACTGAGGCATGGAGATGTGAAGTGACTTGCCCAAGGTCACACAGCAGAGCCAGAGTTAGAACCCAGATCCTTATGACTCCCAGGTCTGTGTTCTATTCACTAGGCCATGTCGTTGCTCAAAGGGAAAGGAAAGCATGTGATGAGCCCATTGTTAGGTAGGGACCGTCTCTCTATGTTGCCGATTTGTACTTCCCAAGCGCTTAGTACAGTGCTCTGCACACAGTAAGTGCTCAATAAATACGATTGAATGAATGAATATCCCACTTTTCAGCATAAATACTATGGCAGTCTAGCTTTCAGTCAACATTTTCCTCACAGGCCTTAAATCATTATTATGAACAATAGCAATTAATAATTACAGTACTTGGTAAGCACTTACTATGTGCCAAGCACTGTTCTAAGCCCTGGGATAGATACAAGGTGATCGGGTTGGACACAGTCCCTGCCCAACAAGGGGCTCGCAGTCTTAATCCCCATTTTATAGATGAGGTAACTGAGGCACAGAGAAGTTAAGTGACTTGCCCAGGAAACACAGTAGACAAATGGCAGAGCCGGGATTAGAATCCAGGACCTTCTGACTCCCAGTCTCATGCTCTATCCACTAAGCCATTCTACTTCTGAGAAGAATCTATCACTTCACCTGTAGAGTGAGAAAGTGGAAAGCTAGAGAGCACCGAAGAGTTAGGAACTAGAACAATGCCTCAGGTATTATCATCTGCATGTGGATGAGGTCAGCCTGGTGAAACATAGACTACCCACCTTTTAACAAGGTCTTACCAAAGCCTGAGGAAACTTAGATACCCAACTTGTGAGGGACACCTGCCAGAATGCCAGACAGGTGAGAGAAAATTGCTTTATCCCTATACCAAAGAAGCCAATATATTTATTTCTAGGCAGTAGGTACCATTGACTTCTTTTCTATTCTCCACATTTCTTTATCTTACTCCCTGATTTCCTATAACTCAATTTCCTATAACCCAACCTGCCCACTCCACCCCTCTAATTCCAACCTACTCACTGTACTTTGATCCCTTCTATCTCACCGCCGACCTCTTGCCCACCTCCAGCCTCTGGTGTGGAATGCCCTGTCTCTTCAATTGTAACAATCAATTACTCTTCCCACCTTCAAATCCTTCTTAAAAGCATATTTCTTCCAATAGGCCTTCTCCAACTAAACCTTCATTTCTTCTTCTCTCACTCCCTTCTGTATTGCCCTTGCACTTGGATTTGCACCTTTCTTTCGCTCCTCCCTCAACCCCACAGCTTTTATGCATATATCCACAATATATTTATTTATATCACTGTCTGCCTCCCCATCTAAACTCTAAACTTGCTGTGGGAAGGGAATGTGTTGACCAATTCTGTTATATTGTACTTTCTCACATGTTTTGTTTTGTTGTCTGTCTTCCCCTTCTAGACTGTGAGCCCGTTGTTGGGTAGGGACCATTTCTGTATGTTGCTGACTTGTACTTCCCAAGCACTTAGTACAGTGCTCTGCACACAGTAAGCACTCAATAAATGCGATTGAATGAATGAAAGTACTTAGAACAGTGCTTTGCATGCAGAAAGTGCCTAAATACAGTTGACTGATTGATTGAGTAGGACATCCTACTTTATAACCAAGATGATCAAAAAACCTCAATGTGCGAACTCCATCGGATAGTGAAACCATTCAGTTTGTGCCCAGAATGAGGGTACTGCTATTGTCTTTTGGCTCCTAGCACAACCTTTTTTTTCCCTGCACATTTAGGGCAGATGCCAAAACTGACAAACAGAGGAGGTCAGAGCAGCATGGCTTAGTGGCTAGACCATGGGCCTCGGAGTCAGAAGGACCTGGGTCCTAATCCTGGCTCCGTCACTTGTCTGCTCTTTGACCTTGGACAAGACACTTCACTTATCTGGCCTAAATTACCTCATCTGTAAATTGGGGATTAAGACTGTGAGCCCCGTGTGGGACAGGGTGTGCCCAACCTGATTAGCTTGTAACTACCCCAGTGCTTAGAACGGGGCTTGGCACATTGTAAGGGTTTAACAAATACCATGATTATTATTACCTCTCATCGGTACTGCCACAGAAGTGGGATGAAGTGAATATCCTGAGATCCTGGCCTTTCCCTTAGGTTCCCTGAGGGTTAGGAACCTTTCTTACTCCAAGCATTTTAGTCACTGTAGCTGCTGCTGCTACTGTGAGACAACTCTTGAAATCTCCCTAGTTACATTGTCCATAGTAACCCAGAATGCAATGTGGGGCTATGTGATGGTAGTGATTTTGCTGGGCTACTAGTGGAACTGATTTCCACCCCATGGCCCCTAGAAATGGCTGCGGTCCTAGTGGTCATCCCTACCAGCTTCCTGGGGAGGAATACTAGCCAGAACATGGTAAAAAGCCAAGGAAATGTCACTAGAAAGCAGTCCCATTCTGCCCATTTCTTTCTCTCCCCACCCAAGTTCTGCCACTGCTTCTCCACTTTGGATATCTCTGGAAACCTCCTCAAGGAATCTTCTCCATTAATCATCACGTAAAAAATAATTCCGATGGATCCCCACTACTACCTGAAAACCAAAGACAATGATCTTCCACCAAGTCACACCAGGTCACTAACGAGACATTTTTAAGCCAAAATCCCCAGGGGTTGCTGTGGATACCTCCCAAGTCCCCCTTTCTTCTGTTGCCGTGGTTGCTTCCACGTTTGACTCAGATATGTATTTCTCCACAGAGAGAAAATGCAGGGGGATAGGAGGACAGGAGTCCTGGCAGTGAGGAGCTTCTGCCAAGGCAGTTGCGGATGAATATCAGAACATTTTTTTCCTACATCTTGAACATCACTGCACAGGAGGAATCAATGCCTCTTTTTCTTCTTGACAGAGTTACATTGGGGCCTGCATGCTATAACAACCTAAGATAAAGACATCATTGGTAAATGCCTTTTGCTAAAACAGAGCTTGTATTATAGCTGAATGAGAGGGTGGAGGTGGCAAGAATTTTCTGCCATCTTATCCAAACTCCTAGAGGCATCTTGGCAATCTAGAGCAAGAGAACAAAGGCTTTTTTCTGCTTTATATACTATGTACACATTTGCCCATCGCATTTTATAGCCAATGGTTCTATTCATCTGAATCTGGCACATCTGGGAGTTGCCCACACAATTTCCACTAAAATTTACAAATCTTTTAATGTAATTGCAGATCCAACCTTTTATCTATAGTGCAGATACAATTATGCTGGTGAAAGGGCCAGGTATTTCTAAATCCTCTTTTCCACCATTCAATTTTGTTTCTTTTGACCTCTGTATTTCTACCATGGCTTAGTCCAGGAAAAAAGAGAGAGGGACTTTCCCCTTCCTGGCTATAATGGAGAGGAGTGTGAAGTAACATATAAATAGAACAGAGTTCCTCTTCATATATCTTGGGGTCATTTCTTCATTTTCTTTCTGTTTGATAATAATAATAACAACAATAATAATAATTGTATTTGTTAATAATAATAATAATTGTGGTATTTGTTGAGCACTTACTATGTGCCAGGCACTGTATTCATTCATTCAATCGTATTTATTGAGCACTTACTGGGTGCAGAGCACTGTACTAAGCGCTTGGAAAGTACAATTTGGCAACAAATAGAGGCAATCCCTACCCAACAACAGGCTCACTGTACTAAGTGCTGGGGCAAAGAAAAGCAAATCTGGTTCGACGTAGTCCCTGTCCCACGTGGGGTTCATTGTCTCAATCCCCATTTTACAGAGGAGGTCATTGAGGCACAAAGAAGTGAAGTGACTTGTAAGGTCACACAGCAGACAAGTGGTGAAGCTCTGATTAGAACCCATGACTTTCTGACTCCCACACTCATGCTCTACCCTCTATTCCATACTGCTTCGCACTACTATGTGTCAAGCACTGTTCTAATTAATTCCGATGGATCCCCACTACTACCTGAAAATCAAGCTAATCTAGTTGGACACAGTCTCTGTCCAACATGGGGCTCAGAGTCTTAATCCCCATTTTACAGATGAGGCAACTGTGACACGAAGAAGTGGAGTGACTTGCCCAAAGTCACTCAGACGGACAAATAGCAGAGCCAGTATGAGAACCCAGGTCCTTCTGACTCCCAGGCCACACAGCAACTGACAGTTCCATTAGCATAACCTTTGGGAGTTACTAATATTTGGTATATTGGAAGTTAGACTCTACCTCAACTCCAGGAAATCATCGTTCCTCTGCACCTGACTGGTGTGGTATCAAGTATGAGTTTTTAATTTTCTTCGATCTGCTCCCTTCCTTATTGTTTCTCCTCTGAGAGACTTTTAATGATCAATCAATCATGCTCAATCTATCAATCAGTGGTATTTGTTGATAGCTTACTGTCCGCAGGGCACAGTACTAAGAGCTTGGGAGAATATAACGCAACACAGTTAGTAGACAATTTCTCTGCCCAAAACTAGCTTAGAATCTGGAGATGAGAATTCATCACCCAATTAGCATTGTAGTGTATGTCTACAAGCTGGCAGGGGGTTGGTTCATTCATTCATTCATTTGTATTCATTGAGCACTTACTGTGTGCAAATTACTGCAGTATTAATAATAATGATGGCATTTATTAAGTGCTTACTATGTGCAAAGCACTGTTCTAAGCGCTTGGGAGGTTACAAGGTGATCAGGTTGTCCCACGTGGGGGGCTCACAGTCTCAATCCCCATTTTATAGATGAGGTAACTGAGGCACAGAGAAGTTAAGTGACTTGCCCAAAGTCACACAGCTGACAAGTGGTGGAGCTGGAATTTGAACCCAGGACCTCTGACTCCAAAGCCTGCTCTTTCCACTGAGTAAATGCTTGGGAGAGTATAACAGCAAACAGACACATTCCTGCCCACAGTGAGCTCACAATCTAGAGGAGGAGAGAGACTTTAATATCAATAAATAAACAGATAAATAAATAAATGACAGATATACATGGATACATACATATGTTCTGTGGGGATGGGAGGGAGGAGGGATGAAGGAGCAAGTAAAAGTGGCACAGAAGGGATTGGGAGAAGAGAAGCAGAGGGCTTAGTCAGGGAAAGTTTTTTGAGGGAGATTTGCCTGCAGATGGGGAGGGAATCAATCCCATACCCCTAGACTGTAGACTGTAGTCTTCTAGACCGTAAGCCCGTTGTTGGGTAGGGACTGTGTCTATATGTTGCCAACCTGTACTTCCCAAGTGCTTAGTACAGTGCTCTGCACACAGTAAGCGCTCAATAAATATGATTGAATGAATGAATACCCCTAGAAGAGCTGGACAGGGTAGTTGCTGGAAATATGGGTGCACCTTCATTTAGGAGAGTACTTTTCTCATCAAAATAATAATAATAATAATAATAATAATAATAATAATAATAATGGTATTTATGAAGTGCTTACTACGTGCAAAGCACTGTTCTAAATGGTAGCCTGCAGGAGGTGGTTTTTCAGTCAGATCATTCTGGGTTCAGTTCTTCAAATCAGCCCAGAGGTAGAAACATAATGATGCTGTACTGCCCCGCTAAATGGCTACGCTTGCCTGCCTGTGCCTTGCTCTGCTGCTCCTGCTAGCTTCTGGCTCCACTCTGTCCAGTCATACTAAGGACAACCTGTATAATTTTTTCTTTTGCAGCTGCTGCTCTCTGTTGTTCTTTGTGGCTTTTTGCTGTTTTCTTTTCCGTTGATTCCACATTAAAGTGAAAAAGACCACTTAAACCTTAAGTACCCAAAAATGACAGCTTACCAAATTGGCAAAGGCGCAGTGGTACCTTCTGCTCTGGGCCCACAAACTGCACCCTCTATCTCTGCCAACCCTCTCTCGATGTATGAGACTGGTCACAAGAGCCCAGGGCAAAGAGAGTGTGAATGGCTCAATGCAAACCATGACCCCTACTGTGAAACAATTTAAGCACGTGTCCGCTGGAACCATGACTTTTATTTTTATTTTTATTTTTTAGTAATAATGATGGTATTTGTTAAGCGCTTACAATGTGCAAAGCACTGGATACCTCTACCCCAATTGCATGGCATGTGGCCAGAAAAGGGGCACTGCTCTAATTTCACAACCGAAATATGTTTCACATTGAGACAACACACATTCAGGCATACAGTCTCCCTGTTGGCAGAATCATCTCCCAATCTAAGCACAACTCTGCCATGTTCCTACACATAAAATATGACCGACACATCCAATAGGGTAGTTTTGGTCCAAAACATTTGTACTCAGAAATTACCTGGCTTCCTAACTTAGGGAATCAGGTGTTTTATGCTATATATAGATCTTAGATTTTTAACTGTGGGACATAGATGGAAAGGCACACCTCCAGGTTCAAAGATGATGATGCTTTTGACAATAAGATTTGAAGCAGCATGGCTCAGTGGAAAGAGCACAGGCTTGGGAGTCAGCAGCCATGTGTTCTAATCCCAGCTCAACCACATGTCAGCTGTGTGACTTTGGGCAAGTCGCTTCTCTTCTCTGGGCCTAAGTTCCCTCATCTGTAAAATGGGGATGAAGGCTGTGAGCCCCACCTGGGACAAGCTGATTACCTTGTATCCCCCCCAGCACTTAGAACAGTGCTTGGCACATAGTAAGCGCTTAACAAATACCATTATTATAATAATAATAATTATTATTATTATCAGTAGGCCAGTTTAGCAGACAATTCCTTCAACAGTGAGTGCATGCAAAGTTTGCCCCTTCCTGAACTTTTTATATCTTTTATAAACAAAAGTTGACAATTTTATTTCTCCTCATTATTGTAACAGTATTCCCAAATTCTTTGCTACTGGTCATTATCTATGCTAATATGAATCTATACATCAGTTTCCTTTCATAAATAATCATTCAGTGGTAATCCATCAATTGAGTGCTTAAATTCTGTGTAACTCAGTCACAGGATCCCTTTCCATTCAAAAGGCTGGCATTTGGGGGAGATAATAACTGTGGCAGTTGTTAAATGACATATGTGAAATGCTAACCACTATACTAAGCGGGAGGTCAGACATAGCCCCTGTCCCACATGGGAATCACTGTCAAGGTGAGAGGAAGAACAGGTGTTAATCTCCATTTTACTGCTCTTTCTGCTATTTCTGTGATGGCCTACAGGCTTTGCTCAGACATTTATTTCCCCACAAGGGGAAATTATAGGGGGAAAGGAGAATGGGAACACAGACAGGATTCAAAATCTTTACTCCCTCTGACCTGGACTGTAAACTCCATGGGGGACAATGACTGTGTCCGACCAATTAATAATAATAATGATGGCATTTATTAAGCGCTTACTATGTGCAAAGCACTGTTCTAAGTGCTGGGGAGGTTACAAGGGGATCAGGTTGTCCCACGGGGGGCTCACAGTCTTAATACCCATTTTACAGATGAGGTCACTGAGGCCCAGAGGAGTGACTTGCCCAAAGTCACACAGCTGACAAGTCGTGGAGCCGGAATTTGAACCCATGACCTCTGACTCCAAAGTCTGTGCTCTTTCCACTGAGCCATGCTGCTTCTCTAGCTTGTATATACTCCAGTGCTTTGAACAGTGTTTGGCACATAGTAAATGCTTAACAAATGTAATAATAATAACAACAGCAACAACAACAATAATGATGACAGTAATATTAATTTTACAGATGTAGACAGTTAGGTACACAGCAATAAAATGCCTTGTCCAAGTTCACCCAGCAGGCCAGTGACAGCTAGGATTGGAACCTTGACCCTCTAAGCCTGAGTTCTTTCCTTTAGGCATTAGATTTAAAAAGGCAAATACTAAGAAGACTGGGTTTGAAGAGCAGCATGACCTAGTGAAAAGAGCACGGAACTTGCAGGGGAACTGGGTTCTAATCCCAGCTCTGTCACTTGTCTGCTGTGCGGCCTTGGCAAATCACTTCACTTCTCAAATCAAATCACTTCCCAGTGACCTCGTCTGTAAAATGGGGATTTAGACTGTGAGTCCTATGAGGGACAGGGACCGTGTCCAACCCGATTATCTCGTACCTGCCCAAAAGCCTAGTAAAATGCTTGGCACATCGTAAGTGCTTAAAAATACCATAAAAATGAAAGGTTAATTGTTAATATTTTAAATACGAATTTGAAATTTAGAAAAGTTTTCTTCCTTTCTTTACCCCCATGCTGAGTTTGGGGTCCAGAAAGGAAAGTGCAGGTTAAAAGAATAAGAAATTTTGAAAATGTTAGTACTGTTGGACATCACCCTCCTGGTTTGCTTTATTTAGATCCATGGGAAACAATGTGGGTAGGCTTCCAAAATGCTTGTTTTCAATCTGAACTACTTCTGTCCAAAAAACATATATTTTAAGTCAGTATTCCTATCTAGCATACTTAATGCTTCCTAAGACATTGAAATATGAAATGAAAACATCTCACAGGGCCAAGATAAATTCCAACATCGAAGCTCTTTCTACTTTTTCCAGGGGCTTTTATAACGAATTCACAGTTCCTGTTCTTTCAAACATTATTCCAGCCTCCAGAACAATAAAAACAACACTGTATTTGTGTCTACAGCTCTCCATTTGTTTTTACAGCTCAGTCCATCAGTTCTCCAAAAAGTTGTTTGTTTAGAGCATAGTATCAGTACTGTGTAGGGTTCGGTGATCAGAATGGCCAGCCTAAGAGGTTAACAGTGATGTCAGTCATTCTACACCCACTGCTGAAGTAAATGCCAAGGGCTTATGAATGCATGGTTGCTGTGCCCTGACTGTTTCCGGAATATTCATTAAGAGAGTGCTCTACTCTGGTCAGGGACATACTAGGTCAATTGTTGACTCCTGGGCATCTGCCCAAAGCCTTGGAATCCCTTTGACTAGAAATCCTTCTGAAATTCCTCTAGATCACCTACGAGGCAGGAAAACACAGTGTCTAACAAGATAAGTAATATGGAGCTTTTCAAACTGGCAAGTGAGAAGAAAATGGGGACAACATTCCCCTGGGATGCACTTTAAACCCACATAGAAGGAGATTATTTTGAACCTAATTGTCTTCATTCTCGAATACAGCAGATTCTTTTTGAAGAGACAGCAAATGAACCTCCAAATCTGAGGGTTCATCACACAGAACTGTGCTGCATTCTACTAGTTGCCTTTTACCTTGAGTCTAAACCACCCTGGAACAAAATGTGTGCAAGCTGCCTTCATGTAAGCTTTTCTGAAGGTTCATCAAAGCCTTATTCTTAGTCACATTTCCTCCAAGAGGCCTTCCATCACTAAGCCCTCTTTTTCTCTTCTCCTATTCCATTCTGCATTGCTCTGACTTGCTCCCTTTATTCGTCCCTCCTCCCAGCCCCAAAGCAATTATGTACATATCTGCAATTTATTTCTAATAATAATAATAATAATAATAATAATGACATTTGTTAAGTGCTTACTATGTGTGAAGCACTGTTCTAAGTGCTGTGGGGGGAATACAAGGTGATCAGGTTGTCCCATGTGGGGCTCACAGTATTAGTCCCCATTTTACAGATAAGGTAACTGAGGCTCAGAGAAGTCAAGTGACTTGCCCAAAGTCACACAGCAGATAAATGGCAGAGTCGGGATTAGAACCCATGACCTCTGACTCCCAAGCCTGGGCTCTTTCCCCTAAGCCATGCTGCTTCTTAATAATGTCTGTCTCCCCTTCTAGAATGTAAGCTCACTGTGGACACGGAATGTGTCTGTTTATTGTACTTTCCCCAAGTGCACAGTACAGTGCCCTGCACACAGTAAGCGCTCGATAAATAAAATTAAATGAGTGAATAATAATGATAATAATGGCACTTATTAAGTGCTTACTATGTGCAAAGCACTGTTCTAAGCACTGGGGAGGTTATAAGGTGATCAGGTTGTTCCACAGGGGGCTCACAGTCTTTATCCTCATCTTACAGATGAGGTCACTGAGGCACAGAGTAGTTATGTGATTTGCCCAAAGTCACACAGCTGACAACTGGAGAAGCTGGTATTGGAACCTATGATCTCTGACTCCAAAGCCCTTGCTCCTTCCACTGAGCCACACTGCTTCTCTGCAGTGTAGTGCATTGTAGATGAAGTGTAGATAAAACCTGCCAGGCACTAAACTTCTCACTCATATTCTCTCAGCTTCCAGTTCACACTTTGCTTCCTTTTGAACAGGGTTTGGCAATAGAGTTTCAGACATGAATTGGCTATGACACTAGCAGTACTATCATATCATAGTATCATAGTGTCATAGCAGAAGCCTTCCCCAATTAAGCCCTCTTATTCCCCAACTCCCCATGCTCCTGCATCGTCTATGTACCTGGATCTGGATCTGGACATTTGGTATTCAACCCAGCCTTAGTCACATGACACTTAGGTACATGTTTTTAATTATTCATTAATATTGATGTCTGTCTCCCCCCCTAGACTGTAAGCTCACTGTAGGCAGGGAACATGTCTACCAACTCTGCTACACTGAAGTCCCCCAAGCAATCAATCCATCAGTGATATTTATTGAGTACTTATTTTTGCAGAGCGCTTACTAAGTGCTTGGGAGAGTACAATACAACAGAAGTAGCCATGTATCATTATAGTGTAGTCTCCCAAAGCCCCTCTCTGTATCACACCCGGAGAGTTTCCAGTACTCTACCAATCTCGACTATGGGAGGGAGAGTAAAGCAGAGGCATGCCCATTTCACTCCTAGCATGGGTAGTGGCTAGCAAATGGAAGGCAATCTGCTACAAGTCAAAACTCACCTGTGCTGGGCAACAGTGGCATGGGAGAGAGTCAAGGCTGGAGACACAGGTTTACTGAGCGGAAGAAGGCAATGGTAAACCATTTCCATATTTTGACCAAGAAAATTCTATGGATTCACTACCAGAACAACTGTAAATGGAGCTGGGACATTCTGGGAGAGATGTGTCCATCCATGCAGTTGCTATGGGTGGGAGATGGGTCAACAGCATAAGACAAGATAAGCTCTCCCAGTGCTCTGCACATAGTAAGTGTTCAACAAATACAACTGACTGACTGGCTAGAATGCAAACCATAATTGGGGCGGTGATTGTTTCCAACCTGGACACATTGTATCTACCCCAGCTTTTAGTTCAGTGTTTGGCACAGAGCAGGCACTTAAATTCCATTGTTAATATTATTACTATTATTTGATTATTATTGCTATTATCATCACCACCACTACAAGAGCATGGTGGCTCACCAAAATGATTCAAAATCATGACCAGCTGTCAAAGTTAAGTGCCCAGTTTGGCGGGTCTCATGAAAATTTCTTGAAAGGTTCTGCCTTTAGAATTTAAGTGGTTACACCAAAGTGCTGGGAGTTCATAAGTAATTGATGTAAAAAGTCTTGGGAACTCTTTGGATCAGGCATCCATGTATAACCTGTCTGCCTGTCTATTTGTTTTGTCTTGTTATCTGTCTCCCACTTCTAGACTGTGAGCCCATTGCTGGGTAGGGATTATCTCTATCTTTTGCCAAATTATACTTTCCAAGCGCTTAGTACAGTGCTCTGCACACAGTAAGTGCTCAATAAATACAATGGAATAAATGAATGGAATGACACACTGTGTTTTCACACATTTTGCCTAGGACATTGTTGGGAAATTAGGTCTTCCAATTTGGGCTTAATTCAGTCCTTCATTCAGTCATATTTATTGAGCGCTTACTGAGTTCAGAGCACTATACTAAGCACCTGGGAGAGTACAATGCAACAATAAACAGAAAATTCCCTGCCCACAGCGAGTTTACAGTCTAGAGGATGAGCTTACTGTGACATGTTATTGGAAGAACGTGAAGAATGGCTGAGTACTACAGCGTGAGTTTACCACTAGATTGTAAACTCTTTGAGGGCAACTTCACAGCTACTAATTCTATTACATTCCCCCAAGTGTTTGGTTTGGTATTCTGCAAATCACAGGTGCATAATAAATACTATTATTTATTACTAGTATTATTATACTACATCTCTGCCCCTGCTCTGCCTCCCTCCAGGCTCGCATTTCCTCCTGCCTTCAGGACATCTCCATCTGAATGTCTGCCCGCCACCTAAAACTCAACATGTCCAAGACTGAACTCCTTGTCTTCCCTCTCAAACCCTCCCAAACCCTGCCCTCTCCCTGACTTTCCCATCACTGTTGACGGCACTACCACCCTTCCCATCTCACAAGCCCGCAACCTTGGTGTCATCCTCGACTCCGCTCTCCCCTCTGTTCACCCCTCACATCCAATCCATCACCAAAACCTGCCGGTCTCACCTCCGCAACATTGCCAAGATCCACCCTTTCCTCTCCATCCATACCACTACCCTGCTCATTCAAGCTCTCATCCTATCCCATCTGGATTACTGCATCAGCCTCCTCTCTGATCTCCCATCCTCCTGTCTCTCCCCACTTCAATCCATACTTCATGCTGCTGCCCGGATCATCTTTATCCAGAAACGCTCTGGGCATGTTACTCCCCTCCTCAAAAATCTCCAGTGGCTACCAATCAACCTATGCATCAGGCAAAAACTCCTCACTCTCGGCTTCAAGGCTCTCCATCACCTCACCCCCTCCTACCTCATCTCCCTTCTCTCCTTCTACAGCCCAGCCCGCACTCTCCGCTCCTCAGCCGCTAATCTCATCGTGCCTCATTCTCGCCTGTCCCGCCGTCGACCCCCAGCCCACGTCATCCCCCTGGCCTGGAATGCCCTCGCTCCGCACATCCGCCAACCTAGGTCTCTTCCTCCCTTCAAAGCCCTACTGAGAGCTCACCTCCTCCAGGAGGCCTTCCCAGACTGAGTCCCCTCCTTCCTCTCCGCCTCCTCCCCTTGCCTTACCTCCTTCCCTTCCCCACACCACCTGTATATATGTTTGTACGTATGTATTACTCTATTTATTTATTTGTACATATTTATTCTGTTTATTTCATTTTGTTAATATGTTCTTTTTGTTGTCTGTCTCCCTCTTCTAGACTGTAATCCCACTGTTGGGTAGGGACCGTCTCTATTTGTTGCCAACTTGAACTTCCCAAGCACTTAGTACAGTGCTCTGCACACAGTAAGTGCTCAATAAATACAATTGAATGAATGAATGAATGAATGAATGAGATTTTTGCCAGAATTAAATCTGTGGGTTATGGAAAATTGAGTCTAATGGGAACAAACAACAGACTAGGTGATCATTTAGGAGTTCATCTGTGTGTAAAGATAGCCATAATAATAATAATAATAATAATGGCATTTATTAAGTGCTTACTATGTGCAAAGCACTGTTCTAAGCACTGGGGAGGTTACAAGGTGATCAAGTTGTCCCATGGGGGCTCACATTCTTAATACCCATTTTACAGATGAGGTAACTGAGGCACAGAGAAGTTAAATGACTTGCCCGAGGTCACACAGCTGTCAAGCGGAGGAGCCGGGATTTGAACCCATGACCTCTGACTCCAAAGCCCATGCTCTTTCCACTAAGCCACGCTGCTTCTCGTGTACCATACTAGTATGTATAGAGAGATTTCAGTGGCCATTTCTATTTACTGATAATGGGAAAGTATATCGGTGTATAATGGTGAAGCTGATTAACAGCATGGTGTAGTGGATAGAGCATCGACCTCTGAGTCAGAAGGTCACTGGTCTTAATCCTGTATTCTGTGTGAAATTGGGCAATACCTCATCTGTAAAATGGGGATCAAGACCGGGAGCCCCACGAGGGACAGGGACTGTGTCCAAACCAATTTGTTTGTATCTGCCCCGGGCTTAATACAGTGCCTGGCACAAAGTAAGTGCTTAACAAGTACCACAATTATTGTTATCATTAAGACCAAAGAGGGCTTACCAATCCTTTGCCAATCACCTGTGGTGTCACATTTGTCCCCAAGTATAAACTTCAAGTCATCCCATTTAATAATAAAACCAAAAGTACTATACAAGGGAAGCTCCCAAAGGACTCTCCTTAGGAGATTGAGTAGATGACAACTGGGCATATAGATTTCTGCTTTGAGCACAGAATTGGATAGAAGCAAATCGGGTTGGCCACAGTCCCTTTTCACACATGGGGCTCACAGTCTCAATCGTCATTTTACAGATGAGGTAACTGAGGCACAAAGAAGTGAAGTGACTTGCCCAAGGTCACGCAGCAGACAAGTGGTGGACTGGGATTAGAATCCACAACCTTCTGACTCCCGGGCCTGTGCTTTATCCAATACACCATGCTGCTTCTCTGATTTCTGATTGCTGCCTCCAAAACTGGTTTCCATGCCTTCATTCTGGTCTGAATGTTGATGTATGCTGATGTTCCAATGTTTTCAATTTCTCAAAGAATATTCTACCTTCATGATTCCTTTTTCTACTTCCTCCTCTATGCCTGCATCAATTAATCCATCATATTTATTGAGCGTTTACTGTGTGCGAGGCACTATAGTAAGGGCTTATGAGAGAACGATATAACAGGATTGGCAGACATATTGCCTGTCTACAAGGAGTTTACAATCTAGAGCCTGCATCATTGGACAGTGTGCTACCAAGGTAACAGAATTCTGTGACAATATTGTGTTGTTGATGGAGAACCTGGGTTGTGTGCATGGTTAGTCAGGTTCAGGCTACACACACACACACACACACACACACACACACACACACACACACTCTTTTATATTATATATATATTTATTTTTATATATTTGTACCCACACATATATACACTTACAAACATTTATATACACACACATCACATCTATATATATATACATACACACAAACACACACTATATATGTGCGTGTGTACATATACATATATATAGTCATGCATATTTATACACACACACACAAAACTCAACTCCATCTTCAGATACAAGGAGGATTTTGAACCACTTATTGCAATCAGTTCAGACAGCTGTACAGAAGGTCCCGAAAGAAATTTAAGATCTGTTGATGATGCTCACAGCATGTCGAATGGGAAGAATTTCCCAGAGTACAAATCACAGGCTTCCAGAATCTGGATAGATGCAGAATGGAAATTCTGTGCTCATAGCAGAAATCTATATTCCCAGTTGTCATCTACTCAATCTCCAAAGGAGAGTCCTTTGGGAGCTTCCCTTACATAGTACTTTTGGTTTTGTGCATGGAGGAAATGCAACTTTCCTATCCCCCAATCAAGTGTCTGAGGTGTTTCAGTGTGAGCTACACAAAATGTGGCTGAACCAGACTCAAGTAATACTAATAGAGACCTTTCAAGTGCTTAGAAAAGTGAAACCATGCAGTTTTCTAAATTAACTGCCACTATTCTATTAGGAAATATTTTGCTCAGTAGAGAAAAAAAATTCCAGACCCACCTACACCAAATTTGGTACTCAAAACATATCTCAAAAGGCACTTTAATTTATTCTTCTTATTATTTTTATTGGTAGTAGTATTATACAGTACTGTTGGACTATATAATATAGTATATGATTACAACTAATTATGAGAACATTTTAAATATTTTATTATTAGTAGTAGTAATTGTTATATTATTATAATTAATAATGATAATCATAATTGCAGCATTTTGTTAAGCCCTTTTCATGTGCCAAGAATTATATTTAGTACTGTGGTAGATAACAGATAATCAGTTGGAAATACTTCCTGTCTCGCATGCGGCTTACAGTTTAAGGGGGTGGGAGAACAGGTATTGCAATCCCATTTCAAAGTTAAGAACACTAAGGCACAAGGAACTTAAGTGACTTGCCTAAGGTCACACTGCAGGTTAGTTGCACAACTCAAATTAGAACCCAGGTCCTCTGACTCCTAGGCTTGTGCTCTACTAAACTATGCTGCTTTCTTAAATATCCGCGCTGCCTCGAATTCCTCAACACCAACTCTCTCCTCGACCCCCTCCAATCTGGCTTCCATCCCCTACATTCCACAGAAACTGCCCTCTCAAAGGTCACCAATGACCACCTGTTTGCCAAATCCAATGGCACATACTCTATCCTAATCCTCCTAGACCTCTCAGCTGCCTTCTACACTGTGGACCACCCCCTTCTCCTCAACACGCTATCCAACCTTGGCTTCACAGACTCCATCCTCTCCTGGTTCTCCTCTTATCTCTCCGGTCGTTCATTCTCAGTCTCTTTTGCAGTCTCCTCCTCCCCCTCCCATCCCCTTACTGTAGGGGTTCCGCAAGGTTCAGTTCTTGGTCCCGTTCTGTTCTCAATCTACACTCACTCCCTTGGTGACCTCATTTGCTCCCACGGCTTCAACTATCATCTCTATGCTGATGACACCCAAATCTACATTTCTGCCCCTGCTCTCTCTCCCTCCCTCCAGGCTCGCATCTCCTCCTGCCTTCAGGACATCTCCATTTGGATGTCTGTCCGCCACCTACAACTCAACATGTCCAAGACTGAACTCCTTGCCTTCCCTCCCAAACCCTGCCCTCTCCCTGACTTTCCCATCACTGTTGATGGCACTACCATCCTTCCCGTCTCACAAGCCCGCAACCTTGGTGTCATACTCGATTCCGCTCTCTTGTTCACCCCTCACATCCAAGCCGGCACCAAAACCTGCCCGTCTCAGCTCTGCAACACTGCCAAGATGCACCCTTTCCTCTCCATCCAAACCACTACCCTGCTCATTCAATCCCATCTGGATTACTGTATCAGCCTCCTCTCGATCTCCCATCCTCCTGTCTCTCCCCACTTCAATCCATACTTCACGCCGCTGCCCGGATTGTCTTTTTCCAGAAACGCTCTGGGCATGTTACTCCCCTCCTCAAAAATCTCCAGTGGCTACCAATCAACGTATGCATCAGGCAGAAACTCCTCACCCTCGGCTTCAAGGCTCTCCATCACCTTGCCCCCACCTACCTCACCTCCCTTCTCTCCTTCTACAGCCCAGCCCGCACCCTCCGCTCCTCTGCCGCTAATCTCCTCACCGTGCCTTGTTCTCGCCTTTCCCACCATCGACCCCTGGCCCACGTCATCCCCCTGGCCTGGAATGCCCTCCCCCACCACATCCGCCAAACTAGCTCTCTTCCTCCCTTCAAGGCCCTACTGAGAGCTCACCTCCTCCAGGAGGCCTTCCCAGACTGAGCCCCCTCCTTCCTCTCCCCCTCCCCCCCTTCATCTCCCCACCTTACCTCCTTCCCTTGCCCACAGCACCTGAATATATGTATATATGTTTGTAATTATTTATTACTCTACTTATTGATTTATTTTACTTGTACATATTTATTTTATTCTGTTAATATGTTTTGTTTTGTTCTCTGTCTCCCCCTTCTAGACTGTGAGCCCACTGTTTGATAGGGACCGTCTCTATATGTTGCCAACCTGTACTTCCCAAGTGCTTAGTACAGTGCTCTGCACACAGTAAGTGCTCAATAAATACAACTGAATGAATGAATTAACGAATGAAATATCATAAATATTAGGAATTCATTATTTTTAATGATATTTGTTAAGAATTTACTATGTGCCAGGAACTGTATTAAGCACTGGGTTGGACAAATCAGGTTGGACAGAATCCATGTCCAACATAGGGTTCATGGTCTTAATCCCCATTTTACAAATGAGGTAACTGAGGCAGAGACAAATCACCTAGCAGACACATGGTGAAGCTAGGATTAGAATCTGAGTCCTTCTGACTCTCAGGCCCATGCTCTATCCATTACACCATGCTGCTTCTTTTATTTTCACGTAAAATGAATAAAGCTTTAAACCATAACAACCACAAATAGTCACAACTAAATCGATAAAGAGCATAGGAACCTTGAATATTCAAAAATGCAATGGAATATAGCAGAATGATTGATGTGTCTTTTCACTCTTATCAATACTTCTATTTACCAATGGAAAAGTTGAACTCACCATATAGCCTTCCACAGATTTCTCAAGAACGTGTTTCCAAGAAACAGAGGCCTCAGAAGATGATAAGACTTTTACACCCACTTCTGTTGGGGCTTCATTAGGAGCTGGGAAATTGAGGGAACAATGTTTACTTTCTCTAGGTAATATTTACTCTCCCAAATCCTTATATTTAAACTTGTTACAATTTTATCTTATAAACAAAAAATGTATTTTGAACTTTTATTAGGGTGGATAAGATGGGCAAATAAAAACAAAAAGTCAGAGTAATATTTCTTAATTGTCTTATGAAGCTGTAGGAATGAATGATTGTGATAAACAATGTCCACTACAAAATCAGTTCCTGTGGCTTTCCAGTCCTACAGTTTCCAAAAGGGAGATTCAATGTAATTATAGGAAACTGTTAATTTAAGCACATTACTTGGCATTCAAGTGAACTAACAAATATTAAAGGCAGATATACAGTGTTAGGAATGTTTCCATTTTTTTTCCAGGCTAAGATCAGGTTTCTTTTATAGATCCTTTGAAACAAGTTGTGACACCCACTTCTGCTTGAGCTCAGAAAAGCTTTCCTACACTTAATCTTCCAACTGGGCATCATGTCAAAAATGTATCAAAACAGTCTCTGTTAGGAAAAAAAAGGTAATTTACAAATCTCCTCATGCATGGCGAATGCAGAATCTTTTAACCAGAGTTGATCAATTTTTATCGTCTTTCATTAGCAAGCAATATTCCTACTTTTTTAAAAAAAATATAATACTTTCCACAGAGACAGTGCTCCTTACAAAGTTGAGGTAAGCATATACTCAGTAAGATGGATGTCCTGTTAGCAGCAGAGATTAATGGTTATACAAGTTTCGGCACATTTATGTTTTATGAGACACACTGAAGCATTGAATAAAAGAGTATCTCAATTATGTATGAAGATGTTTTGGAGAAGTAGAAGACAACTGTGGTTTCATGGTACACAGCTTTGCATCAGATGAAACAGCAAAAAAGGAAATAGGTGGTAGGGTGAAAATGCAACATAAATTACAGTAAAGTGACTGATGATTCCCACTGAGTTTGCATTGCTTTAAAGGAAACTGCAGATTTTTTCCTAGCAAACATTGTAATTCAATACAATTCACATCAGATGGCATCCTGATTTCTGTAATTTGGGCTGAAAAGGAATAAAATGCTGATATTTGGGATCTTGGGGTTTAACTGGTACACATTTTATTCCATCATTTCTTCTTTCACTTCCAACTTAATATTTGCAACTTGCACATGTACTCTTGCGTTTGAAGTACCTTCTCTTGTGCCAAACTCACAAATCATGTTCAGAGTTTCACTACGCGAGGACAAATTTTTAGCAAGGGATTTTCCTGAAGTGATGAAAACCTTCAGTAGGGAGAACGGCTGAGCCTTTTGAGGAAAGACGTTCAGTGGACTAATCTCACCTTGATAAATGTGAATAAATGCTCTGCCTACGTTTGTGAAAAAATGTGCGAAGGTGTTATACGGTAGCAGCGTGCAATCGTGAGCCTACCAACACTGTGGCCTGCACGACATGCTGTGGGAATGTGTTGGATAGACTACAATCCAGCCCAATCAACTGTGCTTCTCTAACCTACTCAATTTACCTGAATCTTGTCTCTTTCACCACCTACCCCTCACCTAGGTCCTTCCTTTCTCCCCTTTATATTCACCAGTCCCCTTTACATTCCACCAGTCTACCCACCTTTGAAGGCTTACTAAAATCACATCTGCCCAAGAGGCCTTCCCCAACAAAGCTCTCACTTCCCCTCATTTTCCAAAGAAAGTGCTCAATAAATACAAATGTTTGACTGATTGATTCCCCTACTTGCTCTCCCTTCTGTGTCACATGCATATGCCCTTGAATCTATACTTTAAAAGCACTTCATATTCAGCTCAACCTCAGCTTCACAGTACTTAATGTACATATCTTTTATTGATGTACATCTCTGTCCACCCCTCTAGAACGTAAGCTCCCTGTGAACAGAGAACACATGTTGATCAAATCTGTTGTACTGTAGTCTCCCAAGTACTTAGTACAGTGCTCTGCACAGTCAGCACTCAATAGATACTACTGATTGATTGACATATTTGAGTGTTTACTTTTGTTTGTTTCCAGCCCACTACTTTGAACTTTTACCCTTCTCAAAAAAACATCATTTCCTCTCAGTTCCATGACAGATTGGTGCATTTTGTTTCACCCCCTTCTAGACTGTGAGCCCGTTGTTGGGTAGGGACCATCTCTATATGTTGCCGACTTGTACTTCCCAAGTGCTTAGTACATATTCTGCACACAGTAAGCACTCAATAAATACGACAATGAATGAATGAATGAGTTTTGCTCTACAAAATTTTATTCCAGTGAAATCCTTCAAAATGGTGTGGCAAACAGGCATTTTTTATTGGCTCCTGAATGATCCATCTCACAGTTAGGTGATTACTAGACCTCCTGATCATCCAACATCATCATCATCATCAATCGTATTTATTGAGCGCTTACTGTGTGCAGAGCACTGTACAGGGTGTAACATCACTAAAGATGGAGGTGTGATTTTCTGTGAAGCTTGGGAGGAAGGGAACGCAGGCTTAACCATGTGGACATTTGCTGTTGCTGTCCCTGCTTATTTTCTGGGCTTCAGATAATGATGATGGCATTTATTAAGTGCTTACTATGTGCAAAGCACTGTTCTAAGTGCTGGGGAGGTTACAAAGTGATCAGGTTGTGCCACATGGGGATCACAGTCTTCATCCCCATTTTACAGATGAGGGAACTGAGGCCCAGAGAAGTGAAGTGACTTGCCCAAAGTCACACAGTTGACAAATGGCGGAGCCGGAATATGAACCCATGACCTCTGCCTCCAAGGCCCGTGCTCTTTCCACTGAGCCACGCTGCTTCTCCAATAGCTTGGAGATTCTTCAGATCAATAGCTTCAGTGGGGGAAGCAGAAAAACATGTTTTCCTCCCCTGTACTGGCTCATTTTCTGTGTGACCTTGGGCAAGTCACTTAACTTCTCTATGCCTCATTTCCCTCATCTGTAAAATGAGGATTAAGACTGAGAGCCCCATGTGGGACAGGGGCTGTGTCTGACGCTATTACCTTATAATGATAATAGTAAAGACGGTATTTGTTAAGTCTTACTATGTGTCCAGCACTGTACTAAGAGCTGGGGTGGATACAAGCAACTCAGTTTGGACACAGTCTCTGTCCCATGTGGGGCTCACAGACTCAATCCCATTTTACAGATGAGGTAACTGAGGCATAGAGAAGTGACTTGTCCAAGATCACACAGCAGACAAGTGGTGGAGCTGGGATAAGAACCCATGACCTTAATAATAATTATGATGGCATTTATTAAGCACTTACTGTGTGCAAAGCACTGTTCTTAGTGCTGGGGAGTTTACAAGGTGATCACGGTCTTAATCCCCACTTTACAGATGAGGTAACTGGGGCACAGAGAAGTTACGTGACTTGCCCAAAGTCACACAGCTGACAATTGGCGGAGCAGGAATTTGAACGCATGACCTCTGACTCCAAAGCCCGTGCTCTTTCCACTGAGCCACACTGCTTGACTCCCAGGCCCTTGCTCTATCCACTACTCCATGCTGCTTCTCTGTATCTACCTTGGTGGCTACTACAGTGCCTGGCACGTAGTAAGTGTTGCCAACTTGTACTTCCCAAGTGCTTAGTACAATGCTCTGCACACAGTAAGTGCTCAATAAATACAATTGAATGAATGAATGAAAGTGCTTAACAAATACCACAATGATTATGATCATTATTATTATTATTTTCCCAGTATCTAGAGCAGGGAAAGCAGGAAAGCATGTTTTCCTCTGCTGCCCTGGCTCATTTTTCCAGGTTCCACTGTGGCAGCCACAGCAGAAGTAGGAAAACATGTTTTCCTCTTCTGTCCTGGCTCATTTTCTTAGGCCAGAGGGAAGAGGCAAAATGAGAAGCCCCGTCATTGTCTTCTTTTTATGGAAAAAAAAAAATTTCCTCGAGACCAGCAACAGTCAGAGGCTAGAACTACCCTCAGACTAATAATTCTAACAATTATGGTACTTGTTAAGCACTTGCTATGTGCCAAGCACTGTTCTTAGAGCTGGGTTGGATACAAGCTAATCAGGTTGGACACAGTCCGTGTTCCACATGGGGCTCGCACACTTAATCCCCATTTTACAGATGAGGTAACTGAGGCCCAGGGAAGTGAAGTGATTTGTCCAGGGTCACACAGAGTCATATGGTGGAGCTGGGACTAGAATCCAGGTCCTTCTGACTCCCAGACCCACGGAACGCTGCAGGATCAGGCTGGTGTCAGAAGGCATCCTATGTTCGGGTCAGGGGAGGTAATGCTAAGTTGGACCACAATTCAACCCTTCCTCTGGGTGTTGGTAGAACTGATAGGCAGCCCAGACAAATTTTGCAAGCCAACCAGCGGCTCCTGTGCAAATCGCTTCCCTATCGCAGTCTTCCACCCTTCAAGATCCTTCAGTGCTTAGCCATCTAACTTCAGATCAAACAGAAACTCCTTATTATCGGCTTTACGGCATTCAATCAGCTTGCCCTTTCCTACCCTACCTCAATCATATCCTACTACAACCTAGCCTGCACTCTTTGCTCCTCTAAACCTAACCTACTCAATGTATTGCGAACTCATTTATTCTGCCGCTAACCTCTTGACCAACGAGAAGTAGCATGGCTCAGTGGAAAGAGCACGGGCTTTGGAATCAGAGGTCATGGGTTCAAATTCCTGCTATGCCAATTGTCAGCTGTGTGACTTTGGGCAAGTCACTTAACTTTTCTGTGCCTCAGTTACCTCATCTGTAAAATGGGGATTAAAACTGTGAGCCTCCCGTGGGACAATCTGATCACCTTGTAACCTCCCCAATGCTTAGAACAGTGCTTTGCACATAGTAAGTACTTAATAAATGCCATTAAAAAAAACACCTAACTCCTCCCTTCGGCCTGGAACTCCCTTTTCCTCCCCAACTATAGAGAATAACCTCCTTGTGGATAAGGAATGTGACTGTTGACTCTGTTGTACTATACTCTCCCAACTGCTCTGTAAAGTGTTCTGCATACAGTAAGTATTCAATAAGTACCACTGATTGATTTATCTTAATAAAATGGACTCTTTCTTTTGCTTATTCCCATCTGCACGGTAGTTCATCCCCTGGGAGAGATTAGTCTCATATATAAATTCGTATATTTAACCGTTCACTTCCTGTTCTGAGGCATTTATGTAAAGTAAATAAAACAAACCCTAGCAACAATCCCTGAGGGATCCCCACTATTCTCTGCCTCCCACTTATGACCTTATTATTCTCTTAGCAATCATGTAGAGATGTATTTCTTCAGTGTATTTATTTAGATGTGTTGGTTCAGTGTTGTAAATATTTTCATGTTTATGGGTCCCTTTAGAGTGATGTGGGGCTGTGAATACTTACACACTTAGGAGGAGGGAAAGTGTTGACCTGGGAGTTGGGAGATACATTGTTGGAAGAATATTATTTAATAATTGTGATATTTGTTGAGCTCCGATTTTGTGCCAAGCACTGTCCTAAGTCCTGGGGTAGGTACAGTGCATGCAGAAAGGACAAAGTTCCTTCTCTACATAGGGCTCACAGTTTGATTAGAAGAACAAGTATTGAATCCCCACTTTAAAGATGAGAAAACTGGGGCAGTAAATAAAGTGATTTGCCCAGGGTCACACAGGAGGGTGATGGCAGAGCTGGGATTAGAACCAAGGTCCTCTGACTCCCAGCCTGTGCTCTTTCCACTAGGTCATGCTGCTTCATGAAATAAGATGCCATTTCAGATTTTAGAAGTGCTTTGAAGATGGGGAGAACTGTGGTTTGTCAGATATGGGCAGGAATAATAACAATAATAATAACAATTGTGGTATTTGTTAAGCACTTACTATGTGCCAGGCACTGTCCTAAGTGCTGGGATAGATACAAGCAAATTGGTGTGGCTACAGTCCCTGTCCCACATGGGGCTCACAATCTCAATCCCCATTTTACAGATGAGGTAAATTTGGCAGAGAGAAGTGAAGTTATTTGGCCATGATCATACATCAGATATTAGAGAAGCAGCATGGCTCAGCGGAAAGATCCCGGACATTGGAGTCAGAGGTCATGGGTTCAAATTCCGGCTTCATCACAATAATAATAATAATAATGATGGCATTTATTAAGCACTTACTATGTGCAAAGCACTGTTCTAAGCGCTGGGGAGGTTACAAGGTGATCAGGTTGTCCCACGAGGGGCTCACAGTCTTCATTCCCATTTTACAGATGAGGTCACTGAAGCCCAGAGAAGTTAAGTGACTTGCCCAAAGTCACACAGCTGACAATTGGCGGAGCCGGGATTTGAACCCATGACTTCTGACTCCAAAGCCCGTGCTCTTTCCACTGAGCCATGCTGCTTCTGTGTGTGACTTTGGGCAAGTCACTTCACTTCTCTGGGCCTCAGTTACCTCATCTGTAAAATGGGGATGAGGACTGTGAGCCCCCCCATGGGGCAACCTGATCACCTTGTAACCTCCCCAGTGCTTAGAACAGTGCTTTGCACATAGTAAGCACTTAATAAATGTTATTATTATTATTGTTGTTGTTATTATTATTATTATTATTATTATTATTATTATTATTATTATTATGCAAGTGGAAGAGCCAGAATGAGAACCCAGGTCCTTCTGACTCCCCAGCCCATGTTCTTTCCCAAGAGAGATGAAGGGAGTATGGGCTATAGACGAATGGTTGGAAAGATGAAAATTAATCAATAATATTTATTGAGTGCTTACTGTGTGCAGAGCACTGTGCTAGGAACTTGGGAGAGCACAATGAAGGAGAGTTGGTAAACACAATCCCTGCCAAACAGGAGCTTACACTCTACAGTTGGATATAGACATTAAAATAAATTACTGATGGGGGAATGGCAGTTTAACTTTAGGGATAGTACGTAAGTGCTGTGGGACTGGGAAAGGAGTAGGTTATCTTAAGAGGAATGAAGGGTGTGATCTAGAATGTGGTGGGAGAAGAGAATGAATAATTAGGAGGGTAAATTTCTTGTGGGCAGGGAACATATCACTTTGTTCCATAATTCCCAAATGCCTAGTATAGTGCACAGCACAGCACAAAGTGGCTGCTCCTTTATGCTGCTGCTGCTATTAATAATAATAATAATAATAATAATAAAATTGTGGCATTTCTTAAGTGTTTACTGTGTCAGGCACTGTAATAAGCACTGAGGTGAAGACAAATTGGGTTGGATACGGTCCCTGTCTCATTTGGGCTCACAGTCTCAAACCCCATTTTACAGATGGCCCAGAGAAGTGAAGTGACTTGGCCAAGGTCACACAGCAGGCAAGTGGCAGAACCGGTGTTAGAACCCATGACTTTCTGATTCCCAGGCTCAGGCTCTATCCACTACTGCATGCTACTACCAGTTCTACTACTATGAAAAGTGACCCTTCATTCATATCATTTCCTATCTTTTAGAAACCTTTTCTGTGGGCTTTTGTCAAGGTCATTTCGAAAATCCAAGAATATTCTTCTCACTCAGTTGATCCTTTGAGCTATCTTACTGAACCTCTCAAAGAATTCCAGCCGATGTGAGCTATGACTTCTTACATGCTATCCTTTCCGATAAATGGTGCTTTTCTATGAGCTCATTGATCCTAAACTTAATTACAGATTCCCCTAATTTTTCAGGTACTGAAATTAGATTTACAATTGCAAGGATCTCCTCTGGAAGTCTCCTTGTAGAAGGGAGTTACACTGACAATCTGCCACACCTTTTTTCCAGTGGCTGTTGTAATGATGTTATACAATCTTTCTCAGAGTTCTTGAACTTTCCCAAGTTCCTTCAGAACTTTTGAGTCGATGCTATTTGGTCTCTGTGACTTAATTACATCTACTTTAACAATTTGGTCTAAACCATCCTCTATGGCCACTGTTTAATCCATTTCTACAGACCTGAGATGGAAAACAATTTGTTCTTCATTTATTTATTGTTTACTTTAGGTGCGGCATTATACTAAGAGCTGGGGGTAACTACAATATGATTAGTAAGAATCAACAGGAGTGGAAAAGTATCAAATAGTGTCCTCAACAAAGCCCAAACAAAGAAATCACTGATCTTCTCAGCTATCTCCTTTGCAATTCTGAATGGAACTTCTAGCTCATAACTGATAATTGGCCTCACTGATTTCCTGGCTACCTAGCTTCTTGTGTTTGATATATTTGTGAAATCTTTACAACTCTTGCAAGATGCTCTTTTCAACTCTCTTCTGTCTTGTAATTTTCTGTTTTTGGGGTTTTTTTAAATGGTATTTGTTAAGCACTCCATATGCATTAAGCACCATCCTAAGCACTGGGATAGATACAAATCAATAAGGCAGAAACAGTGTCTGTCCCATATGAGGCTCACTGCCTAATAAGGAGTAGGATTTAATCCCCATTTTACAGATGAGGAAACTGAGCCACAGAGAAATGAAGTGACTTGCCTAAGGTCACATAGCAAAGTGGCAGAGGCAGGATTAGAGCACAGGTCCTCCGGCTCCCCAGCCTGTGGTCTTTCCACTAGGCCACCCTGCTTCTCAACTCTGCTTTGAAATCTCAGGGCTTTATTATTTCCTGCCTATGACCTTCATTAAAACTGCTAGTTAGGCATTCTGGGTTTGACAGTCTATTTTGTTTTTGGTTTTTAGATTTTTTGGTACAATCAATCTGTTATTTATTGAACTCTTACTCTGTGCAGGACACTACACTCAGCACTTGAGAAAGTACAACAGAGTAAGTACACACTAACCCTACCTTCAGTGAATTGTCAGCCGGGCCTTGAATGTAGTTTTCAATCTGCCTCTCATTTCAACAGCTTACTCCCTACTACTAACCTCTCTACTTAACCACAAGATCACACCTCACACTCTTCATTCCCCTCAAGGCAACCTACTCTACCTCATTTATCTCTATGAGCACAGATTACTTGTTCCCCTCTCCCTTTCACTTCAGATCCAGCAGACGCTCTCCAGTGTTTTCTTTCAACTCTGGACTAAAATACAAGCTCCTGGACATGGACTTCAAAGTCTTTCCCTTTCCTCTTCTCACTCTTATTTCTCCATGCTACTACACTGATCCCTCCTTGACTATTGAATCAGCCTCTTCACTGACCTCCTTGCCTCCTATCTCTCCCCTCTCCAGTCCTTACTTCATTCTGCTAGCTGGATCATTTTGCTAAAAAAAATGTGGTTCACCTCTCCCCACCCCTCAAAAACCTCCTGACTGTCACTCACTGTTGCCTTTTCTTCTGTGTGGAAGGTCTTTCCTCTCCAGATGCCCCAAGGCTCTCTGTCAGTCTTCCTAAAATATTACCTCCTCTAGGAGCCATTCTGTGATTAAGTCCTTCATTTTCCCACCACAATGATAACTTGTTTATTTACGCATTATCTTTCATTTATTCCCTTAAATCTATTATTTGCATTTACTGTCTTATTCTTAAGCAAGGCATATTTGTAATACAGGCTTACTGCCTCACCCATTAGCTTGAAAGCTCCATATTCCCCTTTATTACATTCACCAAGTGCCTAGTGACTATTACAATTACATGGCAATTATAGTGCACTTAGAAAATGAAGTAGTGTGCCCTAGTGACTAAGCCCTCCTTTCCTCTTCTCTACTCCCTTCTGAGTCACTTTGACATGCTCCCTTTATTCATCTCTCACCCAGCCCCATAGAACTTACGTACATATCTGTAATTTATTTACTTATATTAATGTCTGTCTCACTCTCTCTAGACTGTAAGCTTGTTGTGGGCAGGGAATGTGTCTGTTATATTGTTATACTGTACTCTCCCAGGCGCTTAGTATGTTGCTCTGCACACAGTAAGTGCATGATAAATATGTTTGACTGACTGACTAGCTTAAGGAGTATGGGCTTGGGATTTGGAGGATTTGGGTTCTAATGCCTGCTTCACCACTTGTTGTGTGACCCTGGGAAAGTCACTTAACATCCCTGTTCTTCGGTTTCCTCATTTGCAAAATGGGGATTAAATATCTATCCTCCTTCCTACATAGACTGTGAGCACCCTGTGGGGGCTGTGTACCATGTGATTATCTTGGAGTTGCAACCAACACTTAGTACAGTGCTTGGCATATCGTAATTGCTTAACAAATACCATTGTTGTTAATATTATTATTATCATTGTTATAATTTTCAGTAATAACTTTTCCTTTGTAATAATTTTACTCCTGGATCTTTGAGCAGCATGGCATAGTGGATAGAGCATGGGTCTGGGAGCCAGAAGGTCATGGGTTCTAATCAGCCACTTGTCTTCTGTGTGCCCTTCACCCAGTCATTTCACTTCTCTGTGCCTCAGCTACCTCAACTGTAAAAATGAAGATTGAGACAGTGAGCCCCACGTTGGACAAGGACTGTGTCCAACCCGATTTGCTCGTATCAGCCCTGGGACTTAGCACAGTGACTGGCACATAGTAGGTGCTTAAAAAATACCACAATTTATTATTATTATTACTACACCCAGAAATATGTCTGAGCAAGTTTCTTCGAAGTAATCACCTCCCCAACTCCATTATAAACCTCACAGGTGTTTGCCTGCTGCTACCTCATCTATAACAATTCTCCCTGTGAAAATGCAATGAGCAAGGTCATGGATCAAATCCCCCTAGCTGACACCTGCCTGCCATCTGCCATCATCAGTGGTTGGAATTGGGCTTTTTGGCTAATAACAAAAGAACTGGATTCCTTGTTTCCATTTCAGCTAGCAAAGCTGTCTCAGTAATGCATCTGCTGCTGTGCCCATTCCCTGAGTCCATTAAATACTGCCTTAAGTGTCTGGAAGCAAGTACTCCTTCTATGTTACTCATTATTTATTATATTAGGCTGAATTCTAGGAGGATTTACTAAATCTTCATTTTTCAACATTTTTCCCATAAAGTATATTGAGTATCATTTAAAGATTGTAATCCTACAAATTGCAGAATTTGAAATAGTTCCAGTAAGCGGAATGGAAAATGAAAAATTAAAATGGGCTTTCATTTAATTATGCATTCTACTCCCTTGACTCTATGAAGTGGCAAAAAAAGAGCATGGAAAAATTTGAACACCCCATAACTTTGAATAAGCCTCATTATAAATCTGAATGAATAACAATATTCTCTTACAATAAAGCAAATGTAGAGTAATAGCATAATTTACATGCTAAATTACATAAATTACATAACAGTTCATTGATGAGAAAGGATAATGATTGCTAAACAGACCTTCAATAATTGGGGATAGTTTATTTATATAAGAAATTTCTATTTAGGTAATATTCATATTCACCATATTTAGGGGAGGACATACATAAAAATAATTACTTTTCTCTTCCTGAATCCTTTAGGCCCATCCCTCTTGAGACCAATTTGTATGGTGGTTGAGGATGAATACTGGGAAGGTTTTTGGATAACTGGGTATCTAAGTTACATGTGTGAAGCTGGGACCTAAAGAATAGGTAGGGAACAGCAGCCTGGCCTAGTGGATAAAATATAGATAAAAAATCCAGAGGGACCTGGATTCTAATTCCATCTCCTCCCCTTGTCTGCCGTGTGTCATCAGACAAGTAGCTTCACTTCTCTGTGCCTCAGTTACCTCATCTGTAAAATGTGGATTAAGACTGTGAGCCCCATGTGGGACAAGAACTACGTCCAACCTGATTAACTGGTATAATAATAATACTAATGGTATTTGTTAAGCGCTTACTATGTGCAAAGCACTGTTCTAAGCACTGGGGAGGATACAAGGTGATCACACTGTCCCACATGGGGCTCACGGTCTTAATACCTAAGCCTGTGCTCTTTCCACTGAGCCATGCTGCTTCTCTGAATCCCAGCGCTTAGTACAGTGCCTGGCAAGTAGTAAGTGCTTAACAAAAACTATAAAACAAGCAAACAAAAAACCCCCCAGTAACTGGAGAGCTCTCTTTTATGGTCAGCCCCTGGAATTATTTTTCCTTACTGACACTCTGTTTCCAGGTTAGAAGATAAAATCTAAGTGGTGGGAAGAGGGACTGAATATGGTTTCAGAATATCGACTGTCATCACAGTGACACCTCAACATAGGAGAAGGTTAAAAGAAGGTCAACATCAAGCATACTTCTTTGTACACAAAAGGTGACTGGGAAGCAGCATGGCATAATGGATAGAGCCCAGGCCTGGGAGTCAGAAGGTCATGAGTTCTAATCCCGGCTCCGCCACTTGTCTGCTGTGTGACCTTGGGGAAGTCACTTCAATTCTCTGGGCCTCAGTTACCTTATCGATAAAATGGGGTTTGAGACTGTGAGTCCCATGTGGGACAAGGACTGTGTCCAAACCGGTTTACTTGTATCCACCCCAGCACTTAGTACAGTGCCCTGCACATAGTAAGCGCTTAACAAATACCATTATTATTATTTTATTATAAGATGATCGACTACTGGACTGGCAAAGAAAACTGTTATATGAAAGCTTGTGATGTCATAAAAACCTATTTAAAAAACCCATGAAAACTTGTAATTTCTGAACAAAATCAAAGATGTGTCCATTCACCTTTACCTGTTTTCCGAACTTCAGACTTTGCCAAGGTTCCAATTAGAGGAGTTATTAGTTATTAGAGGAGTTATTGATTTTTTACAGTCCTGCCCACCTTCGTCCAAACCCTAGGAGGGTGTCCTGACTTACCATCCTGTGCGGAGTAAATGACTGCTGTCAGGCTAAATGGACCATCCCCTTTGTTGTTGAAGGCTTTGACTTTCACTTGGAACTCCGTGGAAGGAGACATCATCTCATCTTTGTGGACGTACCGACTGGCGTCTGGGTTAGTAACCGTCACTTTTTTCCACTCCTTTCCGCCAAAAGGCTTGAAAGCCACCACGTAACCAAAATTACTGCCATAATGGTACTCTCTTGACAAAGGCTGGAGAGAAAGTAAAAATTAACAAGACCACATCAACAGCTAGAAATGAAAATCCGTAAATTATTTTAATTTTCCCTGGCATTGGATGAATCCTCACTCTGATACTGGCAAGTCTAAGAAAGGCTGGTCAGAATGCTCCTGAGTAATACAATTGTTGTGGGCTGGAGTGGTTTGGCTTATCTAGAGGGTGGGCTATATTGTGTTTGTGGTACCTTTTTGTCCTCCAAATGGGCCACTCATTAACAATACAACTACTAGAGAAGCAGTATGGCTCAATGTAAATCCCAGGTTCAAATCCCGGCTCTGCCAATTGTCAGCTGTGTTACTTTGGGCAAGTCACTTCACTTCTCTGGGCCTCAGTTACCTCATCTGTAAAATGGGGATTAAGACTGTGAACCCCCTTTGGGGTTCTAAGATGTGTCATCTCTGGGGTTCAGAGATGTGTCATCTCTGCCCCAGCGCTTAGAACAGTGTTTTGCACATAGTAAGCGCTTAATAAATACCACTATTATTATTATTATTACTAACTTTAAGATGTACTGTCATGCTGAGAAGCAGCTTGTCCTGGTGAATAGAGCATGGCCCTGGGAGTCAGAAGGATCTGGGTTCTAATCCTAGCTCCACCACTTGTCTGAGGTGATCTTGGGCAAGTCACTTAACTTTTTGGGGCCTCAGTTACCTCATCTGCAAAATGGGGATTTAGCCTGTGGGACCCATGTGTCTGACCAGATTAGCTTATATCTACCCCAGAGCTTTGTAGAGTAACTGGAAACCAGTAAGCACTTAACAAATACCATAAAAAATGTAAGATTTGTCTTTTTCATCCAGAATTATATAAATGCCCTTCAATGAAGTCAATGAGTGTATGCAGCTCAAAGAAGCTAAACAATCACCTAAGGACTTGTTATGGTGTGTACATAAAGGAAACACTAAAATTGGAGATTGATTAGTGAATAATCAATCAATCAGTCAATCAACAGTATTTATTGAGCATTTTTATGGTATTTGTTAAGCACTCTCTATGTGCCAGGCACTGTACTATGCACAGGGGTAGATATAAGCTAATCAGGTTGGATATTGTTATAGAGTACTCTCTTCTTGTTTTTTGAAGAACTACAGAACAAACACCCCTCTTAGGGTCACACCTGGAGAGTTTCCAGTACCCTACCAGTTTCGGCTACAGGAGGGAGAGTCAAGCAGAGGCCTATCCATTCCATTCCTAGCTTGAGAAGCAAGCAGAAGGCAATCTTCTACAAGTCAAGACTCACCCATGCTGGGCAGCAGTGGCATGAGAGAGAGTCGAGGGCGAAGACTTCTGTTTACTTGGATACACTACCAGAATGACTGCAGGTGGAGAGTGGGATGTTCTGGGAGAGATGTGTCTGTGGTGTCGCTATGGGTCGGAAATGACTCCATGGCATAAGACAAGACAAGACTCTCTTCTAGTCCCTCTCAGGATCGCACCTGGAGGGTTTTCAGTACTCCACCAGTCCTACCTATGGGAGGGAGAGTCAAGCAGAGGCATACCCATTCCTTGCCTCGGCAGTAGTTAAGGAGTGGAAGGCAATCTGCTACAAGTCAAAACTCATCTGTGCTGGGTAGCAGCAGCACGGGAGTAAGTCAAGGGCAGAGACTCAAATCGACTGTGTGGAAGAAGGCAATGGCAAACCACTTCCATATTTTTCCTGGGAAAACTCTATGGATACACTACCAGAATGATTGCAGAAGGAGATGGGGCGTTCTGGGAAAGATGTGTCATCTCTGGGTCAGAGATGACTCGACAGCATAAGACAAGATAAGACTCTCTTCTAAACTGTAGGCTCATCCTCTAGACTGTAAGGTTGTTATGGGCAGGGAATATGTCAGCTAATTCTGCTGTACTGTACTCTCCCAAGCACTTAGTAAAGTGCCCTGCACATAGTAAGCACTCAATAAATATGACAAGGTGATTGATTGATCCCAAGGGCTTAGTACAGTGTTCTGCACACAGTACGTGCTCAATAATTCATTCATTCATTCAATTGTATTTATTGAGCGCTTACTGTGTGCAGAGCACTGTACTAAGAGCTTGGGAAGTACAAGTTGGCAACATATAGAGACGGTCCCTACCCAACAGTGGGCTCACAGTCTAGAAGGGGGAGACAGAGAACAAAACATATTAACAAAATAAAATAAATAAAATGAATACGTACAAGTAAAATAAATAGAGTAATAAATACATACAAACATATATACATATATACAGGTGCTGTGGGGAAGGGAAGGAGGTAAGGCAGGGGGGATGAAGAGGGGGACGAGGGGGAGAGGAAGGAGGGGGCTCAGTCTGGGAAGGCCTCCTGGAGGAGGTGAGCTCTCAGTAGGGCCTTGAAGGGAGGAAGAGAGCTAGCTTGGCGGATGTGTGGGGGAAGGGCATTCTAGGCCAGGGGGATGACGTGGGCTGGGGGCTGATGGAGGGACAGGCGAGAACGAGGCACAGTGAGGAGATTAGTGGCAGAGGAGCAGAGGGTGCAGGCTGGGCTGTAGAAGGAAAGAAGGGAGGTGAGGTAGGAGGGGGTGAGGTGATGGAGAGTCTTGAAGCCGAGGGTGAGGAGTTTCTGCCTGATGCGTAGGTTGATTGGTAGCCACTGGAGATTTCTGAGGAGGGGAGTAACATGCCCAGAGCATTTCTGGACAAAGACAATCCGGGCAGCGGCGTGAAGTATGGGTTGAAGTGGGGAGAGACAGAAGGATGGGAGATCGGAGAGAAGGCTGATACCAATGCCAATTACGATCAATTGATTGATTGGACACAGTCCATGTCACACAGGGGGCTCAGAGTCTGAATACCATTTTACAGATGAGATATCTAAGACACAGGGAAGTGAAGTGACTTGTCCAAGTTCACACAGCAGACACATGGTGGAGTAGGGATTAGAACATAGGTCCTCTGATTCCCCAGCCCGTAATCTTTCCATAAAGGTACATTGCTTCCCACTGGGCAGTGCACTGTACTAAGCACTAGGGAAACTACAATACAACAGAGTTGGTAGATGTGATCCCTGCCCTCAAGGAAATCAACCTTGTCCTCAAAAACACAGTTCCTTTTCCTTTTTTTTTTTTATTTGGTTGGGGGTGGAGGAGGTATTTGTTAAGCCCTTCTTGTTTTATGCCAAGTCGTTTCCGACCCATATTGGCACCACTGACACATCTCCCAGAATGCCCCACTCTCCATCTGCAATTGTTCTGGTAGTGTATCCACAGAGTTTTCTTGGTAACAATACGGAAATGGTTTACCATTGCCTCCTTCCACACAGTAAACCTGAGTCACCACCCTTGATTATCTCCCATGCCACTGCTGCCCAGCATGGGGGAGTTTTGACTGGTAGCAGATTGCCTTCCACTCGCTAGCCACTGGCCAGGCTAGAAATGGAATAGGTATGCCTCAGCTTGACTCTCCCTCCTGTAGCCGAGACTGGTAGAGTACTGGAAACCCTCCAGGTGTGACCCTGAGAGGTTAAGCCCTTACTAAGTATCAAACACTATTCTAAGTACTGGGGTAGATACAAATTAGTTAGGTTGGACACAGTCTCTGTCCCACATGGGGATCACAGTCCAAGTAGGAGGGGGAATAGGAGAACTGAGGAACAGAGTGACTTCCTCAAGGTCACAGAGCAAGCAATTGGCAGAGCCAGGATTAGAACCCAGGTCCTCTGACTCCCAGGCCTGTGCACTTTCCATTAGACCATGCTGCCTCTGTTGAACCTTATATTGTGCACTACTGTATAGGTAAACTAAATCACAAGTGTCCTTGATGGTACCAATTAAGCCATGTGGGTGTGCAAATTTGATCAGACCAGCCAAGACTAAATTATGTCTGATAATTGTGTATATTATCTTTACAAATTTACTTTTTTGATGCTCAAAAATAATGGTATATGAGGGAGCACCTCACACGTTAAGATAATACTTAATAGGGGACATGAAGAAAATCCAAATAACCTGTCTTTTTCACAAGTTGATCAAGCAGTCAATCAATGGTATTTCCTGAGTGTGTAACGTGTACATAGCATGGGGTTAAGCACTTGATAGCTTGTACAAAGCACATTTCCATTCGACTCATTTATGTTTCAGGAAACAAATGTCATTGTGACCAATTTACATAAACCCAATGTGGTCTAAAAGGGTTATTCAATTTCAGTACCTACCACCCATGTTATGGTCAATTCCCGATTGCTTCCACCTCCTCCTCCAACATCGGAAGGAGCCACGGTAGGTGCTAAAATAACAGAAAAGACAAGTCATATTATTTTTTTCTGGCTCCAAAGGTTCATTCAGACAGCCCATATGGTTCACTCAATTACCATAATTATAACAGCAAAGGCAGTAACCTGTCTTTCAGCCAAGACCAGACTAGAGCCCTTTAATGTTAACCTACTCAGTCTATTGCGTGCATTCATCCTTTATGCCGAATACATAATGAGAAAAGCTGGACTGGATGGAGACAAACAGGGAGTAAAGACTGGAAGAAGAAATAGAAACAATCTTCCTTATGCTGATGACACTGCCCTACTAGCAGAAAGTGAAGAAGATTTGAAGGGCTCGTTATTAAAATTTAAGGAGCAGAGCAAAAGATGAGCCTTCATTTGAATGTCAAGAAAACAAAAGTCATGACAACTCAAAGTTTCAACACATCTATAGCGGATGGAGAGAAGATTGAAATAGCTGACACCTCAGATTTAACATGTCCACAATCAATCAATGAATTAATCAATCAATCATATTTATTGAGCACTTACTGAATGCAGAGCACTGAACTAAGTGCTTAGGAGAGTATAATAATAATTGTGACATTTGTTAAGTGCTTACTATGTGCCAAACACTGTTTTAAGCACTGATAATAATAATTATGGTATTTGTTAAGTACCTACTACATGCCAGGCACTGTACTAGACTGTAAACCTGTTGTGGGTAGGGATTGTCTCTCTTTAGTGCTTAGTACAGTGCTTTGCACATAGTAAGTGCTCAATAAACACAATTAAATGCTATGCTATTGATGCCTGTCTACTTGTTTTGTTGTCTGTCTCCCCCTTCTAGACTTTAAGCCCGTTGTCGCATAGGGACTGTCTCTGACACCAAATTGTACTTTCCAAGCACTTAGTACAGTGCTCTGCACACAGTAAGCGCTCAATGAATACAATCAAATGAATGAATTAATGAATGAATACTAAGCATTGGGGTAGATATAAGCAAATCAGGCTGGACACAGTCCCTGTCCCATGTGGACTCACAGTCTCAATCCCCATTTTAAGGATGAGATCAGTGAGGCCAGAGAAGTAAAGTGACTTGCTGAACATCACATAGCAGACAAGTGGCAGAGCTAGGATTAGAACCCATGGCCTTTTGACTCCCAGGACCATGCTCTATCCACTATCCCAGAATATAGCTGCGTTGGCCAGTGAGGCTGAGAGAACTAGTTTCCCTCCCCACCCCCTAGGGCCAGCCCTGGCTCCCCTCTGCATGTTTGAGGTGACCCCATCCCACTGCGCATTCCAGGTTTTAGTGGGAATGAGAACAGCACATGCAGCCTGAGACCACAGAGAAGCAGCATGACGTAGTGGGTAGAGCCTGAATCAGAATCCCTGCTCCACCACTTGTCTGCTGTGTGACCTTGGGTAAATCACTTTACTTCTCTGGACCTTAGTTACCTCATCAGTAAAACGGGGATTAAGACCGTGAGCCCCATGTTGGACATGGACTGTTTGCAAGCTCCTTTTGGGCAGGTAATGTGTCTGCTTATTCATACACTTTCCAAGTGCTTAGTACAGTGCTCTGCACACATTCATTCATTCATTCAATCGTATTTATTGAGTGCTTACTGCGTGCAGAGCACTGTACTAAGCACATGGAAAGTACAATTCAGCAACAGATAGAGACAATCCCTACCCAACAATGGGCTCACAGTCTAGAAGGGGAGAGACAGACAACAAAACAAACCAAGTAGACAGGCATCGATAGCATCAAAATAAAAAATGAATAGAATTATAGATGTAAACATATCATTAATAAAATAAACAGAATAATAAGTATGTACATATATAAACAAGTGCTGTGGGACAGGGAGGGGGTAGGGAAGAAGGAGGGAGTAGGGGCAATTGGAAGGGGAGGAGGGGCAGAGGAAAAGGGGGGCTGAGCCTGGGAAGGCCTCCTTGGAGGAGGTGAATTTTCAGTAGGGCTTTGAAGGGGGAAGTGAGCTAATTTGGTGGATGTGAGGAGGGAGGGCATTCCAGGCAAGAGGTAGGATGCGGGCCAAGGGTCGACGGCAGGACAGGTGAGAACGAGGCACAGTGAGGGTGTTAGCTGCAGAGGAGCAGACTGTGTGGGCTGGGCTGTAGAAGGCAAGAAGGGAGGTGAGGTAAGAGATGGCAAGGTGATGGAGAGCTTTGAAGCCAACAGTAAAGAGTTGTTGCTTCATAAGAAGGTTAATATGCAACCACTAGAGATTTTTGAGGAGGGGGGGTGACATGCACTGTACTTTCCCAAGCGCTTAGTACAGTACCCTGCACAGAGTAAGCACTCAATAAATGTGACTGACCGACAGACTGACTGATTAGCTTGCACCTACCCTGTGCTTAGAATAGTCCCTGGCACATAGTAAGCGCTTAATAAATGCCATAAAAAACTCCTGGGAAAGCTAGTGTAGCTATTGCTGTGGTCCCTGAATAGCAAGGAAAAAATACAGTCCTTTAGCTGAGACTCCCTACTGACTTTTATTTTCATTATTATTATTATTATTATTAATAATAATAATTGCTCATGTTAAGTGCTTTCTATGTGCCACGCACTGTTCATACAAGTTCATGTTAAGTTCATACAAGTTCATCAGGTTGGATACAGCCCCTGTCCCACATGGGGCTCATAACCCTTAATCCCCATTTTACAGATGACGTAACTGAGGTCCAGAGAAGTGAAGTAGCCTGCCCAAGGTCATACAGCAGATAGTGGAAGAACTGGGATTAGAACCCAGGTCTTTCTGACTCTTCCTGCTCTACCCACTAAGCCACGCTGGTTTTATTTTGTGTACTACACATTTGTCCTTGTCCATTAAGCTGTTTTAATGGCTTATTGTTTCATCTGAAGTATCAAATGTGTTTGCCTCCAATCTTCCCCAGATCCTATACTCATAGATTGTGAAGCCCTTGAAGGACAGCATTCATATCTAACATGTCCAAAACTGAGCTCCTTATCTTCCCTCCCAAACCCTGTCCTCTACCTGACTTTCCCGTCACTGTAGATGGCACTACCTTCCTTCCCGTCGCACAAGCCTACAGCCTTGGTGACACCCTTGACTCCACTCTCTCATTGACCGCACACATCCAATTCATCACCAAAACCTGCCGGTCTCACCTCCCCAACATTGTCAAGATCCGCCCTTTCCTCTCCATCCAAACTGCTACCTTGTTGTTTCAATCTCTTATCCTATCCCAACTGGATTACTGCATTAGCCTCCTTTCTGATCTCCCACCCTCCTGTCTCTCCCTGCTTCAGTCTACTTCATTCTGCTGCCTGAATTATCTTTGTACAGAAATACTCTGGGAATGCCACTCCCCTCCTCAAAAATCTCCAGTAGTTGCCTGTCAACCTTCGAATCAAGCAAAAGCTCCTTACTCTCGGCTTCAAGGCTCTCCATCACCTCACCCCCTCCTACCTCACCTCCCTTCTCTCCTTCTTCAGCCCAGCCCATACACTCTGCTCCTCTGCCACCAACCTCCTCACTGGGCCTCGTTCTTGCCTGTCCCGTCATTGACCCCTGGCCCACGTCCTTCCTCTGGGCTGGAATGCCCTCCCTCCACATATCCACCAAACTAGCTCTCTTCCTCCCTTCAAAGCTCTGACAGCTCACCTCCTCCAGGAGGCCTTCCCAGACTGAGCCCCCCCATTTTTCCTCTTCTCTTCCTACTCCCCTCCCCATCACCCTCCCTCCCTTTGCCCTACCCTCTTCCCCTCCCCCAGCACTTGGATATATTTGTACATATTTATTACTGTTTATTTTATTAATGGTGTGTATATAGCTATAATTCTATTTATTCTGATGGTATTGACACCTATCTGCTTGTTTTGACTTGTTTTCTGTCTCCCCCTTTTAGATTGAGCCCATTGTTGGATAGGACCCGTCTTTATATGTTACCGATTTGTACTTCCCAAATGCTTAGGACAGTGCTCTGCACACAGTAAGTGCTCAATAACTACGACTGAATGAATGAATGAATCTAACTCCCACCTGCATACTTTTTCTCGGCATTTAGTTCAGTGCTCCGCAGATAATAAGCACTTAATAAATTCTATTATTACTACTATTGATTGAATTAGCTGCTTTGAAAAAATAACTTTCTATATAAATCATTTCAAGGAACTGTTTCATCAGCTATATTAACCTGGGCTGGCATATTACCTCGAAAAGCATCATTTTCAAGTATGCACTACCTTAAATTATAAATATGGCAATGAATTTTCCATTTGGAAATATCCAAAATACATCTTCCTTGTCTGAATCCAAAGAATGCCTTTAAATGTCCTGAGATCTTAACATTAAGCAATTACACAGACTAGAACATGTGTTGCTTTGGATAATGTCATGTCTTTCAAACAGCATTGGGAGAGACAAAATTGGACTTGCTATCAAAGGAAAAGCAGTATTATATGATAAAACATGTACACTGGTATTTCTCATATGATTGTTATCAAGTAGCACAGAAAGATATGCATTTCCCAATTCCAGATACTTCTATATGCATAAAACAGAATATTTAAAATTAACAATCGTAATGCATACAAGGGAATTTCAAACTCAAAATGAACAAGGAAAATACCACCTAAATCACTAAAACAACTTACTCTGCAAAAGAAAGGCAACACCAATGATTAAAAAAATTATAATCTTTCCTCTATTGAGAAAATATCTTCAGTAACTGTAATTAATTATAATTTTATTAATCATGTGTTCTGGAATCTTTTCTTGAAGGATACTAAAATACATCTGCAATACAGTAATTTGGACAAACTAATAAATGTGTTAATCAAAATTTTCAGTCAGCATATGAAAGGTCACAAAAAGGGCTTTTGGGTTTTTTTTAAATAGAACTGAAGCAAAATTATCCCAGATAAGTGAGTAATGCACAACTAACATACCAGCTTGACTCATGAGTAAATTAGACTGGATCTGTTAAGCACAAATAGTTGTGCATTAATTCTCTGTTTAACCACTATTCCTGTGCATTGAAAGGTAGATTAGATGAAGAAACCGTCAAGGCTCACCAGAATTATACCCAGAGTTTACTCACAAACCCATTATCTCAAGGAGATGTTATTTTTGTGAGTGTCTCTAACTCCCCGGAATGTTCTTGGGATAGAAATCTGGTTGGAGGCACAGAAAATTATCTGTTAAAACTTTCAGAACGTTATCTCCACCCCAACAGCATATTTGTGGCAGATCAAGAATGCGAAAAACTTTTCACAGAAGCATCATGTGAAACAGAGCGAATCTTTCAGTAGAGTTGTTGTTGTTCCTTTGTCTAATGGGTTAGTTTTATCTTTTGTACATTAAGGAAAAAAAAAAAAGCCTGAAGGCTGCCCCGTGAAAAGAATCTTTTGCTCCAGAGAAATGCCCGAGGTTATGACTCTGTACATCATATAGCTGCCAATTTGCAGAGGTAATTACTTGGTATTAGCATAGAGGGTTGGACCAGGGGAAAAAATAAAGCTCTTGTGGCTCTGACCAAAGACCATTATTAAATATCCTTTGAAAAATTAATTACTCCATTCAACATTACCTCACTCAGTAGCTAAAGAGTAGTAGGTGCCACTTAGGAAATAAAATCACTCCTGCAACTAAAGATACTGGGCTGTCCTATTTGGGACAACTAGTAGTATACAGGGACCTAAAGTGAATGTAAAATCAAAGTCTCCACTGCCAGTTGAGTTAGAGCGAGTCACATGAGCCTGGCTTAAATCAGTCCTGGCTTCTAGTTGGAATACGGAAAAATCCATTGACACTCTGAAGGTTGTGAAGCAGCATGGCTTAGTGGCTTGGGAGTCAGAGGTTGTGGGTTCTAATCCCACCTCTGACACTTGTCTGCTGTGGGACTTGGGCAAGTCACTTAATTTCTCTGTGCCTCAGTTACCTCATCTGTAAAATGGGGATTAAGACTGTGAGCCCCACATGGGACAACCTGATTAACTTGTAACTACCCCAGCACTTAGAACAATGTTTGACACATAGTAAGCGCTTAATACCACCATTATTATTATTAAATTCACCTAACAAATACCACCATTATTATTATCACTAATAATAATGGTGGTATTTGTTAGGCACTCATTATTTGCCAAGCACTACACTGAGCTTTGAGGTAGATTCATCAGGTTGGAAAAAGTCCCTGTTCCATATGGGGATCACAGTATAAAGTGAACAGAGAAGGTGATATCAGTTATGTGCCAGAGACAATGTCTTTTTTACACATTTCACTTTGGCCCAGAATTCTCTTGTTAGTGCAAAATTATGCTTACTTTTGCAAAAGGGCGAAATTGAGAGGCTTAACCTACAAGTTCACTGAACTTGTGAATGTTTAGAATCCAGCTACACTATATGTATCTCTCCTACAAATCATCCCCCCTTTAGACTGTGAGCCTTTGGTGGACAGGGATTGTCTCTCTTTATTGCTGTATCGTACTTTCCAAGTGCTTAATAGAGTGCTCTGCACACAGTAAGTGCTCAATAAATAATATTGAATGTATGAATCAATGTCTTACCACGGCAGAAGAGTTTGCATATGCTAATGAAGCTTAGAGCTATGCCACTGAGAGATACTCGTAAGGGTTACCCATAATGGAAAGGTCTAAGCCAAAGCATCAGACAAAGTTGATTCACCTGTGCTGGGCAGCAGTGGCACGGGAAACAGTCAAAGGCAGATGATCAAGTGATAAAAATGTTGATCTAAGACAATGGCAGAGAATTTAATTCACTCATTCATCCATTCATTCATTCAATCATAGTTATTGAGCGCTTACTGTGTGCAGAGCACTGTACTAAGTGCTTGGGAAGTACAAGTCGGCAACATATAGAGACGGTTCTTACCCATTAACGGGCTCACAGTCTAGAAAGGGGAGACAAACAACAAAACAAAACATGTAGAAAGGTGTCAAAATCATCAGAACGAATAGAATTAAACCTATATGCACATAGAGTAGTAAATATGTACAAGTAAAATAGAGTAATAAATCTGTACAAATATATATATATATATGTTATATGTTATATATATGTTATATATAAGATGTTATATGTACACACCGCTGCATATGTTTTGTGGGCTGATGGAAGCATCTTCATGTATGTGGATGAGATTTTCCTTCTTGAACAGCTTTAGTTTTACATCTGACTTTCTTGGCCATCTTCAGGATGGCTTTTGAATCGACTGCGCAGAGAACCTTCCTGCATGTTAAAGTAGGAGACAAGCCTGCCAGGTCAGTCCAATGGACCAAGCACTGTGCTGAGTGCTGGGCTAGATACAAGCTAATCAGGTTTCGCTCCCACGGCTTCAACTATCATCTCTACGCTGATGACACCCAGATCTACATCTCTGCCCCTGCTCTCTCCCCCTCCCTCCAGGCTCGCATCTCCTCCTGCCTTCAGGACATCTCCATCTGGATGTCCGCCCACCACCTAAAGCTCAACATGTCGAAGACTGAGCTCCTTGTCTTCCCTCCCAAACCTTGTCCTCTCCCTGACTTTCCCATCTCTGTTGACGGCACTACCATCCTTCCCGTCTCACAAGCCCGCAACCTTGGTGTCATCCTCGACTCCGCTCTCTCATTCACCCCTCACATCCAAGCCGTCACCAAAACCTGCCGGTCTCAGCTCCGCAACATTGCCAAGATCCGCCCTTTCCTCTCCATCCAAACCGCTACCCTGCTAATTCAAGCTCTCATCCTATCCCGTCTGGACTACTGCACCAGCCTTCTCTCTGATCTCCCATCCTCGTGTCTCTCTCCACTTCAATCCATACTTCATGCTGCTGCCCGGATTATCTTTGTCCAGAAACGCTCTGGACATATTACTCCCCTCCTCAAAAACCTCCAATGGCTACCGATCAATCTGTGCATCAAGCAGAAACTCCTCACCCTGGGCTTCAAGGCTCTCCATCACCTCGCCCCCTCCTACCTCACCTCCCTTCTCTCCTTCTACTGCCCAGCCCGCACCCTCCGCTCCTCCACCACTAATCTCCTCACTGTACCTCACTCTCGCCTGTCCCGCCATCGACCCCCGGGCCACGTCATCCCCCGGGCCTGGAATGCCCTCCCTCTGCCCATCCGCCAAGCTAGCTCTCTTCCTCCCTTCAAGGCCCTGCTGAGAGCTCACCTCCTCCAGGAGGCCTTCCCAGACTGAGCCCCTTCTTTCCTCTCCCCCTCGTCCCCCTCTCCATCCCCCCGTCTTACCTCCTTCCCTTCCCCACAGCACCTGTATATATGTATATATGGTTGTACATATTTATTACTCTATTTATTTATTTATTTATTTTACTTGTACATTTCTATCCTACTTATTTTATTTTGTTGGTATGTTTGGTTCTGTTCTCTGTCTCCCCCTTTTAGACTGTGAGCCCACTGTTGGGTAGGGACTGTCTCTATGTGATGCCAATTTGTACTTCCCAAGCGCTTAGTACAGTGCTCTGCACATAGTAAGCGCTCAATAAATACGATTGATTGATTGATTGATTGATTGATATATATATATAAGTGCTGTGGGGAGGGGAAGGAGGTAGGGCGGGGGGGATGGGGAGGAGGAGAGGAAAAAGGGGGCTCAGTCTGGGAAGGCCTCCTGGAGGGGGTGAACTCTCAGTAGGGCTTTGAAGGGAGGAAGAGAGCTAGCTTGGCGGACATGTGGAGGGAGGGCATTCCAGGCCAGGGGAAGGACGTGGGCCGCGGGTCAATGTCTGGACAGACTTAAGTTTTTACTATGCAGAAGAAGCCAATGGTAAACCACTTCTGTATTTTTTACCAAGAAAATGGTATGGAAAAAGATCCATAAAGTCGCTATGAATCGGAAACAGCTCAATGGCATCTAAGAAGATGTTATATGTACACACCGCTGCATATGTTTTGTGGGCTGATGGAAGCATCTTCATGTATGTGGATGAGATTTTCCTTCTTGAACAGCTTTAGTTTTACATCTGACTTTCTTGGCCATCTTCAGGATGGCTTTTGAATCGACTGCGCAGAGAACCTTCCTGCATGTTAAAGTAGGAGACAAGCCTGCCAGGTCAGTCCAATGGACCAAGCACTGTGCTGAGTGCTGGGCTAGATACAAGCTAATCAGGTTGGACCCAGTCCACGTCCCACATGGGGTTCACAGTATTGCTATTCATCCCTACAGCTGAGCCTGTACCAACTAACGCCTCTAAATTTTACAGCTAATAAGACATCAAATTCCATTTTTCAATTAATCAATCTAGAGCCTTCTGATCTTTTCAACACATTCAAACTTTCCCCAAAGGCACTACCATCTTCTGGTCTGTGAATTTTTGACTTGTGATTTTCCGCTTGCAGAACTTCCTGTGGTAATGGATTCCATATGTTTACTGTCGGTGTGTTAAGAAAAAACAAAAGGCTTTCCTTTGGTTCTGACCCACTCTCAAACTTCAATTAAATTCCCCCTTATGCTGGTTTTGTGGGGTGTGGTGAGCAACAACCAATTGTTCTCTGTCCCTGCTTTCCATGATTTGTAGACTTAAGTCATGTCAAATCTTAGCCTTCGTATTTTCAAATAAAGACTCCAAAGCTTTTTGGTGTATCCCTTTGAAGAAGTTGTTCCATCCCATAGATCACTGTGTTGTACTGTGGATTTCTTCGTAGGTTTTTTGTTTTGTTTTTTGAACAGTGGTTCCTCTGTTCTTGAAGTTGTACAGGAACACTTGAGCAAAATATGGAGTGAAGGAGCTCAGCAAGGAACTATTTGAAAGTGGGACACGGAGAATATAAACACGTACACATACAGAAATGCACAAATCTGGGCAGGCAAGTAGAAACCTGTGGCTACACCAAGGAACAAATGACAAAATGATAGACATGGAAATAGAAAGCCGAATCAAAAAGGCTAGCACATCCTAAGGGAGACTGTATCAGGCCCTAGAACAAACTAAGTGTCTACAGAGCTGTAGTGATGGGCAGTCATTCAATTGTGAGAAGAAGCATGGCCTAGAGGGAAGAGGATGGCTTTGGGAGTCTGAGGTCATGGGTTCTAATCCCAGCTTTGCTGTGTCTGCATGTCTGCTGTGTAACCTTGAGCAAGTCACTTCATTCCTCTATGCCTCAATTCCCTCATCTGTAAAATGGGATTAAGACTGTGAGCCCCATGCAGGACAGGGACTGTGTCCAACCTGATTACCTTTCATTCATTCATTCATTCAATTGCATTTATTGAGCACTTACTGTGTGCAGAGCACTATATCTATCCCAGTGCTTAGCACAGGGCTTGGCACATAAGTACTTAACAAATACTACTATTATTATTATTGTTTACTGTGTGCCAAGCACTGTACTAAGCACTTGGGAGACTACAATACAACAGATATGTTCACTGCCTACAATGAGCTCACAGTCTAGAGGGGGAGAATGACAATATTAAAAATAAATAATATATACATTTTAATTTATAGATATGTATGTAAGTGTTGTGGGCATGAGAGTGGGGCAAATACCACATGTCCAGAAGTCACAGATCCAAGTGCAAAGACAAGGCAGAAAGGCGAGAGATCTGGTGAAAAGTGAGCTAATCCAACTTTTTCTATGGCTGAGAACTGGACCATTCACCGACGACACATCGGCTCCTTGAGCAGTTTATAATAATAATAATTCTACAATAATTCTGGTATTTCTTAAGCACTTACTATGTGCCAGGAACCATACTAAGTGCTGGGGTGGATACAAACAAGTTGGGTTGGACACAGTCCCTGTCTCAAGTGGGACTCACAGTCTCAATCCCCATTTTACAAATGAGGTAACAGGCATAGAGAAGTGAAGTGACTTAGTCATGGTCACACAGCAGACAAGTGGCAGAGCTGGGATTAGAACCCATGACCTTCTGCCCCCCAAGCTGCGCTCTTTCCACTATGCCATGCTGCTTGCCACTACGCCATGCTGCCTCCCATGCAGTTCTATTAACATCACTAATGGACTTTGCTCAATATCAGATATCAAGTAAAGCTCAAGTACAATGAAGTTCTGTAGCATAGTCATTGTTTGGGCACATTGAAGCTAGGCTCACCTTAACATTGCTAAACAAGGTGGGACACATTTAGAGAATGAGGGACAACAGGAGACTCAGACTGCTGCTGTATGGAGAACTGACATTGGGAAACCAAAAGTGAGGCGGGCAAGGGGTAAGGAGTCAATTTCTGATCAGCACGGCACAAACATCTAGTGGATAGAGTAGCGGGCGGAGAGCAGAAGGATCTGGGTCCGAATCCCGGCTCTGCCACTTGTCTGCTGTGTGACTTTAGGCAAGTCTCTTCAACTTCTCCTGGTCTCAGTTCCCTCAACTGTAAAATGGGGATTAAGACTGTGAGCCCCACGTGGGACATGGACTGTGTCCAACCTGATTAGATTTTCATCGACCCCAGTGCTCAGTAGAGTGTCAGGCACATGGTAAGCACTTAACAGACGCCATGAAAAAATGGTGCACTGTCATCCACAAGGGAGTGGCTCTCTTTCAGACAAAGGTTCTTTAGAAAAGTGAGACAAGGCGGTAAAACTGGGGTCTCATATTGTTTTCCTTCAGCCTCACTTTAACTCATAGGTGAGCCTCACCATTAGTGGTCTCTTAGAATGTCACAAACCACAGACAGATAGATACGTGGATCATTCAAGTGCTTTAGAGAAGCAGCCTGACGTAGTGGATAGAGCACGGGCCTAGGAGTCAGAAGGTCATGAGTTCTAATCCCGGCTCCTCCACTTGCCTGCTGTGTTGACCTTGGGAAAGTCACTTGACTTCTCCCGGGCCTCCGTTACCTCATCAGTAAAATGGGGATTAGGACTGTGAGCACCATGAGTCAATTGTGGGCAGGGATTGTCTCTATCTGTTGCTGAATTGTACTTTCCAAGTGCTTAGTACAGTGCTTTGCAGACAGTAAGCGCTCAATAAATATGATTGAATAAATGGGCTAATTACCTGGTATATACCCCAGCACTTAGAACAGTGCTTGGCACATAACAAGTGCTTAACAAATACCACTGTTATTATTATTATCATCATTCAGGCTCTGATTACATTTTAATACGTGCTAAGGTAGCTAGCCAACAATTCCCCCCAGGGAGCTATGGGGATTCAGTTATAGAGCAGATTTAGTGGTACTAATATTTGGAGTAATACCAGAGTTTAAGGGGAGGCAAGATAATGATGGTGCTTAGAGTAAAACCAGGTGAGAAGTCATTCTGAGAGACAAAGGGGCAAGGGTGGACAAAGAAAAGACATATTTAAAAGCAATTAGAGTGTCTTCACAACTAGCTAAGCTCTGAAAAATGTATCTCCCTGGCCAGGTTAAATATATAGTTTGATCCCAGGAAGTGAATTGTTCTAGAATACAATTAGGATATTAGTGAAATGTCAAAATTATTAGGTTTTAAACTTAATATTGTTTGTCTCCCTAGGGGTGCTGCACTTTCATATTATTGTCTACTTCCAAAGTCAGAATATGGTAGAGTCGCTTCATTTGTGCTTAAAGTTCTTATAAACTTTTTCTGGAGGTATAAAAAAGTAGAGTATGTTGGCAGATGGAGATCCTGAATAACAATTCAACACCTGAAGGATATTTCCCATTTAGTTTCAACATTTGGTCCTTAACAGAACTCAAAAAGTCAGTCAGTCAACTGTATTTATTGTGTGCTTACTTTGTGCGAAGCACCGTACTAAGCGAAAAGTTGCTGAAAATGTAAAAATGTAACAGGTTGTGTCTTTGAAGGGCAAGAAAAACTTTGTAAAACCTTGGGAAAATGGAACACTTTTGTCTTTGGAAGCATGGTTTGACAATTAATCCATCATGTCATTGTACCAGCAGCATTTTGTCTAAATTATGCAAATAATTTCACTGTTTCTAACTAGAGAACAGTCTTAATGGTTTATTAAAAAAACTAATGACACCTTATATCTATTTTCACATCAGAATACTCCAACGTGAAGTGTAGAAACCAATATGACCACTTAGTCATCATTTCACTTATTATTTAATCAATCAATGAATCAATGCTATTTACCAAGCACCCACTGTGTGCAGAGCACTGTACTAAGAGCTTGAGAAAGTACATTACAAAAGAGATGGTAAATACAATCCCTGTCCACAAGGAGCTTCTAGTCTAGAGGGGGGGTCCAGATATTAAAATAAAGTGCAGAAGAGGGAAATGGCAGAGGGTAAGGATAGGTAAGTACTATAAGAACCGTAAGTTTTAAAACGGTACAGACCCGAGAAAAGCACTGACACAGAGGGAAGGGTGGATAGGGGAAATGAGGATTGAGTCAGGGAAGTCCTCAGAAAAGTTCAGGAAACATCCTTTTCCCATTCTTTATCAACAATTACACCAGCTGTCTAAAAAGGAAGAATACCAACAGGCAAACATGACTATGATTCGTTAATTTGCGTGTACATACCGGCACCTTCTGTTTTAATTTTGTTGGACGGTGTACTGGGCTCTCCTATTCCCAGTGTGTTGGTTGCTATTATGCGGAATTCATACTCCATCCATGGGATTAAATCTACCACTCGTGCTGCTTCCATGTTTCCTTCAATATTTGGAGGCTCTAAAAAGGAATGTTAAATACAATTAATGGAAGTGACAGGGAAAGGCTAATATTTGGGCCTAATACTTGGCCATAGTTTTGCTTCCGATTTGTCCCTTTTATTTTTTTTGTGTGTGGCATTTGTTAAGGGCTTACTGTGTGCCAGCAAATGTACAAAGCACTGGGGTAGATACAAGTTTTTTGTTTTTGTAAACTGGTATTTGTTAAACGCTTACTATGTGTCAGGCACTGTACTAAGCACTAGGGTAGATACAAGTTACTCAGATTGGACACAATCCCTGTCCCACATGGTACTCACTGTCTTAATCCGTATTTTACAGATGAGGTAACTGAGGCATAGAGTGAGCCGGTTGTGGGCAGAGAATGTCTCTCTTTGTTACTGAATTGTACTTTCCAACAGCTTAGTACAGTGGTCTGCACTCAGTAAGCGCTCAATAAATATGATTGATTGAATGAATGAAGTTAAGAGACTTCACCAAGGTCACACAGCAGACAAGTGGAGGAGCCAAAATTTGAACTCAGGTCCTTCTGACTCCCTGGCCCATATTCTATCCGCTAAGCATGCTGCTTTTCCCTCTGGGGAGGACAACTGGCCCATATGGAGAATAAGTCTATCTGTGAAGAAAATAAGTCAATAATATAGGATGTTCTAGTTGGAGAACTGATCAGTTAAGCAGGAGAGTGACCACCAACTATAACAGATTATTACATCCAGACCCAATCAATTAATCAAAACTATTTATTTAGTGCTTACTGTGTACAGAGACTGTACTAAGGTCTTGGGAGAGTACAGTATTATAGAGTAGGTAGACACATTCTCTGCCCACAAGCAATTTATAGACCAGAGGGGGAGAGAGAGACAGACATTAAAATAAATTACAGAAAACCAGTTGGACTGTATTTGGATGGAAGAATTATGGTATAATTTTTGGTAATTCTCGAAGAATGATACCACTAACAAAACTCTCTAAATTTCAGAAGCTGAGGCAAGGAAAAATAATCTCCATCTCATTTATTTTAAACATATATTGAAGATCTTTCCTCCTGCTACTTTAGTATTGTTCATAAAAGTGTGTATATTTTATGAATAAAATAGCTTTATATTAATAAAACAATTCAATGCTGTATGGCAAATTGTAAACCTTTCCGCGAATTAAAATTATAACAACTACAGCATTTATTACATGTTTATGACAGGTACCAAGCACCATGCTACATACCTGGGTTAGAAACAAGGGAAGTAGTGTGACCACGTGGTACAGCACGAGCATGGAAGCCAGAGGACCTGAGTTTTAATTTTGTCTCCTTGACTGCTGTGTGCCCTTGGACTTAACTTCTCTGTGTGTCAGTTTTCTCCACTATAAAATGGGGATTCAATACCTGTTCTCCCTCCTACTTGACTGTGCGTCCCATGTGTGATGGGGACTGTGTCCCACCTCATTAATTATATCTACCTTAGCAGTTAGAACAGTGCTTGATACATAGTAAGCGCTTAACAAAGACCATAACCCTCCCTCCCCCAGAATGTCATATCTGACAGTGTTTGTCCGATGCATGGATCAAAATCTCAGAAGTAGTGAATTCAGGTATCTCACACCTATTGTTAAGATAAGGAAGCTGAGGCCCACAGAAGTTAAGTGACTTGTCCAAGGTCATACATTAAGCATGGGGTATTGCAGGGACTAGAGCCCAGGTCCCCATTCTCCCAGTCCTGTACTCTCTCCACTAGGCCACATTGTCTTTTGGAGTGACCCTCCCCAAATAAAGCATTGGGTAATGAACCATCTTTAACTATGTTCACCTGAAGACAGTCCCATTCTAAATATAAACCACATCCTTTTAATCAAACTCATGCCCTGTGTGTGCGGAGACAGTTTCCTACCATATGGCCAGAGAGTCAACCCAATCAATCAATCATATTTCTTGAGCATTAATAAGAATTTCCTATGTGCAGTACGATGTACTAAGCATAATCTGTCACGAAATCCTGTCGGTTCTACTTTCACATTAGTAAAATCCACCCTCTCCTCTCTAATCCAAATGCTACTACACTGATCCAAGCACTTATCGTATACTGCCTTGACTATTGACTCGGCTTCGCTTCCTCACTGATCACCCTGTCTTCTGTCTCTCCCTTCTCTTGTTCATACACAGCCATAATTTATTATAGTGTCTGTCTCACTCCCAAAACTGTTAAATTCCTTGTGGGAAGGGAATGTGTTAACTCTGTTGCATTGTACTCTCTCAAGCATTTAGTACTGTGGTCTGCACACAATAAGCACTCAATTAATACCATCAAATGTCTGATTGATGGAGTGATGTTTTTTTAATGGTGTTTGGAAATCGCTATGTGCCAGGCACTGTTCTAAGTACTAGTGTAGATGCAAGCTAATCAGGTTGTACTCAGTCCCTGTCCCACTTGACACTCAAAGTCTTCAACCCCACTTTAAAGAGGAGGAAACTGAGGCCCAGAAAAGTGAAGCAACTCATTCAAGGTCACACAGCAGACGACTGGCACAGCCAGAATTAGAACCCAGGTCTTTCTGACTCTCAAGTCTGTGCTCTATCCACTAGGCCCCACTGCCAGCTCAGATCAATCTTTGATCAGACAGAAAAGGTTATCCACTGAATAACAATGGGATTTTCCCATTCCAGCAGAAGGAGATGATCTACTCAGGGCAATGGATAGTAAAGGCTTGTCCAGAAATGTTCAAGTATTGATTTTACAGTGTGCTATTCTATTTCTGATAATGTTGATTTGTCTTCTCCTATGATTGATCAATATTTGGTTGCTTAAATAAGATTTTTTTCTTCTGAAGTTTAGGACTAGGCTATTTACCATTCAAACTGTGACCTCTTGTTCCCTGCCCTTCTGCCACATACCGTTTGGCCACCACTCAAATTCTGCAATTGAAAATGGGGGAAACTTGGTATGTTTCCTAGCTATGATTCAGAATAATTATAGGGATTTGACTTGAGTGAACTGCTGTCATAAGGGAGAATAAAACATTTTGGCCTGCATTATTAATGCCTACAAGTCCCTGGCTCTAAAATTAGCTCAAATTACACACAGGAGGAAATATATTTAGAATAGTTGGTGCTATTGCCTTGTAAAATGAATTCTGATTTCCAGGTTTTGGGGAATGGTTAAATTCTTAGTAGCAGAGGCTAGACACCATGCTACTGTCTCCCCTGTCACTCTGGCCAGAGGGGCCTCATCTTCTCCCACTCCAGAAACTTACTGGAAGGGAGGAGCAGAAGCTTACTTCTTGTTCCCCAGTGCCACTTTCACACCATTCCACCTCCCTCATCCCTCTCCTTTCCTCCTTTGAAGTCCATATCTACCTCAACATCCCGCTCTATTTACGAGTCATAATAATAATAATAATAATAATAATAGCATTTGTTAAGTGCTTGCTATGTGCAAAGCACTGTTCTATGCGCTGGGGAGGTTACAAGGTGATCAGATTGTCCCACCTGGGGCTCACATTCCCATTTTACAGATAAGGTAACTGAGGCACAGAGCAGTTAAGTGACTGGCCCAAAGTTACACAGTGGACAATTGACGGAGTAGGGATTTGAACGCATGACCTCTGACTCCAAAGCCCAGGCTCTTTCCATTGAGCCACGCTGCTTCTCTAGTCATGGTCATGTAACACTCCACCCTTCCTCTAAGCCCTCCTGCAACTTTCTGAACCATTTTATCCCTTTCTTATATTCCTTCTCTTGTTTTCCATCCCTACATTCATCCTTGGGGAATTCAAGATCCACGTTAGGTGTTCCCAACAACTCTTCCACTGCCTGCTTCCTCTCACTGTTCAACTCCATTATCCTCCTGCTCCACCCCACCATCCCCACTCAGACTCACGCTCCATCTCATCATCTCTAGAGTGTAAGCTCATTGTGGGCAGGGAATATGTCTGTTCATTGTCTTATTGTATTCTCCCAAGCACTTAGTAGAGTGAGCATTCAATGAATACGACTGAATGAATGAATCATCTCTAGTCACCGCACAATCTCTACCCTCACCAACTTTGAAATTCCATTTTCCAACCACAGCCCCCTGATCTGCCTTCTCTCCCACACATATACTCTCCACTCATCTGTCTTAGCCCACAAAGACGTACATTCTTTTGAACCTCTCCAATTTTAAAAGTCATCATGCCTCATTTGGTCTCCATACAAACTACCCTTTCTTAATGCACAAATTGACACCCTCAACACCATTCTTTCCATTTAACTCAACTCTCTCACTCCCTTGTCCCTATGCCTATCTAAAACCACTGACCTGCAACCCTGGATCACCTCTGTAGCACATTTCTTCTGCTCCTGTATATGATCTGAGGAATGCTGCTAGTGGAAATCTTAACCCATCCTCACCTAATTTAACTGTCATCTTATCTCAACAACAATACTTCTCCATCCTATGGACTTCCGGATTCCCCGACAATGGAGGCTGTTCCAGATATGTTTTCCCTCTTTTAACCCCCTGCCCCTCTTCCCACCTCCATCTCTTGTCTCTAATGACCTGGCCACATACTTTATTGATAAAATTGAAACCATCATGAGCTTTTCCATTAAATCTCCTTTGCTCCTCTCCAGTCCATTCCACTTTCTGCCCCTTCTTTGACTCTCTCATCTTTCCCAGAAGTATCTTGAAGACATCTATCACTTCTCTCCAAATCTACCCCCTCCACCTGTGCTTCTGACTGTAGCCCTTCACAAGTTATCGAAACACTTGCCTCCTACATTCTTCCCTTTCTAACAGTCATCTTCAAGCATTCACTTTTCAATGGCTTTTTCCCCACTGCTCTACATGTTTACATCTCCCCTATCCTAAAAATAACCTCCCTGGACCCCAGCGCTCCCTCCACTCCCAGGCCCAATCTCCCTCCTACCATTTTTATCAAACTTCTCGAGCGAGTTGTCTACCCCTATTGCTTCTACTTTCTCTCCTCCAATTCTTGCCTTGACCCCCTCACATCTGGCTTCTGCTCCTTGCACTCCATGGACACTGCCCTCTCTAAAATCACTAATGACTTTCTTGCCACATCCAATGGCTTCTACTCCATCCTAATCCTCCTCGACCATCACCTGCCTTTTACATCCTTCTCCTTGAAACAATATAATAATAATAATAATGGTATTAGTTAAGCACTTACTACATGCAAAGCACTGTTCTAAGCGCTGGGGAGGTTACAAAGTAATCAGGTTGTCCCACGGGGGCTCACAGTTTGAATCTCCATTTTACAGATGAGGTAACTGAGGCCCAGAGAAGTTAAGTGGCTTGCCCAAAGTCACATAGCTGACAGCTGACAGAGCCGGGATTTGAACCCACGACCTCTGACTCCAAAGCCAGGACTCTTTCTACTAAGACACGCTGCTTCTCTGAGCCATGCTGAATATCCAACCTTGGCTTATCTGACACTGCCCTCTCCTGGTTCTCCTCCTATGTCTCTGGCCACTCATTCTCAGTCTCTTTCGCAGGCTTCTCCTCTGTCTCTCACCATCTAACTTGGTTGGGGGGCGGTCTCAAAGCTCAGTTCTCAGACCCATTCTTCTCTCCATCTACACCCACTCCCTTGAAGAACGCATTTCCTCTAATGGTGTCAACTCCCACCTCTATGAGAAAGATTCTAAAATTTAACTCTCCCACCCTGACCTCTCTTCTCTGCAGTCTTGCATTTACTCCTGCCTTCAGGACATCTCTACTTAGATGTCTCACTGCCACCTCATACTTAATTTATCCCAAACAGAACTCCTTATCTTCCCAACCAAAATCTTCCCTCCCCCTGTCTTTTCCACTTCTGTATCCTCACTATCTCTGAAGCCCATAACCTCAGTGTTATCCTTGATTTATCCCTAATTTGCCCTACATAGTCAATCTGTAACTATAGCACGTAGGTTCTATCTTCACAACATCACTAAAATCCATAACTTTCCACTCCATTCAAACTTTAAGCACTTTAAGCACTTGATATTCCTTCTGGTCTCAGCCCCACAGCACTTAGGTACCTATCTATAATGTATTTATTTATATTAACATCTACCAAGTCTGTTGTACTCCCCCAAGCACTTAGAACAATAATTTGCACACACTAAGTTTTCAATAAATGTGGCTGATTAATTATTTTGCACAGTCCAATTCCTAGGTTTAGATTATTCCACTTTGGGATCCACCAATGACTCTGCAGACATGATTTAGTAACCAACAAGCCTAGAGAAGCAACATGGCCTACTGATGGTACTAATTACAAGTTATAAGATAACTAAATCAGGCACAGTCTTCACTGAATAATTTAAGGACAAATGTAACATTTTCCTATTTTGCATAACAACTACTTTAAACATATTTCATTTTCATGACTCCCATATAGGTTGCGACACTAGGCGACCAGGAAATTAACATTTAACTATAATAACTGATTGGTAGCATGAGGGAAGGAATATAGTGAGTGAAATCTCTTCAATAGTGTCCCATCTTTTTCTCAGACAGTGAGTTAGAAAGGTGATTGTATTTATTGAACACTTTGTGCAGAGCACTGTACTAGTCACTTGGGAGAGTATAATATAACAATTTAACAGATACATTCCCTCCCCACCAGGGGCTTACAGTCTAGAGGGATACCAGAAGTTCTCAGACACCAAATATTTACATAAAGCAATCAGTATTTTTCAAAGAATCATTCTCCTTGTGTCACAAGGTCACAAAACAGACAAGTGGCAGAGCTGGGATGAGAACCCAGGTCCTTCTGACACCCAGGCCCATGCTCTATCCACTAAGCCATGCTGCTTCGCAGTCCATGAGCATTAGACTGACAGTCAGGAGATATGGACCACAGACTCAGCTCTGCCTTCTGTTTGATGTTTGGGAAATCATTTTTTTCAACTGTAAAATGTCTATGAGGTACCTGTATTCCTTATCTCTTCTACTGGGAGCCCTTTGTGGGATTGTGGCTGTCTGCACGTGTGTCCTGTATCTACCCCAGTGCTTGGCACAATGTCTGACAGATAGTAAATGCTTAATAAATATTATTAAAAAGAGTACTGATTATTTTAAAAGAAGCACTACCTACTATGCCATGATGCTTCCCAAAATACAATCGGAAGGAATGTATAAAAGAGAATATTTTGTCTTAATGCAGTAAATATAACCTTTACACAATAGAGTAATAAAGAAAACAATTTCATTGACCATATGAAGGCACATATTTTGACACACCTACTAAGTTTTAGATCACAGAGTCTTTGGAGAAATTGTAGGGTTAGCTACTGGTGAGAAAAAAAAGAAGCTAAATTAAAAATAATTATCTTCTAAAACATGATATTTTTATCCCAATGTGAATTAGACTATATTTATTTATAATCAATTAAAAATGGCTAGATAATGGATATGGCAGAGTTACTCATAATTGTGAATTAGCAGTAATTATTGATGATTGATTTATAGGTTTGATGAATTGTTTGCACTCTCAAAGCTGGCTTGTAGCAGGAGTTAATAATGTTATATTCAGTAGTCTATTTAGGTCAATAGAAAGACCTTTTGTTTCACTATCCAGTAAACCTGTTTTGCATTATTGTCTACAAATTCCTCCCCTTCCCTTCGGTCTTAGATATTTCAGGTTTGTCAAAATATTAACTGTTTTCAAATTTTAAAGACTGTACCAAGTGTTTCCATGTGTCATTTCAGTTGAACATACTTCATCGGCTTATAATTCATTTTCATTGTACATACTTTTGGGGTGGGGTGGTTATTTCAAACACTAAATGTCTTCTGTATATTTTCAGCAGGTTCACTAAGATTCTTCTTTACAAACTAGTTACTATTTCACACTGATTCTACTTCATAACTACATGATATAAACAATAAAAGCCCCCCCACAAATGGATTGAAAATCAAAAGTAAAAATCATTTTGCCTTCTAAATCAATCGTATTTATTGAGTGCTTACTGTGTGCAGAGCACTGTACTAAGCGCTTGGGAAGTACAAGTTGGCAACACATAGAGACGGTCCCTACCCAGCAGCGGGCTCACAGTCTAGAAGTAATTAAGAGTCAGAGGACATAGGTTCTAATACCAGCTCTGCCACTTGTCTGCTGGGTGACCTTAGGCAAGTCACTTAACTTCTCTGTGCCTCAATTATCTCATCTGTAAAATGAGGATTAAAAGTGTGAGCCCCATGTGGGGCAACCTGATTACTCTGTATCTAACCCAGCGCTTAGAATAGTGCTTGGCACATAGTTAAGGGCTTAACAAATACCATAATAATAATTATTATTTCTCCTATTTACTCTCTCCTCCCAATACTTGTAGACTTCATTTCAGCTTGTTTCTCCGATTAAGCTAAAGCCCCCGGGGGAATGGGACTATGTATTTTGCTTCAGGTGTAGCTTCCCAACTGCTTAATGCAGACCAGTACAGAGCTGTGTACAAGGCTGTGTGCTAAAAAAAAAAAATTTCTGGGTCCCTTCTTGCTTTTAACACCATTTTCTCCCAATACACAAATCCCTGAGATACTAGGTGGAAATAGACAACTACCTCCATCCAAAGGAGTGAGTTCCTGGTCCACATGGGGCTAATAGTCAAGTAGGTAATAATAATAATAATGATGGCATTTATTAAGTGCTTACTATGTTCTAAGCACTGGGGAGGTTACAAGGTGATCAAGTTGTCCCATGGAGGACTCACAGTCTTAATCCCCATTTAACAGATGAGGTAACTGAGGCCCAGAGAAGGTAAGTGACTTGCCCAAAGTCACACAGCTGACAATTGGCAGAGCTAGGATTTGAACCCATGATCTCTGACTCCAAAGCCCAGGCTCTTTCCACTGAGCCACGCTGCTTCTCAGCGTGGCTACCTCCCTATCTTCTCAGGTAGGGAGAAAAAGTGGTAATTCCCCATTTTGCAGTTGAGGAAATTGAGACGCATTTTTCTTCTTTCACTTGGAGAAAGGGCTGCTTTATTTGGAAAGCAAAAAACTACATCACAACAGGGTATAAGTCTTCTTTGGGGGATTGGCTCTTCTTACCATAAGCTCTAATGCTAATGCTATGAAAAATCTGCATTTGCACTTTTTGGGGAGAGAGGGTAGTGGTGAACAAAGACAGCCACCTGTCACTGCTCCTCCCACCCCTTCAAGGAAAAACACAGGTGTTCTAGAAATCTCAGAAGGGTAGGTTCCATATGCTACCAGATGTGTTCAACCCTGACTCACTTAAACAACAACTGCAGTTAACTGGGAGGGAGAAACTGGCTTTGAAACTGAAACTAATATCCACAAATCTAATTTCATAGACTGTGAGTCCTTCAAAGGACATCTTATTCCCAGATGAATACTCTTTCCCAGCACTTGGAAGAATGTGCTTGGCACACAATATGCACTTAATAAGTACTCTTTCTACTAATCTGTTCTTCACAATCTACATACATGTGGGAAACATATAACTGAAATGGATACATGTTTGATGATTAGAGAAGCAGTGTGGCTAGAGAAGCAGCGTGGCTCAGTGGAAAGAGCACGGGCTTGGGAGTCAGAGGTCGTGGGTTCTAATCCTGGCTCTGCCATTTGTCAGCTGTGTGACTTTGGGAAAGTCACTTCACTTTTCTGTGTCTCAGTTACCTCATCTGGAAAATGGGAATTAAGACTGTGAGCCCCACGTGGGACAACCTGGTTACCTTGTATCTCCCCCAGAGCTTAGAACAGTGCTTGGCACAGAGTAAGCGCTTAAGAAATACCATCATCATCATCAACATCATTAAACAAATAAGCAGTATGTTGGAGGACAGTACAAACTAGAGAAACACCAAAACTCATTTGTAGGCACAAAATATTTTTTTTTAAGCATTTACTGTGTGTCAAGCACTGTTCTAAGCCCTGGGTAGATACAAGGACTCTATCAGGCTGGATAGAGTCCTTGCCCCATTTGGGGCTAACAGTGAAGTAGGTAGGGAGAATGGGTACTGGATCCCCATTTTGCAATTGAAGAAACAGAGGTACATTTCTCTTTTTTTATTTGAAGAAAGGGTTGCTTTATTTGGAAAGCAAGATACTACATCATGATAGGGTCTGGGTCTTGGGGGGTCAGCTCTTCTCCCATATCTTAGTTTGCAATTACAGAAATGGGGTGATAGAAGAGAAAAAGGGTAATTTGTGTGAGTCCACAAATGAATTCCCATTTTCCTTGCCTGAAATAAAACTGACAATGTTTTCATATAGAAGACCGAGACACACTGCCAGCAACTTCAGTTCTCAGAGACAGAGTTGGCTATAGAGAAATGCCCATTTAGGGGTCTCCCTGTTTGTGACAGAAGTGATCTTGTTCTCTTTCCTGCCTTATTTTTAAAAAGGGTTATATCATGAGTTTTGCATGGTTTCTATTCATTCACTCAATCACATTTACTGAGCGCTTACTGCATGCAGACCACTGTACTAAGTGCTTGGGAGTTTTCCCACCCCACTCACACAAACCAAAACTGGGGAAGTTCATTCATGTTTTGAAGTTGGAAGAAGGTTCTCTCTACTCACCAAGAATCAATCACTCAATCAATTTACTGAGGACTTCCTGTACTGAGTTCTTTAAAGAGAACAAACTCTATTCCCATGATCAACGGCAGTTTGTCTTAGAGTTGGGGACTTGATGGAAGCCTTTAAATCCAAGGGCCGTGTATGTAACCCAAACACAAATTTAGCTGCTAACCCTAACCTGGATGCCAACTCCTAATTTGTTTTATCTTTAATTCAGTCTAACTCCTTAAATTCAGTGGCAACTTGAGGAACTAGCTCAAGAATTTGGGTCAAATTCCATTCCCATGTAGGAATGGATGAGACTACGTCCCACTTTGCCTCATCTTCCAATCCCTTCTACGTTGCCTGACTTGCTCCCTTTGCTCTGCCCCTCTCCCAGCCCCCCAGCACTTAAGGCCATATCTGTCATTTTATTTATTTGCACTGATGTCTGTCTCCCCACCTCTACACTGTAAGCTTCTTGTGGGTGGAGAATGTCACTGTTTATTGTTGTATTGTACTTTCCTTAGCACTTAGTACGGTGCTCTGCACACAGTAGGCACTCAATAAATATGATTGAATGAATGAGTAGCTCTGATTGGAAACCAATTTATGGTGTGATTCCTTCCAGTTCAGAAAAAAACATAGAACTGGGACCCAGTTTCAAAGCCAGAACCCTTCATGCCACTATTAAACTGGGCACTGATGCAACAATTCATGAGTGAGTTGACAGTACCTCCTGCAATATTGAGAACATCAGTGTCTGAGATAAATTAGTAATTTGATAAATGATGGTACTTGTTAAGTGCTTACTTTGGGCCAAACGCTATACTAGGCATTGGAATAGATGGAAGATAATCAGGGCCAACACAGTCCCTAACCCACATGGGGCTCACAATCTAACTGAGAGGTGGTAGGAATTAATCCTTATTTTATGGATGAGGAAACTCAGGTCCAGAGAAGTGACATGACATCCCCAAAGGTCACACTTCAGAGAAGTGGCAGAGCCAGTATTAGGATCTTGGTCTTCTTACTTCCAGATACCTGCTCTTTACACTAGGCCACAGTACTTCCATACCAAATTAATTCAATTCAATTGTATTTACTGAGTGCTTACTGTGTGCAGAGCATTGTACTAAGCACTTGGGAGAGTACAATATAGCAAGAAACAGACACATTCCCTGCCCACAATGAGCTTACAGTCTTTGAGATGTTGGGTTCTAAGTGAAATGAATGTATGGCCTTCAGCCAATCTTTACCAGATCCATCAGTCAATGGGATTTATTTAGCACTTACTGTGGTCAGCTCAGAGCAGTGTACTAAACACGTAAAGGGTGCAATATAACAGAGTTGGAAGACACGTTCACTGCCCATAACGTGCTGTTTCATGACCCAAGACAAATTCATCATTCATCTCTGATGGCTTCCACAAGCTCCTTCCCAAAATAATGATAACTGTGGTGTTTATTAAGTGCTTACTATGTTCCAGGTCCTGTACTAAGCACTGGGGTAGATACAAGTTAATCAGTTCAGACACAGTCCCTGTCCCACATGGGGCTCACAGTCTTAAAACCCGTTTTACAGATGAGGTAACTGAGGCACAGAGAAGTTAGTGACTTGCCCAAGGTCTCACAGCAGACATGTGGCAGAGCCAGGATTAGGACTCACATCCCCTGACTTTCAGGCCCATGCTCTTCCCACTAGACCATTCTGCTTCTCTGGCAGCTCACCTGTTTCAGCATCTCTCCAATAGAGCACACCTGTTTTAGAGCTCACCTGTTTTAGCATCTTTCCAATCATCGGAAAGAATGGTCCTGGACTGGATGGAGTATTTAGAAATAGGGCTGTGATTGTCTGTTCCACGGCTCCATGTAAGCGCTACTGAAGTATCTCTCACGTCATCTATTCTCACACCCCCTGGTGGGCCTGGAGGACCTGAAGAGCAAATGGAGAAGTCAAGTCAATCAGTGAACAGCATCTTAAATTGGAACCCCATAAAGGATCCCCTTACGCTTATCTTATAATGCACTTAACCTTTCCAGGGGGTTTCAATGGCCCCTTTATGTAACTTAAATAAAGAACAAACAATCACATCTTTCGAGGCATCTGTAATGATTAAATGACATTCCCTTCCCTACTACATCTCCATGAAGGAAGGAGAAAATCTGAAATCAAGAACATGCTGCAATTTTAATAATGGTATTCTGTTACTACTGCATTATTGCTCCATTTGCAATGTTGTAATATATGACTCAAAAAGTGCAATTCTCCCTTCTTTAGCAATTCATAAACACTTTATACCATTATCCCCAAATACCACAAATCTGAGCTATGCGCTCACTCAGTAATATCTATCCTATTGAATAACAATTTCCTGCAATCTTAAAATTCAGAAGTGTATAATTTTACTTTGAAAACACCACTCTTAAAATAATTCCTCTGAGGTTTCTCACTAGAATAGAGCACTTAAAAGGATGTGTTTTTTTTTTTTTCTGTAGGTACCAAGCCAGCAATGATAGCTAAATTGGAGACAGAAAAGAACACCAGAAAAGGATCAAATTGCACATTTGGCCATGCAACCACTATAAAATACGGGGAAGTGGAAAAATGACACATGTGAGTAATGCTAGCTATTGAGCCTTTACAAGATAATACATCAGAACTCTCTAGTGCATAAAGTGGTCCCAGAGGGCAGGTGGGGCTCTTTCAGAACTTCTACTTTTGTGCTTTACATCTGCAAAAAGCGACTTACTGGGCCCAATTACTGCTCTGGGGCCTTGAATCCCTTCACAAATGAAAGGGCCAGAGAGAAGGATTGGGCTCACAGGTTCATCCTCATGCCTTCCCTATTGCCTTGGAATTCTGCAGGACTCTGGGCTTGCCCAGCCTACTATCAGCAGATCTTGGGACACATCTGCAAACCAACAATTAAATCCCAGAAGCCTGTGTGTGGAATTGCTGGCAAAACAGCCTCTGGAGGCAAAGTCGTACTTATGTGCCTAGGAAACAGCATTACCTACTAGATAGAGCATGGGATGGTAGCCAGAAAGACCTGGGTTCTAATCTGAACCCACCACTTGTCTGTGGGTGACCTTGAGCAAGTCATTTCACATCTCTCTGCCTCAGTTACCTCCTCTGTAAAATGGGGGTGAAGACTGGGATTACCTGGGACAATGTGATTACCTTGTATCTACCCCAGTGTTTAGAACAGTGCTGGGCACATAATAAGTGCTTAACAAATGCCATTGTTATTAATATTATTATAACATACACACACATACATATATATATATATTTGTGTATAAATCCTTTGTATTAGATGATGCTACTAATGCCCTCTTCTTCCTCTCCTCCTCCTCCTGCTCCCCATCTCCCCCACCCTACCTCCTTCCCCTCCCCACAGCACCTGTATATATGTCTATACAGATTTATTACTCTGTTTATTTTACTTGTACATATTTACTATTCTATTTATTTTATTTTGTTAATATGTGTTGTTTTGTTGTCTGTCTCCTGCTTCTAGACTGTGAGCCCGCTATTGGGTAGGGACCGTCTCTATATGTTACCAACTTGTACTTCCCAAGCACTTAGTACAGTGCTCTGCACACAGTAAGTGCTCAATAAAAACGATTGAATGAATGAATGAATAATGGTGAAAATTACTTACACTATGATGGCAGAACACCTGTGAAAATATTTTAAATAACTCAGGAAAATACTCATATAAGTTTATTTTAATTATTAGAAATGCAAAAGGGGATTCAAAATTTTGTTAAAATGTCCTCCTGAGGGGATACTTAAACATTTTCTAATAGTTTAAAGAAGCAGAAGCATCACAGCAATTACATATATAAATGAAAAACTTTTACAGCTAAATAAACATATTCTAACCCTGACTTGTAGCCTTCTGTAAAAAGCACACACTTTTTCCCTCGCTGACCAATTCAATTTACAATGCTTATGGATTAATCAGCGATATCGAGAGTTAATAACTTCTGGAACTTACAAGTTTAGCATTTCACTCAAGGCGTTCTACAAAGGCTAACTGTGTGAACATCAACCCAGTTTACGTTCATTGATTTTAAAGAATGTCAGGGAAAGCTATGAGAAATATCAGCACTCCAAAGCTGGAAAAGAGGATAAGCAGAGATGCCCAGAATGTGTGGATGCAGAAACAAGCATTCTGGAGCTAGAGATAAGGCATTCCGTGAATGTTAAAGGGTACTTAGGGAGCCACATAAATAATCTTTATCACACAGACAGGCAGATACTAAAACAGAAATATTTTTCCTAATGTTAATTCCTGGATTACTGACAAGGTCTATTTATTAATTATCTCTGAAGTTCCAGCTGGAAAACACAATGAAAGAATACGACAATTAATTTTTTATCTACCTGGATCTCACATTTGCAGCAGCCTATTATGGCATGACAAATCCATCATCACGCCCAATATTTATTCATTTACAGGGATGAGGCTATGACAAGCATTAGTCCTAGATGTAGTGACCTGTGCTTATATTCTCAGGCCAATTTGGGTTTTTTTGTAAAAATATCCTCCAGGCAGCAACTTTTACTTCCCAAATCAATCAATTCATGGTATTTCCTGAGTGCTTACTGTGTGCAGAGCACAATATTAAGCACTCAAGAGAGTCCAATAGGAAGTGGAACTCCCCTGATTGTCCCCTTGTACATGGGGAAGTATGACACTAAATCAGGATGGCGGAATTGTTACTGATGTCATGATCCCTTCTTGGCAGAAGTTGGGAACAGTAACGTGACATAAATCGGGGTCTAGAACTGAAGACTGTGGGTACTAGGTGAAGACAAACCTTCTGGGAAAACAGCAGTCCCCTGACCCAAGGCAGTAAAGTAGCAGAGACAGGATTCGGGGTTTGGGACAGGAGGTTGAGAGCGCCAGAAGAATGCTTTGCTATGTGAAGAAAAATAAAGGAACTTCTTTGGAATCAATCAATGAATCATATTCACTGAGCACTTACTGAGTGCAGAGCAATGTACTAAGTGCTTGGAAGAGTACAATATAACATAATTTGTGATTAAAATAATAATCATATTTACTGAGCTCTTACTTTGTGCAAAGCACTGTACCAAATGCTTGGGAGAGTACAAAATAACATCAGACACATTCCCTGCCTACAACAAACTCACAGTCTAAAGGGGGAGACAGACATTAATATAAATAAATGAATAGATAAGTAAATAAATACATTACAGATATATACAGATATCTACAGATGCACGGTGAGGAAAGGAGGTAGGATGAATGAAGGAACAAGTATGAATGTCGCAGAAGGGAGTGGGAGAAGAGGAGAGGAGGACTCAGTCAGGGGAGACTTCCTGGAGATAAGTTGGTAGACACATTCCCTGCCCACAACAAGCTTATTGTCTAGAGGGGGGGACAGACATTAATAAAAATAAATTTTGGGTATGTACATAAGTGAAATGGGGATGAGGGAGGGATGAATAAAGGCTGCAAATCCAAGGGGTGAACAGTAGGGAGTGGGAGAAGTAGAAATGGGGGCTGATTCAGGGAAGGCCTCTTGGAGATGTGTCTTCAATAAGGCTTTGAAGGTGAGGAGGGTGATCATCTGTCAGTGTGAAGAGGGAGGGGAAGGACGAGAGGGCAGACAAGGACAGTGGAAGAGAACAACAACTACAGGTGACTCATTAAAAAAAAGGGACCAATCCCTCATTGACCAAGATCCCTTCCTAGAAGTGTAGCAATTTAAGGAGTGAGTGAAAATTATTCCTGGGGTTCCAGGAATGTAGCAAAATACAGCATTTACTCCAGGAATGTTTGTCAGTTGGCAAACATAGCTCCTTGTGGGCCGGAATTCATCATCAATCGTATTTATTGAGCACTTACTGTGTGCAGAGCACTGTACTAAGCGCTTGGGAAGTACAAGTTGGCAACAAGTTGGCCGGAATTGTACTGCACTCTCTGAAGAGCTTACTACGATGATCTGCACACAGAAAGTACTCAATAAATACCACTGATTGACTGATATCAGAAACCTAAATATAAGGCATATCATGATTGACAGGTCCTATTTATTACACTAAGCAAATGAAGAGACAAGCAAATTTTCAGTATCAATCAATTCAGCATTTATTGAACTTACTGGGTGCTTACTGTGTTCTCCCCCTCTGGACTGTAAGCCCATTGTGGGCAGGGAATGTATCTGTTCTACTGTTATATTGTACTCACCCAAGCAGTAACTACAGAGCTATGCACACCATAAGCGTTCGATAAATACGATTGATTGTGTGCAGAGAACTGTACTAAACGCTTGGGAAAGTACAGTGTGATGGTGGTGCTAGCCACAATCCCTGCCCATGAGGAGATTATGGACTAGAGGGGATGAAAATGAGACCCTTTCTGTGCTGTTTTTGGAGATGAATTCCACAGCAACTAGGGAGGACTATTCACTGGACAGGTAAAAAACCTCCCCCCACCCAGTCACATGACTGTGTAATGCTTGCGCATCAATTAGTCATATTCACTGAGAGCTTACTGTCTGTAGAGACTGTACTATGCACATGGGAGAGTTCAACGTAGCAGTTAACAGACATGCTCCCTGCACATCATTGTCAACAGTATTTACTGAACTCCTACTCTGGGCAGAAGGGTGCAGCAGGTCTTCAGGGAACATGCGGAAGTATAAGGAAAATCAATCAATGGCATTAATTCAGTGTTTACTGTGTGTAGAGCACTGTACTAAGTGCTTGGGAATGTAAAATACAATAGAGAAGCAGTGTGCCTAGTGGCAAGAGCATGGGCTAGGGAGCCTGAGGACATGGGTTCTAATCCCAGCCCCTCCACTTGTCTGCTGTGTGACCTTGGGCAAGCCACTTCACTTCTCTGTGCCTCAGTTCCCTCATCTGTAAAAATGGGGATTAAGACTGTGAGCCCCACATGGGACAAAATGATTAACCTGTATCTACCCCAGCACTTAGAACAGTGCTTCACACATAGTAAGTGCTTAACAAAGACCATAATTATTAATTATTATTACTATTCGAGACGGTTGACATGATCCCCGTAAACAAGGAGTTTTCAATCTAGAGGGGCAGACAAACATTAAAATAAATTACAGATGGGGAAATAGCAGAGAACAATATGATACTCAGCTTTTGGGAGTTTACGATAAGGGAAGTCAAGCAGACATAAAAAGACAAGTAATCCATAGTTAGAAGAGCTTCAGTATAGATAGAAAAAGGATTTTGATAAGGGCTGTAAAGACGGGAAGGGTCCAACTCAGGACACAGAGAAAACTCTCTTGGATACCTCTCTTGGATTTGGGAGGAACTACTGAGTTGAACAGTCCCAGAAATTGCTAAATTATCAGGATCAGCTCAACAGGTCAAAATTCTCAATTTTCTTTACAGAAACAATCAGGCATTCATGCATTCAGAGTAGATTAAGACTATCTCATCATTTCAAAAATAACTTCCTTCTCTATGTTTTTTCTGATTAAGAACTGTTTTGTAGGTTGTTGGCTGAGGATGTCATCTAAAGACTCTTTTTAATCCAGAGGTAAATTCCACTGACATGCAGATATTTGGCAAATGAAAAGACCTTTTGGCATTTCCCCGGCATTGTTAATGCCTCAACACATTTGTAAATAGATTACAATGTTTCTCTTCCACAGCTCAATTATCATCACAAATTCTATTTATGAAACTTCCATATGAGCATGTCTACGCTAGATACAATATAACACAATGATCTAAATTCTCCCAGTTCTTACAAAATCTCTGGTTATAAATTGAGTCCTTCAATTTGGAACATAGAACATATTTGGGATTTCATTGTGCAAAGCTTTAAAGCAACTCCAGAGATGTAAAATGGTACCATAAACACATCCAAAATTTATGTTTATCCTTGCTTTCCTTACTACATTTTAGGCACATGTATAACTATTTATGGGCCAATATTCTAGAAACCAGAAATATGTACCTGGAAACCTTTCCACTCAGGGAACCCCTTTCTGTGGGTAATCTCTGTGCACAAAGGCCCAGTATTTCAAAATAATAATAATAATAGTAAGCGAGGTATTTGTTAAGTGCTTACTTTGTGCCAAGGCACTGTACTAAGCACTAGGATCGTGGCTCAGTGGAAACAGTTGGGTCTTGGGAGTCAGAGGTAATGGGTTTGAATCCCAGCTCCACCAGTTGCCAGATGTGTGACTTTGGGCAAGTCACTTAACTTCTCTGTGCCTCAGTTACTTCATCTGTAAAATGGGGATTAAGACTGTGTGCCCCACGTGGGACAACCTGATCACCCTGTATCCTCCCCCAGCGCTTAGAACAGTGCTTTGCACATAGTAAGCACTTAACAAATGCCATCATTATTATTATTATACAAGCAAATCTGGTTGCAACAGTATCTATACCATATGAGGCTCAAAATCTTAATCCCCATTTTATGGATGAGGTAACTGAGGCCTAGAGAGGAGAAGTGACTTGCTCAAGGTAGCACAGCAGACAAGTGGCAGAATCGGGATTGAAACCCAAGTCTTTCTGACTCCCAAATCTGTGCTCTACCCACTAGGCCAAGCTACTTCAGGTGTTCCAGGAAAGCAAACAGAGGTCTGCAAGTGCATCATGTACTTACTGTGTGCTTAACATGTCAAGTACTCTATAAAGCATTGAGGAAAGTACAGAAAAATCAGATGAGCAGGATACTGACCTCACTCGGACATCAAAATATGAAATTTTAGAGAGAGCAGATGTCCTAGCCTCCACTTTAGAGATGAGGAAACTGAGGTAAAGAGAGATTAAATTACTTTTCCAAGATCACATAGGAGGCCATTTAACATCTTCAGGTCTCAGTTTCCATATCTGTAAAATGGTGATAAGATACCTGATCTACAATAGAGTGAGTGCTGTTTGGGCCAAGAACTGTGTCCAATCGACTATCTATAATAATAATAATAATAGTAATAATAATGGTAGTTGTTAAGAATTTACCATGTGCCAGGCACTGGGGTGGATACAAGGAAATTGGGTTGGATATAATCTCTGTCCCACATGGGGTTCACAATCTTAATCCCCATTTTACAGCTGAGGTAACTAAGGCATGGTTTTCACCTTCACACCAAGCAAAAACACCGCACCACTGGCTTTAAAATACTCAATCACCTTGCCCCCTCCTACCTCGCTACTCTCCTATTGAAACCCAGCCCCTATGCTTTGATCCTCTAATGCTAACCGTCTCACTGTACCTTGATCTTGTCTATCTAGCCACCAACCCCTCGCTCTCATCCTTCTCTGGTCTGGAATGCCCTCCCTCTAGAGAGCCACAGTCACTGATAGATACATTTACTATTGAGAAGGTTCATTCAATCATATTTATTGAGCACTTACTGTGTGAAGAGCACTGTACTAAGTGTCTAAGCAGACACATTCCCTGCCCACACAAGCTTGCAGTCAGAAAGTATGTATTAATTCTCTTAAACTTTTTGCAGGTTAACTGGAAGGGTTTTTTTTTTTGAGAATTTCTGGAGGCAAATAAAGAGTTATGGGAGGGGCAGGGAAGGTTCAGAATCATAGAATTGCATTGCCTCCTGGAGTTGGGGGACAGATCTGACATAAAACTAAATTGGCAGGGAGACCTCCTGAAATAACAATTCCACACCCTTCCTCTTCCAACTCTGCTTTTAATTCTATACAGCTGCCTGCTGAAATTAAATGCTTGGGTGGAGGTGAAGGTGGGATTGGGATTGGGATTACTAACTGGGATGTGGTAAAACAGAAGCAAGGAACAATTCACAAGTGTTTATTATTATTATTATTAATATACAGTGTTCTACCCATTAATAATAATAATAATAATAATAATAATAATAAATAGCATACAGTGCTATACCCACAGTAAACACTCAATAAATATAATTGAATGAACTTAATTTGGGGGGGGGGGCTCAATTTCCTCATGATTAATCATCATGGTATTTGTTAAGCTCTATGTCTCAAGCACTGTTCTAAGCACTGTATTACAAAACAATCAATAAAGCAGTCACTGAATTTCAAATCAATGATATTCACTTAGTGCTTATTGTAAACAGAGCTCTGAATTAAGGGCTCTGGAAAGTACAATAAAATGAAATTGGTAGACCCCTTCTCTGCCCACAAACAGTTTGTCTAAAAGCATTTATAAATCTTAAAATAAATTACAGATTTGTACATAAGTGTACAAATCTTATCTCTCCGGTCGTTCATTCTCAATCTCTTTTGCAGGTTCCTCCTCCCCCTCCTATTCCCTTACTGTAGGGGTTCCTCAAGGTTCAGTTCTTGGTCCCCTTCTGTTCTCAATCTACACTCACTCCCTTAGTGATCTCATTCGCTCCCACGGCTTCAACTATCATCTCTACGCTGATGACACCCAAATCTACATCTCTGCCCCTGCTCTCTCTCCCTCCCTCCAGGCTTGCATCTCCTTCTGCCTTCAGGATATCTCCATCTGGATGTCTGCCCACCACCTAAAATTCAACATGTCCAAGACTGAACTCCTTGTCTTCCCTCCCAAACCCTGCCCTCTCCCTGACTTTCCCATCACTGTTGACGGCACTACCATCCTTCCCGTCTCTCAAGCCCGCAACCTTGGTGTCATCCTCGAAGCCGCTCTCTCGTTCACCCCTCACATCCAAGCCGTCACCAAAACCTGCCGGTCTCACCTCCACAACATTGCCAAGATTCGCCCTTTCCTCTCCATCTAAACCGCTATCCTGCTCATTCAAGCTCTCATCCTATCCTGTCTGGATTACTGCATCAGCCTCCTCTCCGATCTCCCATCCTCCTGTCTCTTCCCTCTTCAATCCATACTTCACGCCACTGCCTGGATTGTCTTTGTCCAGAAATGCTCTGGGCATGTTACTCCCCTCCTCAAAAATCTCCAGTGGCTACCAATTAACCTACACATCAGGCAGAAACTCCTCGCCCTCGGCTTCAAGGCTCTCCATCACCTCGCCCCCTCCTACCTCACCTCCCTTCCCTCCTTCTACAGCCCAGCCAGCACCCTCCGCTCCTCTGCCGCTAATCTCCTCACCGGGCCTCATTCTTGCCTGTCCCGCCATCGACCCCCAGCCCACGTCATCCCCCTGGCCTGGAATGCCTTCCCTCACCACATCCACCAAGCTAGCTCTCTTCCTCCCTTCAAGGCCCTACTGAGAGCTCACCCCCTCCAGGAGGCCTTCCCAGACTGAGCCTCCTCCTTCCTCTCCCCCTCCTCCCGCCTCCATCCCCCCTGCCTTACCTCCTTCCCCTCCCCACAGCACCTGTATATATGTATATTTGCTTGTATGCATTTATTACTCTATTTATTTATTTATTTGTACATATTTATTCTATTTATTTTATTTTGTTAATATGTTTTGTTTTGTTGTCTGTCTCCCCCTTCTAGACTGTGAGCCCACTGTTGGGTAGGGAGTGTCTCTTTTGTACTTCCCAAGCACTTAATACAGTGCTCTGCACACAGTAAGCATTCAATAAATACGATTGAATGAATGAATGAATGAATGAATGAAAAATGCTGAGGGTTGGGTGAATATCAAGTGATTAAAGGGAACAACTCTATTTGTAGAAGCCAGTGTTGGCTTAACATATTAATGAAGTCAGGAAGGATAGCAGAGGTCAGAATAACAGATTTTTAAAATGGACTACTTTAATTCATATTGTTTATGCAGGATGTTACAATTTGCAGCCATCTTCTCTAGTGGCCAGGACAGTATTCAGTACAAACTGATGACTGACTGAATCATGCTTGAGAGAGAGATGAAAGACAGGAGTCCAAAAAAGGCATTTTCTTATTAATTAATTCCCAAATAATTGAAAATAGGGGCAGAGCATACTTTCAGTATTTGTCAATTCTTTTCTCTCTCTTTGTCTTCCTGCCTGCTCCCACCCAAGATTTCTCCACCTCCATCTTGCCTCAGGAGTGAAACTCTTCCTCTAGGATTCTGGCCCATGTCACAGATAACCCCAACCTCCATGTTGCCCTGATCAGGATGAATCAAAAGACCTTCAGAATAATGAATATATCAAAAAAAGAGACTACTTTAATTCTCTTCTCAATTTCTTAAGCCACTGTTGATTATGATATTCAGACCAAGCTTAGCAAAAATAAGGGGAAACTTTTCCACTTTCTTGAGAAAACCAGGAACAATATCATAGAAATGAAAAATAAAACCAAGAATAACATGAGCAAGAACAAAAAATATACAATTGCCCATACAACAAGGTAAAGTGGAGGCAGAAAAATTGGGGGGGCATCAGGGCAGGACAGATTCAGATAAATAAGGGTGGAGATTTCAGGGGTAAGCTGACATCACTAGCCAGGCTATTTCTACTAGATACAAAGGGTGTGAATTTAGCAATTTCTGCCCGAGATCCACTACTTGACAACCACTCCTGTCTACTTGTTTTGTTTTGTTGTCTGTCTTCCCCTCCTAGACTGTGAGCCCGTTGTTGCGTAGGGACTGTCTCTGTTGCCAAACTGTACTTTCCAAGTGCTTAGTATAGTGCTCTGCACACAGTAAGCACTCAATAAATACGATTGAATGAATTAATGAATGAATGATAAAGGAAAAAAATTATCTAGTAAAACAACAAAGCAACAAATAATAATAATAACAATAATGCCAAGATCTGCCCTTTCCTCTCCATCCAAACCGCTACCCTGCTCGTTCAAGCTCTCATCCTATCCCATCTGGATTACTGTATCAGCCTCCTCTCCAATCTCCCATCCTCCTGTTTCTCTCCACTTCAATCCATACTTCATGCCGCTGCCCGGATTGTCTTTGCCCAGAGACGCTCTGGGCATGTTACTCCCCTCCCTCAAAAATCTCCAGTGGCTACCAATCAACCTACACATCAGGCAAAACCTCCTCACCCTCGGCTTCAAGGCTCTCCATCACCTTGCCTCCTCCTACCTCAGCTCCCTTCTCTCCTTCTACAGCCCACCCCGCACCCTCCACTCCTCTGCCGCTAATCTCCTCACCGTGCCTCGTTCTCACCTGTCCCGCCGTCGACCCCCGGCCCACGTCATCCCCCTGGCCTGGAATGCCCTCCCTCCGCACATCTGCCAAGCTAGCTCTCTTCCTCCCTTCAAGGCCCTACTGAAAGCTCACCTCATCCAGGAGGCCTTCCCAGACTGAGCCCCCTCCTTCCTCTCCCCTTCTTCTCCCTCCCCAACCCCCCATCTTACATCCTTCCCCTCCACACAGCACCTGTATATATATATATATGTTTGTATGTATTTATTACTCTATTTATTTTATTTGTACATATTTATTCTATTTATTTTATTTTCTCAATATGTTGTTTTTTGTTGTCTGTCTCCCCCTTCTAGACTGTGAGACCACTGTTGGGTAGGGACCATCTCTATATGTTGCCAACTTGTACTTCCCAAGTGCTTAGTACAGTGCTCTGCACACAGTAAGCGCTCAATAAATATGATTGAATGAATGAATGAATGAATGAATGGTATTTATTAAGCACTTACTATGTCGAAAGCACTGTTCTAAGCGCTGGGGAGGTTACAAGATGATCAGGTTGTCCCACGGGGGGCTCACAGTCTTAATCCCCATTTTATAGATGAGGCACACAGAAGTTAAGTGACTTGCCCAAAGTCACACGGCTGACAATTGGCAGAGCCGGGGTTTGAACCCATGACCTCTGACTCCAAAGCCCGTGCTCTTTCCACTGAGCCATGCTGCTTCTCTAATAATGTGTAATAATTTGAACAAAAATCATGGCTCAGTGGAAAGAGCATGGGCTTGGGAGTCACAGGTCATGGTTTCTAATCCCGGCTCCCCCACATGTCTGCTGTGTCACTTAACTTCTCTGAGCCTCAGTTACCTCATCTATAAAATGGGGATTAAGACTGTGAGCCCCACTTGGGACAACATGATCATGCTCCCAGCCCTTCGAACAGTGCTTGGCATATAGTAAGCGTTTAACAAATGCCATTATCATTATTATTATTATTAAAAATGATGGCAGAACTTAACTGATAATTTTAAATAATCAAAATAAAACTGAGTTTTCAAATCTGATTTGTATTTCTTATTTTGGCATATAGATATGTCTACATAGTCTTTCAAAATTGAGCATAATTGAGTTGAAAATGAGCACTACACTAGAAATTCCCTCTGCCAAAGTATTTTCCGAGCTCACACTCACCATTGATGAGTAGAAGAAAGGAGGATCCAGAGGTCTGATAAGGTCTCTCAGAATTTACATTTGACAAAATTTGACCCTACTGTTGATTGTCAGTCTCACAGCTGTGAAGTAGAGATGCTAAATCTACAGAAAAATTGTAAGGACATAACTCCAAGATAATACGTCTGACTTTTCTCTTGTGAGGAATATGCTGTTATTTTTCCCTGGATGGACTTGACCTCTCTTTAGATTTCTGTTGCCCATATAATAAACACTCATATTTTTGACCCATCTCATTTACAGTGCAAAGATAATTCATTTTAGTAGTAAAAATTCCATACAGAACTGCCAAGGCTTGGAGATCAAAGCAGACTGTGGGAACTCTTATTTTTTTGCTTCCTTCTCATCCCCACTTTAAGCCCAAAATGCTCTAACCTCTAGAATGGGGAGCAAACAAGGTCTCCTCTTCATACAGGGAGGCCCCTTTGAACACTGGGAAGCTATATTTTAAGTTCCATGTGGGCAGTGATCATGTTTAACAACTCTATGTATTGTACTCCCCCAAGCACTTAGTTCAGTACTCTGCACACAGGAAACATTCAGTAAATTCCACTGATTGATGAATGGCACCTGGAGAAAGTCAAAGGAGTGGTTTGCACTCTCATTTCCTGCTGAGAATCTATTCACTTAATCGTATTTATTGAGTGCTTATGGTATGCAGAGCACTGTTCTTAGTGCTTGGGAGAGTACAATACAACAATAAACAGACACATTCCCTGCCCACAATCAGCTTACATTTTTCACTGTGGAGAATTCCTGAATTTCAAATTTAAATGTTTTTCTGTAGGATTCTCAAGCCTCCTTCTGGGGCAGGCACTATCTTCAGATATTTCTTTTCTATCTTCCCTAGGGACTAGGTAGAGCTCTGCCTCATATGGACACTAGTAATACTGGTATGGTAATGAAAACGCAAGTTTCGATAATTTTGAATGCTACACAGCAAAATACATTTAGCCTTGCAATTGAAAAAACAAAGAGAAATAGTTGCTAATCCTATGTCTGAAGTCCCAGCTAGGTGTTTTCTTGATAGGACCTACATTACAGCCAATTACGCACTTAAGCTTAATATAGTGATTCTTCACACTTTTTTTCAAGAAATCCCTGTGGAGTACCAACCCATTAGAATTGGTACTTGATAGTACCACTCTGATCTATTAGGAATATTAATGGAAGATATGACATAACTTCAGAATAATAGTAGACATAAGACATTTTTAAATGGTATTTATTAAGTGCTTACTATGCACCAGGCACTGTACAGGCACAGGCACTGGGGTAGATACAATTTAATCAGGTTGGATAGAGTTCATATCCTATTAGGGGCTGATGGCCTTAATTCCCATTTTATAATGAATTAACTGAGACAAAAAGAAGTTAAGTATTTTCCCAAATTCATACAGCAGAGAAGGATTGGATCAGGATTAGAACCCAGGTCCTTCTGACTCCCAGGCTCTTGCTCAACAATAGCAAGATGATGGTTAGAGCAGACCTGTTCCAGTAATGTGTGCCAGATATCTCCTTTCTGTGCTTCAGCTAAAGTTTATGAACAACTATTTTCAATAATGTCTCTTCCCTTCCCTCCCTCCCTCCTGACTGCTTTTCTCTCTCTAATGTACGTCTCGAAATAGTAATCTAAAAGTACTTGAAATATGGTTATTGGTTCTTTTTGAACTGAGTCAGCAATGGTTTTATAACTATCAGTTACTTCAAACGGAATTTGGAAGGAATATTGAACTTAAAATTGCTTACATGGCCATTCTATTCGTAAAGAGGATATGGGCACAAATGAGCCTCTTTACTTACAAGTAAAGATCTCAAATCTGTCCTTTTCCAGGCCGGACTCTTGGTCACTAGGACAAGAAATGTCAAATTTCCCAATAACTTCTTGAGCTCAATGTCGAAATCCATTGACTCTAATTCCTTTCCTCCAGTTCTCTCCTTGACCCCCTCCAATCTGGCTTCTACCCCCTTCACTCAACCAAAACCGCCCTCTCCAACATCACCAATGATCTCCTCCTGCCAATTCCAACCGCCTCTACTCCATCCTAATTTTCCTCAACCTCTTAGATGCCTCCAATACTGCTGACCATCCCTTTCTCCTGAATATATCATCCAGCACTGGCTTCACAGACATTGTTCTCTTGGTTCTCCTCCTAGCTCTCTGGCTGCCTATTTTCAGCCTCTTTCACATGCCTCCTACCCACTAACTGGGGATTCCCTCAAGTTTCAAGTCTGAGTCCCATTATATTCTCCACCCACACCCATTTACTTGAAGAACTCATTTGCTTCCATGGCTTCAACTACCATCTCTATATGGATGAATATCTTCTAGTCTAGTCTTCTAGACTACGAGCCCACTATTGGATAGGGACCATCTCTATATGTTGCCAACTTGTACTTCCCAAGCGCTTAGTACAGTGCTCTGCACACAGTAAGTGCTCAATAAATATGATTGATTGATTGATTGAATCCCTAATCTACATCTCCAGCCCTGATCTCCCTCCAACTCTGTAGTCTCGCATTTCCTCCTTCCTTCAAGACATTTCTAGCCAGATGTACCAGCAACACTTTAAACTTAACTTGTCCAAAACAGAACTTCTCATCTCCCAACACAAACCCTGTCTCCCGACTTACTTACGAGCCTATAACATTGGCAGTTTCCTTGACTCATCTCTCTCATTCAACCCACATATTCAATCTGTCACCAAATCCTGTTGGCTCAACCTTCACAACATCACTAAAATCTACTCTTTCCTCTCCATCCAAACTGTGGCCATGTTAATCCAAGTATTTATCCTACCTCGCCTTGATAATTGCATCACAGAGAAGCAGCACGGCTTAGAACAGTGCTTGGCACTTAGTAAGCACTTAGCAAATACCATCATTATTATTATCAGCTTCCTTGTTGATCTCCCTCCGTCCTGTCTCTCACCATTTCAGTAAACACTTCACTCTGTTGCCCGGGTAATTTTTCTACAAAACCATTCAGTCCATGTTTCCCCCACCTTAAGAACCTCCTGTGGCTGCCCATCAACCTCTGCATCTAACAGAAATTCCTTACCAAAGATTTTAGAGCACTCAATCCCCTTGCCCCGCTCCTACCTTACCACCTTGGTTTCCTACTCTGATCCAGTCTGCACCCTTCTCCTCTAATGCCAAGCTACTCACTGCACTGATTCTGTCTCTCTCGCTGCTGACCCCTGGGCCCACATCCTGCTTCTGGCCTGGAACTCCTTTTCTCTTCGTATCGACAGACATTCTCTCCCCACCTTCAAAGCCTTATTAAAAGCACATCTCCCCCAAGAGTCCATTCCCAAAAAAGCCTACACTTCCTCCTGCCTGATTCCCTTCTACAACACCCTTGTGACCCCCTGCTGCCACAACACACCCTTTACTCAATCCTCTCTCTAGCCCATAGAATGTACAAATCCACTGCTTCTCATTGACATATTGTTCCCTTAAATTCCTACAGAAAAAAGCCCCAGTCAAATCCATCAACAAAACTATTCTTTTCAATAAAAATAAAACTAAATGATAAGTACCCCATTTACTCATATAATTTCCCCATTTTTTGGAATAATTTTGCAATACTAGAGAGCTTAGAATAGTAGTGAGGCCAAGTGGCAAGACCAAGGCCCTACAAGTCAGAGAAACTCGGGTTTAATTCTGGCTCTGCCCCTTGTCTGCAGTGTGACCTTGGGCAAATTGCTTAATTGCTCTGTGCCTCAGTTTCCTCATCTGTAAAATGGGGATTAGTACTGTGAGCCCCATGTGAGACATGGACTGTGTCCAACCTGATTACCTCATATCTACCCCTGTGCTTAGTACAGTGCCTGGCACATAAGTGAGTGCCTAAATAATACCATTTAAAATAAAAATAAAAGAAAACATTAAAACATACATGAGACTATTACATGGATCATATGAGAATGAAATCTTCCAATTAAGGGAGGAGAAAAAATGAAAGGGAAGAAAAGGAGGAACAAAGGAAGAGAGAAGGAAGAGGAAGATAAGGGGGTACTTGAGATGAATCTCTTACTTCTATTGCACTCTCCCAAGAGGTGCCCATAAGAGGCACTCAAAAAATTTATTTCCCTCCTGTTGCGTTTTCAAGTTTTTACCCTTCAGTTTCCCTCATCCCTCATGGCAAGTGTTTATCATTGAACATAATTAAGTGGTATAAAAATAATATTTTATTTCCCTCCCAGAAATCTGGGTTGGCTAATTTTATGGAGGCACTCATGTGAGTAAGTATGGTACATATACAAATATATATGCATATGTAAACCACATTAAAATTCAGCTAGAATAAATCCATTAATAAAAGGCAACTAATGTTGGGTAGTGTCATGGAAAATCGTCAACAGACAAACCTCTGTTGTCCAAAAGTTAAAGTGATGTTGTTTCCCATGTGTTTTGTTTTGTTTCATCTTAAAGGGAAAAGGGACCCCTCTCATAAAACATTATGTTGCTTTCTCTTTGTTCATTCACTTTATTCAATTGCATTCATTGAGTGCTCACTATGCGCAAAACATTGTACTAAGCAACTGGGAGAGTACAATACAACAACAGACACATTCTTTGCCCACAACAAGCTCAAAGTCCATAGGGGTAGACAGGCATTAATATAAATAAATGAATACATAACACTAAATAATTGCAATGAACAAAGGCCTGAACTATAATAACAACTGTCACTTTGTCTACTATTTGTTCCAACTGCGATTGAGAGTTTATTTGAAACTTACGTGAAAGATTAGGAATTGACACATCTCAGGTTTGGAATTGTCAAAACGTGAATGTGAAAATCCTCTGGATCCCATTCCCTGACTCTGGGGGTCCATCAAGCATGAGTCAGGATGTCCTCCTATTTTCCTTCTACACCCACTCCCAGGGAGAACTCATTAGATCCCATGTTCCAACTACCATCTCTGTGAGGATGATTCCCAAACCTCCATCTTCAGCCATGATCTCTCCCCTTCTCTGCATTTTCATATTTTCTCCAGCCTTCAGACATCTCTATTTGGATGTCCTAACAACACCTGAAATTTAATGTGTCCAAAACAGAACTCATCTTTCCAACAAATCCCTGTCCTCCATGTCAAGGAAGCTGGGGAACTCTGGTATTATCCTCGACTCATCTCTCTCATTATAATAATGATGGCATTTGTTAAGCACCTACTATGTGACAAGCACTGTTCTAAGCACTGGGGTAGATACAGGGTAATTAGGTTGGACACACTTCTGGGTGCACATCGGGCTCACGACCTTAATCCCCATTTTACGGATGAGATAACTGAGGCACAGAGAAGTGAACCGACTTGCCCAAGATCACACAGCAGACATATGGCAGAGCCGGGATTAGAACCCAGGTCTTCTGACTCCCAAGCCCGTGCTCTTACCAATAGGTCATCCTGCTTCATTAAAACACATATTCAATCCACCACCAAATTCTGTCAATTCTAGCTTCAAAACATGGCTAAATACTACCTTTTGTCTCCATCCAAACTGCTACTATGCTGATATAAGCCTTTATTCTATCACACCTTGGCTACTATATCAAGTCTCCTCATTGACCGCCCTGTCTCCTGTCTCTCCCTGCTCCATTCTGCTGCTGGGATCACTTTTCTAAAACACATTTAGTCCTTGTTTCCCCTTTCCTCAGGACCTGCTAGTGGTTTCCTATCCATCTGGGCATCAAACAGAAACTCCTCATCATGGACTGTAAAGCACTTAATTATCTTGCTCTCATATATCTCACCTTTTGTATTTCCCACTACAACCCAGCATACTTACTTTCTTCCTTTAAAGCCAAGCTATTCACTATACCTCAATCTAACTTATCTCACCAATGATCACCGCACCCCCGCATCCTTCCTCTGGTCTGGAACTCCCTCCTGCTTCAATCCCTTTTTAAAAGTGAATCTCCTTCCCTGACTAAATCCCTCATTTCTCTACTCCCTCTCCCTTCTGCCTCATCCTTGTACATGGATTTGAAAATTTATTCATCCCACCCTCAGTCCCACAGCAGTTATGTACAAAGCTGTTATTTATTTTAATGTCCGTCACCCTTCTATACTTTAGGCTCATTGTGGCCAGGCAGCGTGCCTTCCAACTCTGTTGTATTCTCCAAAGTGGGTAGTAAAGTGCTCTAAAAACACATAGTAAGCACTCCATAAATATCACTGATCAATTTATTGAGCCATATTGCTCTCCTTTTCAATTTTTGACTACCCAGGACTGGGATCATCAATCGTATTTATTGAGCGCTTACAAAAGTTTGAGCTCTGCACACAGTAGGGATATAGCTAGACCTAAACTTTTGTTTATAAAATGCTTAGTATGTTCTTATGTAACACCTAACTAGCCAGCCCTCTCTATACAACCTGGATGTCTTATTGGAAGATAAAGATGAAGATGAACTCAACCGCATGAACTTCATATTTCAAAGATGATTTGCCAACCAGGGCTGGTTCCAATTTCTGTAGATTTTCTAGAGGATGATGTTGGTCAGTGACTGGCTTCCAGAAGACAATTCTTCGGCCTCTTTGCAGGCAAAAACTCTCTAAATTGAGGGATTGTGAAAATCTTGCCAACTAAGCGCACTTTGGCCTGCCTTCCTTTCCAAATTTCCTAACAAAAAGTTTGAAGAAAAGAAGTGCTGACTTATCAGGGTCAGGAACAACAGGAGGGGAGGGAAGTAAATTTATCTAAGCTTGAGGGGAGCTGATCCCTAAGTATCCCTCCCTCTGTGAGTTCAGATGGAGTATATTTGAGGGTTATAAAGAGGGTGAGTCAGGGGTCACATTACCAAAGGATTCCACTCTCAACTTTGTTTTGAATGACAATAAAAAACATCAGGCAAAATGCAATTTCCATCTCTCTCTCTCCCACAAACTGCTTTAATCAAGTTCCTTTTTAAACATAAGAACTTTCATCAAGAAATACATTTGAGTGGAATATCACAGAGCTTGAGATATCATTCAAGGACACACACACATATACACAAATGAGGGAAGGAATCTCCATTGTTATTAGCAAGCCAAATTTTCCACTAGCTAAAGTATTTAGCCCTACTGAAGTGAAATGGAATCTTCCAATCTTTTCAGTGACTATCATTCTCCCGCTTCTAGCTACGGGGCCTATTGGAAAGATCATGGACCTGGGAATCAGAAGACCTGGCTCTGTCACTTTCCTGCAATGTGACCGTTGGCAAGTCATTTAACTTATCTGTACCTCAATTTCCACATCTGGAGCTGTTGGGGAAGTAAACAGATAGCTTTAAAATGCCCCTGATGGAGGAGGGCCCTATTTCTAGGGCAACTAGCTCCCCAGGATTATAGCAGGATTGTGGGTAAAATACTAGAGACCTCAAGACAAGATCAAGTGAGACTTCCGGGCACTAACTGGAAATGTATGAGGTACCCAATTGGGATGTAAGTAGAGATGATCCACTGGGGCCAGCCCAGTGCAATTGGCACAATGACTGTACATATTCAGTGATAAAAATGATGGGCTTTTTTGGAGGGAGAGACTCATTTGGATGTCATAAAAAGCATATGTAACACACACGTCTGTGTAACAGATGTTGTGGATGGAGAAGGAAGTGGCCAACATCATTTCACCCTCTGGTTGCTACTCACACAAACTGTGGAGAATAAAATGTGAGCCAAAGTGCAAGACAGCAGGTTTTTCTATGGGATCTAGGTAATAATAATAATAATAATGATGGTATTTGTTAAGTGCTTACTATGTGCCAGGCACTGTCCTAAGCACTGGGGTGGATACAAGCAAATTGGGTTGGAAGGTACATGCACCCTGAGGTCTTGTTGCCTGGGTTTTGGATGATTTGTTTTTTAAGTCTTTCAGCAGAGGGTGCTCTGTCAGGGGACAAGTATCTGCCGGCGACCCGGGGAATAAATTCAGCTTTATCAATCAATAAATGGTTTTTATTGAGTGCTTACTATGTGCAGAGCACTGTTCTATGCACTTGGGAGAGTACAATAGAATTAGTGGACATTCTCTCTGCCCACAATGGGCTTACCATCTAGAGGGAGTAGAGCTTATGAGAAAATGGGCATTGCTTACTGATGCTGCTGTCACTTGTGAGAAGGAAATAGGAGAAGAAGTCACAGGGGGGTCTGTCTCTGTGCTTAGTATGGTGCTTGGCACATAGTAACCTCATATCAAATACTATTCATTCATTCATTCATTCAATCATATTTATTGAGCACTTACTGTGTGCAGAGCACTGTACTAAGTGCTTGGGAAGTACAAGTTGGCAACACATACTGACGGTCCCTACCCAACAGTGGGCTCACAGTCTAGAAGGGGGAGACAGACAACAAAACAAAACATATTAACAAAATAAAATAAATAGAATAAATATGTACAAATAAAATAAATAGAATAAATATGTACAAATAAATAAATAAATAAATAGAGTAATAAATACGTACAAACATATATACATATATACAGGTGCTGTGGAGAGGGGAAGGAGGTAAGGCGGTGGGGAGAAGGAGGAGAGGAAGGAGGGGGCTCCGTCTGGGAAGGCCTCCTGAAGGAGGTGAGCTCTCAGTAGGGCTTTGAAGGAAGGAAGAGAGCTAGCTTGGCGGATGTGCAGAGGGAGGGCATTTCAGGCCAGGGGGATGACGTGGGCCGGGGGTTGATGGTGGGACAGGCGGGAATGAGGCACAGTGAGGCGATTAGTGGCAGAGGAGTGGAGGGTGCAGGCTGGGCTGAAGAAGGAGAGAAGGAAGGTGAGGTAGGAGGGGGCGAGGTGATGGACAGCCTTGAAGCCGAGGGTGAGGAGTACTAATAGTAATAACTGTGATACGTGTTAAGGGTTTACTCTGTGCCAAGCACTTTACTGAGCCCTGGATTAGCTACAAGGTAATTAGGTTGGACACAGTCTTTGACCCACATGGGGCTCACAGTCTAAATATAAGGGAGAAGAGGTAGTTAATCTCTGTTTTCTACTTATTTTATTTTGTTAATATGTTTTGCTTTGTTCTCTGTCTCCCCCTTCTAGACTGTGAGCCCACTGTTGGGTAGGGACAGTCTCTATATTTTGCCAACTTGTACTTCCCAAGCGCTTAGTACAGTGCTCTGCACACAGTAAGCGCTCAATAAATATGATTGAATGTTTTACTGATGAGGAAACTGAGCCACAGAGTAGTTAAGTGACTTGCCCGAGGTCACACAGCAGGCAAGTGATGGAGCTGAGATTAGAACCTAGTTCTCCTGACTTCCAGTCCTATGCTCTTTCCCCTAAGCCAGGACGCTTGCTTGGACAATGGCACTGATGTTATATTTTTTTCCATTTCAAATGACATTATTTCAGAACAAAGAATAAGACAATCCTTAAAAAAATCAATTTAAAGTAAAAAATAATGATAATAATGATAGCATTTATTAAGCACTTACTATGTGCAAAGCACTGTTCTAAGTGCAGTAAAAAGAGAATCTACCACAAAGGTCCACCATAATGAAGGAATTTCACATGGTGAAAGCATCTAGAAAAGTATCTATTACCTGCTTCCTAAGAAGTAGTAAGGTATTAAGGCACAGGATTCTTCCAAGTGCTTTTATTCAACATTTCTACTTCATTGTTCAAAGCGCAAAGTACAGTAAATATCCATTCTTTAGTACTTCTTGACACAAACCACCCCCATGTCTAATTCCAACCTGTATATATTTTTTTAGTGGTATATGTTAAGCGCTTACTATGGACCAGGCACTGTACTAAGCACTGGGATACATACAAGCTAATCAGGTTGGACACAGTCCCTGTCCCGCAGAGGACTCACAGTCTGAATCTCTGTTTTACAGATGAGGCTCTTTCCCAACACTTAGTACAGTGTTCTTCACACAGTAAGCGGTTAATAGATATCATGACTACCATTTTACATATCCTTTATGGGAAGCTATTTGCTGAACTGGAATGATCAGCACAAACAACGGGATGGCAAAGGACAATTGCCTATGGATTTAGAATTGGAAGGTCTTACCTCGCACGACAAGGTCAGCCGATGCTGAGGAATTGTCAACAATCGTCTGTGCGGTACAGGTGTATCTTCCAGCATGTTTCAGCTGTGCATTTTTAATGATCAATTCACCATTGGCATCTATCTGTTAGCAAAAATAGCATCAGGTACAGCCGTGATTATTTTTTATTTTCAAATAACAGATAATAGAGTACAAAAGAACCACTGTCCTCGAAAAACTCCTTCACTGTGATTCCCCTCACGGGTACGAAGGTGAAAATTATTAAAGTCTATTATCATTGGCATGCATTTTATATATTCAAAAGCAATGGCTTCCTCGTATTTTTCTTAAAGACCTATTGTCGTTTAATTATTGCAGGCCTACCTCATGGGACTGCTGTCAGGATAGAATGAGATATTTGGCATGACAGCACTTGGGAAAATAGGTATACAAATGCAAGGTAACAGTCAAGTTATTATTATGCCTAAATGTTAGAGCCTCCTGAAGGGACTAAGGACTTTCCTTTCATACTGTCATCTCTTCACACATAAAACTCTACAAGACACGTGATTAAAACCTGATTTACAATTTTCAATAAAGGGAAATAAACTTGATGTTTTCATTAGATGACCAACATGACCCAACTAAGAAGGTGCTATAAATGTAGCTTTATAGTACACATTAGGGTTCTTGCATTTGCCACATGTAAATTACACATATTCTGAATTCCTATAAACCCCAAGGCATTTTTCTAGAAATCCAAGAGGGATTGAATGATGAAATAGCATAATCAGAGAAGTTACAATGGAATCTGTTCTGGATATTTGGAAACTTTATGTGAGGTAGCTTAAATCGCTTAAATCTCCCCTATCAGGGTCGGACTTGGAGAGTTTTCCAGTACTCTACCAGTCTTGGCTAGGCTAGGGAGAGTAAAGCAGAGACATACCCATTCCATTCCTAGCTTGGCCAGTGGCTAACAAGTGGAAGGCAATCTGCTACAAGATAAAACTCACCCATGCTGGTCACCAGCAGGATGGGAGAGAGTCAAGGACAGAGACTCAGGTTTACTGCGCAGAAGGAGGCAATGGTAAACTACTTCTATATTTTTACCAAGAAAACTCTGTGGCTACAGTACCAGAACAATGGCAGATGGAGAGCAGGGTGTTCTGGGAGAGATTTGTCCCTGGTGTCACTATGGGTCAGAAACGACTCGATGGCATTTAAGACAGGACCAGCTTAAATCTAGTGATTTTTTTTATGGTTATTTGTTAAGTGCTTACTCTGCACCCAGTGCTGTGCTAAGCACTGGGATTGACACAAGCTTATCAGGTTGGACATAGTCCTTTGTTCCACATGGGGCTCACAGTCTTAACCCCCATTTTTCATATGAGGTAACTGAGGCACAGAGAAGTTAAATGACTTGCCCGAGGTCACACAGCAGACAAATGTCAGAGACGTGATTGGAACTCAGGTCCTTCTGACTCCCAGGCTTGTGTTCTATCTATACATTAGGGAACACTGCATCTCTGAATGAAGAGATGGAGAGGAGAATCTCAGGGACGGAGAAACTGTGTTCTCCCCTCAGCTTTGTATGACTGAATCACAATCAGTTTGGGTCTCAGTTTTTCCAGTTTGTAAACTCAGATGAGTAATTTGTATCCTTTTCCTTGGTGGGATGCAGCACAGATAAATCATACTCCCTCTAGACTGTAACTGTGGGCAGTGAGTGTGTCGACCAACTCTGTTAAATCATACTCTTCCAAATACTTAGTACAGTGCTCTGTACACAGTAAGTGCTCACTATCTTTGATTTTGAACAAGGAAAAGTTCCTTTTAGAATTCTGAACAAATGGTACTCTTGATTTGTGGCATCATTGCATTGACAAATGATGGTACAATCACATATAAATAATCGTGCATCATCTGAATATATACATAAGGATAAAAATGACAATAATTCACAGGGTGAAAGTGTCTATAAAAGGACTTATCACCTATTTATTAAATTATAAGGTAAAGTATTAGGGCATATAATTCTTCAAAGTGTTTTTTATTAAACAAGGCAGCTGTTAGTATTCATCAAATACTCTTTCAACCAAGTTGAAATGTTGAAATAAAATGAGTTGAAATGAAAGTTGAAATGTTATAAAAAATTAACAACTAAAAAGATATCCATCCACACTGCAGTAATAGCATTTTTCTCTTCCAATTTATTCCAGAGTTTTCATTTATTACATTTTGTTTTGCCAAAACTATTTTTCTGTAAATATCCTTACTGAGAAAATAACCTCAACCATTAAAATTAGAGTAAAACAAACCACTGAAATTTGTAACTCTTCTAAATAGAAAGAAAAATTATTATCCTGTTCTTAGACAAGAAGAGTATGAAATCATTTTGCTTTGAGATTAGTATGCACATTTTGAGATAATTTCTTAAAATCATTCAAAGGCCTTTGAGCATAATCTCTCATAGCACTTTTCAGTAAAAATGGGATGCTTAATAATGGATAAAAGGATTTTTTAAGCAACAGTTCTTGAACTCTACTTTTTTGACAGCATTAAGGCAGGCTAATTAGAACTGCATACAATCTTGTCAAGTGACCCATTTTAAGTGCTTGTTTCACTGAGGGTAGCAAAGTAGATTCTTCAATAACATATGTTTTCAGTACACAATTTGGATTGAATGCTATTGTGGAAATAGGGAACATAATTCTGACAAAGTGTGTTTTCCTGGATACAATGTTGATGCAGTCTAGAAAAAAATGGTTTTACACAAATGTGGTACATGAGGATGACAATGCAGTGTGAGACGCAGCATGGCTCAGTGGAAAGAAAGTGGGCTTTGGAGTCAGAGGTCATGGGTTCAAATCCCAACTCTGCCAATTGTCAGCTGTGTGACTTTGGGCAAGTCACTTCACTTCTCTGTGCCTCAGTTACCTCATCTGTAAAATGGGGATTAAGACTGTGAGCCCCTCGTGGGACAACCTGATCACCCTGTAACCTCCCCAGTGCTTAGAAGAGTGCTTTGCACATAGTAAGCACTTAGTAAATGTCCTTATCATTATTATTATTATTATATTTAAATGAATGCTAATTTCTTCAGGAATACAACCCCCATATTAGAGAACTGAATTGACATGTTTAAGATACACAATTTATATCACTATGTATTGATCCCCAGTCAGTCAGTGTTATTTCTTGAACCATGACTGTGTGCAGAAGACTGTACTAAGCACTTCAAAGAACACATATACGGCACCACCATCCTTCCTCTCTCACAAGCCCAAAATTTTGGAGTTATCCTTAACATCTCTCTCTCATTCAACCCACACATTCATGCCATCACCTTCACAACATGGCTAAAATCCAATGTTTCTTCTCCATCCAAACTGCTACCACTTTAATCCAAGTACTTATCCTATCCCACTTTGATTCCTAGATCATCCTCCTTACTGACTCCTCTGCCTCCTGTCTCTCTCCACTCCAGTCCATACTTCACTCTGCTGCCTGGATCATTCTTCTACAAACATGTCCAGACTACATTTCCCTACTTCTCAAGAATCTCCAGAGGTTGCCCATCCATCACTGCATCAAACAGAGTACTCCCCATCATTGACTTCAAAGCAATCAATCACCTTGCCCCTTCCCATCTCACCTCACTACTCTCCTACTACAACCCAGTCCACACACTTTCCTCCTCTAATGCCAATTTTCTCATTGTACCTCCACCTAATCTATCTTGTCGCTGACCTCTTGCCCATGACCTGCCTCTGGCTTGTAATACCCTCCTTCTTCGTGATCTTACAGACAATTACTCTCTCCCAATTCAAAGCTTTATTGAAGGCACACCTCCTCCAAGAGGCCTTCCTTGTTGCCCTAAGCCCGCCACTCCTCTTATTCCACTCCCTTCTGAGTCACCTTGACTTGCTCCCTTTATTCATCCCCCCTTCCCAGCCCTACAGCACTTATATACATAGCTGTAATTTTATTTATTTATATTAATGTCTGTCTCCCTTTCTACACTGTAAGCTCATTGTGGGCAAGGAATGTGTGTACTATATTGCTATATTGTATTCTCCTAAGCACTTAGTACAGTGCTCTGCAAACAGTAAGCACTCAATACAATTGACTTATTGACTGATTACAACAGAGTTGATAGACATGCTTCCTGACCACAGGAGCTTATAATTTAGAAAGGGAGACAGGCATTAAAACAAGTTACTGATGTGTACTGCATCAGCATCCTTTCTTATCTCCCAGCCTACCGTCTCTCCCCGCTGCAGTCTATACTTCACTCTGTTTCTCAGATTATCTTTCTACTGAAACATTCAGGGCATGTCACCCCACTCCTCAAAAATCTCCTGTGGATACCTATCAACCTCCGTAAAAAGGAAAAACTCCTCACTACTGGCTTCAAAACTTTCCACCACCTTGCCCCTTCTTACTTCACCTCTGGTCTCTCCTTCTACATCCCAGCCCACACACTCCGCTCCTCTGGTACTAACCTCCTCACTGTGCCTCGTTCTTGCCTGTCCTGCCGTCGACCTCTGGCCCACATTCTACCTCTGGCTTGGAATGCCCTCCCTCCTCAAATCTGCCGAACTAGCACACTTCCCCACTTCAAAGCCCTACTGAAAGCTCACCTCCTCCAGGAGGCCTTCCCAGACTAAGCCCCCCTTTTCCTCTGCTGCCCCTCCCCATCGCCCCAATTCACTCCCTTTGCTTTACCCCCTCCCTGCCCCACAGCACTTGTGTATATATGTACATATCTATAATTCTAATTTGATTTATTTTTATTGATGATGTGTATATATCTATAATTCTATTTATTTATAATGATGCTACTGATGCCTGTTTATTTGTTTTGATGTCTGCCTCCCCCCTTCTAGACTGTGAACCTGTTGTGGGCAGGGATTGTCTATATTTGTTACTAAATTGTACTTCCCAAGTGCTTAGTCCAGTGCTCCGCACACAGTAATTTCTCAATAAATACGACTGAATGAATGAGTACATAAGGCCTGTGGGGGTGAGGTGAATATCCAATACTTAAAGGGTACAGATCCAAAGTGCATAGGAAACAGAAGGGAGAGGGGGCAGGGGAAATGAGAGCTTAGATGGGGAAGGCCTCTTCGAAGGGATGTCATTATAGTAAATTTTTGAATGTGGGGAGGGTAGTGGTCTGTTATATATTAAGTAAGTGGGAGTTACAGGTCAGAGCTGAGCAATGGTTGAGGGGTCGGCAGTGAGATAGTTGAGACGGAAGCATAGTAGGTTGACCTTTTACAGGAGCGAAGTGGATGTGCTGGATTGTGGTAAGAAATCAGTAAGATAAGATAGGAGGGGGCAAGGTGAACTAGTGCTTTAAAGTTAATGTAAGGAGCAAGTGGATGAGCAAACACTGGAGGTTCTGAGGAGTGAGGAAACACAGATTAAACTATTTTTAAAAAAATTATCCAGGCAGCAGAGTAAAGTATGGACTACAGCAGAGAGGGACAAGAGGCAGGGAGTTCTGCCAGGATCCTGATGAGGTAGTCAAGGCAAGTGTAGTATCAATTTGGGTGGAGAGGAAAGCATGGATTTTAGCAATGTTATGAGGGTAGAACCTACAGGATTAGGTGATAGATTGAATATATGGGTTAAATGAGAGAGATGAGTTGAGGATAACACCAAGTTACGGACTTGTGAGAGAAGGGGAATGGTGATACTGCCTACAGTAATGGGAAAGTCATGGGGAGGACAGTGTTTGGGTGGAAAGATGAGGGCATGTGTTAAGTTTCAGATGTCCTGAAGACAGGAGGAAATGCAAGACTGCAGAGAGGAAGAGAGATCAGGGCTGGAGACGTAGATTTGGGCATTACCCGCACAGGAGGTAGTTGAAGCCATGGGAGTGAACAAATTCTCCAAGGGAGTGGGCGTAGGTGGAGAACAGAAGGGGAACTGAGCCTTGAGGAACTTCCACAGTTAGAGGGTGGGAGGCAGAGTAGCATGCAAAAGAGACTGAGTAGAAGTAGTGAGAAAGATAGAAGAATCAGGAGAGGATGGTGCCAGTGAAGCCAAGGTTAGATAAGGTTTCCAAGAGAAGGGAGTGGTCCACGCTGTTGAATTCAGCTGAGAAGTCGAGGAGGATCAGGCTGGAGTAGACACCAGACTCCAGAGAGCAGGGGGAAGGAGACTGGGTACCCACTGCCACGACTCTGAGCTCCAGGGAGTCGGAAGGAAAGGAAGCACGTGGGAAAGGACAGATGGAACTCTGGCTCCTGCTCCACTCCAGAATGCATGGGGTGGAGAAAGAGGGAGTCAAGAGGAGCTGGAACCAGAGCATTGCTCTCCAAGGAGAGGGGCCAGGGGCACTAGTCCCATGGCAGCAGCAATTTAAGCTTTTCTACATGTGTGCCCACCCACACCCCAGACCCAGGCCTATCCTCCCCACATCCCCAATGCAGCCATAGCACACCCACAACCCTCGTGTAAGGCAAGCCCCCTCTGCCCTCCCACTCCCGTCCTTAATAATAATTATTATTATAATAAGGATTGTGGGATTTGTCCTTATTACGTTCCAGACACTGTTCTAAGTGCTGGGGTGGATGGAAACAAATCAGGTTGGACACAGTTCCTATCCCACATCGTGGGGCTCACAGTCTCATCCCCACTTTACAGATGAGGTTACTGAGGCACAGAGAATTGAAGAGACTTGTCCAAGGTCACACAGCAGGCATGTAGCAGAGCCAGGATTAGAATCCAGGTCCTTCTGACTTCCAGGCCAATGCTCTATCCAAAAAGCCACACTGCTTCTCCGGTAGGGTCCCAGGTTAGGCATCAGATTTGTACTCACCCTACTTAAGTGATCCCACAGGACTGCTAAAAGCACAATTCTTTGAGACCCATTTTACTGTAACCTATTTAACATGACTTTGGACATCACCAATTCTTCTGATGCCATTCTCATTATCTATTTCCAGGTAGTAATTCAACCTTTCATGATGAAATTGTGCATCCTACACTCCCACTAATCAATAATAAGAAAAATTAGAATAATAATAGTGTTTCAAGTGCTTAGGACAGTGCTATGTACACAGTAAATGCTCAAGAGATACCACTGATTAATTGTTTGTTAAACACTTGTTATGTGAAGCAGCATGGAGTAGTGGATAGGGCACAGGCCTAGGAGTCAGGGGGTCATGGGTTTTAATCTCAGCTCTGCCACATGTCTGCTGTGTGGCCTTGGGCAAGTTACTTCACTTCTCGGGGCCTCAGTGACCTCATCTGTAAAATGGGGATAAGAGCATAAACCCCATGAGGGATGGGGACTCTGTCCAACCAGATTTACTTGCATTTAACAGCAATCAGAACACTGCTTGGTACATAGTAAGTGCTTAACCATAATTATTAATTATTATCACTGTGTTCCAAGCACCAGAATAGATACAAGACAATCAGATCAGACACATTCCCTGTCCTACATAGGGCTCACAGTCCAAAGGGAGGGAGAGCAGGTATTTGATTCCCATTTTTCAGGTGAAGAAACTGAGGCACAGAAAGGTTAAGTGAGTTGCTTCAATCACCTAGCAGGTACGGGGCACAGATGGAATTAGAACCCAGACTTCCTGACTCTTAGTCCAGTGCTTTTTCCAAAAGGCCACAACAGCTTCTCTGATTTCAGTGCATTCACAGAATTCTAGACTTGCAAAAAATAAATGCCTATTAAATGTAGCTAATTATCTGTATTGGTACCAACTATCTAATTTTACATCAATGAGCTGAGTAAATTAGTAGGAACATTTTAAAATCTCTGACAATATGGTGATAATCCTCTTCTTGATAATAATGTTAATCTCAAAAATGTTCTTATTATTGGTCAACTTCTGTTATCTGATGTTATTTCTCCCTCTGAGCAACAAAAGACTTGGATAAAAAATACAGCATAATCTCCTTATTATGTGAGCAGATCTTTTTTTTTCCTGAGAAGAATTATACCATGAGTTTATGAATATTTCAAATTGTGTAATTAAAGATCATAAAAATCCCAACCTTAAGATTTTTATTATAATTCATCATGATTGAAAATTCTACTTCTCTGGTTTGAACTCTTTCAAATTTCTGATGCTTGGTTTGTTCTTCAAAAGTGTAAATGGCTAAGCTATTTTTTTTTCAAAAATTAACTTTGACAAAGGATATTAATATTTATGTGTTCTTTTGCAGATATTCCAATAGCATTGCAAAGATTCCTAGTGGAATATGTTAACTTTGGTAACTTTCTTGGACACTGTGCTCTGTGTCTAGAAACAGCTCAGCTCAGTTCTCCAACGCAGAAAAAGAAGACCTTTATGAGTAAGATTTTTCTGAATCACAGTTTTCATGGACAGGGCCAAAGGCTTTGCTACCTCAGAAGAAACCCAGGTTCTCGGCAGCAGAAAGAACGCTTACAAAGCAAGTAAAGATCATGGGCATCAGCATATTTTAGCCACAAATTAGATATGAATGCTGTAGATATTTTTACTTGAAAACCACAGTTTGGCTGAGCAGCAGAATGCCTCCCTTCATATGGGGATAGTTGAATCCCACACTGGAAATTGTGATAGCAAAGCTCAGAGATGGTCCAAAGTGTATATGTGGTTCACCACTTAAAAATTTCCCAAGTTTAAAGCAAAAGACTTTCATCATGTGAAGCCCTCTACTTATCCTCTACAACTGAAATATCATTCCAAAGCCCAAATGAATCCAACAAGTTCTTAAGCTCTCTATTAACAAGTCTTAAAGTCTGAATGCACAGTTGGCCCTCTTGTGATCAATTAGCTAAATCTGGGCATTGAATTATACTGAAATGTGCCCTAAGGCTTATGTAAATCCTATAACAGACTCGATAAAGACAACAAAAAAGAACGAGTTAACCACCACTTTTCATTGCTTCAAGGTTGGATTCAAAAGGAACAGCCAGAGAAATGTCTGGAAACTAAGACCCCGCTGGTGCCAGTAAAGCTTCAGAAACCACAAATTTTAAGCAAATTGTAGGTGAATTTCCATTAGGCACTGACCTATGTGGTTAGGAGGTGAAGGAAATGAAACATATATTTGCAGCCATCGAAATAAGAACATATGCAGAACTGAAATCCAGCAGGGGTCCGAAATGAAGAAGAATAAACACCTCCCTCCTTCCTGGGATGTGGTGCTTATGGGAGAATTCTAAGAGTCCCTACTGCCAGGAGCTCTTTGGTTTTCTTTGGCTCATGATATGAGAGGTTGTGTTCGAAGGGCAGGGTGTGGCCTAAAGAAGCCAGGACGGCATTGTTGAGTTTGGATCAGGAAATGAAACACTTTGTTGGCCTGCGGGTTCTTTTGAACCATCTTAATGCTTTGCTCTTGTTCCCCAGACATTTTGATTCTTAGTTCGCAAGAGTCCAACTCTTCTATCTGCCGCTTCCAAGGCTGCAGCAATAAGTACTCAAGAGCGAAGAAGGAAACATCCAGCTTGTTTTAGTCTTCCCTTCTTTGTTGTTTGAAGCAGACATAGGCCTGCTTCAAATAATGAGCCACTGACTATGGCCCTTGTGCTGGTAAGAAGGGACCAGGAAGGAAAGATTGCCACCCTCCTTCAATCGATCAATCAATCAATAATATTTATTGAGCACTTACTGTGTGAGGAGCACCGTACTAAGCGCTCGGAAGAATATAAGGATAACAGATTTGGTAGGTATGTACCCTACCCATTAGGAGTTTACAGTCTAGAGGGGAAGAAAGACTTTAAAATAAACTACGGATATGTGCATAAGTCCTGTGAAGCCAAGGATAGGGTGAATAAAGGGCACAAATCCAAAGGCCAGGGCAATGCAGAAGGGAGAAAGAGTAGGAGAAATGAGGGCTTTGGTGGGGAAGGCCTCTTGGAGGAGACATAGGTCTCACGTAGGAGATGTATGTCTTCTCTAAAGGTTACAGAAGATTCTACTCCACTCTTCCTCCTCTATCAAGAACATTTCAGCCTGTCTTACCTTCCAACAACATCATCTCAAAACCTCACTCACCATCCCATTCCATTTTCTCATCTTTCCCTTCAGGGCTTATTTCTATCTGTGCTTGCATATCCTTCTGTTCTTAATTCTTCCAACCTAGGTCTGGGCCTTCTCCTTGCCAGGATTATTACCCAACTGCTGTTTCCTTTCCTGCTCCGAACTTTATGTTGCACTCCAGTTCTTTGACAGTGTCCAACTTTTGATTCATCAGACCATTATCTTTCCCATTCTTTCAAACCCCATCTCTTCTTTTGCAAGCTTTTTCAATGACAGTGATCCTGTTGTAGATTTCCCAGCCCAAGAGATATTTACACAGATATATACTTATGTTTTGGAACATGCTCCTCAGGATTTTACACACCTATCTTGTGTGCTGTTTTTAATGCTATTATTGTTTGTCTGTCTAACTTTGTTTGAAAGCCCTTAGGGCATGAACCATGTCTTCTTTTTGTCTAGTACAGTGTTGAGTGCATTGCCAGACCCAAAAAAAGTAAAAAAAAAAAAAAAGAAACACCTAAAGGCAATGATTAAGAGTTCTGTGGCGTTCCACAGACATCCCTCCTGAAACTGTGCAGACTTGAATTATAGTGCTTAATTAGCACCTGACTAAAAATGTGGCTAACACTGCGAGGGGAATGAGGTAATTTGGATAACCTAAAAGACTGGATATAAAGGGTTCATTAACAAGGTTATGCAGAATAAAATAGCAAGAGTTCATCAAAGTTGTCGCCATGAGTCTACAAACCAAGGACCCAAAAAGCCTAATTTAGAATGGTTTATTCACTAAGGATGAACAACCCACAAAAGGGTCTAAATTAGAGAACACTATTCGGTTGTTGTCTCTGGGCCTGGAGAGAGTCAAGGAATTAAGGGAGTAATGTTGATTACGCTACAACTGACACTGAGAAAATCAGAAGAGAGAAATATCTCTAAACTTCTGAATCGCTAATACTTCCCTACTACCTCTCAGCATATCTTTCAGATATTTTTCTGGATGTTTCTCTGGCTCAGATAAACAATGTGCAACCCTCTGGGTAGCCTTTACTTCATTCTCTAGGTTCCCTGGGAGATCTGCTCCTTTCCTTTGGTTCCAACATCTCAAAGTGAAACAGCCAGGATTTATTGTCCTATGTCCAACTTCTTTTCCTTGGTCCCATCCCCAAATTCCTTCTACATAATATTAAATGGGGTATTTGTTAAGCATTGCTTTATGCCAAGTACTGTGCTAAATGTTGGGGTAGAAACAAGATCAGAGCAGACACAATTGATGGATTAAGTGAAATGGGTAGAAACAAGATAAAAAGATCAGATACATGGGGCTCATAGTCTAACGGGGGGAGACCAGAACAAACCCCATTTTACAGATGAAGAAACTGAGGCACAGAGAAGTTAGGTGATTGGCTTTAGATCGCACAGCAAATGAAATAGTGTCGGGTGAACATGGGTCTCCTGATTCCCAATCTCATGCTCTTTCCACTAGACCATGAATGCTTGTCCAGTTGCCACCTATCACAAAACAAGGGCAGTTGGTAGAATGCACTCTTCCAAGCTCTTAGTACAGTGCTCTGCATACAGTAGGTGCTCAACAAATATGACTGACTGAATGAATGAATAGTAAAGCTTGATAAAGATTAGAATTTTGTTGTGGTCTCTTTTGATCATTGGAATTTAGAATCATTAATAATTTGAAAAGTCATTAGGGTTGATGAATAAACAATCCATATATAGAAGACATTTAGGAGGACCAAAACAGTTAAGCCGATGGTTAACATAATACCATTATTGTGCTTTTTTATGGTACTTCTTAACCACTTATTCTGCGCCAAGGACTGTACTAAACAGTCATTCATTCATTCAATCAATCATGTTTATTGAGCACTTACTGTGTGCAGAGTACAGTACTAAGCACTTGGAAAAGTAAAATGCAATATTAAACAGACATATTCCCTGCCCACAATAAACTTACAAGTTGGACAATCCCTATCCCACATGGAGCTCACAGTACAAGAAGGAGGAAATAGGATTTAGTCTCCATTTTATAGATGAGGAAAGTGGGGCTTAGAGAAATGTAGTGACTTTCCCAGGGTCACACAGCAGACAAATGGTGGAGCTGGGATTAGAAGCCAGGTCCTCTGACTCTCAGGTCCCCTGTCTTTCCACTAAGCCACAATGCTTCTTCTGCTTAATTAATTCTTGAATTACTAGTCATTTAAGACAAACCTGTTTATGGAGGAAAATCTTTTATTTGTTCCTCTAGGCAGCCTGGCCTAGTGGAAAGAGCGTGGGCCTTCAAGTCAGAGGACCTGGGTTCTAATCCCGACTCCACCACTTTGCTTTCCCAGGCTTTCCCAGACTGAGCCCCTCCTTCCTCTCCCTCTCCCCCCTCCATCCCCCCGCCTTACCGCCTTCCCCTCCCCACAGCACCTGTATATATGTATATATGGTTGTACATATTTATTACTCTGTTTATTTATTTATTTATATATTTTACTTGTACATTTCTATCCTACTTATTTTATTTTGTTGGTATGTTTGGTTCTGTTCTCTGTCTCCCCCTTTTAGACTGTGAGCCCACTATCGGGTAGGGACTGTCTCTATGTGATGCCAATTTGTACTTCCCAAGCGCTTAGTACAGTGCTCTGCACATAGTAAGCGCTCAATAAATACGATTGATTGATTGATTGATTGATTTGCTGTGTGTCCTGAGCAAATTTCAACTCATTCTCCACTCACAGATGGAAATAGCCCATTTTCTTAGTCTAGAAGAAATGGAATTTAAGTTTTATGGAGAAAGAGTCAGCTTGGAGTTACTCAAGATCTTCCACTTGGTCCTCCCCTTGAGGTATACCTTTTGAAAGAAGTAATTACCCATGCGTACCTTTTGGGAGGCAGTAACACTAGCCTGACACTTCTGTGCCTGTAATAGAGGTGATGAGTATTTTTTTTTTTATGGTATTTTGTTAAGCACTTACTACGTGCCAGGCACTGAACGTGCTGAGGTAGATACAAGCTAATCAGGTTGGACACAGTCCATGTCCCACCTGGGACTCACAGTTTTAATCCCCATTTTATAGATGAGTTAACTAAGGAACATAAAAATTAAGTGACTTGCCTGAGGTCACACACCAGACAAGTGGAAGAGCTGGGATTATAACCCAGGTCCTTCTGACTCTCTGACCCGTGCTCTATCCGCTAGGCAGCACTGCTTCTTAAGCTTTTATTGTGTGTCAAGGAACTGTTCTAAGTGTTGGGGGAGCTACATATTAATCAGGTAGGACCCAGTTCTTGTCCCACATGAACCGAAATCTAAGTAGGAGGGAGAACTGGTACTGAATCCCCACTTGACAGCTGAGGAATCCGAGGCACAGAGAAGGTATGTGACTTGCCCAAGGTCACAAAGCAGACAACTGGTAGAGCTGGACTTCAAATCCAGGTCCTCTGACTTGCTGGCCCATGCTCCTTCCACTAGGCCAGGCTGCTTCCCAGAGGAAAGGGAAGGAATAAATACCAGTTACTGACCTAGAAGCAGCTGCAGGCAAATCCGTTTTTTCTCCTTGAAGCCTCTCCCACAATTTCCCTTCCATCTCAGGAAAAGTCATTCCCCAATCCCCCAAGACAGTTGGAACAATTGGCCCAAGTTGCCATAGAGAACTATGGAGAACTAAGAGAAGCAGTGTGGCTCAGTGGAAAGAGCACGGGCTTTGGAGTCAGAGGTCATGGATTCAAATCCCAGCTCCGCCGATTGTCAGCTGTGTGACCTCTGGGTGAGTCACTTAACTTCTCTGTGCCTCAGTTACCTCATCTGGAAAATGGGGATTAAAACTGTGAGCCCCCTGTGAGACAACCTGATTGACTTGTAACCTCCCCAGCGCTTAGAACAGTGCTCTGCACATAGTAAGTGCTTAAAAATGCCATTATTATCATTATTATTATTATAGCTGCTACCCCTTTCCTGACTCACCTGCTCCATCTCCTGCCTTAGCTTGAAGTTAAAAAAGAATGGGGTAAATTCCTCATTCATTACACACCACAAAGGAATGAATAGATATAGGTTCCAAATAGAATTTCCATGAGGAATGTAACATCTGATTGAGATACCAGAAGAAATTTAATTCTGAGGGATCAGAACATTCCTTAAATAGATTGAGATAGGTATCCACTATACTCAAAGATGACATCCCTGATGGTGGTCTTTATCTGAATGTGGCTGAAGAGATCCACTACTTCTCTTCACCATTCACCAATGAAGCAGCGTGGCTCAGTGGAAAGAGCCCGGGCTTTGGAGTCAGAGGTAATGGGTTCAAATCCCGGCTCTGCCAATTGTCAGCTGTGTGACTTCGGGCAAGTCACTTAACTTCTCTTTGCCTCAGTGACCTCATCTGTAAAATGGGGATTAAGACTGTGACCCCCCTGTGGGACAACCTGATCACCTTGCAACCTCCCCAGTGCTTAGAACAGTGCTTTGCACATAGTAAGTGCTTAATAAATGCCATCATTATTATTATTAAAAAGGTTTTTGCCACTCCAGTGCATGGACTGCTAGCTGGATTTGCACCTTCTTTGTTTCCTGACATTTTGTAACCCTCTGCTCTCTAGACTCTAAGTTCATTGTGGGCAAGGAATATGGCTGTTTACTATTGTAGTGCTTAGTACACTGCCCTGCACAAAGTGTGTGCTAGATAAATACGACTAATGATGGCAATCCCCCACCTGCCCCCCCAGAGCACCTAATCTATCTGTTACATGGTTTCTACCAAATTGCCAATTGATGTACTGGCCTGAGATTTTTCTTCTCTATGTTGTCTTACTCTCATTTTTTTGGTGTGGATTCTGTTTCAGTTCATCATGAACAGCTGCTTGGGTACCCACTCACTTGTCTGGCCAGTAGAACATGCTGCTGTAAAGACTGCTTCGGTATCGGTGAGCTTTTCTATTGTATTTTCCCTCATGCTTAGGAGAGCAGTTGACCCAATGTAAGCATTCAGTAAACACTACTGATTGACTGTGTTCTAGAACCTCATTGTTCTCACCCTCCCTTCGGTCAGCTCGTTGTGGGCAGGGAATTCATTCATTCATTCAATCATATTTATTGAGCGCTTACTGTGTGCAGAACACTGTTCTAAGCGCTTGGGAAGTACAAATCGGCAACATTTAAGGACAGTCCCTACCCAACAACGGGCTCACACTCTAGAAGAGGGAGACAGACAACAAAACAAAACAAGTGGCAGGTGGAATGTGATTGTTTATTATTGTGTCACACTCTCCCAAGAGCTTAGTATAGCACTTGGCACACAGCAAGCACTCAACAAATATGATTGAATGAATGACTCTATACATCTGGATCTATACCACTTGAACACTTGATAGTCACCCCACCACACTTATGTGCGTAGCCTTATTCAATAGTATTTATTGAGTACTTACTGTGTGCCAAGCACCGTATTAATCCCTTGGGAGAGTACAATACACTAGGCCATTTCCCTTATTTGTAATTTATTTTAATGTCTGCCTTTCCTTCTAGGTGTAAGCTCTTTGTGGGCAGGGATTGTGTCAACCAACTCTGTTGTACTGTACCCTCCCAAACACACAGAACAGCATTCAATACATACCACTGACTGATTGACTTTTAGTAATCTTGTCCTGCCATTTGACTGTAACTAGGTTACAGTGAGAACACTGCCTGAGAAGATATGCCTTCATGTGTAGTTCCAGGCCTCATATCGGCATAATAGGTTGGATACTACCAGAGCATTATGCAACAATCAATAGTAGGGATAAAAAAAAACAACATGCAGAATGGGGGCATATTAACCCAATGTTCAAATAAGAGGCATAACAAGAGAAGCAGCATGCCCTAATGGATAGAGCATGGGCCTGGGAGTTAGAAGGACCTGGGTTCTAATCCCAGCTCTGCTACTTGACTGCTGTGTGACCTTGGGCAAGTCATTTAACTTCTCTGTGCCACAGTTACCTCATCTGTAAAATGGGTAATAATACTGTGAGCCCCATGTGGGTCACTGACTTTTCCAACCTGATTAGTTTATAGGGAAACAGAATGGTATAGTGCATAAAGTACCAGGCTGGGAGTCAGAAGGTCATAGATTCTAATCCCGGCTCCGCCACTTGTTTGCTGTGTGATGTTGGGCAAGTCAATTAGCTTCTCTGTGCCTCAGTTATCTCATCCGCAAAATGGGGATTGGGATTGTGAGGCCCATGTGGGACAGCGACTGTGTCCAACTCAATTTGCTTGTATCCACTCTGGCACTTAGTACAGTGTGTGGCACATAGTAACTGCTTAACAAATACCATAACTATTATTATTATTTACTATTATTATCTACCCCTGTGCTGAGTACAGTGCCTGGCACACAGTAAACACGTAAATACCATACAAAAAACAAGGATATCAGTCAACCCATGAATCAGTGGTATTTATTAAGCGTTAATATGTTGCCGATTTGTACTACCCAAGAGCTCAGTACAGTGCTCTGCACACAATAAGCGCTCAATAAATACAATTGAATGAATGAATGAATGAATGAACCATGTGGTGAGGGGCTGGGGATGGGGTGAATATAAAGTGCTTAAGGAATACACATCAAATGCATATGTGATGCAAAAGGGAGAGAGTGTGTAGAGAAAATGAGGGCTTAGTTGGGGAAGGCCTCTTGGGGGAGATGTGAATTTCATAAAACTTTGAAGATAGAGAGTGTGGTGGTCTGTCATATAGTCATTCATTCAATCATTTATTGAGCGCTTACTGTGTGCAGAGCACTGTACTAAGCACTTGGGAAGTACAACGGGCAACATATAGCGACAGTCCCTACCCAACAACGGGCTCACAGTCTAGAAGGGGGAGACAGACAACAAAACAAAACATGTAGACAGGTGTAAAAATCGTCAGAACAGAACAAATAGAATGAAAGCTGTACGCACATCATTAACAAAATAAATAGAATAGTAAATATGTACAAGTAAAATAAATCGAGTAATAAATCTGTACAAATATATATACAAGTGCTTTGGGGGGGGGAAAAGGAAGGGCTGGGGGGATGGGGAGGAGGAGAGGAAAAAGGGGGATCAGTCTGGGAAGGCCTCCTGGAGGAGGTGAGCTCTCAGTAGGGCTTTGAAGGGAGGAAGAGAGCTAGCTTGGCAGATGTGTGGAGGGGTATGGATATATGAAGGGGGAGGGAGTTCCAGGCCAGAAGAAGTACATGGGCAAGGCATCAGCAGTGAGATAAATGAGGTCAAGTTACAATGAGTAGGTTGGCATAAAAGGAGCAAAGTGTGTTGGCTGGGCTGCAGTAGGAAATCAGTGAGGTGAGGTAGAAGGGAAAAGCAGATTGAGACCAGATGGTAAGGAGTTTCTGTCCAATGCAAAAATAGATAATAATAATGATGGCATTTATTAAGTGCTTACTATGTGCAAAGCACTGTTCTAAGCGCTGGGGAGGTTACAAGGTGATCAGGTTGTCCCATGTGGGGCTCACAGTCTTCAACCCCATTTTACATATGAGGGAACTGAGGCACAGAGAAGTTAAGTGACTTGCCCAAAGTCATACAGCTGACAAGTGGCGGAGCTGGGATTTGAACCCATGACCTCTGACTCCAATTATAATAATAGTAATAATAATGATGGTATTTGTTAAGCGCTTACTATGTGCCAAGCACTGTTCCAAGTGCTGGGGTGATACAAGGTAATCAGAATGTCTCGTGTGGGACTCACAGTCTTAAAACCCATTTTACAGATGAGGGAACTGAGGCACAGAGAAGTTAAGTGACAGGTCCAAAATCACACAGCTAATAAGTGGCAGAGGGGGGGATCAGAACCCACGACCTCTGACTCCCAAGCCCGTGCTCATTCCACTAAGCCATGCTGCACTCCAAGTTCTTAATGAGTATGGAGATGTGGACTAAACACTTCTCTTAAAAATGATCCAGAGTGATATACAGACTGGAGCTGGGAGAGACAGGAGGCAGGGAGGTCAGTCCATTTTCCATTCTCTTGCTTTTATCAATCCCATCTATTTTCTTTCCTTCTACTTCCACTGTACATAAACTATTTTTATTTTGGTGGTTTTTCACATTAGAATGTAAATTCCTTGAGGGCAGGTACTATGGATTCTACTTTTATGGTATCCTCACAAGTGCCTGCATGGCTCAGTGGAAAGAGCACAGGCTTTGGAGTCAGAGGTCATGGGTTCAAATTCTGGCTCTGTCACTTGTCAGCTGTGTGACTTTGGGCAAGTCACCTTAACTTCTCTGGGCCTCAGTTACCTCATCTGTAAAGTGGGGATGAAGACTGTGAGCCCCCCGAGGGACAACCTGATCACCTTGTATCCTCCCCAGCATTTAGAACAGTGCTTTGCACATAGGAAGTGCTTAATAAATGCCATCATTATTATTATTATTATATATGACTATATGTATATTCTGTATACAGTTTTCTGTATACAGAAGCATTGTGTCTTAGTGGCTGGAGGGCGGGTCTGGGAGTCAGAAAGACCTGGGTTCTAATTCTGAATCTGCCTCATGTCTGCTGAGTGACCTTGGGCAAGTCACTTAACTTCTCTGGGCCTCAGTTACCTCATCTATAAAACAGGGATTAAAAACGTGAGCCTCATGTGGGTTAGGGACTGTGTCCAACCCAATTAACCTGTATCTACCCCAGCACTTACAACAGTGCTTAGCATGTAGGAAGCACATAACAAATACTTAACAAGTGCTTACTACAGTGTTCTGCACACAGTAAGCGCTCAATAAATATGATTGAATGAAAGTACCATTATTTTTGAGAAGCATCATGGCTTTGTCGAAAGAGCACAGGCTTGGGAGTCACAGGTGGTGGTTTCTAATCCTGGCTCTGCCACTTGTCAGCTGTGTGACTTTGGGCAAGTCACAACTTCTCTGTGCCTCAGTTACCTCATCTGTAAAATGGGGATTAAGACCGTGAGCCCCACGTGGGGCAATCTGATTACCTTGTATCTCCCCCAGCACTTAGAACAGTGCTGGGCACATAGTGAGCGCTTAACAAATACCATCATTATTATTATTATGATTTTCTTTACCCAATACTCATGCAATAAATCATTATCAATGATCTTCATGGAGTGCTCACTGTGTGCAGAGCACTGTGCAAGTACAGTATTGGGAGAGTACAACAGAGTTAATCGATGTGTTCCCTGTACACAATGGGACGGTGCAATAACAATACCTCTTTTCATAGACTCCACCAATCTATAACACCAGGTGATTTTCCTGAGTTGCAGACTTTTCCATCACTGTAGACTCAGCTCTCTCATTTAATCCACCTATTCAGACTATCACTAAATCTGTCAGTTCAACCTCGGAAGCAGCGTGGCATAGTGAACGCAGCATGGCATAGTGGAGCTCTCTTCCTCCCTTCAAAGCCTTACTGAGAGCTAACCTCCCCAGACTGAGCCCCCTTTTTCCTCTCCTCCTCCCCAACACCCCCGCCCTACCTCCTTCCCTTCCCCACAGCACTTGTATAAATTTATACAGATTCATCACTCTATTTATTTTACTTGTACATATTTACTATTCTATTAATTTTGTTAATGATGTGCATTATAGCTATAATTCTATTTGTTCTGATGATTTTGACACCTGTCTACACATTTTGTATTGTTGTCTGTCTCCCCCTTCTAGACTGTGAGCCCGTTGTTAGGGAGGGACCCTCTGTATATGCTGCCGACTTGTACTTCCCAAGCACTTCGTACAGTGCTCTGCACACAGTAAGTGCTCAATGAATACGATTGAATGAATGAATGAATGAATGGAAGTACGGGCCTGGGAGTCAGTAGGTCATGGGTTCTAATTCCAGCTCTGCCACTTGTCTGCTATGTGACCTTGGGCAAGTCACATTATTTCCCTGGGTCTCAGTTACCTCAATGTAAAATGGGGATTGAGACGTGAGCCCCACGGTGGGCAGGGACTGTGCCCAACCGGATTTGCTTGTATCCATCCAAGTGCCTAATAATAATAATAATAATCATCATCATCATCATCAATCATATTTATTGAGCACTTACTGTGTGCAGAGCACTGTACTAAGCGCTTGGGAAGTACAAGTTGGCAACATATAGAAACAGTCCCTACCCAATAGTGGGCTCACAGTCTAAAAGGGGGAGACAATGTTGATATTTGTTAAGCACTTACTATGTACCAAGCACTGTTCTAAGTGCTGGGGTAGAGACAAGGTAAGCAGGTTGTTCCACGTGGGGCTCACAGTCTTCAACCCCATTTTACAGAAGAGGTAACTGAGGCACAAAGAAGTTAAGTGACTTGCCCAAGGTCACATGGCAGAAAAGTGGCGGAGCCGGGATTTGAACCCACGACCTCTGACTCCCAAGCCCGGGCTCTTTCTACTAAGCCACGCTGCTTCTCTAATACAGTTCCTGCCACATAGTAAGCACTTAACAAATACCACATAATCGCTAAAATCTGCCCTATCCTCTCCATCCCGACTGCTACATTGTAAATCCAAGCATTTACCCTATCCCTCCTTGATTACTATATCAGCCTCCTTGCTGACCTCCCTTGCCTTCTGTGTCTCACCATTCTGTCTACCAACTCTGTTATACTGTTACATTGCACTCTCCCAAATCCTTAGTACAATGGTCTGCATACAGTAAGCGCTTAATAAATACAACTGATGATTGACTGACAAGAACTGAGTCTTGAAGGAAGAAGATGAAGCTGCTGAAACTGTAATCTGTAAAAACTATGGGTGGAAGATTGTATGAAGACAGAATTTTGCCATGAAAGTTTTAAAATATTCTTAGGATTATATGTAATTTTAACTTTCAGAGCTGATAACAGAACATCAAATTAAACAGGTTCTTTGCCACTGGGCATACGTGAAAGAAATATGGGTCTACTTCAAGACTAGTGCGTGTGTTTGGAGTACATATTTATTTTGTGATCAGAATATTAACAATAGCATTCTTTCAATAGGTTCAGTGTCTAGGAAGAAAAAAATTAAGTCCCTCAGAGAATAAGTATCCTTGACACAATATGGATGTGATATACTAAGGATGATATACTTGCACTTTGGATGTTTGCTATAAATTATCAAGAAACACTCTTTTCATCATCTAAATGACTTAAGCAAATTTTGAACCTTTAATTGTTCTTTGGTCATTGAATTGGAAACCTTATGCAAATACGCCACTCAGTGGCCATAGGCGAGAAACGCAAGATGGAATGAGGAAGTGAAAGTTTGGGTAGATTACAAAGGGTATCCTGTCAATTACAGAATTCCTGTAAATAAATATCCTATTAGGGAACAGAAAAGGCAATCTCCAAACTACAAATGTGCCAGAAAACCGAACATAAAGGTTGAAACAATGGTTTCCTAATACTTTCAGGCTTACCCCAACTAGATCTTGACCCAAAAGCAAATGCACTGAAGTTCACTTTTAGAGACCCGCTTTTCACAGTGTCACAAAGAAAATGGGAGGATGAATATTACTAGATGACTTTTCTTCTTCCTATTGACCAAGCACCTGATTTATGCCTCCATTACCTCATCTGTAAAATGGAGATTAAGACTGTGAGCCCCATGTGGAACAACCTAATTGTCTTGTATCTACCCCAGTGCTTAGAACAGTGCTTGGCACATAGTAAGTGCTTAAGAAATACCAACCGTATTATTAGTAGTAGTACTAGTATTACTATTAGGCAGCACCAAATACTGCAGAAAAACAATATTAATCAATCAATGGCATTTACTAAGTCCTTATTATGTACAGGGCACTATACCATAAATGCAATCAATTGTACTTACTGAGAGCACCCTGTGTGAAGAGCACTGTGCTATATGCTTGGTTCCCTCCCAACAATTAGTTTACAGTCTAAATGTAGGTTCATGTTTCTGCCTGTTTAATCTGATTCTTGACCAAGGAAGGATTTTTTTTTAATGGTATTTGTTAAGCACGTACTATATGCCAGGCATTTTTCTAAGTCCTGGGGTAGATACAGGCTAATAAGGTCCCACATGGGGTTCCCAGTCTTAATCCTCATTTTACATATTAAGTAACCAAGGCACAAAGGAAGGTAAGTGACTTACCCAAGGTCACACAGTAGACAACTAGTGGAGTCGGGTTAGAGCCCAGCTCCTTCTGACTTTCAGGTCCACGCTGCTTCTCTTTACTATTACTATAATTTTCACTTTCCAACAGAGGTTTGGGTTATGGGGGAGGGGGTAAACTTTCTTTTAAATTAAATTTATCAATAGCTAGACTTCTTTGCTTGTGGCAAGACTGCTGAAGGGGGACAGTAAACCTCATATTTCAGTTTCCTACAAAGCTATTTACATAGTGGGTTGCAATGTTCAACTCCATTCACAGCAGGACCATAATTCAAATACACTCATTTCAGCTGTACGGTGTTTCAGGTATAATATTATTAGGGGACTAGGGACTGTTCTCCAGATTCATTAATTCATTCAATCACATTTATTGAGCACTTACTGTGTGCAGAGCACTGTACTAAGCCCTTGGAAAGCACAATTCGGCAACTAATAGACACAATCCCTACCCAATGACAGGCTCATGGTCCAAATAACCTATGCCTTTTGATTACAGTGTACTAAGGTTTAAAGAAAAAAACAGCTTGTGTGAAAGCATATATGACACTGTAACAGGTATTACAACACATGCTTTCCTAAATGTGGGGTAACAATAATAATAATTGTGGTATTTCTTAAGTACTTACAATGTGCCAGGCATTGTTCTAAGCACTGGGGTGGATACAAGCAAATCAAGTTGGATCCTATCTCTGTCCCACGTGGGGCTCGCGATCTTAATCCTCATTTTACAGATGAAGTAACTGAGGCACAGAGAAGTAAAGTGACTTTCCCAAGGCCAGATAGCAGACACGTGGCAGAGTTGGGAACAGAAGCCAGAACCATCTGACTCACAGGCTCTTGGGCTATCTTTTAGGCCATGCTGCCTCTCTATTGTTAGGGTAGTCGAAGGGTATTGTAAGCAGGGTGGCCTAGTGGAAAGAGCACAGTCCTGAAAATCAGAGGACCTGGGTTCTAATCCTGACTCTGCCACTTGTCTGCTGTGTGATCTTAGGCAAGTCACTTAACTTATTTGTGCCTCAGTTATCTCATCTGTAAAATGTGGATTAAGACTGTGAGCCCCATGTGGGACATGGACTGTGCCCTACCTAATTAGCTTGTACTTACCCTAGTGCTTAGTTCAGTGCCTGGCAGATGGTAAGTGCTTAACAAATATTAAAAAAAAACCCAACCCACAACTCTCCTGTACATATGCATATCCTGTATATATGTATATATGTTTGTACATATTTATTACTCTATTTATTCATTTTACTTGTACATATTTATTCAATTTATTTTATTTTGTTAATATGTTTTGTTTTGTTGTCTCCCCCTTCTAGACTGTGAGCCCACTGTTGGGTAGGGACTGTCTCTATATGTTGCCAACTTGTACTTCCCAAGCACTTAGTACAGTGCTCTGCACACAGTAAGCGCTCAATAAATACGACAATGAATGAATGAATGAACTCTCACATGGTGTAGTGGATAGAGCACAGGCGTGGGAGTCAGAAGGTCATGGGTCCTAATCCTGGCTCTGCTACTGGTCTGCTGTGTGATGCTGGGCAAGTCACTTCACCTCTCTGTGCCTCAGTTCCCTCATCTGTAAAACGGGGATTGAGACTGTGAGACCCACATGGGACAGGGACTGTGTTCACCTAAATTTGCTTGTATCCACTTGAGCGCTTAGTACAGTGCATGGCTCATAGTAAGCGCTTTATAAATACCACAATTATTATAGGAGAACTGGTGTAGTGGGGAAGTACCAGGCAACTCAATCCAACTCCAACTCAATCAATCGTATTTATTGAGAATTTACTGTGTGCAGAGCACTGAACTCAGCACTTGGGAGAGTACAATATACCAGTACAACAGAGTTAGTAGACACATTCTATGCAGCTTTAAATTACACAACAAAAACATGGCTAAATAGATTCAGAAGTCTAAAGTTTCCAAACTGCAAAACTCCTTTGTGTTTCTCCAAAGAGATGGTGAAATCTAACCCAGAAGGAAACTCTCAAGAGTTCTTTCTTGTCACGCACATTAAATTTCACTTGCACTCCTTTTCCAAAATCACATTGGAAATTTCTCAGGTATTTTTAATCATCTTTGACAGGAATCAATATTTAAAAATAATGCAAAAAAATCTAGGTGGATCTTAATGAATCCCAAATGTTCCAAGATGTGAATAATCCCCACTTCCTCAAGCTACATAAACCTATTTAGTTTTCAGTAACAAATGTATTTATAGTTCAACACTGTAAAAAAAATTGTGCCACTTATTGCAACAGAGTAGATTAAAAAACAGCAAGACAGGAACAGGCTCCTAAGCTATTCACAGGAGGCAGAAATAAATGTTACCAACTGCATTTAGTTATTTCAAGAACTCATAAAATTGTGAAATAAATTTCCACACCCAGTTACAAATTATATTTGCTCAACTTGGCTGAATTTAGCAGCTTGTTTTTGCTTGCAATATTGGGGAGATTCCAAAAGAGTCTGAAGGGGTGGGAAAACCCAACTGTAATACTATCCTACCACCTGTGTTTCCGAACCTGGTATTTTTTATTTACTTATTTTTTGCATGCTTAAAGCAGCCCTTGGAACTTACAGAGTAAAACTGATTATTGCCGAAATCCATTAACCATAGTGCACTAATCCCAAAGATGGGGAATGTCATGGGCTTGCCAATTCTCTATTTCAGAGGAAATTGGTAGCCCATTTAAATAGGCATCCTACTACTGAACTAAAGTCATCCAATTTCTAGTCATTTAAGGAAGGATTGACATGGGGCCCAGAAAATGAGGGGGAAGGGAGAGGGAGAGAAGAACAGAAGAGAGAGAGAAAGAGATCAAAAGAGGGACTAAATTTACTTTCTATGGTGGTCTGGCATTCAATTTCCCCCAGTCTGCCGCAAAAAGTTCTGACCTTAGACTTATCTGTTCTAAAGTGAGCATATCAGCACACCTGCAGACATGTTGATTGTAGACATGTATGCTTCCTTGCATTTCTTTTTTATTCTCTCAAGTGAAACTCTTCATCCCTTCCATGACAGCAAATAGTGCTATCTGAAATTCCTTGTGAATTCTGTGTCAAGGTTATGACTCATGTGAAAATACTTACACCTCTCTCTCTATGACACTTTATGAGATTTGAAATTTCTAAGTTTCATTCATCCATCTGCCATACAAATTCGAAGCAATAAAGTATTTTGGACTGTCTCTATAATCATAATAAAATATGTTCATTTAAAGCAAATGCTAAAAAACCTGCAGTTCAAATATACCTGTGGCACTGTTGCCAGGTACCTTAAAATTGTATTCATGAGGAAAACAAAGTATTAGCACTCCAATACACACACACACACACACACACACACATATTTTCAAAATATCAGTTGAAGTCCCTAAAATTAATTTAAATGCTTTAAAACCTAAACTTCATTTCTAAAATTTTGCCCCACTAATTAGGAGTCATTTTTCTGCAGTTTGCCATGGGATTCTGCAAAAACTAAATATTAATATATTCATGAAGCTAGTATGAAAGATAATTTCAGCTCAGAGAATAACTACTTACCATGAAATTCCGCATGTAGTGTCTCTGTTCTCTGTTAAAATCTATCACATAGCCATTTAGGGCCCAAATGAATGTGAGATCTAGAACAGGATCGTGTGATGCATAGCACTGCATTGTAGCATTCTCTCCCACAATGACGTCAGCGTTAGCAGGTGCTAAAATAATCCTCGTAGCATCTAGATGGTTTCAAAGAAAAATATTTGAAATTTCCAATATCCATAGTTTCACTGTAAACTATGTTAGGCCAGTGACAATTTCCATATTTTGGGGTCAATCTGTAAAAGGTAGGAATATTTTCTTCATTTCAAGAAAATATCAGTTCAAAACCAACCATATATGAGGAATAATAATAGTTATGATATTTAAGTGCTTACTATGTGCCAGGCATTGTACTAAGTGCTGTGGTACATACAAGCAAATTGGGTTGGACACAGTCCCTGTCCCACATGGGGCTCACAGTCTCATTTAGGCAACTGAAACATTCAACCTTAGGGATCTTTAAGTATTAGTGGACTGTGACACAAATTCCCTAATTCAGGCATGTCAAACGAAAGGTCAACAGACAAATGTCAAACAAATGCCCTCTAGACTGTAAGCTCATTATGGAGAGGGAACAGATCTATAATAATAACTGTGGTATTTGTTACCATTGTACGAAGCACTGGGGTAGATACAAGATAATTAGGTCCCATATGGGGCTTACATTCTAAGGAGAATAGGTATTAAATCCCCATTTTGCAGATGAGGAAACTGATGCACAGAGAAGTTAAGTGATTTGCCCAAGGTCCCACAGCAGTTCTCGAAGGAACCAGGATTAGAACACTGGTCCTCTGACTCCCAGGCCTGTGCTCTATCGACTAGGGAAGGCTGTTCCTAAATTCTGTTGCACTGTGCTCTCCCAGGTGCTTAGTTCAGTGCTCTACATACAGTAAATCCTCAGAAATTACCATTGATGCATAAAAGGTTAATTGGCCTTTATTATAGCTGGCCACAGAAGAGAAGGGCAGGGGAAAGAGGCTGAGGAAGTGCACACACCCCTGGGTAGGGACCGTCTCTATATGTTGCCAACTTGTACTTCCCAAGCGCTTAGTATAGTGCTCTGCACACAGTAAGTGCTCAATAAATGTGACTGAATGAATGAATAGAGCAGAACTCATGTACCTACTTGGGAAGCAAGAGCTACTGCTACTGCCCTGATGCTTTCCAAGGTTTCAGGGACCACTGCATATGTAGGCGCATTGAGCTAGAAACCCTGAAGAGAGTTAGTGGCAGCAGCATCTTTCTAGCCAGAAGAAAGGAGCTGAGACACTCAGCAGAGGGAGGAGAGAGGAATTCTCCACTAGGTTTCTCCCACCACCGCTGCTGCTGCTGCTGCTGCTGCTGCTACTGCTTCGACCAACAGAGAAGATCATTAGTCGGTCAGTCAATCTTATTCGTTGAGCTCTTACTGTGTGCAGAGCACTGTACTAAGTCCTTGGGAGAGAGCACTGTAACAATAAACAGACACATTTCCTGTCCACAACAAGCTTACAGTCTAGAGTGGGAGAAAGACATCAATAGAAATAAATTACAGGTATGTATATAAGTGCTGTGAGCCTGGATGGAGGATGAATAATGGGAGTAAGTCAGGTTGAAGTAGAAGGGAATGGGAGAAGAGGAACAGAGGGCTTAGTGAAGGAAGGCCTCTTGGAGGAGGCTTGCCTTCAATAAGGCTGTGACAGAGGTGACAGTCATTGTCTGTTGCATATGAGGAGGGAGGGCATTCCTAGCCAAGAGGCAGGACGTGGGTGAGAGGTAGGCAGCAAGCTAGATGAGATCGAGGTACACTGAGAAGGTTAGCATTAGACGAGTGAAATATGCGGGCTGGGCTGTTGTACTGATCATCACTGAGTGTGAATGTGTGAGAGATGGTGTGAGTTTGACAGTTTTTCTGGTTTAATTCCACTGAGTGACTTCCTTGGATACAGTCTATTGCCCACTTTTTCCAGTTTATCCTCCACAAGATTGGAAGATAGACTCTATCTGACAGACCGCAGGCTGCATCTGCTCCTTCCTCTCTCCACCCCCGTGGCCACCACCTTATTTCAGGCTCTTGTCTCCTCCTGATTAGACTTCTGCATCCAACTCCCTGCTCATTAGTCTCCTTCCCTCCAGCCTCATCACTCATCAGTCCATACTCCACTCTGAATCAGGATCAACTTTCAAAAACAACATTCATCACATTTCTTCACTCCTTGCAAAACTGAAATTGATACACATTTCTCTCTGATCCAAAAAGAAATTCCAGACCATTACTTCAAGATTTTTCAGCAACTTTCTCTTTATAGAGTTGCTCTCTTAACTATTCCTTTGTTCTCTGGTTCTCCTAAACTAACCTCATTGTTTCTCACTTGAGACTCTTTTGGCTCCAAACCCTTGCTGACATCCATGGCTAATATTCACTTCCACTTTCCATCCACCTTCCACTTTCCTTCCACCAGACCACATATTTCCAGTCTTTCCAAAGTCCTCCTACAATGCCACCTCCTCCACAGATCATTCCCTGATAAAGGTTTTCCTCTATAGGCTGTGTCAACCTAACATACACACTCAGCAAATGCATATATAGTTACCTTGGCACTTTTTTCTACTGAATATATTTGTGTATTTATTATGTTTTTCATCTAGTATCTCTGTCTCCCTCTCTTTCAGTATCTTCCCACTCCTCCCTCTATTTATAAAGAATTTATGTCTGTCTACTCAGACTGTATAATCTTTGAAAACCAGAACTCTGTTTCTACTTCTATAATACAATCCCAAGTGCTGTCCTCTGTAGATAATAGCACTTACTGAATGCTGTTGATTGATTTATGAGAATGTGTAAATCTGAGGAGGTGTGTGTGTTAATTACATGTACAAACATATGTATGTGAGGAATTATGTGAGATCGTAACAAAAATATGTGCCAAAGATTGTAATCTAGATTGTAACCTCCTTGAAGTCAGGGAACATGGTTACTATCTCTACTTTATGCTACCAAATATTTACTGCAGTTCTCTGCACACTATAGGCGCTCAATAAATATCATTGAGGCTGGATATACTAAACTTTGTGAGAGAGAGCGTGAATTTGTGTGATTATGAGAAATTCTATGCTTGATTGTAAAGGAGGGGATGAGTCTGTGTGCTAGAGGGTGTGAATGTGCAAGTGAGAAACTATGAATGTGTGGGAATGTGTGGAAATGTGGAAATGTGAGAGTTTGGTAAAGAGTCTGTCTCTTCATCATCAATTCACAGTTTGTCTCTCATCATCTCTGTCTTTGTCTCTCCCCTTTCTTCATTCTGTTCTTGGACTGCTGTCCTCTGCCCAATAGCACTGTATCTTCTAGGTACTAAAAATAGTCAAAATTACTCTAATTAGGTGATGGTTTTGCAAGAATGACAGTAATATGCAGCTTTCTAAAAGTATGACTGAATGAACAAGCCACCTTAGAAAGGAGTTGGGCATGTCTGCTTTAATTAGTTAGTTCTATTACTTACAGAGATGGAAGTAAGCCAGAACCGTTTGGTAAAACGATATGTACCAGTGCAGCTAAATCAATCGAATGTCTTCAAACAGACTGTAAAGTTCTGAACTGAGCTGCTTGGAGTGGAATGGCACAAAAGTAATAATAATAATAACAACTGTTGTGTTTGTTAAGTGCCAAGCACTGAACTAAGCTGTGGGGTAGATGTGAGATAATCGGTTTGGACACAGTCCCTGATCCATATGGGGCTCACAGTCTTAACCCCATTTTACAGATGAGATAACTGAGGCCCAGAGAAGGGAAGTGACTTGCTCAAGGTCACACAGCAGAGAAGTGGAGGAGTTGGGTTGAGAACCCGGGTCCTTCTGATTCCCAGGCCTCTGCTCTTTCCAACACGCCACTTGGGCTGTTTCTCACTAGCCCAGGAGCAGCCCTGCCTTTAAGTCGGTGCTAACTGCAGCCCAAAGTTGCAGCTCAGGACCTGAAATGCAGGATGTCAGCCAGCCAGCCATCATCAGCGTGAGAAGCAGCGTGGCTCAGTGGAAAGAGCCCGGGTTTTTGGAGTCAGAGTCATGGGTTCAAATCCCGGCTCCACCAGTTGTCAGCTGTGTGACTTTGGGCAAGTCACTTAACTTCTCTGTGCCTGAGTTCCCTCCTCTGTAAAATAGGGATTAAGACTGTGAGCCCCCCGTGGGGCAACCTGATCACCTTGTAACCTTCCCAAGTGCTTAGAACAGTGTTTTGTGGAGAAGCAGCGTGGCTCAGTGGAAAGTGCCCGGACTTTGGAGTCAGAGGTCAGGGGTTCGAATCCCGGCTCCGCCACATGTCTGCTCTGTGACCTTGGGCAAGCCACTTAACTTCTCTGAGCCTCAGTTACCTCATCTGTAAAACGGGGATTGACTGTGAGCCCCACGTGGGACAATTTAATCACCTTGTATCCGCCCCAGCGCTTAGAACAGTGCTTTGCGCATAGTAAGTGCTTAACAAATGCCATCATTATTATTATTATTATCAGCATTGTCCGCTTTCTCAGGCAGCCAGCATGGCTCCAGGAGGGTGCGGGGGCTGTAGGGTGAGGAGAGCCAGCTGGCGCTCCTACTCTTCCTGCTCTTTCAGCTGGCAGGACGTGACTTTAAGTCTGCCTAGTGGACCTGAGGAGTTCCCTTTCCCTGCATCATCACTGGGCTGCAGGGTAAACCAGGGCCGGTTTGGCCTCTCCCCTCTCCATCCTCCCCTTACAACACCCAGTCAATCAGTCAATTGTATTTATTTAGCGCTTACTGTATGCAGAACACTATACTAAGTGCTTGGGAGAGAGTAATGATGATAATAATAATGGTTTTCGTTAAGCAATAACTACATACCAGTCCCTGTACTAAGTGCTGAGGTGGATACGAGCAAATCGAGTTGGACATAGTCCCTGTCCCATGTGAGGCTTACAGTCTCAAACCCCATTTTACAGATGAGGTAAGTGAGGCCCAGAAAATAATAATAATAATAATAATAATATTAATGTTCTTTGTTAAGCACTTACTATGTGCCAAGCACTGTTCTATGCACTGGGTAGATACAAGGTAATCAGGTTGTTCAATGTGGGGCTCACAGTCTTAATCCCCATTTACAGATGAGGTAACTGGCACAGAGAAGTTAAGTGCCTTACCCAAGTTCACACAGCAGTCAAGTGACGGAACTGGGATTAGAACCCGCACACTCTGACTCCGAAGCCCATGCTCTTTTCACTGAGCCACGCTGCCTCTCTTGAAAAGAAGTGAAGTGCCTTGCCCAAGGTCACAAGGCAGACAGTGGCAGAGCCGGGATTAGAACCTACAACCTTCTGACATCCAGTCTTGTGCTCTATCCACTATACCACGCTGCTTCAGTAGAATATAACAGATACATTTGCTGCCCATGATGAGCTTAGAGTCTTATTGGAACGGTCAGGCATTCAAAAACGCATTATGGGAAGACTCAATTTTTACTCCTACCTATTTACTCATTGAACTGAATTGGCCCAAGAATTCACACAAAAGGAACCAATTAGCCAGGGTCTTACCAGTGATTGAAAGAGTTGCAGAGCTGTTAGCTTTTCCTCGATTGTTTTCTGCAAAACACGTGTAAGTGCCTCCATCCATTCTTGTGATATTTCTGATTTCCAGACTACCATCCTCCCAAATAGATATCCTTTGAATATGGAAAAGGTAATACACAACAACATACAAATTAAATTAAGAAAGCAATTTATAACAGTCTTAGTAATGAACCACAAATCATTCAATCATTAATTGAGCACCTACTGTGTGCAGAACCGCTCACTCTCCACTGGTTCCTTCCCCTCTGCCTTCAAACATGCCCATGTCTCTCCCATCCTAAAAAAACCCTCTCTTGACCCCACCTCACCTTCTAGTTATCGTCCCATATCCCTCCTACCATTCCTTTCCAAACTCCTTGAACGAGTTGTCTACACGCGCTGCCTAGAATTCCTCAACAACAACTCTCTCCTCGACCCCCTCCAGTCTGGCTTCCGTCCCCTTCATTCCACGGAAACTGCGCTCTCAAAGGTCACCAATGACCTCCTGCTTGCCAAATCCAACGGCTCATACTCTGTCCTAATCCTCCTCGACCTCTCAGCTGCCTTTGACACTGTGGACCACCCCCTTCTCCTCAACACATTATCTGACCTTGGCTTCACAGACTCCGTCCTCTCCTGGTTTTCCTCTTATCTCTCTGGTCGTTCTTTCTCAGTCTCTTTTGCAGGCTCCTCCTCCCCCTCCCATCCTCTTACTGTGGGGGTTCCCCAAGGTTCAGTGCTTGGTCCCCTTCTGTTCTCAATATACACTCACTCCCTTGGTGACCTCATTCGCTCCCACGGCTTCAACTATCATCTCTACGCTGATGACACCCAGATCTACATCTCTGCCCCTGCTCTCTCCCCCTCCCTCCAGGCTCGCATCTCCTCCTGCCTTCAGGACATCTCCATCTGGATGTCCGCCCGCCACCTAAAGCTCAACATGTCGAAGACTGAGCTCCTTGTCTTCCCTCCCAAACCTTGTCCTCTCCCTGACTTTCCCATCTCTGTTGACGGCACTACCATCCTTCCAGTCTCACAAGCCCGCAACCTTGGTGTCATCCTCGACTCCGCTCTCTCGTTCACCCCTCACATCCAAGCCGTCACCAAAACCTGCCGGTCTCAGCTCCGCAACGTTGCCAAGATCCGCCCTTTCCTCTCCATCCAAACCGCTACCCTGCTCATTCAAGCTCTCATCCTATCCCGTCTGGACTACTGCACTAGCCTTCTCTCTGATCTCCCATCCTCGTGTCTCTCTCCACTTCAATCCATACTTCATGCTGCTGCCCGGATTATCTTTGTCCAGAAACGCTCTGGACATATTACTCCCCTCCTCAAAAACCTCCAATGGCTACCGATCAATCTGCGCATCAGGCAGAAACTCCTCACCCTGGGCTTCAAGGCTCTCCATCACCTCGCCCCCTCCTACCTCACCTCCCTTCTCTCCTTCTACTGCCCAGCCCGCACCCTCCGCTCCTCCACCACTAATCTCCTCACTGTACCTCGCTCTCGCCTGTCCCGCCATCGACCCCCGGCCCACGTCATCCCCCGGGCCTGGAATGCCCTCCCTCTGCCCATCCGCCAAGCTAGCTCTCTTCCTCCCTTCAAGGCCCTGCTGAGAGCTCACCTCCTCCAGGAGGCCTTCCCAGACTGAGCCCCTTCTTTCCTCTCCCCCTCGTCCCCCTCTCCATCCCCCCGTCTTACCTCCTTCCCTTCCCCACAGCACCTGTATATATGTATATATGGTTGTACATATTTATTACTCTATTTATTTATTTATTTATTTATTTTACTTGTACATTTCTATCCTACTTATTTTATTTTGTTGGTATGTTTGGTTCTGTTCTCTGTCTCCCCCTTTTAGACTGTGAGCCCACTGTTGGGTAGGGACTGTCTCTATGTGATGCCAATTTGTACTTCCCAAGCGCTTAGTACAGTGCTCTGCACATAGTAAGCGCTCAATAAATACGATTGATTGATTGATTGATTGCAGAATACTGTTCTAAGTACTTGGGAGAGTATAATATAATGGGAGATTTAGCAGATGTATTCCCTGCCACAAGGAGCTTATAATCTAGAAGTGGGACAGACATTAAAATAAATTACGAATATGCATGTAAGTGCTGTGGGGATGAAAATAGGGTGGATAGAGGGTACAAATCAAATGCAAGGGTGATTCTGAAGGGAGAAAGAGTAAGGGAAATGAGAACTTAATTTGGGAGAGATAAGATTTTAATAATGCTCTGAAGGTGGGGAGAGTGATCATCCATTCTCTATGAGGGGGGAGGGAGTTCCAGGCCAGAGGTAGGTTGTGGGTGAGGCGTCAGCTGCAAAATAAAATGACATCAGGGCAAAGTGATTGAGTGCTTTAAAGCCAGGAGTAAGGAGTTTCTGTTGGATGCAGAGGTGGATGGGTAACCATCAGAGGTTCTTGAGGAATGGGGAAACATGGATTGAATGTTGTTTTAGGAAAATGATCTGGGCAGCAGGGTGCAGACCGGTGTGGGGAGAGACTGGAGCCAGGGAGGTCAGTGAGGAGGTTAATGCAGTAGTCAAGGTGGGATAGGATAAGTGCTTGGATAAACAGAGTGGCTTTTGGATGGAGAGGAAAGGGCAGATTTTAGTGATGTTGTAAGGGTAGAACTGACAGGATTTGCTGACAGATTTAATATGACTAATCGAAGATTTACATTTGTATTTTGTAACCAGCCATTCATTTTCATACATAAACACGCAAAAAAACTACAGCAATAACTGTGGGATGAAATAAAAATACGCGAGTTCAATTTTCTCTGGGTAATAGCCACTCATGACATTTGTGGATAAAGGTCTAAGGTTGAAGTCAGAGCATTTGGCATTTCGAGAAGATTAGGTGATGTTTCAGGGTAATCAGATCTTTTGGTAACGACAATCAACTCCATATTGAATACTACCATTAGAAAGATTAAATAAAGTGACCACAAATATGTAAAACTATTCATTACCTGACGACTCACCTAAGGAGCCATATGTTGGCTTCCATTACCTTAGCAAACTTTATGAACCAAATTTTACTCTTTGTTCGTTTATTCACAATCGAAGATGAAAGTAAATAAAATCAGTACCTTTTGAAATATAACTTCCTAGAGCATCTTTTCAGATGTCTCTGACCACAGTGGAATTTAATACTATTTCTGAGTACCGAACAATTGCTTTAGAGATACAAAACAATTTCTGTATGCATCCGTCAGCTCTCTGCACTAAAATCCTCTTTGATTCCGTAAAGACTGTTAACTTCAATGAGAACAAGTTCATTCCAAAAAAGAATCCATATTAAATCTATTTAATGTTCACTTGGAGGTGGAAGGGCCCAGAAAGTTCTCAAGCAGAATGAAGAAATCTTCTCCACAGAAAAAGAGGAAAAGATACTGCGGCACCAGACTCATACTGCTAATGCAAAACTTGACAGCCAAGAACAAAACTAGACTAGAACATGTTCACACAAACTTTCCACTGAATAACACTCTCAATTCCCAAAAGATCTTGTTTACTGAACTATCACTTCATTATCAAGGAATTTCATCATGGACACATGTGCAGCTCATATAAAGCTATGCATGCTCATGTAAAGAATCTAACTGGGCACCATCTAGGAATTTTCAACTCAGTATTCATTCATTCATTCATTTAATCATATTTATTGAGCGCTTACTGTGTTATTTAGACAAAGCTATTTTAGCAGTTCTTTCGTTGCAGCCTTCTAATGAGTAATCTAGAATTTTCTAGAATAAAAGCTTTCTGGAACTCTAGAGGTCAACAAATAAGATCCTCTCTTTATATAGGTTTCAAAACTCAAAACATATTCCAGGCATCAGGTTTATAAATGCCTACTGTGAAAATTATTTCACAACTGATTTTGATAATCTATGTGTAAGCACTTCAAAAGATTAGCCTGCTACCTAATCTACATTTACTCTTTATATTTAAAATTATTTTTTCTGACCCTGCTGTTAGTAGCAGGGTATATCAATTGCATATTATTTTTCTTGAAATGACATTTCATATACTTGATGGCTTCTCTGAGGCCTTTTTAGCTTTTTCTTCATCTTTCATAACATCATTTAATCCACCATTTAGTTGATTCTTGTAGGTCCCATTTTCTAATATTTCGTTCATGTTGCTTTTCTCAAAACTCTAAATTTTCTATCCCCTTGCACTGATTCATAAATTGAATTATAACCTCTAGGAAGGATGGTCATCATTAAGTCTAAAGAAGAGATTATCTTGAAATTCTCCTCATCCGCACTTATCTCATATTCTACCTTCTGAATATCAGTATTTTTTGGTTATCTAAAAACTGGCACTATGAGAATTTATCAAATGATTAACAGTGATTGGCAAGTGAGTTACTACAAGGAGTTCTGATGATCTTAAAACTGACCGACTGCTATTGACAAGCCATTCTGTTCCTTTGCTCCATGAGAACTTAGCTTTGGGTGCAGCTTTTGGCTTGCATTCCATTAAAACGCGGCCTCCTTTTGCAGCCAAGAACTTCTTCTTCATAGGATTCAGTTCAAATGTGGGAGGCAAGGCTAAGGGAAAAAAATAATAAATTGGTGATATATTTTAAATTTCCTCCCTTTCTGTGGCCCACATTCTTATTTCTCCCCCTCCCAGTTGAAGGTAAGATTTGACCTAACTAATGTCTTTCAAAAGCCAGTGGCAAAGATCCTTTTAATTCCGTGGTCCCCTTTGGATTTCTACTTATCTCATTAAGATATGGTAAGGATGGTTGCTGATGATTACTGTTATTATAACAAGCACCCATAGAGTACTGCAAAAAATAAAACATACACACATGTGCGCTCAAGCATATGTACATCTAGATAAATACATATCTATCTCTATAAATCCTACATACATTCAGTAATTTTCATCCAAATAAGCCAAAAAACAATCGCTTTTTGAGCAGTAATAATCACCCACATTTAATCTACTTACAATATTACGGGAAATTTTTATAGAAAAGAATTCAACAAGGTTCTACACAATAAACCCAAATTACATAATTCATCTCTCCTTAAACTACCATCAATAATTCATTTATTCATTCAATAACAGCAATAATTGTGAAATTTGTTAAGCATACTGTACTAAGTGCTGGGGTGGATACAAGCAAATAGAGTCAGATACAGTCCCTGTCCCATGTCAAACCCCATTTTACAGATGAGATAACCAAGACACAGAGTAGTGAAATGACTTGCCCAAGTCAGACGGCAGACAAGTCGTGCAGCCAGAATTAGAACCCATGACTTTATGACTCCCAGTCCTGTATTCTATCCACTATACCTGTAACCACTTAGAGGAAATACTTTTTAATTGCAGTTTTATTCACTGGAGATCTACATGAGTTTTTATTAGTTTCAACATTACATTTTTATTAAGGATAATAAGAGTCTCCAAAACTAGGATAAAGAGGATTTACATTGTCACTTCATTATTTTCCATATACATACTCTTACATTTTGCAACAATTTACTATAGAGGTCAAAGATTTGTGTTTCACAATGAAGCCATGAAATAGACAGCAATTAACTAGTTGGAATTTCCCAACAATAAAAGAAAATGGACAGGAGCACAAATTGATGCCTCTCCTTGCCTTTCAAAGGCTATACAAATTCACAAAATTCACATCTATAGTATAAATGATTTCAATAGGAATAACCATAATTTAGAACTAAAAAATAAATATTGTGGGACTAAAAACATTTGTGAGACCCAGCAAGTCCTAAAAATCCTAGCACTGAAATATCTGTGTGGGGGGCTCCTGTGGGGGTGGAAAGGAACTGGCAGTTCATTTGGATGTAGTTTGTTATGCAAAAAAACCTGGAAATCTCACTGACCTAGAATCTTCAGCTCAGCATTTGCATAAATGGCTCCATGAGTATTTTCTGCAATGCACTGATACATTCCAGCATGATCAAAGGTCAGGCCATATATTCTCAGTTCACCTTTCTGGTACTAAGAATAAAACACAAAGGAAAACACATTAACACCCCGACTTTTCCCGCACTTAGTCCATTGAGGTTCCCTGTCTTTGGAACAGAGCCCTACATTCTCTCATGAACGCTTTTTGGAGAGGAACTTGAACTCCAAATGAAATTGAAGCTCAATAATGCAAGGATAGGGAAAATTGTGGTAGGACTAGCCCCCTCTTCTCAGTGGGCAGCACAGATGAAGAGCAAAATTGGATTGTGGGGCGCCTGCAGGGATTTGGATTCATGCTATTTGGTTGTGCAGGGCTCTACTTTCCTGAAGGTTTGGCTATGATTAGGGGATGAAGTGAGATGAGCAACCTCCAAACTTCCATTCATAAGAAGATTTGTTTCAGTATTAGCTTACAGCCCCATGAAGAGTTGCTAAGGTTCAGTTCTGGTCTGGTCAGTTGGGCCAGTGTTTAAGAGGAAGCGAAGTGTATCCAGGACACTTTGATTTTAGCTGCAGGTCAAAGCCATTCCCTTGATACTGTGGTCTTTAAATATGGACCATATACGGATTTGATCCCAGTCCCACTGTTAGTTGTGCTGGTGGGAAATGGGAATTTAGGGCACAAAAGCAAGACCCACTTACCGAACCCAGCTGGTTCCCCTTTTCCCTCTCGGCCCAGCTAAGTGGGAAGGTGACAGAGGATCGCACTGCTTCTACCTGTTCCCTGGACTAAGGGCAGGAGTGACAGCCTCCCTCTCACCCCTGTGTCTGTAAGGGATGGGGAATCAGTGGCAAGAAAAGGGGAAATTATCAGGTGGAGGATATGGGTAAGAAATGAGGAAAACGGGAGGGGATGAGGGACAGACAAGAAAGTAGGATGAGCAAATAAGAGAGGTAAGATCACAGAAATCAGGTTAGACTAAAGGCATAGAGGAGGTGTTTTAGACTAAGTCGTGGGACAAGATTTTCGACTTCTTTGCAGCTTCCAACTGAGGGGGACGTCGGTCTTCTCTGATGTTTCCATTAGGGGATGGGTTTGAATCTACCTGATAGTTCATTTGACTTATTCAACAACAAACAAAACAAAGAATATAAGTCCACCTACTGGGAATCCATTTTTCAACCATCTGATTGTAGGAATGGGCTTGCCTGTAGCTACACAAGGCCAGTAGAGGTCACTGCCTATATCTCTCTCCGTGTCGTTGATATATTCAACCCATTCAGGATATGCTGAAAAACAAGGATAGAAAGTTTTTAATGGTATTTATTAAGCGTTCACTATATGGTAAGTGCACAAATAGCTCATGGCCTAGGAGGTAGGGGAAGGCATGACCCTGCCCCCACTTTACAGGGGGCAGATGCATTAAAGCTAGGTGACTTGTCAAATGGGCAGACCAGAGACAAACCAGTGGAAGAGCTAGGATGGGAACTGGGATCTCGTGATACCTAGGCCCAGCTCTTTCTCAAGGCTTTTTTCTCTGAATATCTAATACAAGCTCTCTACAACAGCAGGTTTTTCTCCAATCCAAGTACTCACTGTGCATGTCCTTATTCAGACTAATAATGGTAGAAAAAAAAAACCCTTCATTGGTACATATTGGTTTGATTCTGCAGAAATGCTATCCTATCAACTGTATTTCAAAAAAGTTTCCAGTAACGAACTTCAAATGTGGGGAAATTAACTCATAAACACGACTCTCTCCCAGCTTTGTTGCTCCGGTCTTTGGTCCCCAGAAGATGGGGGAAATGGCTCTGCACATAGTAAGCGCTCAATAAATACGATTGATGGTTGATGATGATGGCAGCCAGGTGAAGCCTGCAGACGTCTAAACTGTAAACTCATTGTGAGAAGGGAATATGTTGGTTATATTGTTATAGTGTACTCTCCCAAGTGTTTAGTACAGTGCACTACACAGACTAAGTGCTCAATAGATACAAATGAATGAGCATCAAATAGACAATGCTGTTTCTCATGGAGCAGCCTCCTTCATGCCTCCTTTCCTTCTCTCACACATAATCCAGACTTTGTTGGCTGTGAAGGAGGGGTTACCATGGGTTGTTTCTTCCTGTCTCCTTTTCACAGAAATTGAGTGGGGGATCTAAATTATCCTTCCAGCCACCACTGCCCTGTTCCTTCTCATCTCTTTGCTCCTTGACCTCATCCCCTTCCCTGCCTGCATGGGGCTGGTCCAACCAAGGAACTGATTGGCTTGGAGAGTCCCCAGGTCCCGCTGGTGGTCCTGGATGCTGGGTGTTTACTGCAGTGAGGTCTCCCAGGTGAACTGCATCCAACTCAGGGTTCTGCTTTAGCCAAGCCTGAAACTGCAAGCCCAACAGCTCCAGTGTGACTACAGCCCTGAATATGTGCACATGTCCTTCATTTACCCCACATGTCCTTCAGTTGTTCATCCGTCTAGACTCTGAGCTCACTTTGGGCAGGGAATGTGTCTGTTATATTGGTGCATTGTACTCTCCCAAGTGCTTAGTATGGTGCTCTTCACACAGTAAGTGCTGTATAAATATGTTCGATTGATTGATTTCTTTTTTGGTTAAACGCTTACTATGTGTCAAACATGGTTCTAAGCAAGTTACGTGTTAATTAGGTTGGACACAGACCCTGTCCCACATGACGCTCACAGTCTAAGTAGGAGGGAGAACAGGAGAACTGAGGCACAGAGAAGTGAAGTGACCACCTTGAGGTCAGAGAGGAAACAATTGGCAGAGGTGGGACTAGAACCCAGGTCCTCTGACTCCCAGGCCTGTGGTCTTTCCATTGCTTCAGTTCTGGAGATTAGACTGAACTGTAGAATAGGTCTTCATTAGGCACCCAGAAGTGACTGAAAAAGCAAAGCGAATCCTGTCAAGTCCGTTCTTTGGCTTAGGAAATGGAACAGCGCCTTCTCAACCAACTCCACTCATTCAAATTTAGCACCAGTCATGTGGCTCAAATACAATGGCAATCTAAATCCAGGCCCTAATGACTCTCTTCCCCTCCAAACTGCAAGCGCGTTGTCGGCAGGGAATGTATCTGCTTATTGTTATACTGTACTCTCCCTAGCGCTTATTACAGTGCTCTGCACACAGTTAAGCACTCAAATACAACTGAATGAATAGACTCAGTGGGCTTGGAGCTTCAGGGAGCAAATAATGAGGCAGGGTGGAATATGAGAAAGATAGCTGCTTCTGGAGAGGAGTTGGGAATTTTTAAAACTGGTAAATGTCCTACCCATGAGAAAGATCTTAATCTGAGCTCAAAGTTGCAGGAGCCATGTCAGTGAGGCTTCCCCTCCTCATCCAGTTTTTAAAAGAAAAATCTTTCTTGTGACTATTTCTCCAGTTGTCAAAAAAAGTAATTTAGAAACACCCAAAGATGCAAATGATTTTTACTCAGAAAGTTTGACTGAATCCCTTTACTAAATAGGAGCTCAAATGAGATGCAGGTGGGCACTTGCTTAGATCACTAACCTCTTAATCCTGAGAATTAAAATATTATAATGAAGAGCAAGCATTTTTAAAGCAAAAAATCAGGAGTTTACGTTGAATTATGAACTGCAGCAAGTAGAAAAATATATTCCTGTGACATTACATTTGCAGGAAAATATCAAGAATGTCCTATTGTTTCCCATTTGATTTGGGTACTTCTGTCCCTCTGATTTGTGAAAATTACAAGTGCCAGCTCGGAGGAGAAATGCATAGCCTTGAGAATGGGGCACCAGCTTAGTGGTGAGATCACAGGACTAGGATATTATGATATTATGCTTCAAGTAATGGTTCCAAACAGGGATGCTTGATCGTAGCCTGGTGGATAGAACACGGGCCTGGGAGTCAGATGGATCTGGGTTCTACTCCCAGCTCTGCCACTTGTCTGCTGTGTGACCTAGGGCAAGTCACTTCAGTTCTCTATGCCTCAGTTACCTCATCTGTAAAATGGGGATTAAGACTCTGAGCCCCACATGGGACAGGGACTGTGTCCAACCTGATTAACTTGGATCTACCCCAGCTCTTAGAACACTGCCTGGAACATAGTACGCACTTAACAAATACCGTAAAACTCAACCCCAACCTAAAGAGAAGGAAGTTTTTCTGATAGCTACCTCTGACACAAGTGAAAATTTAAGCAAATGGCTTTGACTCACCTATGAAATTTCAGCCTGAGGGTGATAGGGATGAGTTACTGGCAGTATCTGAGATGAGTGTGAGAGCAACCACAAGTGCAACTCCCATTTAAAAAGGTCTTCATCCAGGGATCCATTGTAATTTAGCATCGTTTGTTGATCAGCATACCCTCTCCTCCCTACCACACTTTACTGATTAACAGCCATGTCTATATCCCATCTGCGTGCAACATTCCAATGCTTAGTACAGTTCTCTATGCACAGCAAGCACTTACAAAAAACCAGTTACTACTTATAACCATAATATTGCATCCATTCCATGCCAGTTCACCACCCTCCTGATACACAAATAATAATAATGATAATGTTGGTATTTGTTAAGCGCTTACTATGTGCCAAGCACTGTTCTAAGCACTGGGGGAGATACAAGGTAATCAGGTTATCCCACGTGGGGCTCACAGTCTTAATCCCCATTTTACAGATGAGATAACTGGAATCTTAAGATTGGACACCTACACCAAGAAATATCCTTTTGCTATCGAGAATATTGAGAATGCATAAGGTTTTACTCACTAACAGAATGGACACAATTCATTCATTCATTCACTCAATCATAGTTTTGAGCACTTACTGTGTGCAGACACTGCACTAAGCGCTTGGGAAGTACAAGTCGGCAACAATAGTTGAAGTGAGATTAAAATAGGAAATGGGATAGCGGGTGTGGGTTTCAATTGGAGAGAAGCAAGCATGGGATGGTCTACCCATAATGAATTAAGAAGCATCAGAAAGGTCTTGAATGTGATACAAGACAGTTAGGTGGTATCAAGAGCAATTAGCCAAAGGGCTACAGTTGAATAAAACCAATGCTATTAGGTCTTTTAATAATAACAATAATGATAATAATGGCATTTGTTAAGCACTTACTATTTGCCAAGCACTAAACTAAGTTCTGGGGCAGATACACGATAATCAGGTCAGGCATAGGGGTCACAGTCTAAGTAGGAGGGAGAACAGGCATATAATCCCATTTTACAGATAAGAGAACTAAGGCACAGAGAAGATAATGACTTGCCTATGGTCAAATAGCAAGTACATGGCAGAGCTGGGATTAGAACCCTCTGAGTCCCAGGCCTGAGACTTTTTCACTAGGCACTCTGCCTCCTTCTTAACTATTAAATTCCACATTAACTCTGAGCCAGGTGGCTCTAATTTTCTGAAGCAGGACTCCGTCGTCATCATTTTGTAAAAGAATTCAAAGGTGTAGCTACCTTGGACATAAATTCTTGCCTGATGCTTATCTTTTCCTTTACTGTTCTCTGCTTCACATTCATATGTTCCTTCATCTTCAAGCTGAATATTGAAGATCTTGAGAACAGAGCCAGACATACTGATCTCAGCTGAGCCCGGCATGGGTTCAAGTACCTTCCGCCATCGGATCTCAGGGACGGGGCTGAAAGCCAAGATGCAAATGGTTCAGAGTCAAAGATGATTAGAAAATAGCTTGGCAGGAGAAGACAGACAACAGAAGTGTAGGCTCTTGGGATGTTGAAAATAACACAATTCAACCATCTATCTCCCTCATTCCTAAGGTACAAGAACCACTGTGTTGTGCCCCATGTTTTTAAGAGTAATACTTACTTTCCAAGTGCAAAGCATTCTAACGTCACATTTTGCCCCACCAATGCAGACGTGTCCTTGAACTGAACTTTGATATCAGCAGGATATCCTTTTGTGGTGCCTAACAAAAGAAACATACACAAAATAAAATGAGAGGTTATTTAATGTTGTAGTACCGAAAGACTGATTGTTTCACTTGTAGAGTAATTGTGCCAGGCTGAGAAAGAAAAATCTATGATTAGGCAGTTTCCTTTTATCCCTCTCCTTGGTGCTGCCATCGGTCCAATGATCACTTGCAGGTTCCAGGTCTCATACATGAAATGGTTAGCCATAGGAATTAGGCTTGTAAGCAATCTTTGACCCCTATGCAAATCTCAAGGATTTTTTTTTAATGGTATTTGTTAAGCCCTTACTATGTGTCAGGAACTGTACTAAGTACTGGGGTATATATAAGATAATCAGGATGGACAGCGTCCCTGTCCGACATTAGGCCCACGGTCTTAATTTCCATTTTCCAGATGAGGTAACTGAGGTACAGAGAAGTGAACTGTAGTGTGGACTAGTGGAAAGAGTTCAGGCCTGCGAGTCAGAAGGTCATGGGTTCTTATCCCAGCTCCGCCACTTGTCTGCTGTGTGACCTTGGGCAAGTCACTTCAATTCTCTGTGCCTAAGTTTCCTCAACCATAAAATGAGGATTAAGACTGTGAGCTCCACATGGGATAGGGACTGTGTCCAACTTGATTTGCTTATATTCACCTCAGCGTTTAGTACAGTGCCTGGCACACAGTAAGCACTTATCTAATAACACGATTATTATTATCATTATTATTAAGTGACTTTCCCAAGGTCACATAGAAGATAAGTGGAGGAGCCGGGATTAAAACCTAGATCCTTCTGACTCCCAAGCCCATGCTCTACTTACTAAGCCATGCTGCTTCTCTTGAATAACATGGACTGTAGCTTTGTCTGCAGACCAACATGACTGTAAACTCTAGAATGAAACCTCGTTGTGGTCAGAGAATGTGTCTACCGATTCTGTTATATTGTACTTCCCAAGCGCTTAGTATAGTGCTCTGCACGCCATAAGCACTCAGTAAATACAGATGATTGACTGACCAATGGATTGATAAATGGGAATGTGATGACACACTGGAATAAAGATAAGAGGTGAATAGATGTGGCCTCTAAAAACACTTGGTAAATAGACATGTCCTCTAAAAACACTTTTGTGCCCTGGTTTTTACAAATTCTTTAGAGATACTAGAGCAGTAATAATAATTGTATTAATTAAGCACTTACTGTGTGCAGAGCGCTCTGACTCATTTTTTCAAAATGTGGTAACAGGAAGAGAAAATGCCTATCAGTGCTTAAAGCATAAAGTGTCATCTCTACACTCTACAGTATCTCCTGTATAAAGGTGCCAAGCTCCTTTCATTCATTCATCCATCCATTCATTCATTCATTCACTCATTCAATCGTATTTATTGAGTGCTTACTGTGTGCAGAGCACTGTACTAAGCGCTTGGGAAGTACAACTTATGGTCATGTGTTCGAATCCTGACTCCGCTTCTTGTCAGCTTTGTGACTTTGGGCAAGTCACTTAACTTCTCTGTGCCTCAGTTACCTCATCTGTAAAATAGGGATTAAGACTGTAAACCCCATGTGGGACAACCTGATTACCTTGCATCCCCCCAGCGTTTAGAACAGTGCTTTGCACATAGTAAGCACTTAAGAAATACTATCATTATTAAAGTAATTAGAAGTGTTCCCTTTTACTATGTTAAATTACTTTCCAATACTCTGACACCCAAGCCCTTTGTACAGTGCTCTGCACAGAATAAGCCCTCAATACTACTGATTGATTAAAATCATTTTGTAGAAGGAACTACTGAATGACTGGGAGTGGTACTCAAAGGAAAATAAAAACATTTTCAAATTTACTTTTTGCTATTAAATTACCAACTCAATGAAATTATTTTAGAATGGGATGAACTCATTCATTAAAATCAGACTACAAATTCATTCATTCAACCATATTTATTGAGCACTTACTGTGTGCAGAGCACTGTACTAAGTGCTTGGGAACTACAAATCAGCAACATATAGAGACGGTCCCTACCCAACAACAGGCTCACAGTCTAGAAGGGGGAGACAGATCACAAAACAAAACAAGTACACAGGTGGACAAGTACAAATACTATAAATACACATAAATAGGGGGACAACATGTCTCATACTGGCCTGTTAAGTCCCAGATAGGGACACAGTGTGGCCTAGTGGATAGAGCCCGGGCCTTGGGGTCAGATACTTGGTCACGTATTTCTTGAGGGTGTTCTGTTAGGATGAACTCTACCACCATGGTCCTAAACAAGTATTTCGTTGAAAATCAGCTAATTATAGTAATAACAACAATAATAATAATGATACTTGTGGCATTTGTTCAGTTTTTACTTTGTGCCAAACACTTGTACTATGCACCGGAGTAGATACAAGATAATCAGGTGGGACACAGTCCCTCCCCACATGGGGCTTCCAGTCTTAGTAGGAAGGAGAACAGGAATTTAATCCCCATTTTACCAATGAGGAAACTGAGGCACAGAGAAGTTAAGTGATTTGCCCAAGGTCACACAGCAGTCAAGTGGCAGAGCTGGGATTAGAAACCAGGTCCTCTGACTTCCAGGCCTCTGCTCTTTCCAGTAGACTATGCTCTTTCCCTGAAACCAAGATCAGTCTATCAATCAATGGTATTTAGTGAGTGCTTACTATATGCAGAGCACTGTGCTAAGTTTTTGGGAGAGTACAGTACAATAGAATTAGCAGACACATTATGTGCCCATAACAAGCTAACAGTCTAGATGGTCATTAATAATATAATAAGAATAATGACATTTGTTAAGTGCTTACTATGTGCAAAGCACTGTTCTAAGAGCTGAGCACTGTTAATTCTCAGCAAGTTTATACAATTCTAGGTCTATATTCAGGACTGAAATTAAAAAAAAACTCAAACCAGAATAGGGATGTGGGCCGTGCCAAAGCAGAAAAATATTCCTTGGCCAGCCCAAATCAACCAGATAATAATAATAATAATGATAATAATGATAATAATAATAATAATAATAATAATAATAATAATAATAATAATAGTCTTTGTCAAGCACTTACTATATGCCAGGCACCGTATTAAGTACTGGGGTCGATACAACCAAATCGGGTTGGACACAGTACCTGTCCGACATGGGGCTCACAGTCTCCATCCCCATTTTACCAATGAGGTAACTGAGGCCCAGAGAAGTGAAGTGACTTGCCCAAGGTCAGACAGCAGACAAGTGGTAGAGCTGGGATTAGAATCCATAACCTTCTGACTCCCAGGCCCGTGCTATAATTATAATTCCACCTCTAGGCTTTTCACTCCTGAGCCTTGCACATAATAATAATAATAATGATAATAATAATAATAATAGTAGTAATAATAATAATAATAATGGTATTTGTTAAGCACTTACTATGTGCAAAGCACTGTTCTAAGCGCTGGGGGGATACATGGTGATCAGGTTGTCCCACGTGGGGCTTACAATCTTAATCCCCATTTTACAGACGAGGGAACTGAGGCCCAGAGAAATGAAGTGACTTGCCCAAAGTCATACAGCTGACAAGTGGCGGAGCTGGCATTTGAACCCATGTCCACTGACTCCAAAGCCCGTGCTCCTTCTACTGAGACACGCTGCTTCTCCGTCAATCCATGGTATTTATTGAGTGCTTACTATGTGCAGAGCAGTGTACTGAGTGCGTTTCTGGGAGATCCCCTTGGCTGTGATGGAAGGGGCAGTGGAAGCCCAGGTCAGCTTTTCCCCATCCTCCCACCAGAACGTCCCCCGCATCCTCAGTGCCCTACCCGAGGCCATGTGGGCACCTCACCCATCAGACCCAAGCTGTGGTCTTGAACGCTAGTGGTGGCCCACAGCAACATGGTTTAGTGGAAGAAGCACAGGCCTGGGAGTCAGAAGGACCTGAGTTCTAAACCCGACTCCTCCACTTGACTGCTGTGTCACCAAGGGCAAGTCACTTCACTTCTCTGGGCTTCAGTTCCCTCATGTGTATTATGGGGATTAAGAATGCGAGCCCCATATGTGGCAGGGTCTGTGTCCAACCCGATTATCTTTATCTACCCCAGCGCTTAGTATAGTGCTTAGCACATAGTAAGCACTTAGCAAATACCATAATTATTAGCGAGGGGCAGCCCAGCTACATAGAGAAGCAGTGTGGCTCAGTGGCTCAAGGTTCAGTTCTTGGGCCCCTTCTGTTCTCAATCTACACTCACTCCCTTGGTGACCTCATTCGCTCCCACGGCTTCAACTATCATCTCTACGCTGATGACACCCAGATCTACATCTCTGCCCCTGCTCTCTCCCCCTCCCTCCAGGCTCGCATATCCTCCTGCCTTCAGGACATCTCCATCTGGATGTCCGCCCGCCACCTAAAGCTCAACATGTCGAAGACTGAGCTCCTTGTCTTCCCTCCCAAACCTTGTCCTCTCCCTGACTTTCCCATCTCTGTTGACGGCACTACCATCCTTCCCGTCTCACAAGCCCGCAACCTTGGTGTCATCCTCGACTCTGCTCTCTCATTCACCCCTCACATCCAAGGCGTCACCAAAACCTGCCGGTCTCAGCTCCGCAACATTGCCAAGATCCGCCCTTTCCTCTCCATCCAAACTGCTACCCTGCTCATTCAAGCTCTCATCCTATCCCGTCTGGACTACTGCACTAGCCTTCTCTCTGATCTCCCATCCTCGCGTCTCTCTTCACTTCAATCCATACTTCATGCTGCTGCCCGGATTATCTTTGTCCAGAAACGCTCTGGACATATCACTCCCCTCCTCAAAAACCTCCAATGGCTACCGATCAATCTGCGCATCAAGCAGAAACTCCTCACCCTGGGCTTCAAGGCTGTCCATCACCTCGCCCCCTCCTACCTCACCTCCCTTCTCTCCTTCTACTGCCCAGCCCGCACCCTCCGCTCCTCCACCACTAATCTCCTCACTGTACCTCGCTCTCGCCTGTCCCGCCATCGACCCCCGACCCACGTCATCCCCCGGGCCTGGAATGCCCTCCCTCTGCCCATCCGCCAAGCTAGCTCTCTTCCTCCCTTCAAGGCCCTGCTGAGAGCTCACCTCCTCCAGGAGGCCTTCCCAGACTGAGCCCCTTCTTTCCTCTCCCCCTCGTCCCCCTCTCCATCCCCCCGTCTTACCTCCTTTCCTTCCCCACAGCACCTGTATATATGTATATATGGTTGTACATATTTATTACTCTATTTATTTATTTATTTATTTATTTATTTATTTTACTTGTACATTTCTATCCTACTTATTTTATTTTGTTGGTATGTTTGGTTCTGTTCTCTGTCTCCCCCTTTTAGACTGTGAGCCCACTGTTGGGTAGGGACTGTCTCTATGTGATGCCAATTTGTACTTCCCAAGCGCTTAGTACAGTGCTCTGCACATAGTAAGCGCTCAATAAATACGATTGATTGATTGATTGATTGATTGATTGGAAAGAGCATGGGCTTTAGAATCAGTGGTCATGGGTTCAAATCCTGGCTCTGCCAATTGTCAGCTGTGTGGCTTTGGGCAAGTCACTTAACTTCTCTGCGCCTCAGTTACCTCATCTGTAAAATGGGGATTGACTGTGAGCCCCACGAGGGACAACCTGATCACCTTGTAACCCCCCCAGTGCTTAGAACAAAGTAAGCACTTAAATACCATCATCATTATTATTATTATTAAAGAGAAAATAAAGCATTCTTTTTGAAATAGGGAAGCAGAGTGGTCTACTGGAAAATGCACTGGCTTGGGAGTCAGAAAACCTGCGTTATAATTCCAGCTCTGCCATTGTTGGCTGTGTGACCATGGGCAAGTCACTTAACTTCTCTGCGCCTCAGTTACCTCATCTGTGAAATAGGGAGTAAGACTGTGAGCCCTATATGGGACAAGGACTGTGTCCAACCTGACTGCCTTATATCTACCCCAATGCTTAGTACGGTGCCTGATACATAGTGAGTACTTAACAAATTCCATAAAAAAATAATAACAATAATTCCAACTGGAATTGGTGCACTAGCACTTATTCTAAATTATACTCCTTTTGGACAGGGATCACGTCTACAAATTCTCTTCTTATAGTTTACTTTGCCAAGCACTTAGTTCACTGTCCTGTACACCAATACATGCTCAATAATAATAATGATGATGGTATTTGCTAAGTGCTTAATATGTGCAAAGCACTGTTCTAAGCGCTGGGGGGATACAAGGTGATCAGGCTGTCCCACGTGCAACTCACAGTCTTAATCCCCATTTGACAGATGAGGTAACGGAAGCACAGAGAAGTTAAGTGGCTTGCCCAAGGTCATACAGCTGACAAGTGGCGGAGCCGGGATTCAAACCCATGGTCTCTGACTCCCAAGCCCGTGCTCTTTCCACTGAGCCAGGCTGCTTCTCAGTCAATACCATTGATTGATTGGCGGATTTTACCAGTGCCCAGATATGGAGCATTCTGCCTCTTTTCCCCCTCCTGAATCATCTTCCAGAAACCCAACAGAGTTCCCCCAAACCTCTCACACTTCAAAAATATGGGACATACCCAGCGACAAGGTCTGTTCTGCAGTCACACATATCCCAGTTCATTTCCCACTAATCCACTCCATTTCTCTATTGGCTGAGAATTGGTCTATTGGTTGAGTTCTTCTAGACTGTGAGCCCACTGTTGGGTAGGGACCATCTCTATATGTTGCCAACTTGTACTTCCCAAGCGCTTAGTACAGTGCTGTGCACACAGTAAGCGCTCAATAAATACGATTGAATGAATGAATGAGAATCTGATTTATCTCACTGTGAAACTCTTTTTTTTCTATAGTAAGGTTTTAATGTGTTATGTATGCATTCGGATACTATTAATGTTTCTCATCCTTTAGTCTAAGTGCCCTTGAGTTTCAACATTTCATTTTGAAAGGACCAATTTCATGGCAAGTCTCTCCATCTGGGGTATTTACGCATTTTTAATTTTGTTCCCTGAAGAATAATTGCGATGCTTAATTCATAAGGCACTATTTCTAGAGGAGTCATGCCATTAAACAGGGAATAAATGAAAAGCATAGTTTATGTTAGCACTAAGGAGCTGAAAATCGCATAATAAAATGTAAATGAGAAGGCGAGAGACAGAATGTCAATTGATAGGACACTCAGAGCACACAAAAATTTAACAAAATAAAGACTTACGGTCTGATAGGGGAATGAGTGGTATAAATTTGCTGAATACGCTCTTTGTAATTGACGGACTAGATACAAAGCATGAGTAATTGCCTCTATCAGATGCTTCTACGTTCGCAATATAGAGATTGCCATTAGTCTGAGACACAAATCGCCGTTTGTCCATAGTGATGAATACTGGAAACTCATTTAAGAGCCAACGATAACTTAGGTCATCTGGAAAAAAAAGATTTAATATTGTTAGAAAAACATTAGTAAAAATAGTTGGTGCTACTTACACAACAGAAAGTTTTAGGGTAGAAAGTTAAATTGCCTTGAAATATTCTACACTCCCTGAACTAAGGGACCATGCCTTTTGTTTACCTGCTCAAGTGCTTAGTGCAGTGTTTTGCAAACAGGAGGTGCTCAAAATCCTTTAACTGGTTAAATGATGAGGTTCAGAATTGCAGAAACCAAGTTGCTGAGAGTAGATCTCTTAATGTTAAAAGAATGGGACTAAACAGTGCTGCTCCAAAGTCAAGGTGCCCCAGTTTCATAAAAATTTCCTCCTTTCATTTACAAATATAGCTATGGAGCAGAGTAAATATATACTGCTATGAACTTACCATACATTTGACATCAAAACAAGCAATGCGGATCGCTCAGAATCTAAAAGAACAACAGTACCCTAAATAACTATTTTGAACCTTCCCTGCTTGTGAAAAAAATACCATTTTATTTGCTAGATATTATTACCTTTGATTATCCAAATTCATATTTTCCTTCTCTACACTGAACGTAGGTGCTGAGATAGTCTATTGATCAATCAATCAATGGTATTTATTGAGCGCTTACTGTGTACAGAACACTACATTAAGCATTTAGGAGAATATAACATAATTGGAAGAAATGATACCCGCCCACAAGGAGACTACAGTCTAGAGGGGGAGAAAGACATTAATACAAATAAATTATGGAAATGTACCTAAGTGTAGGGGAGTGGTGAATATCAACTGCTTAAAGGGCACAAATCTTAGTACAAGGGCAAAGCACAACAATAATAATAGTAATATTAATAATGATGGCATTTGTTAAGTGCTTACTATGTGCAAAGCACTGTTCTAAGCACTGGGGGGGATACAAGGTGATCAGGTTCTCCCATGTGAGGCTCACAGTATTAATCCCCATTGTACAGATGAGGTAACTGAGGCCCAGATAAGTTAAGTGACTTGCCCAGAGTCACACAGCTGACAAGTGGCAGTGCCAGGATTAGAACCCACGACCTCTGACTCCCAGGCCCGTGCTCTTTTCACTGAGCCACGCTGCTTCTCAAGAGGGATATGAGGGCTCAAAGAAGACTTCTTGGAGGACATGTGATTTTAATAAGGATTTGAAGGTGGGGAGGATGGTGGTCTTGTGTACATGAAGTGGGAAGGAGTTCGAGGCTAAAGGGGGGATGTGGGAGAGGGGTTGGTGGCGAGATAGTCGAGCTCGAAGTACAATGAGTAGCTTGATGTTAGGCTGGATTGTAGTAGGAAATAGGTGAGGTAAGATAGGAGGCGGGGAGCTGATTGAGTGCTTTAAAGCCAATGTCAAGGAGTTTTGATATTTTTTTTTCTTGTGGCAATCACTGGAGATTCTTGAGGATTGGGGAAACATGGACTGAATGTGTTTTTTAGAAAAATGATCCAGTTAGCAGAGTGAAGTATGGATTGGGGAGGAAGAGCCAGGAGACAGTGAGTGTTGATTCTTGAAAGGGAGCCAAAGCCACTCATCTGCTAAATGTCACTGCCCTATCCACCCAAGGATTCTATTTAATTTACCTCAAGATCACACTCTGCTTTCCCCTCCACCATCCCACTCCTCTCCTACTTTCCTCTTCTCCGTCATCAGCCCTACTCCTCCTCACCCCTACTCCTCCCAAGGCCTTGGAACAGACCCTGTGAAGATTTAAGGTGATGGTTCAGATGTCAGAATTTGATGATTTGATGGGCCATGCTAACAGGATAATGAGATCATTAATAGCTCAATCAAGGGGATTTATTGAGCACTTTCTTCATAGAGAGCACTGGACTAAGTCCTAGGGAGAATACAACACAATAGAATTGGTAGACATGATCCCTAGTGGCAAGAGCACGGGCTTGGGGGTCAGAGGACTTGGGTTCTAATCCCAGCTCTGCCACTTGTCAGCTGTGTGATTTTGGGAAAGTTACTTAACTTCTCTGTTCCTCAGTTATCTGTAAATGGGGATTAAGACTGTGAGCCTCACATGGGACAACCTGATTACCTTATATCTCCCGGCACTTAGTGCTTGGCACGTAGTAAGCGCTTAACCAATACCATTATCACTATTATTATTATTATCTCTGCCCTCAAGGAACTTACAGTTTAGTGAGGGACCAGAATGCCAGAGAGGGCAACAATCACCTTATTTTCTAAACTGTGGTGCCCAATCAGCAACAGGATACCAGTCTGAATTGCACAGTTAGCCAGTCTGTCATATTTACTGAGCGCTTACTGTGTGCTGAGTACTGTACTAAGTGCTTGAGAGAATATAATACAACAATAACCAGATACATTCCCTGCCCAATACAAGCTTACAGTCTAAAGGCACAGTAGCACAGAGTCTGACCCAAGAGTGGTTTCTGTTCTAAACTAAATTTAGGCATTATGATGTGAGTCTTCTTCCAAAGCAAACATTTGCAGTAGTTTCGAACGGAAAACACCTGGAGGCTTTGAGTTTTCCCCTTCTCTCTGGAAGGGCTAATGTTGAGCAGTGAAATGGCCAAAAGTCACAGGAAGGAGGAAGTAGATTGCACCTCAATAACTATAATATTTCTTTCAGTTTGGCATTGCTTAATTGGGTTTAATGATGAATTTTACCATGCAATTGGTTTTGTCACTTTAGTCTGATACAGTAATTGACACGTGGCATTGAATGGTGTTAGATGATCCTGGCAGCTGCAATACATAAACATATGAGGAGTTAATTGGGTGTTGTTGTGGGAACCTCGACACTGATCATTTTCTTCATTTCCGGGTGATTGTTTCTGGAATAGTCCAAAGTAGAAGAGGATAAGACTTGTTAATCGCACTAGGGGTTCACAAATTATAGGGGAGTAACATGCCCAGAGTGTTTCTGCACAAAGATGATCCAGGCAGCAGCATGAAGTATAGATTGAGTGGGGAGAGACAGGAGGATGGGAGATCAGAGAGGAGGCTGATGCAGTAATCCAGTCGGGATAGGATGAGAGATTGAACCTCATTGAACCGCACACCACTAACAAAATAAATAGAATAGTAAATATTCAGTTGTAGGTCCCCTTCTATTCTCCATCTACACCCAGTTCCTCAAACACATTCACTCCCACAGCTTCAATTACCATCTGTATGCCCACATGATTCCCAAATCTACCTCTATTATTATTATTACCTTCCAGCCCTGACCTCTCTCCTTTGCCATTTTACATTTCCTCCTGCCTCAGGACATCTCTATTTAGATGTCCCACCAACACCTCAACCTTAACATGTCTTGAACAGAACTCCTCATCTTCCTACCCAAAACCAGTCCTTCCTGTGATTTTTTCTATCACTATTGACAGCACTACCACCCTCCCCATCCCACAAGCCGACAGCTTGGTGTTATCCTCAACTCAGCTCTCTCATTC